>NW_027286181.1:21594004-22270670 GCF_022747635.1 Hetaerina americana | reverse complement strand
CGATATTCAATTTAAACGGTTCATATAACGCTTCGCACAGTTGTATGTTAGAACCTGTCTCGGAATCAACAAAGTATCGCATCTTTTGTCAACTAATCTTCACGCCACGTGCTCACATGCCACGATCTCTTTTTGATCAAAAATTTGTTCCTCCAACTACATGACACACAGTGGGAGTTCGTCATTTTCTACAAGGTTCATTCTTCCTTAAAATAACGCAGCAGTCGATTCTTCGGTCTGGATCATTTTGTAGAACGTTTCCGTAAGCATGTCCAAAATAATAGACATGATCAGTCATACATTTCATTGTTTTCATTAATAATTAAACAACCCAGAAATATATCAATAAACAGCGCCACATTAACAATTACGAGTATTGAAAGAGGTGCGTCCGCTATCACAAGTATTTCAAAATTTCCAAGAACATGGTACATATGCAGTAAAAAAAGTCTCTCATTGCTTGAAACTTTAAAATCCATGCCTTCAGATCCCTCTTATTTAAATATTTGTAAATGAAATTATCCAACTTTGTTTGATTATTCATGTAGGAATTAATTAAAAGATAAAGTGTTCATCTAATAAAAATGTTACAGCTACCTAAATCACGGAGAAATTATTGACATGTATTACGATTTAAATACTGTATTGTCAAATTAGTTAGAAACCTTACAATAGTTTTTGAGCTATTACGCAAATAGTGCCAAAATTTTTAAATATTGTGTTGTTTCAAGCAACGTGTTGCTGATATCACTACGTGAAATGCCAATCTCACTCATCTCCACCATGTTAGTATGCAAGCCCGCTTTCCGGAAAGTAAAATGATGGTTTCTTTATTGGGAAAAATATAAACATTAATAAATTTTTATATAAAAGCGAATATGTGCCATATTTAAGTTAAGAAGCAACAAGAAAGTATTTAAGCTTTAAAAAGCATAACACAAAGAGCATTAAATTAATCATAACGGCAGGATATCACCAAAAGGCAATAAATGAAAATGGTTAGCGTTACATGAAGTTATTATATTAAACCTGCTCTGTCAATTTTATGTTTATGGGATGCGGTGCTGGCCAGAAGATTAAAAAATAAATTAATATAATCCCTAATAATTATTTGCCATATTTTCACAAAGAGTATGAAAAGAAATAATATAATAACTTTTTTAAAAGTCTTTCATGTTTAATAAAATTTTAAAGTATATATTTTAATTTGATAAATTTCAACATGGCAACATTTCAGGGAATAGTACTTACATTTCACATTTTTTCACACATTTTAAAAACGATGGCAAAACTAATGCTACCAGAGTGAATTAAATCGATGAAACATTTTAAGGTAAATACATTTTTCTTTCTCTGCAATCTAGTAATACTTCGAAAACTGTATTTAAAGAATCTAAACAATTTTATGACTCAAATAGTTACGGAGTAACCTCCGTAAGAGGTAATAATTTCCGTTAGACCGCATGCGACATCTTGATTTTGGCTTTGGGTCAGATATGACAGGAAAATCAATGCGTAATTGTTCTTCCAGCGCACAATCCGTGCATTAGAAAGCGCCACGTACGACAATGCGAACTTAACGGATATTAAATAATGCAGGATGTCAATAATTGTTAATTACTCTAATTAATATTGATCGCGGCACTGATATGTTTACTGGTTTTTGTGACATTCCTTCTCCCTCTTTTGCTTGGCGGCGCGCGTGAACTTCTTTGTGGAAGAGACATCTCTGCTGGTCAAATATATTTCGAAATTACAGCGTCCTTACTGTAGCATGCCAGCACCACGAGTCTGACGACGGGAGCTAACTAATTTAAATTAATGCAATTAGTATCCATTATCCTCTCACGTAATCGACGATATAAAGGTATGGTTTGGGCATCTGTTATGCATTAGGATCTCCCTGGACTTCCGATTGTTTCCACAAAGTCATTTCCTTCAGTTTTTCAAATTTTATACCTGCTTTCAATTCCAGGGTTTACACAACCCTTTCCCTACGAGGTTGTTTTTCTACGTAGGCGTTTTCCTGTGTGTTATCCTGCAATTGATTTTTTCATTATAGCCTTTTTTTTGGTTTTTTCCCACAAAGTGATATATCTTTCATTTTAATTGATTACTAGTTTATTTTAAAATGTATAATCACCATTATTCTAAGTATTTTTTTCTACTCATTATAAAGTAAAAAATATTTTATCACACATGTAATTATTTTTCCGTATTCTATTATTTTTAACTCGTTTGATTATTAAAATGTATACCTATCAGCTTTTAAAGTTTACAACTTGGTTAAATAGTACTATAACTTATTGTCATACATTCCTAGCCGAGCAAACAAAACAATAATGATAAAAGATGTGTGGGGATTTTATTACGGGATAATATAGTCCCCATAGAATATCAATGAATTAAACAAATGAGGTAATAACAAAAATAGCAGTCAGTTTAGGTGAAAGTAAAAATAATAATAATACATCTGAAAAACGTTTCCAAAAACATGTTTAAAATAATATTTTGTTACATAATACCACGAAAAATGAGAAATATTTTGTTGGGTGTGGATATGGTACACATACGATGGGTTAGACTGAAGAGGGGAACCTAAAATTAAAATCAAATCCCAAATATAAAAAAAACTATTCATCTACCGACCCAAATCTATTTTCTCCTTTCCCCTTGCTCGCATACTAAAACTCCAAATATCTCTTTCTATCCAACATTTAAACATAAGAGTTACTATTTTATATCCTCCAACTAAATTTTCTTTCTTCTCACGTCAGCGAGGGCGGTAGAAACTGTATTTCACTATTCTTTCCCAGGAAAAAAATAAATCTTTTTTATCACTGAGCTTATATTTTGACGTTTCAATAAAACCACTCAATTTTTCTTTCTCAAAACGAATATTAATGTATTCCGTCATCTGCAAATACACATCTCAGAGGTTCAATTTCCAATAAACGTTCATTTTCTTTCCTTAAAGGAATGTTGAGGCGGAACCCTTGAAAAAAAAGGAGAGAGAGACACAGAATGGCTATGAGGTAAACATTTAAATATGCGTTCCCCCCCACTCTCTCTGTATAGTGGCAGTGAAATGCAGGAGAGACAAAGGTTTCCTTGAAATTGCACATTAAACCGTCTGTATTTTTTATTTATTTTTTCTCCTCTACTGACTGATGTAGTGAGTGGCTCGTAATATTCCCTTGATATCGGAAGCATAATGCGATGGATAAATTTTGCGATGAATTTAATCTTAAATACGAGCCTTTGTGTCCCCCGGAACCTTCACCAACACGCAGACTTTCACATAGGCAGGTAATTACGTGACGCTCCATCTCTTTTCATAGAACTTTTTAACGTACGGAGAATGTTTTAACTAATTATTTTTTTGAGCGTTCTCTAATGGACTCCCCCAAGGGCTCGCAGGATGATAATATATGCGGCGTGAGTGAGGAAGTATTGTACATTTCCTTTCACTTTTTCGACTCTTTATTTTTCAAATGTACGACTTAGGGATATCAGTTATTTTTTTTACAAAGTGCTACAGCATATTTCAACATAATAATTTGCTTTTGTCATTTCACGTCCGAGATGAGACCAGACCAAATATGTTTTTTTTTCACGGCAAGCAGCGTCCATCTTTCGCACCACTAGAGTTTTCTGAACAATAAATTAAAGTGAACTTTTAAAATTAGTCGGCGAACTCACTTTTTGTGAAATGGATGACATTTTAAAATGAGGCCCGTTTTAAACTTACTTGCTCGTTTGACCTTTTCAACTTCTCCAGTTGCCATTCCTATATTTTAAAACACGTTTCATTGCCACGATCTCTTTCAGAATATTTATAATTATTACTTATGTTCTAAAAAAACTGAAAGAACTAGGCAATTATTAATCAATAAGAATGCCCTTTACATTTATAGACAAGATAACACACATTCATTTGCCATCCACCAAGGTTTAAGTGTAGTCTAAAGTTCTATTATGTGAGGAATATGGGACAACTACTCTTTGATCTATAAATTTCTTGAAACAGATAGAATGGAACACTTTAAAAAGCAATGACTATGACCTTATCCAAATTAATATTAACCCAGCTTATTCCTTTTTGCATTATGAAAGATTAAATAGGAATTCAAAGGTAATTCAAAGGTAAAGTAAAAAATATCATTTCTTTTTCGAATTGCCGAGCAATTCTCATGCGATTTTAATACACGCACAAAGTATTTTGAAGTTCTAAAGTATCCCATTTTTTTCTACGGATTGGTAGGGGATATAAATACGCGGCAAAACTTGAAATACGAGGACAATCTTTATAAATACAAGAATCGATGGCTGCTCATTGCACTGCAGTACATTGTTCAGTGCTTTTATGATTGCCGCTAGAGTGAGAAGTGTTTTCATCAGTTAACATGAAATCATTTAGCGTACAAGCAAAGCGCTTAATTATCCATTTTCTCAACTGGTGTGGTTTGACAACTATCGAAATTCATCGTGCAATTGAATAAGACATGCGGTGACAGTGCTGTGGATGTACATAAAATGTGCGATCGTTGACGCAACAATTGAAATAAGGCCGACTAACGCCGTAACGTGATAACGAACTCATGAGGCGTTACACGGAAACGTCAGCTTTCCCAGTGGGTACAAGAATCCCCAACAGAAACGTTCACGGCGGTCATGAATTTATAGCACTGAAGCTATGACAAATGTGTACGTCTACTGGGAAATTATTTTAAGAGGTAACAGAATTTTCAAGTGTCTGGTATAAGTAGTTTCTCAGAAGGAGACTTTAGAACTTGAAAGATTCACGGGCATGCAAGTCGTTTGACCCGAGTTGTGCCGCATGGGTGAAATATGCTAGGCCAATCATGGATTCTGTAGGTGACATCTGAGTGTATTTAACTACCTGCATGACACTTCATTATTCTTTATCATATGGCATCCTCGGCCATTTTAGGTTATAATGTGAGTGAGACGCACTGAATCCCAGTCCGGAAGCTGCAGACGACTTCCACAAAGGGAAAGAGACAGAGAGAGAGAGAGAGGATGAGGCAGAGGGAGCGAGTGATCTGAATAATCCAGATAAGTCAGAACGCTGCTTTAATTAAGCCCTTAATTACTTTATTATTAATGAATGTGTTTCGGAGAAATGGCCGTTGATGTGTTGAGTCAAAAGGCGATAGAGTTTACTTCCGGCGTGCTAAAATGAAGAGTTGCAGTGAGCAGAGCCCTTTCCGTTCCTAATATGGATTAATGGCAAGAGTCCCGACACGTAAGCAGTAAAATGAGATTATTTTTCTGCGATACGGAAGCATAGAGAGGAGTAACAGGTCCCTCCAGGTTCGCGTGTTGGTAGCTCTCACGCGATTTAGGTAACTTTGAGGTTTACTAAGAAAATTATGATTTGGAAATTATATCTTAATACCTGAAGGGTAATGAACTTCTAAATAAATACAAAAGGATAATATGACGGAGGAGGTCCAAGTTTAAATAAATACAAATTACGAGTATAAATAAGTGAATTATTCACATATGAAGATTTCCAGTACTTTAAAGTCATCATCACATTTGTATCTCCATCTACATGATAACCCGCAAGGGCGTGTGGCGGAGGGTGTTAGGTCACCACGCGTAAAAGAGACGAAAACCACTTGCAAAATCAACATATTTATGCAAACCTACACACATAGGGGAGTATAAATTCATGTGAAAACCTTTATAACTTACACGCATGCAAATACATAAACATTTACTATCGAATAACAAACACATCCACCTTAGAATATAATAAAAATGCATGCAATATGGTGAAAACTAGAATTATTAAAGTAAGAAGGCGAAATACCACCACCACATGGACATACAACATATTATGGTTTCCTCCCCCAAGGACACAGATAGGGAATGTGACACAACGCCGTAGGCGGCGGTAGGATCCCCACACACAGAGAGAGACGAGGGATGACACTAAAGGAATTATTATAGTTCCCACAATTTAGGTAGGTTAGACCACTTATAAGATGAGGAAGATAGACTCCAGCACAGATAGATATAAATATTCATTCTTCCCCACGGACGGTCAGTAATCATAATAGTAAGAAACCAAAGCCACCGTAGAAATAGTAAAGACACTTAATTTCCTAGTCAGGATAAGATTAAATGCAGAATAGGTATATTATCTACATTTACATTATGCCCATAAAAAATCATTGAAATCTGCACCCACAAAGTCGTATATGATTATGCAAAAACCTTTATAACTTAAATTATCGTAGGTGTATGTGATTGTGTGTGGTAGCTGATAGAATATGTATTTGCATGCGCGTAAGTGAAAGAGGTTTTTGCTTGAATATATACGCCTCTGTTGGTGTAAATTTGCATGGTCTTGTTTTGTTTTACAAGTGGCTTCATTCTCTTTACGGGTGGTAACCTAACACCCCCCGCCATAAATAAATAAATATACAAAAGTTAAATAAGTATATTATATATATATACACTCATGTGTATATATGTATAAATTATTCATATTATTTCACACTTTCTTGCTCTAGGAGCATGTGTGTGTGTTTATAAATAAATATAAATATATTTATTTATTTATTAAGCACACACACATGCTCCTAGAGCAAGAAAGTGTGAAATAATATGAATATATGAATAATTTATACATATACACACATCAGTGTATATATATATATATATATATATATATATATATATAGTATATATAATGAGTGTGTGTATTTATATATGCAAACATAGACAAATACTGCAAGAGAAGGACAGTGTGTCCTTTGATAATGAAATCAAAGAAGAATAATTTACGTATGAAAATATTTATTGTATTTATCAAAAAAATACCTTACAAAGAAAAGTAAAAAAATAGAGCCAGCATCGGGGATCGAACCGGTGACTTCCACACGGGAGGTATTCCACAAATGGCGGCTTCCCACTTACTATATTATGTATTATCTCGACCTTAAAATCAAATGTCGAAAAATCAAAAACGGGCAATGTTGAAAAGAGGGAAAGAGTGTGGCGTTTCAAGTGCGAACTATGATAAACCGCTGACTGGAGGCTCACTAAGGTCATAGCACAAGCCTCTATAATCACCTATGCCCCGAGCGACGCCGTTATATTTGCCTTTTGTGTCGCAATTGTTGGCCGTCACGCGCTATGTATGTCATTGTCTATTTTATTGAGCTGATATTTAATAAATTTTATTTCCATGGAGATGAAAGGGCAGGTTGATACAATATTTTCATTTTATATAAATTATTTTTTTTCAAATATTGAATAGGTATAACTATCAAGGCATATCTTTACGCGATTTTTTTTTAATTTCGAAGCTAATAGAAAATCTAAACTATTACTTATGGAATTACACTTCAAAACCGTCTCAATATAGTATATGCGTTTTTTAATTTGAAACTATAATTTGCGATAAACTCCACAAGAATTGCCATAATGGCGGATATTTTGATGATTGCTGCGAAGGCACTTGCTCAAAATTAAATTTCGTTGCGGTACAATAGAAATATGGTGAAATATTAAAAAATGTTATCCTATTCCTTAACGAAAATTATTTTCAATGAGAATGGTATTTCTTCTTTTTTTACCTGTATGTATTTTCTACTGAATAATTTTGCATAATATTTTTGTATGCCATAATTTTTTAGGAATAACCATGTTATTACTGTTTATATGATCTCTTTATGAATTGCGATTGTCCATTCTACAGTAAAAATCACCACAATATTTTGGTATTAACACCAGTCTTTCGTGTTCTATCCCGGTTTGGATGCACCCCCTGCCACACCCCACACCAATGGCTTTCTTGCAAGTTATGATGAAGATGTAGAAAACTGATGATTGCAAAGAGACAGCGAGGAATGAAAATCACCATCATCACCATTCAAAATAATTAAGAACAGTTGATTCAAGAAGCATTTGATATATTTTAAACTGAGAAATGTGATCGATGAAGTAATCATTAAGGAATGTGACCGTTTAATCTTTTACATCTATATTAAAACAGTGCGATTCATCAAAAAGATGTGTGGCAGTGGCTGTGAGCATCTATGAGTATTATGGTTTCCTGTTATGTTATTTTGATGCAATGCCAAAATGAATTTAAAGAAGAGGAGACTTTTCCAAACGATATTTGCACAATTGGAAACAAATCAGAAAAGACAAAGAAAGAAGAATCGAAGAATGTGTAAGAACGGAAGCATAAATGGCATCCACAAGTAAAGGAGAACGTGTAGGAAAACTATGTGGCTAGAAAAATAATGCAGATTAGACTGTAAGGGAAAAGGAAGAAAAATGAAAGGGATGAAAGGGAAGAAAGAGGATAGAGTGGATGGAATACGTGAGGGATGACCGCGATTGGGGGACAATAGTGTTCCGAGTGATGTGAAAGGCGAGAGAGAAGTGGCCAATATGCAGACCGAATTCGGTGACCCCATATAAAGGGTATATAGTACAGATGGAATAGGATAGGCATGTTGGATGGAATGGAAGGAGGAAAGAAGTATGCGGAATTGAAGAAGGATTCACTGTGGTGCCCGACCTCAGGTTGTGTTTTTGGTTAGGAGAAATGATATAGGCTCTGCTCCATCCTAAACTTACTTTAACCGGTAGAATACCAAATGAATGAATGAATACAGATGGAGGACACAGAGGGTCGCGTCCTTTCTATAGATAAAAAGAAAAACACCAAAGTTGAAGGGAAAAAATAGTTTCCTGCATGTGTCTTATGAAATTGGGGCTAAGCGGACCGCTGGCCAGAGAAGTTAGATTGCTGACTGGTGAATCCGAGTTCGATTCCCGGAGACGTCTCTTAGAACCCTCGGCTTCACCCGAGTAGTGTGATTTTTCGGGAAACCATGCGGTATAGGAAAAGGAACTGGTGGCAAAAGAATAGAAACTGGCGGCACATGGAAAGGAACTATTCCCTCTACACCGTAGATAAGTGAAATTTAACCGTCCACCGTATAGAGGGGGCTTGGTATTAGGTGATCTCTACCCCCAACTGCCAAACTAACATCCGTGTTGGTTACACTGGCTTTGGTCCTGGAAACAAATTGTATCAAGCAGTTCCGTTGTTTCTTTAATTTTCAAATAATTTTAAGAAGCAAATTTTGGGAACGTCCTATTAATATTACCAGTTCGTTTGCGATCAGTTCCATCCTATAGTACGAATATTTCAATTGGTTAAAGAAAAAAAGAATCATATTCTGGTATGAAAAACGCTTGCAAAAATGTTTATTGAATTTCTATTTGATAAAGAAGACTAACAGCGATGAAATTCCATAACACCAACATCTTTGATTTTGAAATTTGTCTTCCAATCACAAGAATTAAAAAAAATAATGTGTAGTCACAATCTATTGATAACATTTCACAGAGTTAAGATAAAAATGTTCACTTAGAATGACAACATTATATGAATTAGGAAATTTTTTAAGAGCGTCCGCAAGAATAGATATATTCCACTAGAGTAGCAATGAATCTCAATGGTATGTCCGCATCCGTAACTTTATTGTCCACCAATTAGAGATCTTTTGTACCATAAGCGTCCATATTGGGCAATTACGCAAAGTCATTATTAAAACCTGTCTGCAACGAGGTATCCGTTTAGGGAGACTTCACTGAAGTTGATTTCATGCTCAAAAAAGATTTCCACATAAATGATTGGGAATTCCAAATTATTTTACGAAGTTTCTTGAAATGCAGCGTCATTTCATGAACCAACTCAATCTACTTAATTAAAGAGCCCACGGCGTTTGCTAAACTCTCATAAGAAATTCAATTACATTCGAAGTTAAAAGGAAATTTCATCACTTATCCGCGTGAAGTCATCAAAAAGGTGATCCTTCTCTTGTCGGCACTCGTCCGAATTGAATTTGTCGGAGTCGTACAATATTATTTTTATTTTTCTCATTCTTTTAAGTTTTTTTTCATCCCACTTGGTTTCCACGAAAATGAAATGCATAGCCGTCTATTAAAAACGCCGGTCTTGAACGGAGTGCACAGATGAAAACCGAGCTCTGCCTTTCTCAATTTCCACTGCTCACTGCAAAAGGAGATCGGGGTGTGGGGGAGGGACGTCATGCGAAGGAAGAGGTGTTGGCCAGGGGGGGGGGGGCGGAGGGAAAAGGGGAGAGAGGATGCTGCTCTTCCGCCCGAACGCTAATTATATTCCAGGGAGTGCACCTATGTATTTGCAACTGTTCAAACAGGTTGAATAGGTGAGGAAGGAAGGTATGGGGCAAAGGGGGAGTGGATGGGTGTTCGGAAATGAGAAATAGGACGAGAGTTCGTTTCGAGTTGGAGTAGCGACTGAAGGCGACACACAGAGGTGTGGGATAGACCGTTTTTTTCCGGTTAAAAGTCAACTTTTCTCACGAGTTATTTTTAAGGCACTACAGAATTTGGGGTAGATTTGGAATTGACCCAGACTAATCACCACCACATTTCTAGACTAGAACCTGACGCCCAACACTACAGTAAACTCTAATTTAAACCCAAATGCTTTTTCTACTTGCCTTTATTCCGTCCAACGTAGCTCCCCTAACCCCTTTTTCGTTAGCCTAACGTTCTCCACTCTATCATTGTCTTCAACATCCCATTACCAATCAAATTGGTCTTAATTCATCTTTCCTGTCTTTTTCCGTTTTCTTCCAGGAATTTCCTCTCTTCCCCCCACCATACCTAGCACCTTCTCATTTGTTTTCCTTTCATCTACATAATACACCGCAAGGGGCGTGTGGCGGGGACTGTTATGTCACCACCCGTATTAGAAGATAAAACCACTGGCAAAACCAACATATTCATGCAAACCTTCACTCACAGAGGCGTGTAGGTTTGCATGCGTGTAGGTATTCATGCAAAAACCTTCTCGACATACACATTGCATGCAAATACATATACCATCAACCAATATACTAGTACCCATGCCCATACCCATAAAAATTTATTAAAAACCTATCAATTAAATATTATCTGTAAATGTCTGGCGCAAGAACGAGAATTAATGTACAGAATGAAACTTGTACGATTCATAACCGATTAAACATCGAAGATATAGTTCATTCAATTGATAGTTCGTCCGGATCTCATATCCGATTATTACAGTGGACTATTTATTCCTTTTGAATTCCTTGTTCTCAGAAAGAAAATTGGTTCCTCTTTACTTAGCTCATAGACAATCTCTCCTATAGGTTCCTTTCTCGAAACATCCCTTTTATTAAGTGTCTGCGAACAAATCCAATCTGTCTCAGCTTTTGCTCAATCCATCAAGTTCTACTTTTTCTATTCCAGATCCACATATTCTCGATTCAACTATTCTTTACCGTGTTTTTGCCGCTTTCAGTCTTCAAACGATGCACAGTTGGACGTTTACCCTGTATTTTTCCAGCGTACCCCAAAAATGACCCTGGATTTTCCTCAAGATATTCATTTTAGATTTGAAGGAGCGTAGGATTTGGCAAATGATACTTTTTGTTTTACTACGACATTCTTTTAGTTTCTGTTTGGATGCATTCATATAAACTGTATCTTCACTTTCTAAACTATTATAAAAATATTTTCTTTTCTGTCCACTTAGCCTTCTCCATGCTTCTCCACACCCAAATGTCAAAAGCATCCAATCCGCTCCTATCATCCTACTTCAATGACCATGTTTCCACGCTATATACAAGAGTACACTCCAAATCTAAGTTTTCAATAATATTTTTCCAAACATCCGTACTCAACGTTCCTGTAGTAAAATCCCTCATCATAGAAAAAGTTTCTTTACCAAACGAAATTCTTCTGTCTCCACTAATTCGACCATTTTTTTCCAAAATACAACCAAGAAAGTTAAAACTGTACATTAAATCTTAAAGGAAAAATAGTGGTTTAATGCACCTAAATGAGACTATTTTTCTTCTGTAATAATATATTTCTCAGGTAGACCCGAGATTTTAACGGAAGGCGACTGCCCGACATTATTTTACATAATGAATGAAAACTTTGCTCGTATACATGTACTGAAATTTGGATGTACTATATTTAATGTGCTTCATTAGTTTCCAAATCAATCACATTTCATGAGCTTTTATTATTGATTGGATTATCCGCCCAGTTTGCCTATCAGTTTAGACTTTCATACAATATCGTAGAGAGAATACTTTAAAACATTCATTAATCAATATAAATGCAAAGAAATTTCTTTCCACGGCCAAGTTATACTATGTTTTCAAGGAAAAACGTGCCGTAGTGGAGTGCAGGCATTCCACTTTTTGTATTCCGTGTTCTATTGGCCATGGGGATAAAAAAGAAAACATTTATAATTTCTAGGTGGAAGTTCGGACCACGGGCAACTACCTTTCAGGCACATAAACTATATTATATATATATATATATATATATATATATATATATATATATATATATATATATAAGCTAAACATTAAAATAGAAGGGCAAAAACTAGAGCAGGCAGAACAGTTTACGTATCTCGGTAGTGTTTTGGACCAACACGGTCAAAGTAGTAGGGACGTAAGGAGAAGAATTGCGCTAGGCAAAGAGGCTTTCACAAGGAGGAGGGAGTTGATGACAGGGACGTTGAGTAATATATATATATATATATATATATATATATATATATATATATATATATATATATATACACACTGAAGTATGGAAGCCCTCGGAAAAACATGGATATAACTCTTAACCGCCTCAGTAGATACTGTAATCGATTTTTGACCAGAAAAAACGGACTACACAGATTCATTAGAGAAGGTGAGATATGGAGAAAGTAAGCTTTAATGAATAGAATTTACTCGTGTCACATACTGACCGAACAGCCCATTTTCTTTGAACAACAGCGATGAAATTTTGAAAAGTTGAAGATAAAACATAGCAATAGGGGCAGTATGAACGTATTCCAAATAACTCATACGTCACAGGCTTGCTCGAAATATTACTAAAAACCTGCCGAAGGTGTAATCGTAGGTTACTCTATCATTATTTCGGAATGTTCAAGTTTTCCAACTTATAGGAGTTAAAGGAATGGGCATGCAAGTCCATAAAATGTTTGCATAGCTTAAACTTTAAGACAGTACACGACGTAAAAGGGTTGGATAAATTTATTATAATCGAGTAATTCAATTTCAATAAAAAAGTCCATAAATATTTAGCAGTATTAGTTTAAAAAAGGTAAGGTTTTACAATCGTGGCTTTTAAACACCTAAAATCCTGGAGGACGCTAGCTAAAACATTTCTGTGTTAAATATTAATTTTCATTTTTTAACTAAAGGCCTGTAGATTTTATCAAGTCACCTTCCACGAGTTCCAAATTTCAGTGGAAATAATAGAAAATAAAAGTTTCGTTACATGTTACGATTTCTATTTTTTCGGTTATGGATTGTTTCATCACATACTAAACCAGTCTTATACAGATTTTGTTGGGTTATCTTTATTAATGCAAAGGGAATCGCTATGTATGAATACCAAGAAATCCCTAGGATACTTGCCACATGTCAGGCAGTTTTTTTCCTTGCCCTATAATATCAAATTCCAGTAATAACATTAACAATAAAGCACAATTTCTAAAATGTAATACGATCATCAACAAGAATAAAACTAAGACCCTCGCGAGTGTGGAAGAAAAAACTGAAGGCAGATATCCCAAATCGAGGAGTGAATCTAGAGCAAATGGAATTTTTTATCTCCATGGGTAGCAGCACAACTTGGGATGGAAGAAGTTTGACCGATATTAAGCGAATAATAACTCAGACTAAGAAAGCATCCATGAAGTAAGGCAACTTATATGCTCACGAAACGTGAAGTAACAAACAAGGAAGGAGTTCGTGTGGAGCATAGCGCTCTTCGGATTAAAGACATGGAACATTGGAAAAGTGGAACAGCCAAGAACAGAAGCCTTTTAAAGATGGTTCCAGGGAAGAACATTAAATATCGAATTAACAGACAAGGTGAGAAACGAGGAATTGTATATAGAAGAGCAGAAGAGGAAACGATAGCAGATATATAACGGATATCGCTACAAAAAAGAAGAATTAGATTTCAGTTTTCCTTAAGAATACCTTAAGGCGAAATTGATCAGTTAACAAATGATAGAAGGGAACGTCCTACGATGAAGACCAAACGTAAAACAGAAAAGATATCAGGGGTTAAGAGATCAACACTGAATAGAGAAGAAGTGAAATACTGATAATGACGACAGGTACGATCATATTTCACACCACTCCCTTTGACAGTACGCAATTTCGGAAAAGCCTTACAATTTTGAGATATTTCAGAAAACCTTCAACTTTTTACCTGCTAATTTCTTCCACCATAATCTACCCATTTCTTATTTCTTTCATAACCATCTCATCCATTCATTACTCCAAAGATTCTCTTCTGTTTCGGAGATTCCTAAAATAACTTGTCCTGAGAGACTCTTCGGTTAAAATCGCCTGTCACTTTCTTGACCTAAACCCTTCCCCTTAGTATAATTAATTAACCCTCATATATCGGTTTGATGATCGACTCTGATCTATTCTGTCTACATGACCAAACTACCGCACCATTTTTCTTCTTCCTGCTCGGAAGTTTGTATCAGATATCAGAAAAATTACAACTCAGAAGTTTTGGAATAAAAGAAAGGAAGAAAAAAACATAAATTATGAAATAGATGGAACGAATAAGGCATCTCAGATCAGGTCAAATACTTAGGGTTTAATCTAACATCGAACTTTTCATGGAGTCCGCACATAAGAAAAATATGCCGGTCAGCCTTAAAGAAGCATCGAAGCAATAGACATGTTGCAGGAAAATGTAATAATAGGAAAAGAGAGAGGAGTTATTTGTATTTAGTTAGACCACAATTGGAGCCATCGGCAAGTATTTCGCGATCTAGAAAACTTTAATTCAAGAATTGCAAAAGGTTCAGAGAAAATCCGCCATGTTGCTAAAAGCCGCAACAAAAAGAATTAACTTTACCTGAGGAATTAGGGTGGGGCACCCTTGATCCACAAAGATTTCGGATTTAACCAAGATTTTTTTAAATGTACAAGATATCTGAAATATCTGGTGTCACAAAGGGAGTTATTATGACGCCAAATCTTATTTATAGATAAAATATGAGAGATGGACATTGTTAGATACGGAATCGTGCGTTAATTTTCTTTCACACAGTACGTAATCATAACAAAAGCACAAGACTATATCAACCACATTTATATGTCTCCTTTTGCATATATAATTATCCATGTCATTCGTGAATGTGGATAAGAGTAGCTTTATTGTCGAGTACTACAAAGTTTCCATCTTAATGCAAACATTAATTTTCCATTTATACTCCACCTCTCTCTAAAACCTATTTCTCTGCAATAGACATTTGACATCCTCATCCTTCCTACCAACATTCTATCAATTAATGTAATTGTGTATACTTGTTAAATTATTTCGCCGTTTACACTCACTCTCAGTTGACTAATTAGAAGCCACAACGTTCGGCTATTTACAGTAAACGACGCGCACCCAACACATTCGTTCATTTTCCTACCCTACGCGGAGCCAAATTGTCAAGTTGACTCGCGTCTTCTATTCACCGTGCAAAACGACGGAAGAGAGTCAAGCCAAGTGCGCTATTGAGATCTTTTTTTAATTTACCATAACCTCCCCCCCCCTCCTCGCTTCCCACCAAAGAACTCCGCATATATTTGCACTCATAATGATTCAAACAGTAATATATGCTTATTTCTTTGCGCGATGGAACATTCGAAATGATGAAGACATAACTGCTTTAATTGCTATCTAAATAGGTTTTTTTTACTTTGGTGCTCTTAGCTTACGCTCATGGAATGCATTTGCATCTTTCAGACACGACTCAAGGGACGTTCAAATAAGAAAATTTCGAGTAAAGGAAGCTGGATTCGTCAACATTCTTTCATATTTCCGACCAAGTTGGATGAGGTTGTATTTTTTGACGGTTGAGGTTATTTTTGAAGGTGGGCTTGCCCCAATTTCGACTCCTTTTATTAAAAAATGGGACGGGGGTTGTGCGGGTGCGAAAGAAGTCGCAAAAGGAAGGAAGATTTCGCAAGTGGATTTAAATTCGCTTGACTCCTCATCAAGGAATAACCCCCTTTGCCGCGTGCCAAACCAGGTCGGTAATAATTTACAGTAGTTTTTTTAACGCTTTGGTTACTTTCATAAAATTTTTAATGTCAAAGCTGTATATCTGCTCAATGATTTGGTTCAACCATAAAAAGAAAAGGTGAAGGCCTCGTGTATCTTGCAATATACGGATATTTTTCCGCTTCTAGTCCGATAGCAAACGTGAGGGCCACAACACACTCTTCCTCCTCCGACGTTCCCGCAAGCCTAACAGAATAGTTATTATCTAAAAACACCTCCAACTTCGAAGAATAATACTTCCTTCAGATAAAAGGCACTGTCATAGATACCCCCACATGGCCCATTCTCATGCCAAGCTCTACATGGGCTACCTCGATATAACTTTCTTCCAAAAATAAAAATTCAAACCAGACATCTGGACCCGTTAGCACTGAAGATACGAGACTTATTTTCTTTATTTCGTCGCAAAATCCATCCAAATGTTAATGCGATTCTCAAATTTTCCTCCTCAAGTTAACTACATCTCTGATTCCCCTGCAACGTTCTTAGACATCGGCATCCACCCTCTAAAATAATAAATGTACCTCTTCCGTCCACAAAAAAAGACCAACCAACCAAGAACAATGCCTTCATTGAGCAGTTTTCACTCATCTAATAATATACGCTCGATCTAAATATATAGAAGGCCTATAATCTATCCACTATTTCCTCACTTAACGTTCCACACCACTCTCTCCCTCTTCGAGAAAGACCCAACGACACAAATGTACAGGTATGCATAAAATCTGTTTGAAAAATTAACTATACATAGAAACACAAAAAAATGGACAATCAGAATCATAAGATTGACGTTTCGATGGTCACGAAGGATGGTGACTTGATCATAGGAACGTCAATCATATTCGTGAGTTTTCTCCCTTCGTATTTTTACAAGTTTCTCCTGTATATCATAAATCTTTTCTTCTAAAGGCAGAATGACTTACAGAAGACATCTTTACAATAAAGAATGGATAACGAGGACAAAGAGAGGAAGACCGATAATGGAATGTCCCAAGCAGGCGAATAAAATAGAGATAACTTGGAGGTACCCGAGTAAAGAAGGATGTTGAGAGATGCTGCAAACATACTAAATTCCGACTGGTGTATGAATGCACGCGGCAAAATTATGGTTGGACTCAAATCGACCGCCAGCTTCGAGCGTCAAACCAGAACCAAAACTTTGCTCTCCTCACGTAGTTCGTACCTCCGAAATTACCGTAAGCCGTCAAAGTGGTCAAAGTTCGTCACTTATGGCTGCTAAGTCAACATTCATGATCTCTCCCGTCGAATGTTGCGCTTAGCGAGAGAGTGGGGCGTACGAGGAGCGCATTTTCTTTGACTACCTTGGCTCGGAGAGACGGAGAGAGAAGAGTAAGTCATTAGCAGGGATTAGGGACCAAAACTTAGACAAAGGGGACCAATCAATTTCGCGGAAGGGTCTTCAGATCGATCCTCCATTTGATCTCTCATGGCCCATGGCATGTATCACCACGACTTGAGTTGTAACAATTGAAGAGATGAAATCAAAATGGAATACTACCTTGATGAAAAAGTTCCCGAAATAACCACCGTGTGGCGCTCCCATCGTTCCAATTTGAGTTCTGTTTTTTTTGTTAAATTGGTACATCTGTTGTTGATATTCCCTTTAAATCTTAGTGTCATAACTTGACATTTGCAAAAGTTACGTAGCCAAGAGTACATCTATCTCTGTGTGTGTTGGCGATTTTTTACAATTGCAGAAATGGATTTAAATTTGCAACAACGAACTTGTATTAAATGTTGCGTAAAAAACGGATTTAGTGGCGCACGGACGTTGGAAATGTTGGAAAAGTGTTTCGGCAACGATTCTCTAAAAAAAACGGTCGTTGACCAGTGGCACGAGCGGTTCAGAAGTGGTCGTGAGTCAATCGAAGATGATGAACGCAGTGGCAGACCATCGACATCGAAAGTCGGTGAAAAAATTGATAAAGTAAAAGAAATGTTGGTCAATAACCGCAAATTAACCATCAGAGAAATAGCGGAGGACTTGAACATTGCCTATGGATCCGCCCAAGACATTGTGGTTAATGATTTGGGTTTCCGTCGTGTAGCAGCAAAGTTGGTGCCAAAAGACCTCAATTTCATGCAAAAAAGAGACCGTGTTGACGTCGCAAAAGACATGATTTGCGAGGCTGAATCCGATCCCACATTCATCAAAAGGATCATTACAGGAGACGAGACGTGGGTTTATGAGTACGACACGCAATCCAGACATCAGGCAAGTGAATGGCGTTCACCAAATGAGCCGAGACCAAAAAAACCACGTCGTTTTCAGTCAAAAAAGAAGGCAATGCTGACGGTTTTCATGGATTACAACGGTGTAGTGCATCATGAATTTTTGCCAGACAGTAAACAAAGAGTATTATTTGGGCGTTATGAGACGTTTGCGTGAAGCAATTCGCCGAAAGAGACCAGAAATGTGGGCAGAAAACTCGTGGATTTTGCACCATGATAACGCACCGTCGCACAGTGCTATCATTATTCGTAATTTTTTGACGAAAAATGCAACAAATACAATCCAACAGCCACCGAATTCACCTGATTTGGCTCCCTGTGACTTCTTTCTGTTCAATCGAGTTAAAAAACCATTACGGGGAACGCGTTTTAGCAGCCGAGAGGAAGTAATGGAAAAATCGCAGGAAGCACTGATGGACATACCGAAAACCGAATATAAAAAATGTTTCGAGGATTGGATCAAGCGCTGGCATAAGTGTGTTGCAGTCGATGGGGATTACTTTGAAGGGGACAATATAGATTTAGATGAATAAACTTGTATTTTTAATTTTCTGAATAAATTCCGGGAACTTTTTGATCGAGGTAGTATGTGCCGTTTTTTTTAGAAATGTATAGTTGTTTTATGTTGATGGGAGATGAAAACCAAAAGTAATGACGTACTGCAGGGGATTTTGCTGTATTACAATGCCATACTATAACACGAGAATATTCTACTTAGTTAGATATCCATTCAATATCAGAGTTAGCGTTATCCCAAAGAAACAGAGTATTTAAAAAATCTAAATCCATTTTTTTCAATTTTGATCTCGAAGCAGTTAAATTTTTTTTTAAGAGTTATTCTGTCAGGCTGGGTTTTTGATTTTGAAACCCTATTGCGGAATTTAAGTCTGTAACCATTCGAAATAGTACACTATCGATGTTAAAATTCACAAATTCTACCTCGTTTCATTTCGCCTTACATACCTAATCTTTTTTTAATTCAACCTCCTGTACCCTAAACCCTACCCTCCATCGTAGTTTTCAACATACTACCTTGATCAAAAATTTCCCGGAATTTATTCAGAAAATTAAAAATACAAGTTTATTTATCTAAATCTATATTGTCCCCTTCAAAGTAATCCCCATCGACTGCAACACACTTATGCCAGCGCTTGATCCAATCCTCGAAACATTTTTTATATTCGGTTTTCGGTATGTCCATCAGTGCTTCCTGCGATTTTTCCATTACTTCCTCTCGGCTGCTAAAACGCGTTCCCCGTAATGGTTTTTTAACTCGATTGAACAGAAAGAAGTCACAGGGAGCCAAATCAGGTGAATTCGGTGGCTGTTGGATGGTATTTGTTGCATTTTTCGTCAAAAAATTACGAATAATGATAGCACTGTGCGACGGTGCGTTATCATGGTGCAAAATCCACGAGTTTTCTGCCCACATTTCTGGTCTCTTTCGGCGAATTGCTTCACGCAAACGTCTCATAACGCCCAAATAATACTCTTTGTTTACTGTCTGGCAAAAATTCATGATGCACTACACCGTTGTAATCCATGAAAACCGTCAGCATTGCCTTCTTTTTTGACTGAAAACGACGTGGTTTTTTTGGTCTCGGCTCATTTGGTGAACGCCATTCACTTGCCTGATGTCTGGATTGCGTGTCGTACTCATAAACCCACGTCTCGTCTCCTGTAATGATCCTTTTGATGAATGTGGGATCGGATTCAGCCTCGCAAATCATGTCTTTTGCGACGTCAACACGGTCTCTTTTTTGCATGAAATTGAGGTCTTTTGGCACCAACTTTGCTGCTACACGACGGAAACCCAAATCATTAACCACAATGTCTTGGGCGGATCCATAGGCAATGTTCAAGTCCTCCGCTATTTCTCTGATGGTTAATTTGCGGTTATTGACCAACATTTCTTTTACTTTATCAATTTTTTCACCGACTTTCGATGTCGATGGTCTGCCACTGCGTTCATCATCTTCGATTGACTCACGACCACTTCTGAACCGCTCGTGCCACTGGTAAACGACCGTTTTTTTAGAGAATCGTTGCCGAAACACTTTTCCAACATTTCCAACGTCCGTGCGCCACTAAATCCGTTTTTACGCAACATTTAATACAAGTTCGTTGTTGCAAATTTAAATCCATTTCTGCAATTGTAAAAAATCGCCAACACACACAGAGATAGATGTACTCTTGGCTACGTAACTTTTGCAAATGTCAAGTTATGACACTAAGATTTAAAGGGAATATCAACAACAGATGTACCAATTTAACAAAAAAAAAACAGAACTCAAATCGGAACGATGGGAGCGCCACACGGTGGTTATTCCGGGAACTTTTTGATCAAGGTAGTATCACATCCACTGTATACATTTTCCCTGCCTTCTTTGAAATTTGTATATTGACAGAAATACAGCATGATAACATAGGTACCAAATAGATGGACAAAATGTAAGAATAAACCGTACAATAATATCTTGAAAGAAGTCGATAAATGTGACTATGCAATCAATTTATATTATAATACGATGAGATTTTTCAGTTTTAAACAAAAATCTGTTGAAACAATAAAGTTTTCCATTTAATAAACTATGTTAACACTGTTTACACTATCAACCTGGGTTCACTCCTACCTCACACACGGTACCATTATTTGATAGTCTACCATATACGACTCGTAATGTGAGTACATGAGTTGCATGTCCGTGAACATGTCTACTTCTTCACATTTCAGTTCTGTATGACCTGTCTTATTGCGGTGGAGGTCTGTCATGTGAATGGTTGTAGTTTATTTTCATTCCCCTCTTTCGCGTAAGAAATGGCTGACTTTTTTTGGAACGAATTGACACTTGTTTTGAATTGGGTCTTCCTCCAGTATGTATGGGGATTTGCACGTTGTTCGATGTTTTTTTGGTGAATATTTTTCCCTTTTCCCTTACTCTCACATATCCTCCTGAGTCACTTGCCCTTCTCGCCCGGTCCGGCACCCCCTGCCACACAACCTTTTGGTGGATTGTGGGGTATTTATGTAGATTTAGATAACGTAGATATGGATGAGCACAACGTAACACTCCTACGTTTCTAAGCTTCACCGACCAAAACATAACCTGGCACTCCACACTACAATAAACACTTCAATTACTCATACTTTGTGCCTCAATGTTACCATTAACATTCCTTTTCACATTCACAACAATGCTTATAATATTCTTTAAGCAATCAAGTTTTCGAAGTCGTACGAAACCACCCTCCATATCTAAGTATTCCGCCAGTATTTTCTCCACATCATTCTAATCACTCTGCAAAAGCGTAAACATTGTATTTCCTTAAACCTTTAGTGGTTTTTTTACAACGTTTTCAATATGAACATCGAGGAACTTTTCCTCGCTGACCAAAATGACATCCGAATTACGTTTTTATCACTTCCCCAACTGAACACGGTTGCACTCCATTGCAAGCGCGGTTTATGCTCTCCACTGACACTTTAAATTATGGTGACCATGATGATCGTTCAGGAAGTGGGCACTCAACACCTATTTGAGCTGGGTGCATCCCAACTCCCCTCGGCGTAGACTAAACAACGCAGTATCGTGCAGTGCAGTAGTCTGAGCTTACCTTGAGGCTTTGTGGATGCGTCCTAATTACGGACGAAGCTGAAAAATGTTTTTAAAAACCTAAATACATGACATGGATCCTCACAGGCGATTTCACATTATTTTCCTGAGTCACATACGTATTGAGCTCTAAAGTACAAAGTACCGTAGTCCAAAGACTTCATTATCCTAGATGGAATGCATGAAAACAATACCAGAGGCGACCATAAACTTATTATCCCTCATCAGAAAACAGTCAAATACAACAGGTCATTTTCGATCACAGCGTGCGGCAGTCGGTGGAATCCGCTGACCTCCTTCATTATGCATAATCCCTTCTTTCCCATCATTTAGGCAAGGACTTCATCAATATCTACTTTTTTTCGAAAAATCAAGTAAAATGAAAGAAATTAGGTTTAAAAATACCCGCCAGGATTGTTAATCATTCCTCAACCGACCCCCGAAAATAAAAAGCCACTATTCAAGCACAGCAATGGGTATTAAATTAATAAGCTTCTAAATTAAAAACCTTTTTCCCTCCCAACAAAAAGGCAGCCATAAAGTTATACAAATTTCATTCATTTAACGTCATTAAATTTGGTTTGTATATCAGTAGGTTTAATGGGATTTTCACCCTTCCCGATTCTAGTAATAGCAGTTATCATCGGTGGTACAAAAAATACTTATAGTGACCAAAATAAATATATAATAATGCAAAATGGAAAGGATTATTTAGCAAGAATAATAGTTTTATTAAAACAGAAAAAGGTCAAATATTACCACAAAAACCATCAAATTTTACCTTAGTTGATACGAATAATTAGTATCAAAAATTGCATACTCTGCACATACATTAATTAATAACTATATATATATATATATATATATATATATATATATATATATAGTTATTTAGTTTTGAATATTAGTTAATTAGGGTAGACATTTATAAATATGCACACTCGTATTAGGATTAATAACAACATTTTTAATTATTCCCATAAATGTATACTTATCCCGCGCATTCAAATAGATGGACATTGTAGATACCTATACATGTAATTTCAAGCACATTCATGTGCTCATACTATACTATTGTATTGCGGTAAAATGCTTTTTAAGAGCTAGATATAATTGCCAATTTTCCATAATAATTGAATCATTATTACATATTAGTAGCGGCCTACTGGTCCTGGTTAGCTTTCTGGTGGATCTCGCTTACCCTACTTTTTCCCCTCTATTACAGTATCTAACTTCCCTTAGCATCTCAGTATCTCTCACACCCAGTAATTGTGCCTTCTTCTTATTCTTCCGAACAGCCGTTTCACTTCCTCCACTCTGCCTAAAACTTCATCATTGATTTTTCTTTCCGTCTATTATATTTGTTCCATTAAAATGTGTAGCTTATTAGAAAACACGGCCAACGTAACCGATTTTTTTCATAATATAGTCATATAGTTTTAATTTTTTTGAATCATTAATCTACCTTGGTTAGCGCACTTATTGCCATTATGTTGGCCCAGATAAAGTGGCAAGACCGAGGTTGGTTAATGCAAAAAGTAATTTAAAGTGGCTATACAGGAATAAAATGGCAGTTTAACATCTAAAATAATTAGCAAGTTCCAAAAAGTGGTGCCTAAAATACTTTTATGTGCACAGCGTCACCTTAATTTAACATGCGATATTTCTACATTTATTCCTAAATATTTATTTAAATTTTCACTAAAGAGTGATTTAGGATATTTAATATCAAACAGGAAATATTGCTTTAAAATAGTTTTCCACCACAAGTCGTGTGAAATTCATTCACAATGTCAAATATTGCTTCCAACAAATGCTTACTGTATTTTCAAACTTTGCTCGGATTTAACGAATTCAGCGCCACTTTTAACCCCCACATAGTTTTGAACGGTAACCTCTCATTGCCTTGATTTTTCAAACATGTGGTAAACATTTTCAAACAAATACAAGTTTATTTGCGCAATAAGAATTTTGCGTTTCTTAGGCAGCATTAAAATTATCAGAAAAATTAATAACGAATTCTCCCAACTACAGATTCATTGAAAATATTTTCGTCCGGTTGTATAAACATGAAACAGAAGCATACATATGATAAATATTATCCAACTGTTTTAATAATGCGTTTCTCCTAGATATAAAAAAAATATTCGGCAAAAGAGAGAGCCAGCATTCTTAACCTTGCCACCAAAATAAAGATCCATTGAAACGTTTGCATTAAATCCAAATTAGAAGGCCATAAACCTCTTTTTGTCACGGTTTGGACCATTGAGTTTCATTGTGATGGCGGACCACATGCCCTCGTAATTAGCCTCCCATGATTCGAAACACAGTATTTGACTGCAAATTGAAAGGGACGTTGTCCAATTTCAACCCTGCGGGTCTGATTGAAGCCCTTTTATCGAGCCGTGAGTTTCCGGCCACTGATTCAAACGCTCTCTCTTCCCTCATTCGCGACCACACCAGAACCATTGTCGCACGTCCTAACGTGTTCGATAGAGATACCTAAACTGTCTTCATTTTTTTATTTTTTAAAGAACTCCAAAACTTTAAAAATTCACGAATCCTTGGAAATTCACGTAGCGACCACACAATTCAGCTTGCTCGCTCGCTAACCTCGCTCGGAGCAAGAGAGATGAATAATTAAAGGCTAGTGTCCCAGTGCAGCCCATGTTGGGGCTCAAGGTATGATGTAGATGTAGAATCCCTTTGTAGCACACCGCTTTGAAGCACAATGTTGACATGCAGGGAGAGAAAGGTTTTCATGACTAAATAGTGGGATTTTAGGGCTTTGTTTAACCTTCAAGACTGAAATGCAGAAAAATGAAAGCAAGGATACTCAAATTTTAAAATGAAAAAAACACAGTATTGAACCAGAAAGTTTGTTTAAATGTGTTTACCAAGACTACGGGTTTGTGAAATATACAAAGTCATAATGTATTTTTTCCTAACTTTCTCCCAACCCTTATCTTTAAAGTCTCCAACCATTCTTCTCCTCTTGCCACAACGACCAAGTTTTCCAGCCAAACGAAATAACGCTGCATATTAGAATTTTCAGTCACCTTCCTTGTATTGCACCATTTAAGGTCCAATGTATGTAAAATTCAAGAGTGAGTTATTTTATTATGTAGTATAGATCTAAGACTATGGCATTCTGTCAGATGCAAAGTCATAATCCATCCCAAACCTACTCTAACCTGGTAGACAACTTTTAATCATAATAATTATAATAATACATTAAATTCCGCCCGTTATTTCCCAGGAAGGTACGTATGGTACTAATCACACAGCTCAGAGGATACAGATGGCGCTTGAAATCGAATCAGGATCCTTCATTCATGAAGTCCAACGTATCTTTTTCTAATTGGTGTGCAATGTTTTACATAAATTGCATGCAGTTGAATTCTATATATTTTTCTATTTTCATATTCATAAAATAACGCAATATGTTATTTACCAGATTCTGAAGTAAAATTGTTGAAATAAAAGTTTTTATTTCTTCCCGGAAGTGTTAATTGTTATCCGAAAGCTACCGAGATGCACTTCAGCCACTCTTAGCTTTTTACTTGGGTATCAGAGATCGAAGGAAGTCAAGCCAGAGGCCGGAATCGAACCAACCATCTTTTAGTTTATTCCATTCTTCTTATATAATAGGGGCGACGTTTTGGAGTAATGGGTACATCAGACGATACCTGAAGCGCATACAATTGCTAAACTAAATGGTTCAAACTCCGGGTAATTTCGTTTCTATACATCATCATCATCTTGGGTTTTTCTGTCGCGTGGTAAGTTCCCTCATGGTTGACCTCCATGTTTGTCTGTATTTAGCCATTCTCTTGATTTCTTCATACTTTCTTCCAATTTTAACCATTTCCATCGTATACCTCTTTCTTCCTCGTTCTCTCTTTCCTTCTGTTGTCATCTCTAACAAAATCTTTAATAAGCACTCATTTTATATACCCCAACCAAACCTATATAATGCCCTGACCAAATCTTATTTCTTTTCTTGATTTTCTCAATCAATTGTCTCTCTTCTCCAATTTTTTGTAGCACCTCCTCATTGCTCACCCTATTCCCTCGTCTAATTACTTCTATTCTCCTCCATACCCACATTTTGAAATCCTATATATTTTTCACTCCATTTTTTCGCATAGTCCATGCCCCTGCTCTATACAACATCACACTCCAGATGTAACATTTTGCGAATTAAAATATTACTTGTGTACACGCCCACGAAAAAATGTGTTTGATACGATTTTTTATCTACTTGGTTTAGTCAGCTTAAATATAAACGTGACCCATACTTATCAAAACAAGCTTTTGAGCCGATTACTTGGATAATTATTCCAAGCAATGTAAACAACTCGAAGTGCAGTATAAAATACCTATTAGTTCTATAAGGATTCTCAATCTCGGATTTTCTGAGTTTTCCCACTTAAAACCGTGAATAATAATGCTATTCAAATTTCCATAGGATACTGCTATAATGGAAAAATAATTTTTTTTTCGGAAAGACTAAGGTGTAATATGTATGTATATTCCAAATTGAATGGCATTATCCTTTGACCTTCTTCAAAAAAATATTAATGTGCATTATTTTCTGATATGACAACGTTTAGCATATGGAAATAGTTGTGTTGGCCTAAGTGACCATCTCATGGAATAATCCTAGTTTGGCTTTAAAGAGTCCATATTTGTATAGTAAGTATTAAATTCTCATTCTCACGCTGCTGTTTTTCCCACAATTGCAACCAGTTCGATATCACACTGTCTAAATGCCATGTCTTTTATTATTGTTTATGGTCATTTAATTTGAACACAATATGATTGAAAGATGCTAGTCATATGATTCCTTCCACAAAGAGGAGGGAATTGATGTCAGGGATGTTGAACTAGGATGTTGACAAAAGCCTAATGAAAGCTTTGATATGCGGTGTGCTTTTTGAAGGCGCAAAAACCTGGTCGTTGAAACGAAAAGATAGGCGTAGAATGGAGGTTTTCAAATTCGGGTGTGGAGAAGGATGGAAAAAGTGAAATTACCAGAAAGGAAAATGAAAGAAGAAATATTAGACACGGAGTAGCAGTTCATGTAGACATAGTTTTTCGGACACATCCAAAGAAGGACGAGAAGATGGATGATAACAGATAATTTTGATGAACGTTGAGTTCTTGAAAATGGTGATAGAATCGAGAAATTTTATGCAAGCGAGGAAGAGGGAAGAAATTGATACACAAGCTGGGCGGAATGAATAGAGAGGTAGATAATAACTGGAACTGAAGAAAATTTCAATACTCTTTGGGGTGTCACACTGCGTGTCTCCTTAGACGAAGCTATAAAATGTAGCGATGATCAGTCTACATACATAAAAAAACCATCCTCCAGCAACTTTTATCGCCAAAGGAATCTTTATGGAGATCTGGTGGATAAAACTCCGGCAGACTGACCCACATTTCCGTATTGTTCTACTATCCCTCCGAGACAGATGTAATTTTGCCTTTCAGTTGTTTTCCTATGATCAATTTAAAGGTTTGAAATGACTTCAGCCATTAAATGTTTACATCCAAACTCATCTTTATCAATTCATGCATACGTTTGTGCACACCATTGGTATGGGCGGGCGGAGGATTTCTTGCGCTCAAAGGATTAGTGAATTTCACCCCTCCAGAACGTATTCGCAAAAGGAACCGAGTCGTGTGGGGGGAGGACGACGGAGGACGGAGCGCGCCTTGCTTTAGTTTTGTCCCCTAGAGCTAATTGCATTAGCTGTCGCAACATGCAGCGGTAAGGCATTCAACCTCGACTCGTTCTCTCGACCAGTCCGCACACATAACCGCGCCCTCCTCTCCGGCATTCGCCTGCCAGCCGATGTCGTGGATCTCGGTCACCTGTGACTCGGAAGTAATGAAACGACGCGGTCAAAAGCGAGGATGGACCTTAGAGATTGAGACTTGAGCCAATCCTTATTTCATTTAAGTCGAGCATAGGACAATAACGTGTTGAGAAACTTTCCATAAATTCAAAATCAATACAATATTATGCAAAGGCGCAAATATTTATTAAACTAGTATTCCTTAAAAGCGCTTCTGCATATCCCACATGACATTATTAAAAATGCCCTCGTCTACTGGAAGATAATGTTGAGAGGTAACAACACACACTATTGCACTTCTCAGCCGAAAATGCTGGCACAAGGTATCTTCAGACCACACGCAACACTTTACAGCACTCGTTCCTTATCTCTTCACGCCGTCTGTCTCTTCTATTTCCATACAAAATGCCCATTCTTTTCCTCTATCTACCTTGCTTTCCCAGAACCCTCTACTCAATTACAGTCTTTAGCGTTCCATTGCCTCTCGCAGTTTGCCCTGCCTTCTCCGAATGGTTCCAAATAGCCGTCTCTCTTCCCTTAACATGCTTAGAACTTCATTGTTTGTTTTTCCTTCCCTCCATTTAATTTTCTCCATTCCTCTTCACACCTACACCTCAAAAGCCTCCAATGTACCCTTATCTTCCTGCCAAAACGAGTTAGTTTCTCAACCATGTAATACTTCTCTCCATATTTAATTTTTTTTCAGCCCTTTCTGAATATCTTTCCTTGAGGTGCCTTTCATTAACGTCCGCCTCTTTGTAAAAGCTTCTTTACTTAACGCAAATCTTCTTTTAATGTCCCCACCACTCTGTCCAACCTCATCCAAAATACTTTGTAAATAAGTGAATTGTTTTACCAATTTTAACTCGCGTCACCCAATTTTTATGTTTATTTTAGTCTCGCTATTTCTTAAGAATCTCATTATCTTCCTTTTCTTATGATTAATTTCCATCCCTTACCAATCACACTGATTCTGCGCGGCTCTGGAGTATTTCTTGGCACCCTGACAGAGGTAAAATTCAATAGAATATTTTTCCGACAAAAAGAGTGGCACCTACCAATTTCGGGACGGTCAGAGAATTTCTCAACTCTGTGAGTGATTTCTGGGTCACGAAAGTGACGAGTGGCATTCAAATAGCGCAGCGGTGGATTCGTCTTTTAGGCCAGTGGTGTGAAATGCGCCGCTTTTCTCACAAACATCTCTTTGCTTCGACCTTGGGTGCAAGGAGTCCGCCAGCAAATGCCTTTCATGGGACGCGTTCAATTACAATACTCCATTTACCGCCTTGCTTTCCTTTATTTCCTCCTCTCTCTCGGCTTTACGCCTTCTCTTGCCTATGCTTCCCTCTCTCCCACTTCGCTCGGAGCGCGTTCTGCCCACTCTGGTTTAATCAATGAATCACCGAGCGCCTTTTAAATAAAAATATATAGGCCGATTTATTCAGAGATAAATCCAAATATCAAATATAGACACATTGCTATTGGCTAAACTCTTGCTATGATGGAATATTTTATACATACGTGTATCTACGTACATACAAACACGAAAACCCGCCATATGGCGGACAAATATTCATACACATGGGAATAAATATAAGGATAAGGGATAAGAACAAAAATAAAAGACAAAAACAGGAGAGGTACATATCTGTGTGTGCGTGTGCATATACATGGAAGATCAAAATGGTGTTCTTTTCAGATTATGCCTTCAAATCAAATCGAATGGCCAGTTAAATAAGCATAAGTACGTTATGCATACATAGAAATCGGAACTGCCCTATTTCCTACCAAAAAGACGGGAAAGTATATTTTCCCGATAAAGCAAAAGGATGGATAAAGATTAATGTAATGTCTACAATCTTTGCAGGTACAAAATGCCGGGAAAATCAAAATCTAGATAAAATATTAATTAATATTTGCCATTACCTACGTGTCCTGATGAGAGATGAAAACATCGATATTTTAAATCACTCATATAGGTGACGCACATTGGGGCGAACATAAATATTTGCTGCAGTAATATCCTATGCACCTCTTCCTTACGATGAATAATTGTATTTTCAGCAGTTCGCGAAAAAACAACGGATTTTTTAACGTTCGTTAAAATTTTCACCTCTAAAGCTAATAAATACAGAGAGTTTCCCGCATGAAATCTTCGAAATATTTTCAGATATTCGTTGTCTCCGGCGTATCTTTATGGAATTAACACAGCACATTGAAATGAAATAAGTAACTTAGTAATTCATCACAAACTTTATTTAGAAAACGACACCCTACGGCGAAACCTAGTTCGTGTTCTATATGAAGTGTGTATGGAATTACAAAGTTACTTATTTCATTTTAATGTGTGAATAGATTTTTTAAATTAACAAGTAGTTTTATCAGAATAAGCTGACAAAACATCCTCGCCGTTTTTACAAATCAAAATTATAAACACGTTCAGGAACGCTCTTAGGACTGAACTCCGAGCATTTGAAAGGGAGGATCATTAGTGAAACGATCGTTGAAAACGAGATATACGAAAAAGATAAGATACTTAATATGTGTTTGTGACATATGGCCATATTATACCTTCACTAAAGCCCTCCACTGACTGGTCATGCCTTCCATGAATGTGTCCGTCTGGCCTAAGTAATTGACATTAACGTAATCGGAAAGCTTGAGCAGAGGAATTATTCGTCTCGACTGCAAATGAGTAAATACGTACACACTACGTTGCACACCCTCTGCAAATAATATTTTAGAATTTTTTGGTCTAGAATAACTACGTAATTAGTACAAAGGAAAAAATTGACCTCGCTACCCTGTTGTCAATGCGTGAATTTCACGCCCCGTATAGGCCAGGTGAGCTCTACCCTCACCTATGGTACCGACGTTTGAGTTGATTACAGTGCTTTTCGGCGGCAGGGGGGGGAAATTGCATGCAAGGGGTGGAATCTCCTCCTGTCGCAGACCCTAACGGCGGCTTCAAAGGTACCACGTAAGTAGATGGGCGCGTATACGCTTGTTAGTTCAAGTTGTAATTAATGAAATTCCGTAATGGCAGCGGTGGCTTGTAGAGGAACAGGAAGGGGAGAAGGCATACTGAACAGCCGCTTCCATGGGGATGAACTCACGGGGGAGAATACAGATTGAAGTGGGGGTTCAAGGCGATGTACATCATCTACCCCTTTAGAAAATAGTGGAAAATATTTTGATGAAAAATTTTTTTAGTGGAAAAAATTTTCATTTAAACATCTCTGGATAATGTTATGCATATTATAAAGTTTTTAAATTCAGTAAGTGATTGATAAAAGCGGAGCATATTGTCTGGAAATGGAAGGTTGATAGAGCTTAATTTGTTGCGCGGACTAGAGGAGGGAAAGAGGAAATGAATAGCTTTGTCGGATAGCATATTGGGGGAAGGGGTAGAAAGTATGCGGACTGAAAACAATGATTAATTGGAATGCATGGAAACACGGCATTTAGCATCGAGTTAGATGCGATTCAGATGTGTAGGAAAACATTTTGGGTCAATCAATAACTAATCCAGTCCGATGTACTTCTATTAGAAATGAAAATAATAATGTTTTCAACACTTAATATTTTTACGATTTCTAAAGAAGTACATTCAACTAAATCTCTTTACTTCTAGCAGAAGACGAAAACGCCATTCGGAATGTTTTTTTTTTAATAATGGAGAGTTAATAACTATCGTGCGATGAATGTGACAGAAGGATTCTTTTCATCACCTCATAGCTTACATTTTTTAAAATTATTATTTTATTCGCCAGCACTGATGAAACGACAGCTGGAAGGCAGGCAGAACTTGCGACGAAATGAAAAATGAAATGATGTCGGCCAAACAAAAGGAATTTCTCCCGATACTTGGAAGATAATAATCGTTAGGGACCGTTCGAAATACGTACAATTTAATCGGAAGAACAAAACGAATGAACGAAGCATTTTTATGGGAAGATAGAGGGGGAAAAGCATAAAACTAAAATATTCGATTCACATTTTTATTGACACCATATCAGTTTATTGGAAGCTTCTCCGTAGGGAACTCCGGCTCGCTCCTTTCCATTCCCCCTCGCAAAAATCCTATATCCACCCCTGGGGAGTGGGCCGAGGGTGGAGATACCCTATAACGGGGGTGGGAGGCAGGCAGAAGGTGGGGGGGGGGGTTCTTGGCGGTGGGCCAAGTCGGTCATTTCGGCGATCTCAATCACCATCAGTACATGAGGGAGGTCCATCGCGTTCGAAAGCGGCGGCCCCGTGATTAAACCGCCAATGGCAGCTCGCGACCCGTGCGAGAAGCCCGCTCCTACCCCTTCCCCCGTGGCCATAGTGATTGATGTCAACATCGGTTCCTCCTCTTCTCCCTTCGCAGACAGAGGCGAAGGCTTTAACTTCGTCGGTCGCCCGCGATCGATGCACTCCATCAACGGTGATTACCGATCGCTCGCCATTAAGCCACTTGCCTCCATCCACCTCCCCCTCCCCCCCACACACACAAACCCCCTTCGCCGATTCTTTCCTTTCCTCCCCTTTTGTTTGCTCTGCTACCGGAGGCGCGGACCTCGTGCCTCGAAGGGATCCTGATAATGCCTTCGCTTTTCATCAAGTTTCCCTAGAGAGGGGGGGGTGGGTGGGGGAATACGAACCTCCGTTGCCTTCTTCCTCAACCCCTCATCCTACCGCTACCCCCAACGATATTCCGTATCCTCTCTCCCCCCCCCCACGCCGAATCCCTCTTTCCCCCTCCTCCCAAAATCTTTTTTGGAACATTTCGCGAAATGAGTCCAGTCTTCAAACAGGAGCTGAAGTTCGGAAATGGAGGGAAGAGTCATTTTTTCAAGATATCGATGACTGTGCAGTCGATCACGGTGCCGGATATGATTCATTGAGTCGATGCTACCGAGAGATGTCGAACATCCGTTGGTAGCACGCGTCCTCGGGAGTCTTTGGCCATTCACTTCGGGTCGTTTGAGTCAGGGGTCCAACGATGACATTTGTGGGCATCGCAAACCGGTCGAAACGGCGAACCGAATCCACGGGATCGAACATTAGATTCAATTTGCGAAGTCTCCCATCGCATTCACATCAAGACCGCTCCAATTCACGATAAACAAACGTCAAATCGATCCTCAACTCATTTCCTTCTTTTATCTAATTATATCGATATCGCCTTCATGGTGAGAAAAAATAAACAAAACAATCGTAAATCTTAACACATTCGAGATTTTTTTATCTTATATTAAAATTAGTATACGAAAAGACCAAAATTTCATTCATGTTATTTCATTAATGACTTTCCATATTACGCTTCAAGCCCAACAAATAAGCGCAAGGCATGGGATGACTCCAAAAATTAAATCTATGGATAACTGATGGCTTCCAGAATGAAGTAATCATATGGTCATTGATATGAAGTTAGGAAGCCCTAACGAGTCCGAGCAATAATGAGAATATCATTAGAGAAAATGAAACAATGAGAAAATGACATAGTATGTTCCGTTTGGTTAGTGGATTTTAATAGGCGTGTAATAGGGTGGAATGAGCCAAAAATGTAGAGTGATGAGAATGACGGATCATTAGATACCTTTACCTATTTCAACAACACAGCAAAATTGAGCATAAATGTGGCTATTTTCACAATTTAAAAATCTTCCCCTTAGAATGGGATTCAAAATAGCATGCATCTTTTTCCTCGTGACTTGGCCACTCCATTCGTTACAAATAAATGTATTAAAATCCAGGAGATGTCTCAATATTGAAAGGACCTTGAGGTAGTGCGGTGATCGATGCACTGTCTCGCTACCACGAGGGCCCGGGTTCGAATCACGGATTTGGAAGTATTTTTCAGTGGTATCCCGATTTCTGATAGAGGCTCTATGTGGAGATCACTAGAGGACGATTGTGGACCCCTTGGCGTTCATAAAAAGCTATTTCTGACGCATAGTGTATATGTAGACTAGTGCTTTGTACATTAGCTAACATATATTCAAATCCATGCATGAATTAATTCCTGCAAGTATGGCTAATGGTCTAACAACACCCGCCATACGCCATTGCGAAATTATTCGGGGCATTGATTATATGTGAAATAATTCGTTTTCACCGAAAAATCTTTTCAATGATTTCTCTTAGTCTAGTACATATCTTCCGCTCGTTTGACCTGTTATTCGTACATATTGACGAGTAACGAAGTCCATGTCATTCAATGAAATCCGATTTCCTCTTTAAGGCAGAAAATGACTTGACACATTTATTTTATTAATACGAGGGTCATCCGGAAAGTAGTACCCGTTCGTGAAATAAAGACACAAAAGTAAATATTAACAAACATAAAAAATTTTATTTGAAAGAGGATACTTTAAACTACTTCTCAACATAATCTCCAAGCAAATTAAGGCATTTGTCATAACGTGTGACAAGTTTCTGTATTCCTGCTGCATAGTCCTTCGCCGCCAGCTCATTGAGATACGCGAGGGACCCATCTTGCACAAATTTTTGCATAATGCAGATGGTGTTTAACAATTTCATGAACAATTGTTCGAGAAACATTGGGAAAATGCTCACAGATGTCATCAATTGTGACGCGCCGATCGTTCCTCACGAATTCGTCAACTGAGCTCACCAGTTGGTCTGTAATGACAGACGGTCTCTCCGAACGCTCATCGTCGTGTGTGTTCCCCCTCCCCATGTTGAAGTTGCGACACCACCGCCGAACAGACGACTCGTCCATTACATTGTCTCCATACACCTCCTTTAATTGGCGATGAATATCACATGGGCGAACGTTTCTTGCATTGAGGAATTTAATCACTGCCCTCACTTCACAACTGGCGGCGTTCTCAATTTTTTTAAACATTGTAAACAATCACAGAAACAACACAGGCAATGCTAGCGTCACGCAACTTGGCTCAGAGAAGGCAGACAAGCCACTGAAGCTATCTGACCTCGTCCAGCGGCTACTCGCGTCGTCAGCACTTCATGCGGCACGAACGGGTACTACTTTCCGGATGACCCTCGTATATTGTCTTTAATTGGGGCGAGATTAAGACGAAATAGTCCTTTCTTCCACGTAACTCTAACACATAACATTCAAAACATTTAAAATTACAACACAATAACATATTTGGAGGAAAACGGGCCAAGTAGGCTGGAATCAAACCCGCGGCCTCTGTGTTGGTAGGCAGGAATGTAACCCTATCGGGGCTGAAAAAATTTACCCTTGGGGGGACTCAATTCCCCGATCTCCGGTTTATAAAACCGATGCCTTATCCATTAGTCCAGAGGGACTTGGAGCCATGTTTCAGAGAAAAAACAGAATACTATATGACAATGGGAGCTATGTTTACAATTGAGGAAAATTTAATTTCTTACGGTTGTGTACACTACGGGCACCAAAGCTGACGCTTTATTCTTTTTAAACACCATTGGGCGAAATAAACTCCCAGCTTCATGGCATTAGCTTACCACAAACACTTTCTCTCAGGCGCATTGATTGTCCAGAAAGTCCCCAGCTCATTCCCACTGGCCATTTCCATGGACCATGAAAAGGGCAACACAATCTTGACAAAACTGCCCAAGCTCGACCTCTTAAAACGACTGGAAAATAAATTTTAAAAACAAAATTCCATCACGATAGACGGCAAGGCAAATATTAAAACGAAAATTGTTTTAAATAAGCACTTTGATTATTTTCTATGGTTTCAAATGATAGATAAACCCACAGTAATCAAGCTGTGACTAAATTAATAACAACTTTTTTGATTTGTTCACAGCCTCTCCAAGTTGTACCCATAGAAATGGTAACCGTTTTAGCTTTAAAAGGCATTCGTGTTTCAGAAAAATCATTTTCTTTACGTAAATATTTAACTTATCAAGGGATGTGAAATTAAACTTATAAAAATTTCCTAAAAATTCGGTTCCTTTGTTTCATTTATCGAATTTTATCTGTTTCCCCATCAATATAACTTTTTTTAACTCAGTCATTATTTCTTCCACATATATTCATGGTAACACTCTCAACAAACATATAATTGCAAATAAACAAAATGTCGTGTCTCAGGAACAGTAAGTTTCATACATACACTCTGGTGAAGATTAGGATGCCCAGTAACGTATCCCGGGCCCTCCGTTCAGTAACTCAGTGTGTAATGCAATGCATGCCAAGTTCGCATATAGTAGGTATATCATTATATTATGCTTTTCATTGATTCGTGATAACTCTTACCATAATGCATTTTTTGGGAGGGTTACCCATGCGTGTGTCTGTAAACTAAGTTGATAGCTAAAAACGGAAAAGAACGCCAAAGGATAACTCTTGGTAGGTAATTTTTTTTGGTCTCTCTTTTTATTTTATACCAATTATGTATTTCGCCACCCTCTCAAGGAAAATTATTACCTGGGAATTGAACATCTCTCATTTGTTTCTCCAGCATATTCGGAATATTTTTCCGTCTTGGTTTGTCGACATTATAAACTTAATAGTTTTAACTGTATCCTGTGTAAATTTGGGAAATACCTTCATATTAAGATAAAGAAGTGTGACTTAAAATCTCCGCATAAGTTTTTATTTATCACAATGCGGTCTAGGCTTGATAGTTGCTCATCATCAGCTGCATCATTAGGCGAAGGAGTGGCGTGAGCCGTTATGGCGAAGAGTTTAGATGGTTCACGAGCGTGAGTTGGAATTTCCCTTTTGAAGGTAATTGGTGGGTGAAGGTAATGAAGGGAGGGTAGTGGGAGACCTGTGCGCATGATCTTTTTGTTCGCCAGTTTTGAGAGGGGGGGAAAGTGAGAGGATAATATAACCTTTTTAAGAATTGTTTTTTTCTCTGAAAAATTATAATTTCGTATCTCTCTAATCAGTCGATGTTGTCCCCTTTTATTGAGAGTAACCTTCGGACAAAAATTCACCCACCTTCCCTCCGCCCCACCAAAAAGAGGCACTGCACATGGTGGTGGTCATCGTGCACCCCCATCTAGTTATAGCGAGCTTCCACGAAACCTAGGAAATGTTTGGCTAAATAAATATTTTAAGATGAAAACATAATTCACGCTTTCTAATTTCAATAATAGGCGTCAGTATCAATTGAAACGGACATATTTTTTAACAAATAGCACCATTTTTCCATTATTTCAATTTTTTACCATCCAAGCAAATGAAGATGATGTAATATATTGAATTTTGTTGGTCGGTTACGAAGGAAAAAGTTTTAACAAGTCAAAAAGTGCTCCCATTTGGTCTTTTTTTGTGCTCCAATCCTCCATTTTATTCCTAAAACTAGGTAACTTGTTAGATAGCTTATTAATATCTTTTGGAAAAATTTAAATGCTGAAGGGAGAACTAAGCCACTCATTCCGAGGTGACTCTTGACGCTGGAAGTCTATTAAGGTCTTTTTAAGGAAGAGAACTCTAAGAAAAAGTGCCCAGCGTACAATTTCAAACGGTATTCGTATTGGTTGGCTCCACCCCAGAGCCCACGACGTTAGTAAGATAAAATAGCTGATGGCAAATCGAGAAAAAGGCATTGATATTAAGAGAATAGGTGAGGATCCTTATTTAAACCAGTACCTAGGATACTTTTTATTGCCAGCTTAGCTCACAACTATAACTAGTTAGCCCACATTCGGAACACAAGAAAAGTATTTTACATCCCAGGGAGAAAGCGTTAATTGAGGAATTGAAAATGGTTCAGAAAAAGCCGTTAGCTTAGTTAAAAATATATGGGTGTGGGTGACGTGTATGTTGGAGAAGTACCTACAAGTCTGGGAACCACTTGAATGAATGAAGAGAGCCGGTTAGACCTAGACCTTCAGGAAGATACAGAACATCCGCGTTTGTTGCGACAAGGAGGGAATTGTTATGGCCCCACGTAATTTTTGAAGATTCGAACACTGGTATAAAATAAGAGAAACAACGTCACCATCAGAGTCAAGTACTCGTTTTTCCCTCACACAATACTTAGTCAAAAAAAAACTATCACAAGCCTCTGAATGTATTAGCATAACACTAAAACTCAATGATTTAACCAAACAAGCTACCTATTGTATCAATTATAACGACTGCTTGTGCGCAGTTCTCTTGTATATTAGCTGCACACACACACACACACATACACACACACATATATACATATATATTTTTTTTAAGGGTAATCTGCCGGTTAAGGTAGGTTTTTGTATGGACACAACTACCAAACAAACATTTTATTACTCCTAACAAAACAAAAAAATCCATCATCCTACTCCTCTCTTCAACCACCATACCAAGTACTTCCTCGTTTGTTTTCTTCTCTGTCCATTTCACCTTCTCCATTCTTCTCCACACCCACATTTCAAAAGCCTCCAATCTACGTCTATCCTCCGGCTTCAATGACCACGTTTCCGCACCGTACATAGCTACGCTCCATATTAAAGTTTTTACGAGTCTTTTCTTAATATCCCTACTCAACGTCCCTGTCATCAACTCCCTCCTCCTTGTGAAAGCATCTTTGTATAGCGCAATTCTTCTCCTCACGTCCCTACTACTTTGACCGTGTTGGTCCAAAACACTACCGAGATACGTAAACTGTTCTACCTGCTCTAGTTTTTGCCCTCCTATTTTAATGTTTAGCTTAGCCTTTATCTTTCTAGAAAATCGTATAACCTTTGTTTTATTAATATTGGTTCTCGTCCCATACCTGTCGCACTGAATTTCCAATTCACTCAGCAATGCTTGCAACCTCTTGGCTGACTGACAAACTAAAGCTTGGTCATCAGCAAACCTAACTGATTTTACGAATTCCCCGCCCACTTTCATTCCTACCTCCAGTTCTTCCCATGCCTATTTGATCATTTCCTCTCCATACAGGTTGAACAGCAACGGTGATAATACATATATATATATATATATATATATATATATACATACATACATATATACCCAGAAACCCCCACCATACGCCGTTGCGGCGGGTTTTGGGGTTTGCGTAGATGTACCTTTCGAATTTTTCCCTGAAGAAATGACGAGCAAAGCATGGGAGTGGGATTGAATGTGGGCGGGGTGCTGATTAATTCAGTGAGATTGGCGGATGATAAAGCTTTAGTTAACTATTCAGCCAGAGGATCGCCACCATTGTTGAGCAAATTACAGGATAATCGTCTGAAGCTTGGGGTGGAGATAAATCATAGGAAAGCAAAGTAATGAGAAAGCACGCAAGTAGGAAGGCTCAGTTGAGCATGAAAGTGGGCGGGCATAAATTAGAGCGGGCGGAACAATTCATATACATATTTAAGCAACGCTCTGGAGGAAGATGGGCGTGGCAGTGAGGACGTTAAAAGAGAAATTCCACTGGCGAAATGAGAATTCGCACAGGAGATGGGAGGGTTGATTCGATGACACGGAATTCAAGTGGAGACGTAAAACAAAAAGACACGAACCTCCTGAATAATGAAAGAAGTACGCGAGGGTGTAATCTTAATGAAATAACTTAAAAGGATGCTTCCTTGGCATTGCCCATCTAGAGAGTGAACGGTGTGTAGGATATGTCTGCACAAGCGTAAAAGAAGCATTAGCGAAAACTTCTTACCGAGTGCAGTGTTTGTTTTAATGATAAAAAGCCAGGTCGGTGGGGAAAGAGGCAGAATAGAGAAAGAGAGAGAAAGAAAAGAGTGACTCTTGAGATGTACTGAGCGGAGAATATGAGTGAAACAGGCTGAATCCCGAAACGGAGAAGTATTAAAATTATGGGTACCGAGTGGGGGTTGCTGATGCGAAAATCGAATATGAGAGAAAATGTAGATGGAATAGATATTGAGAGAGAGACGGGGGTGGTGGGTATTTGAGGGTTGTGATGGAAGAGTAAATTTAGCTGAGAAAGGAAGCGAAAGGATATTTCCGGTGGAATGACGCAGGGAAAAAAACACTGAAGGAATTGATAAAAAAACACCCCAGAAGAATTTCCATTGTTCTCCTTACTAATAGATATAGTCTAGCATGCTTAGAGAAGCGTTTGACACTCATGAGAAGTAGTTCACATATATTTAGCAAAAATTATTTCAATCAATTGAATCATTTAACATTTAATATCGGTACATTACATTTAATCAACACTTAATTTTAATATGGCATGCAAAGTGTGTAATCACCCCATTCCGTACATCCTAGCGTTGGATTGCAGGGCACCATTTAGTTTTCCAGAGATGTAGGAATCAAGAGTTGGGCCTATTAGGACCGGGAATAAAAGAGAAAGTTGGAAAAGACACATGATAACTTCATAGATCATTCAAGATTATCTCTAAACGACAGTTTGCTAATGAATATTGAAACGCTATATAATCAAAAAAAGTCAGAAGGTTCAAAAACTCTCAAACATATCGACAGTAAAAGAGGTTATAAATAGCTAGACGTGCTTTAGTTAACTTGTTTTATTAGTACCCTCCAAATTAAATACGATCTGGTGCCTAGCAGTAATCAAAATGCAAAGATAACTAAATCTCACAGTTGCTACAAACATAATTTGATAATCATAAAATGCATTGCCCCGATAGACTTATATAAAAATCATTCATTCCCCAAATTGTTTGAGTAAAAATACTTAACCTTGCCTTTTCTTAAAGCTATCTATTCGGCGAACTCTCTGATATTTCATTGCATGACTACTTATATTTGTCTGTATTTTAAACTGATACAACTAATTCATTACCAACTTGGCATTCCTAAAATTCTGTTTAAATAACGAGTTCATCATAGGATCTTTGGAAAAACTCAGAAAAAGTTCTGAAGTACATTGCGATACAACTCTAACTTCTTGCAATGAGCGTTATATCCGGTTATAATAATCAACAACTACCCTTGTGAGTGGTGACTTACTTATCCCATTTCTCCCTATCGCACCGCCTCGTAGCAGTTCGCAGATTAGAATTAAGATATAGATTGTTTCGTAACAAACAATCAAAGTTAGCTAGCGAACCTACTTTCTACGAATCCCATTTTCTCTAATTAACCGTAATCTACCTGTCACTGTAGGTTTTCTGATGGAATAATCACTGATACTTTTCTTTGCCTCAGGTAAAACGCAATCAACTACCCTAAAGCCATCACATAACGACTGATAATTCATTAATTTAATTCCTCCACCGCCTTTCATTCCGTTCAATGTGTTTAATCTTTTCCTCCCTCGACCTCAATTACCCGAAATTCTCCCGTCTATCACAGTCTTCATCATTCCATTGCCAATCAATATATCCACCGACTCAACCGCTTTCCCATGCTACCTCGCATTCTTTCCATCATCAACCTTCTTCCCCTACCATGACTAGCACTTCTTTGTTTATTTTCCTTTCGTTTCATTTGATTTTTCCATTATTCTATGCCCGCCCACATCTCCAAATCTCCCATTTACCAACATCATGCCACAGTTAAGCCCAAAAAGGGAAAAAATAACATCGCTCTTTCGCCTTTATGCCATATTTTCCCGAGAGCATCTTAAATAAATCCTACTTCTTCATTTCCTTGACCGTCAATTACCCCAGTATCCTTCCTACCACTATTGGTCTTCTATCTTAACTATCTGACCTCGAAATGCAATACGACGTGAATACAACTTTAAAATTCGGTTGATGCATCTCGATAACGCACCCCCTTAAATTCGCACCATCAAGCAAATTGGCGGGAGAACGGAATTTCTGGAGCAGAGGGATTGCTGAAAAAAAAGGCATTTCATCCTTCAGTTAATTTGGCTTTAAACTGAGAACCGAAGCAAAAAGTAACAAACGCCCAATTTCATCCAAGCCGCCATTTTATCAATCATGACGATGAATTCGAAAACACTGGGAATATTATTGAATTGAAATCTTCCAAACGTGATGTTGAAAGACTTCTCTATTTTTTTATGCAAAAAGGGAAAATACGCCGATATTACCTTTCTGTTTAACTTGGTTTTATACTTTAAAAGGTAAATTTTTAACTGGAAATATCAGCATCGTTCATTTCATTGTTCACTTTTTATGGGAGAAATACAGGAAACAAGGTGCAAAAAAGCACACTTATTAAAATTGATAGCGAATGAAGCTCTCTTAAGATACACTCTGATGATGAAATTTTCGGAATTCCTAGCGAGGTACAGAGAACTTAAAAGGATATCCAGGGTCTAAAATAGTATAGCTTTCCTTTCAGCACACAGCGTAACGCGTATTCAAATCCACTCCGACGCAAAGCACTCTTGTGGAAATACTATGGCAATTATTAAATCTGTCACAGCCAGAAAGTCGGAACTGAGCTCCTGGAGAGTTGTAGTACACCTCTACGTTTTATCTTTCAAGCCATAATGATGGCATGTACCAGGGAGTGGACTAATGTCAACAGCCATCAGTGCTATTAGTGATAATGGGCATTACGTATTACTTAAGTTTCGGGTATTTCAGACAGGTAATGTTATACGATGTTGTGGTCATGAATTGTTCCTGGGAAAAAGGTTTCTTTAAATACTTGTGCTGCGTAGTACTATACAGAACAAGCAAGACAGAATTTTTAAAAGCTGAGAACACGAGATTTTAACTTTGATGCAAATGGAATTATCATGGCATTATAAGATTTGGTTAGGTTCAACCACAAAGATAAGATAAGGGAGATAGACTCCAGTACAGATAGATATGTTGAAATATTCGTCCTTCCCTCGGACAATCATAAATCACAATAACAAAAAATCAAAGCCATAATAGTAATAGTAAAGACATTCGAATTAAAAGCGAGGACAAGATTTATCGCTGCGCAGATATCTGGTACATTCGTAGGTGCATCTTTATGTTAGTTGCTAGTATATGTATTCGGATATGTGTAAGTTAAATTAAGTTTTGAATGAATATATTCGTCTGTGAGGGTGTTCATTAATATGTTTTTGGTTTGTTTTTATGCAGTTGCATTCTCTGTTACGGGTGGTGTCCTAACACCTACCGCCACTCGCCCTAGGGTTGGCTTGAGGTGTATTGTGTTGATGTACACGTATCTTAAACTTTTGTCATAGTCTCTCTTACCAATGCATTGCAGGTCTAAAAGTGTTTACTCTTAGCCAGTGTTATATTTATGTAATAAATATTCGTCTAATACTCTAGTTGTTGCATGAACAATTAATGTTTACGGTGAATCCCAACCCATACGTAATATTCAATAATGAAGTTGCATGATAAGAGATTGCTTCGGTTCCTTTTTTGTCGATACTCTATTTCGTCGGAGTTATTACCCCCATTTATTTGTCGACGCGATGGGAAGTAAATCGCAATAGACCACTTGTGCGCATGCCACTCTCAATAGAGATTCAACGCCGAATTTCACGTCCGAATGAAACATATTTAGCAACGCGTTCAACAGAATACTGGGATAGCCAGAAACTTCCCCGTTTTACCGAGACGGAAGTCCAACAGATAGGGTATTTTTTTTTTTAAATGGATCGTTTCTCATGTTTCAATAGGTTTTTTTCTTTAATTCTTCGATATTGAATCCACCATCAAACTCATCAAAAGGATGGGTTTTTCCAAATCAACGGTTTCAATTAATTTTACGAAATACGTTCCTCGATATTCAAACAGATATATAGATAAGTAATGAGAGATTCAAGTTAACAGTTAGAATTAAATAACAGTAAATGTATAGCATTGAGTTTTCGGAATAAAATCTAAACGAGACGTAATTTATAAAAAACATTACTCCGAGTTAAGCATCTCAGAAGAATCGAAATACTTGGGCGTTACACTGATATCAATCCTTTCATTAGGAACACACAGAAAAAGAATATGTTGATCAGTCTTAACGAAGCTAGACTCATTATATGGATAATGGGAAAATTTAATGAAAAAGTTGTAAAAGAAAGGTATTGCTTCGCTTTGGCTGGGCCATATTTATTATACGCAAAAGGTAAGTGAAAAACATGAGAAAAAACGTTAATTAAGGAATTCGATAGCGTTCAAAGAAAACTCACTAGGCTTGGTAAACATGGCTCGTAGGGGAGTATAAGCGCGATGGGTATGCTGGAAGAATTGGTTGGGAGACTCTTGATTCAGCAAGAGAACAAGTAAGCGTAAAGACTTTTAGAGAGGAATACGATCCCTGAGTTTTCCTGAAAAATCGAGAGAATGACTATGCTATAAAATTTAATAGGTAGATTCGACCATCGGGATAATAAAAGAAAGATGGACTCCATCATAGACAGATTCAAGTACTCCTTCCCCGTCACGACTCGCACTGATAATCAAATCAAACCAAGCATCTCAATATATTGACTTAAATAAGAAAATTAATGATTCATTCAGTACTTATTACTTCAATACATACAACTACATATTTTATGCTATATATATATATATATATATATATATATATATATATATAACGATTGTAAGGAAAAACTCACACGAGCGGCACAATAATGGGATAATGGGCTGAAACAATATAATACATATACAAAAGAATAGCGACATATAAAAGAACACTCACACGGCAAATTGTTCGAGCTTTCTGCCCTGACTCACTTGAAGAAGGCCTCTGAGAGGGCCGAAAGCTCGAACAATTTACCGTGTGAGTGTTCTTTTAAATGTTGCTATTCTTTTCTATAAGTGCTATATTGTGTCAGCCCATTAAAAAAAAAAATATATATATATATATACACACACACACACACACATATATATGTATATATAATAATCCCTGCGTATATACCTCTTGCATTCCATCATGTTTGACGGGTGCCCTAACACCCCTACCACACGTTCTTGTGACGTCACGGTTTGCCGGTTTATGCGTACATTTTAATGCTAGGTAATCACTTCCTTTTACATGTGCGTGCATTGTTGGAACATTGATTGGATCAAATATAAAGGCCATTGTTTCTTTACAAAATCAATTTGGGCAATACGGAAGAATTTTCTTTGTTATCTCCGTTAATTATGAAGGCATGCGTATACTTCGTCCAAGTGTCTAAATCTCAAATAAACGTAGAGCACTTTATTTGAGTGATTTGTTAATTGGTGACATTCGATAAGTGCAATTTTGCGTAAATTACGCCACCTCCTTTTTGGGATCTCGAAATGCTTGAGAGGAAATGATTCTTTGCGTCAATAGTTTCTGTCTTTAATTTTTCCTTCTCACTGGACTCTCTTTACCCAATTGTAATGCGGCCTTAGGATTACCCCTTCGCATTCATTGTAGAAATTTTGATTTATTTGTACTTCTCTCGGAGTTTAACCTTCCTTCGCGCTAAAAGAATCTCACTGCACAGATCATCCCGATGAAATGTGACGCTTTCTATTCGTGCATGATGATTTTCCGCAAAACGGGCAGCTTTATTTGTTAATTAAATTTTCCCTTCCTCGTCAGCCAGTTTTCAAACATTCTAAACGTACTTTAATTAAAGCTTAAGCAACGCAAAATAAAAACAACTGAACATTTTCTTTCAAATATTGCCCCACGATTCTTTTGTTGAACCCTATTCTCGTTGTTCTTTTTCTGCAGGTTGTCCCAACGAACTCGTCCCGTCCCAGAATTTGTAGTTTTTAACTTATTTTGCCAATTTTATTTCTACCGAAACACTGCTGAGCCTGGGTAAAGATTGATTTTCCCAAAATTTCATGATTGTGACATTTTTATTAAACTTTAGCTCGGGGCTCCAGTCCTGACAAGAAACACTAATGATGTTGTGATCGTTGAAAAAAATCCCGATACTTGAAACGTCTGATTTGCTACTGAGATCATTTTAGACGACCGTATCAACGCTGAATAATCTGAATTTCCCGGTCACATTAAAATGAGTGTCATTGATGCAAATGAGAAAGAGTAGGGGAACGATCAGGTTTCCCTTCGGGGTCACGCCCGCTGAGGTAGATGTTCAAAATTTGGGGGCCTTAAGAGTGTGAAATAATACCTCGCCTTAAATTTTTCCTTCGATTAACTTCCCACCATCACTCAAAAAAAAAAATTATCAGGAAACGAGTTCCCCATAGATACTTGCGGCTCCTCCTTGAAAAAATTGAATTCATTCGACGAATGTAGAATAATGTAATGAGAAAGTAAGTGAGAAGTGCTACTTTGCACTACTGGTGATGTCGCATTTCGAATACCCGGTAAATATTTGAGACCCGTCGGAGGCGTAGTCAATTAAGGTAATGGAAAAGAAGGAATAGCGAAGAAGGGTTACTAGGTATGTGAAGAAATGTTACGATAAGGAAGCGTTTCATAAGGGAGCTGAAATCGACTTTCCTTCAAGCACGAAGGAACGATTTCGGACTAAGGCTATTAGAAAGGTACAGAACACTCAATTTAAATTGTGACACCAATGTAATCATTGCAGAAACTTTTTTTAATGTTAATTTAGTACCCTGCGAGCCACCGCCAGGGTGTGTGGCAGGGGGCGATTATTCAATAGACTAATTTTGACCTGAATACTTTAACTCCAAACCGCGGTCGGACAACGTTATTCAGATTCCTTATCGTTCGTGGAGAAAATGAAATCTTAAAATCTGCTCTATACTAAATATCTCTAATTTTATTGGCATGATCTCCCCTAACGTAGTACGATGGAGGTAATAATACATTTTCTACATCAAGGCTAAAAGGACATCCTTCCAATTTATTCAAGAGATTTAATCTTTGATTTAGCCAACGGCTCGGTTCCCAACCCAGGTCCTCTAATAATTTTGATACACTACTCAGTTTGTAATAACACCGTTTCACAAATCTAGCTCCTCTACGCTGTACGCGATCTAATTCGGCAATGGATCCATCTTCATGAGGATCCCATATGTAAGCAGCATATTTTAAATTAGGGCTAAAGAGCGAAAAATAACATTTCTCTTTAACCTTCTCATCACATTTACCAAGAACTTTTCCAATAAACCCTAACTTTTGGTTAGCTTGTCCACAAATGTACTTATTCTCCGTATGTTCCACCAGAAGAGGTCGTGATTGAGGGTAAAGTCCAAGTATTTAATCGAGTCTATACTTTCTATTTCAGAGTTCCTGATGCAGCAGAAGTTCGGGAGGGAATTGCTCTTTTCCCAAAAATTCATCACTACGCACTTTTTTCATCGCCATATTGAACTGTCCGGGTAAGATAAAAGAGATAGATACAGAGACCCTTTCCTTCCTCGTGTGATTCCTGAACACGATCAAAAAAGATACACATACAATAAACCTCGCTGTGAAAAACTAGCATTGCATACTTAACCATTTAGTAACCCAAGGTTGGTGATATAATATCCCTTGCTAAACGCCTCATAAAAGGCTGGCAGGGTACGATGTAGGTATAGATGATGCCATTTTGTGAAGTCTATTTCATTCAGTGCAGCATCTCAAATTCTGCCCACGTTAAATCCGATTTAATACGACTCCTGGAAGAATTTCGCATGGTCATCGACAATAGTTACAGTCAGCCAACTGACCGCCGCATAAATGCCACATTCGCATAATGATCCGAGCAGGTGTGTACTCACCACGAAGCAATCCGGTGCCTGCATACACTCGGCGTCCTTGCTCCGGGAACCACCAGAGAACTGTAAGGGGAGAGAGAAAGAGAGGGGGGGATAAAGTTAAGAGTGTAATTATACGGAAACAAAATATGAATTAAACATAGGGATGGGGAGGAGGTCTTGGGGTGGGTAATGAATTCGTTGCTGTCGAGTAGGGCGACGTGGATGGATAAACAGGCGTATATTTATTCCGGAGAAATTGAATTTGTCTCCTAGCCCTCCCCTTTTCCATTTGGCTCAAATGTCATTAATAATATACGGTAAAATGGTGATGTAGTGAGTCCAAAAAACTCCTTTCGCCTGGAACCGTGTATGTCCAGTATTCGATGGATTGATACTTATTTTCGTGATGAGGTGAGATCGTTTACCGACTACTCACTAATCTATACAAATATAAAGATAAGTAAATATATATGTATAAATTTATATTTAGATGCCACATCACTTATAAATATATACATATATACATATACATATATATATATATATATATATATATATATATATATAGTACAATAAACAGTAACACACAATATAGAAACACAAAAAAAGGAACACTCACACGTATTTTCTTGATATTTCGACGGAAACAATCCGTCTTCCTCTGAAGATATAGAAGTAATGATTAATTAACTTATTGTTTCCGTCGAAATATCAAGAAAATACGTGTGAGTGTTCCTTTTTTTGTGTTTCTATATTGTGTGTTACTGTTTATTGTACTATTCGGCACTTCCGTGTTACGTCTACGAAAGCATATATATATATATATATATATATATATATATATTTCGGTAATCCCAGCCACATTCATACGAGACTCCTTAGTAAACTGATGAAGGTGGCTAGGAATTCCGAAATATTAGAGGTATTTTTAGTTTTAAAAATCTTTCCTGAAACCAGTTTTAACTATTTGTATATTTTCGTGTGCATCGAGCATTACATTACAGGATATATAACCATACACACAGTAATCAACCCGAAGGTCGGTTTGGAAGGTGATGATAGAGTACTACACGGCGCGTGAAATTGGGGGGCCAGTTCCTTTCCCTGTGCCGCTTATAGTTTCCCAGGAAGATCTGGTACCCGAAAAATCCACCCCCCAGCCCAGAGTGCCTCGCCCGGGAATCGAACCCGGGACCCTCCGGTCAGCAGTCCAACGCTGTACCCCCTGGACTACCGCGACCCACATATATATATATATATATATATATATATATATATATATATATATATGTATATATATATATATTTATTTATTTGGAGTTCTGTAGCTGTTGCTGTCATTTCACAGATACAACAAGGAGAAACTATAATAAAATGATTTCAGGTTTAAATAATGGAGGACAAATTTTAATAGCCATCAGGGAAACCAATAAAACCGAATGGCTGGGATAAATTATAAATTGGCAACTAATTTTTTAAATTACTTTTTCAAATTAAATGGTGGAATAATACGCCGGTGGCAAAAATCGAAAAACGATTCGTTTCTTTTAATAATCCAAACAAACAACGCAGCGATTCGAAAGAAGGCAACAGAACCATCATTCACTGCCATCTCAACAGTTGCGTGTTGCTAAGCAAATTTTCCAAATATGAGTTCAAAATGATGAATTCTATTCAGTAAGCAATTTTAGTAATTTCGAGCGGGACTCTGACCGAGGACTTTATGAGGACGGCGGATGGCCGTCTTTGGTCTCACAAGTTGAACATGACCGCAGTCATGAAGTCAATTATCTACAAGTTTCCTTGAACAAGATTTCTTGAAGACGATATTTCCCCTTCCTCGCTTGCCTAACGTTCTCCCCTGCTATTATATTTCCCCAAAATCCCATTTCCAATGAAAATGCTCTGCATCCACTTATCCTACCACCAATGAATCTCTGCCAACAAATCTCCCACTCTTCTCCCTCACCCTACCCAGTACTTCTTCCTTTGTTTTCGTTTCTGTTTGCGCAAGAAGAGTAGGTTTTTGTAGCTCATAATAAACAATTTCACATTACGTATCGCATGGATTACCTCTTGTTTCCCGTTAATTATTTCCGTCCTCAGTTCTTTGTCCTTTCCGCCTGCCTTCGTACGGTCTAACAAATCTATTTCCTTCCTTCCTCTTCCACGTTTGCCTATAAAATGTCCCTTCTCTCACTTCCTCCAGCATCGTACGACCTCTCAAAATTTCTCCCACCCACTTAACATCCGTAAAACTTCATCCTCAGTCCTTCTCTCAATCCAAGTAATTTTCTCCACCCAGCCGCACACGGCGACTATTTTCACCAGCTTTTCATAGCCGGGAGGGCTCTACAGGTGTGCCGGACGAATTTTAATTAGGATTTAATTATAGATATGAGTATAGGGAAGTCAGCGACGCAAAGAAAAAGAAGTCTACGACGCAAGTAGTAGTAAACAGAGTCGCGTATAAAATAAAGGAAAAACAACATTAATTTTTTTGTTCACGGTATAACTTTAGTAATTAAATAATGCGATACGAGAGACAATACAGTTTTAAGGTCGCTGTTATGAAGAGAACAGTGTGAGGTCTCATGATGTCAAGCTTCGGATACCTTGTTTTAGACAATAATTTGGACCCGTGTAACACACGGGACTACAATTATATCGCAATGAATATTATTTAACATCTGCGGAAATTGAATGGGGAAAAAGGAATTGAGTTACTTGATTTTTTTTGACAGGTCGTAGGAATCATCAAATGTAACAGAGACTCGTAGTTCGTCTAATTTTTAATATTCAAGAGAAAAAAACATTAGAATTATATGTCAGTCCACAAAAATAAATCTGGCTTCATCGAAGAATTTGTAGACTGACGTCACGAAATAATTGAGTGTTTTTTGAAAATTTTAGGTCACATTGGACAGATATGGCATGTCTAGATGCTCCATGGGACTGAAATATTTTGTAAAAAGATAATTTTACCATATTTTCTGAAAATTATTCCAAAAAGTAAAAAAGTCATAATAACATAGAAAAGAATTCTAAACTGAGTAGTAGTTTTATAGGGGAGGTGGCCGAGAGCTGAGGTCATTTTTACCATTAGGGATTGGCAGGAAAGAAGGAATGACGGAAAGAAACCCGGCATCGGCATTAGCCTACTCTTAACGAAAAGCGCCAAGGGGTCAGCAGCTTAACTTCTCATCCGACGGACGGCGTACTCACTCTAAGTGATCTTCACAAAGCACCTAAAGTAGGAATCGGGACACCACTTCAAAATATCTGCTTCCTCCGGGATCCGAACCGGGGCCTTCTGGGTGGGAAGCAAGTAAGTTGGCCACCGCAACCAACCCGATCCCCTATGTATTAAGGTATGTATGACTGAAGTAAGAATACAAAATATTAGAGAAGACAAAAAAGATGTGTACTCTGTGTTTTTGCAATTTCTTGTCTAACGCTTGTGCCATCCAATTTCCAAATATCGGTTTCTCGAATTTCAATGCAAAAACAGACATAAATACACACACATATATATGTTGTATAATACTTTCAATAATGTAAGAATTCTAACGATGCATAATTAATTTAAAATCGGTTGAGTCGCTTGGCTGCAGTCATGGTAATACTTTCCTTTTTAACCAGTCGTATAATTAATGAAGCAATATACTATATGAACGTGACAGGGTGAAAATGAGCATACAAAAATAGAATAAATGGGAGAAATTAAAATTGATACTTTTTTTTATCTTCTTTAACGTAAACCAGGATTTTCCTGACAGTGCCTTCCCCAAAATGAAACAACGTGTCGGTCATGTTCGTACGTTTGAGTGTGTATGCAAAAAATACATAATTTCAAGACAGTTTTTCTACCAGGTGTTTTCAAAACTATTTTTTTTTCTTCTCTCGAGTAAGTACACGTCACTGGCTCAAATCGCCCGTTGGCGGTCCTGGATACTTAATTGACGGGGACTGAAATTATAATCGGTTATACCGTGTACCTGGTAATTGCAGAGTAACTGAGACATCATTAATTATCAGTGAAATTATATTATAAGAGAAAGGTATGACTTGAAAACAAAAATATAAACAACTGCCTCATTAACTGAAAATTATTACCTAATTATTTATGGTAAAATTATCTAAAATTAATATGTGGCAGCGCAGGTAAATCCTATATCAGAGAGATACATAGACTTTAGGAAAAGGAACACAGGAACATTCCAGGAAAGAGAGTTTATAAAGAATTTACGCAGCTCTACGTTGGTTTACATGAGAGACGATAGTTCACGTCAATGTAGATTCATGAATAACTACTGACCATCTTTACAGAAAATAATTTACAGTATCAAATACAAAATCACGCGGAGAAATATTGTGTTTTCAACAGATGTTTAGTTAGTAACAATAAATGAGGGGGGAAATTCTCGCGTTTTTTCCCAGATCTCGAAATTTTCATTGACTGTCCGAACGAGCAAGTATAAACCTATAAAAGTAAGTCTCACCTTTTCCGGTCGTTGCACATAAGAAACGCATGGCATTTATAGAAAGGAACATGGCTTAAGTGGAAATGTGCTTTGCGTCTTCTTCAGATGTAAGCACGGAAAGACCACAGCTTTCATATGTAGTCTCTCCCCAAGAATTTACGCCAGAGACTCTTCCTCAACTACGAAAATCTTATGGCCAGTTCAAGTTCAAGCTAAAGACCAAAAAAACATACAAAATTTTGCGGGCAAATATATAATGTATTCATAAACGTATAGGCGATGAGAGGAAGCCCAATTATTATGATATACTACCCAACCGAAAAATAATTTTTTTTAAACCGTAGTTTTAAAGTGAAATACTGCGCAGATAGGGTCAAAAAGGAAATGCAAAACAGAAAAGAGAGCAGGAAATGCTTTAAGAAATTCAAAATTAAGTATTAATATCAAAATCCGCTCAACATCAAGCAAGTCACCGAGGAAGAGTGTGGCGAGAGATTTTAAGCCACCAGCCATAAATACAAAAATATTCATTCATTGATGCATTATTCTGGATATATACCTGTATATAGAGAGAGAGAGAGAGAATATAATGTATATATTGTATACATACATACATATTAATGCATGAATAAATTAATATTTTTGTATCACGTATATCATGTATATCACGTGTGTAAATATATACATATATATATATATATATATATATATATATATATATATATATATATATATATATATATATATATACATAAATCTTCGAAATGGAACGCTCCCCGGCGACGCACGAATATATAAAACACAGATGTAGATTTTTAGACTATAGAGACACAAAGAAGCCGTCGAAACGTCGAATAACATATTATGAGTGTCCTTTCTTTGTATCTGTATAGTCTAAAAATATATACAGGGTATATATATATATATATATATATATATATATATATATATATAAGCTAATATACAATAAACTCGTGAGCATGCTCTTCTATGTATGCACGAGCCCATACACATAATGCAATAATTGCTGTGTTTAACTGGATCATAAAATTCTTAGTCTTGAAGTTAATACATTCGGGGGCGTTAGTATCCAAGGAAGAGTATCCATTAGTATCAAATTACTCGGACAAAAACGGAGGTTTAATGCCCCTCTTTCATTCAAGGCTTGTGTAAATGAAGCGTAAAGCGAATTCACATGAAAGGAATCAATTTGGTAGTGAGCGGAGTCGGGGAGAGAACTAACTTCCTTAACCCATTGGAGATGCAATCGGACGGAGCGAGCCAGAGGAAATTTAAAGAGATTTTGGAATCAGTAAGCCCTCCGCGTAAGAGAGGATCATCACGTGAATCGGGCCCTCATCAAATAGATCGTAACCTGTTATGGGATTCTCATTTAAATTATTCTAATTTAGGAGCGTTTTTCTTACTTTTCGACGGATTAAACAAACGAACGTTCCAAAATGACGGATTTTTGATCTCAATTACGAAACCGGATACGTGTAATTCAAGAGAATACATGGTCAGCATTTGGAACGCTCGTGGTCCTGAGGAATAATTACGTGTCATATAATTACAATAGTTATTACTGTAAGGTAGACAATCCTTTTAGGGAAGATTTTTGGATGGACACAAGTTAATCATCGCTACATTTCTCAGCTCAGTGTAAGAAGACAAAACCTGAAGCTCAATACAAAAAAAAAGTTTTTTAATGCCGCATACACACCAACTCCCTTTATTCAACAAATATATTCTTTTCCAACCTGCACATCTCGTAGCAAACACTCCCCTCTCTATCGCAGCCTTCAGCAATCTATTGCTAATTTAAATTTTCTGCATCCATATTTCATCCCTCCATCACCCATCCAACTATGGAACCACGCGCACACAATAATTACAATTCGTATAATTGATGCATTTAAATATTAAGTAAGGAAAATATTCTCGTTGAACTTTTGGATATACAAGCAAAATTGATAGAAACACATTTTAAGGCCCTAAGAGAGAAATTTAACAAGGCACAATAATAAAAATGTGTGTCCTGTAGACCTTTAGAAAGTGATCAGGTATTTATAAATATACAGGACACCTTAGTTGCCGTACGAAATCAAGAAAATTGTAGCGACACCAAATTATACTGGTAGATACAACCTAGGAATAAAATTAAAGAGATAAACACCGTCATAGGCAGATTCGAGAACTCGATCTTCCTTCGAACGATACGCAATCATAATAAAATCCAACCAAAGCTCTAGAAATTTTTAACCCACAAGGAAAATATTTAATGGTTTAGTCAATTATTGCATGATATATATTGGCATGAATGTGTTCATGTGTAGGAGGTTTTGTATATGAGCTAATATATATTCAAATTCATGCATAAACTAACAGTGTTGCATGTATGGCTTGTACCCAACCAATCCCACTACATGCCCTGTGACGGCTTGCAAAATATAGTATAGGGGTAGATGTATAGACAGGTAACTGCTTTACAAAAGTAAAAGACAAAATTAGAAGATAATGATTGGTGGTTCGGTGATGTAATCATGTAGATTGAAAAAATTAATCGGACGCAGAGGTAAATGCAGATAAGTTCAAATGAGTCCAAACAACTAAATGTGCAGAAAAAGAGGTAGCTGGTAGGCTAGCATGAAAACGATATTAAAATACATGGCTCACGCAGATTTTCTGGCAAAAAATGTGCCTATTGAATAATGAATAAATTTGGTCAATCTTGAAGGATAGAGGAAAAGAATACACGATTTGGGGAGGAAAAAGAAAAAAAACGATCCAAAAATTTTCATAATTTTTTTGCAGAAGTGCGTCGGATACCCAAAAAGATATAAAAGAGTTCTTAAGGATGGTCTGATACCCAATATAGCCGCTTAATTGCATTGAAAATAATTTAATTCTCCTTAAAGTTCTCGGCAGCAACCTCGAACACCTTCTACCGCTATCTGAAGGAGCATGAATACTTAAAAGAGGATGTACCAACCATCGCTTGACTTCATTGAGAACCCCTTCATTATGGGGAGTGGGAAATCAGGTGTTTACCCTTATGTGTGGTATGCGCATCATTTAACTAAAAATGAATGCGATATAGAAAAAGGAATATTATGGGTTTGCCATCTCAATGAGTTAATTAAATATGGGAGAATTTCAATAGCCGTGCTATTGAATTTGGATTGCACGTTACGTTTTAAATGCGTGATAACGTAATAGGTGGTAAACTTCCCTGCGAATTGGAGCCTCCCGATACAGCGTGATTTTACGGTGATTTACTATATCTTCGATGTACTTGTATCAAGAAATCAGGAGTGGTAAGAGGGATATCGGGAGAAATCCCAAGGGGGCAGGAAAGGTGGTTGAAGAACATTTTGATTGGTAGTGGAATGATGAATACTATGATAGACGGGAGGACGTTAGGTCAGCAAGGTACAGGGAGGAGAAGAATAAAAATGTTGGAGGGAATGATGGAAGAAACGAAAGTATGCGGAATTGAAGAATATTTTATTGGCGTTTGTGGTGTTAGGTTGGGTCTTATTGACTGGGACTAAGAAATGTTCACATGTTCGGTCAGCGTCCTTCGGAAGCCTACTTAGTTTTAATGGGAGGCCATCAAATAACAATGGTAACTAGATCTTCATTTAACATTATAAGAAGCATAGGAAAACGAATTAGAATGAGACCCTTATGTGCCTTTCAAGGCGTGAATTCGTGATTTTCACAAGCTGTAGGTCATGTGTGTTAGGTGATTTTCACACTCGCCTACAACATGTAACCTTTGGGTTGCTTACTTTGATGGTTTGAATACGTTGTGCAAATAAGGGCGCTAATTAATTTCGTTGCTTAGTTGGGTTCCAGGAATGTGAAGTTAATTTAAGATAAATGTTTGCATGCGATATTACTCACAATATACATTTCGTAATTTACTCTTTCGTCGGAGGGTTAAACCCAATAAAGCTAAAGTTTGTTTTCCCATACAGCTAAATTCTCGATGAGGGAAGGTAATACAAACTTTTAGAATGGTAGAAGACACCATAGTTTTCTTACGAGACCACAGGAATGAATATGGCTATCAAATTATATTGGTACCACTGGGAAAAATAAAAGGTATAGAAACCATCAAAGGCAGATACAAGCACTCGTTCTTCCCTCGCACGATACGCAATGGTAACAAAATGGAACCCAAGTACCCGAAAGAATAATAAATTAAAGTCTAAAATTTAAAGATTAAAGAATTATTGGCATGATATATACAGACATGTATGAGCAAGATATTTTTGTATATTAGCTAATAAATAATACAGAGTATGCACGATATAATAGTTCTGCTTTTATGACTGATTACCTAACACCCCCCACCACACGCCCTTGTGGTGGCTCTGCATAGAATTGTGTAGATGTAAATGAGAGCTACTATGGGCTTTTGGAAACATGTTGGTTGAATATCGATTTTGAAACTTAAATAAATTTGAGACAATGTGTTCTAAGACTTAAAACGCATTTAAAAGTCTTCTATATATTATGGAAGAAGAAACCATACACTTGACCATACACATAATTCGCATGTCTTTTCTTCAAGAAACTTTTCACTATCTAAAATGACTAAGTTTTTATTAAATAGCAGTATTTGTTCAATCTCAATTCATAGAGTATTATGCATGCATAGTATGGATTCACACCCTACCACACACCTTTCCAGGTGGTTTGAAGATTAAAATATAGATATAGGTTAAAGTTCCACGAGTAACTCGGATCTTTTTCAATGATTTGTATGCCTACCAAGTTCAGCGAATGGGTACTCGTTCATCTTCTCTTGATCATAGCTCAATAAAATTTTCCATCCCGCCCCATTTCAACCGCAAATGTACTTTTAAAGCGACATTTGATATGTATGGTAAATATTTGAGATCCATGGAGAAAACGTGAAAACAGGAATGGGAAAGATTTCAGTGAAAATATGCCAGGTTTGATAGAAATTTATACGAGAAAAGTTGGAGGAATTGGGTTGGGAGAAAGTTGATTCACGGAGACAGAGCAGGCAAGACTTTGACTACCAGAAATTTGCAAGCCACCTGAGTTTTTTAGTGGCACCGAGGGGACTATTATGTTTCATATTATATTGAAAGATTCCCCCGCCAGGATGAAATAAGAGATATAGACACCATCACATACGAACTAAAGTACCCGTTCTTCCCGAATACGACACGCGATCGTAATAAAATCGTACCCTAATGCACGAATAGTTTACTTTAAGGTAAAAATTTAATGATTAAGTCAATTTTGAATGATGCACATTGATATTTAAGTTTACATGAGAACGAATGTTTACGTGTATGAGCTAATGCGAGTATAGTATAATTAAATTCCTTCATGAAGTAACTTTTGTATATGCATGGATGGTGGGCTCTCACCCCCCGCCACACGCAATAGCTGGGGTTTGCGGGTTGTTGTGTATACATGTGTGTAGATGTTCATAGATGTACACATGGCGATCTTTTCAACAGCAGCGACGAAGCAAACACGGACTGCAGATGACACGTGTGACGCCTTGAATAAATATCGACCCCATGAAAATTACTAACCTGGGCTCGAGATTCGAGACATCCCTTCCTCTGGCTGAGTGAAATGGAACCAATTTCGGAATTGTGATGGCATCTCAATATTGCGATTTTCCAACCTGTACCATAACCCTTTCGCATACACATAATTTCCCTCTGGGATAACATCTGCTTTAAGACTGACAAAAGGACACGAGTGATCTATAGGAGACCTCTCTCTCTCTCTCTCTCTCTCGCAATGGCGCACGCGGGAATACAAGGAGGCAATCAACAGCGACGAAATAACGATATGGATGTTTGTTCGAAATTTCAAAGGAGCACTAAAGGGATTTTAGATCCACTCAGTTTACGAGAGCAGCATCCACGTTTTCCAACGTGTACGGCCCCTCTATCTGCTGCAAAGTTGTGTAAACACACAAAAAAACCGCATCGGTTCCATTAGTTCGTTCGAACATCGATTTATATTGGTTCTTTAAGGTGGTACCTACTCGACTCCGTGAAACTACTGCGATACTAATGCGTTATTCATTTTCTTTATGCATATCAATGTAAAATTGAATTATTTAAACTAAAACCATGCTCGTTTTAATCAATTTTTAACGGCATCGTCTACAATTCCTTCCAAAAGGTAATTTATAAAAACGATGACATTGATGACGTGCCGTGACACCTTATTCACTGGGGGATCGAGATGGTTCGGTGGCTATCGTACTGGCTTTCCAACCAGAAGGCCTGGGTCCAAATCCTGACGGTATTGAATATTTTTAATTGTTATCTCGATCCCTACTTGAGGTGCTTTGTGGAGGGCTACTTTGAGTGAATACGCCGTCCGTCGGATGGGACGTTAAGCTGCGGACCCCTTGGCGCCCATCGCAAAGAGTAGGCTAATGCCGACGCCGGTTTTCTCACCACCCATCATACTTTCCTGTCTATCCCTAATGGCGCAAATGACCTCAGCTGTCGGTCGCCTCCCCTATATACTACTACTACTACTTATTCACTGTTAGCAGAGAATTTTTAAGTGTTCTAAAGAAATCAATATTCATTCATTCAATGTATTTAACCTATTTGAATTAGGTTGTGAACATTCACTAACTCTTTTATTGCCCAAAATTATTAATCTTTCTCCATTTATTCATAATTTCTCCCTGTCTTCATGCCGTTTAAAAATCCTATTCTCTTTCTTCAAACTCCGTTTGCCAAACGGTCTCCCTTCTATCACAGCCTTCAGCGTCCCACTGCCTTTTAATGCTTCGTCTATCCACTTCCTCTGCCATTTTTGGATTTCCTCCTGTGATTCGTCTCTTAGTCTACCCTTTTCAAAACCTCTGCATTTGTTTTCCTGTCTTTCCAACTTACTTTCTTCATTCACTGCCAGGTCCAAATTTCAAAACCCTCCTAAAGTACTCGCATCCTCTTTCTGCAAAAGCCAAGTTTCAAACCCACAAATATTAAGTTTTTACCAAAGTCTTCGTTATATCTTTTCTGAGAGTATCCGTCATAAATTTTTCTCATAAATTATTGTGTCTTCTTCTTTTTATGAATACTCATTTCATTGACGCAAGTCTTCTATTTATGTCCCCAACGCCCCTTTTCCTCTAAAATACTGCCGAAATGCACGACATGCGGCACCAGCTACTGTTATATTTAAATAAAGTTATAGTTACTCCGTCTTTTTTTGCCCAATATTATATATCTTTCTCCATTTATTCATAATTTCTGCCTGCCTTCATGCCGTTTCACAATCCTATTCTCTTTCTTCCTCTACCTCATTTGCCCATCTCCATCTACTTTAATATTAAACTTATCTGTTCGACTTCCTGCTTACATTTATTTTGTTTTCTTCTGGTGAATAGATATTCAATACTTGTAAATTAACTGAAAATCAATTATACTCAAAATTACAATATTAATATATACCGGCTAGTAATCCTAAAGTATGGTTCATGCTCCTGGTTTATTTCTTAATAAATGATTCACAAAGATTGTCTGACAGCAAATATTCAAGAGAGTAATTAATTTCTAAAAGTTGAAGAGCATCAAAATACGTATTTGACGTAGATAAAGACACTAGTTTTCCCTCATCGATGATAAACTCGAAAATATTGGGATATTCAAAACACATTTCCCAAAGTAATTGGGAGAGCAAAATTTTTTCCCCAAAATGAAAATATAACAAATATTACTTGGAAAGGACTCCGCTAATCCCTTCAATTTTAAATAGCCATTTTCCTGCAGAGCTCGTTAGACACTACGATAAATGTGTTTAGTTTTTAGAAGGACGAGAAAATTAACGTAGAAGCTTTGCGAGCTTGAGAAAAGACTAACCATTTATTATTATTAACAGAAATTGTATTTTATAAGCATATGAAAAAATTACTCATAAAGCTGGTAGGCATTACCTTATTTAATATTGAAAATTACAAGACGGCTCTTTGGTAGGTTATAATAACGAACACCTCGCTTCAAATAACTTCAATGAAACGTATTTTAGAAATACGCCATTTTTCTCGTCATAGCGAGATTTTATATATTTTTTTAATTTTAAACACCCAGCTTCAAAGGGAACGAAGATATAAATATATCAAACTTATAAATGCAAATATACTTTTCATAAAATTCCGAATATTAAAAGAATGAATTGAGCATTCACTTGTGAACGAAACTGAGGAATCCTATCATATTTTAAATACAAAAGGTATATTTTATAGAAGGTTTTAACATTAACTTTGAAATTAAAAACTGCAAGAGTTAAAAACTCTTGTAGAGGAAATATTACGGGAAAACGTGAAATCAAAATACACTTTTTAAAATTCTCCCTCATGATGAAGCTATATTTATTTATACTTAGGAGAAATTTTCAGAATTTAATGGTGTCATTCCACAAGAGGTATCAACTTAATTTAATTTCAAAATAGTTTCTCCCGGTTCGTGGAAAATTCTTTTTGCTGGTATTAATGTAATTAGCCGCTTTAAAAAAACAAAATTATAATACTAATGTAAGGGGAGATGTGCCTAGTGGAGTTGTTCCATTCTCATCTAAATTAAACTAAACGTAATTATATAATTTGAAATATTCCGTTTACAAACCGTTTCTAAGCGTCGAAAATCGTCATGAATAAAAATAATAATTTACTGTGGAGTAATTTAAATGTTTAATTTAATTTGTTTTAAAAATAAAATATCATGGCGTACATTTGAAGTTCTACGAAAATTTGGAGATCCATGAGAGCCTAAAGGTATGGGAAGGATAGGTATTTACCCACCGAATTAACTTCAACGTACACGCTATGCAAGGTATTAGTGATATGATTGCCTGATCGGAAAAATTTAGGATGAATTAAACCTCCAGATAACACTTTTTTTTAACGGTGATTCTAAGTGAAACTCAACCTAAGTGGTAGGAATGAAGTGGCAATTCGACCGATTACACTCTAAAAATTTACATCGCCACGGTTATCACGAAGGGTTTATTTTAAAGTCTCATCGAATACTCAGTCATCCATTTGGAATAATCCGGAAGCCGCGATCAGATTAAGTATCCCTGCTCTTTTCCGACAAAATTAATGCTTCGGTGTCCGAAGTGGAGGGAGGGAGTCTTCATCTATTCCTGGAAAATAAATGTACTATCCCATACACTTCTGAAAAAGTAATCTAGGGACTCTTTGCACCTAAAGACTCATGAGGGGTTGATTTAACCAAAGTGGAACCTGTAAAATAATACGGTTTCACACAAAAATCGGACCTCTCATAGAGAAAGCAAGGTAGTATCTGTGGAGCTGTGTTACAGAAACTTGGTTTTAACAGACGAATATTGTGGGCACACCGCGACGAAAGAGTTGATGTGTTATTCCACGTGAGATGTAAATTCGCATGACTAAGCGTTGAGAATTTAGGAGCATGCCCGGGGAGATCCGATTTCAGAATTTAAAAAAATTAAGGAGAAATCAATCCATTTCGTGAATAGCGTTTTAATTGAACGAAAATATTGTAATTACTTTATTTAAATCCAGGATTGATATTTATTGGAAACACAAAGATTACTTCTGCAACAAAATTTAATTAATATAAAAACAAATTGTGCGAAATCTTTGGCATCTTATATTAATAGTAGACGACATAGCGATTACAGAGATCTAAGAAAACTGCATATTTCGTTCTTTTAACTAAGGACATAGATCAACGGGAGTGATAATTTGACGTAAGGGAAGTCAACAGTAACAAATTACGTGGACCTGACCACGGGCACCTGATGGCCATATAGTTGACCACAATATCGGCAGAGAGTTTTTAAAAATCAATATTAGCTGTTGGATTGACACCTTACAAACTCAAAAGCCAATATTAATGCAACAATTTCAGAGAGTAAAAATCATTCGCCTTGACTGAGATCCCAGTCAAGGCGAATGATTTTTACTCTCTAAAATTGTTGCATTGAAATGCACATTAGCGGATGACTCCGTTAAAAGTTACTGTTGCGGCATCTCCCGCAGTTTCTTTGGAATTTGTCAAAAGCCAATAGTTCACACCCTCACCATTTCACTTATCAGTTACGCTGAATGCTAATCAATCATAGAGTATACAAATCATAAGAATACGCAGGTCACACTTACAGGCCAGGCAAGGAAGAGAGAGTAAGGTTGACGGGTATGTTGGACGATTAAGGTTTGCCCCTTGGGCTTAGATTAGGAGCCCCTTGATTTACGAAGAGAGAAGGCAAGGCTTGTACTTTTAGAAAGGTACAGGACACCTGAGTTTTCTTGCGACACAGATGGAATCATTATTGGAACAAATTTTATTGGTAGGTTCAACCACCGGGATAAAATATGAGAGATAAACACCTAAAAGGCAGATTGAAGCATTTGTTCTACCCTCGAAAGGCACGCAAAAATAACAACATTGAACCCAAGTGCCATAACATATATTACTTTAAAGACTAAAATTTAATGATTTAGCTAAAGGCATCAATTATTACATGATACACATAACCATGTTTACGTACAAGTGATTTTATAGATTGACTAATGTATACACAAATGAATACATGAACTAATATTTCTGTATTTACGATATCGCGGATGCTCCAGTACCCCCCGCTACACGCTCTTACGTCGACTCGCGGGGTACTGTGTTAATATTGATGAGATTAGGAACACGGATGAAATTTACGATAAACATAATCTTCGCTACGACAAAATTAAAGAAAAGGAGAAATATGTAAAAGTTATATAGGAAACGGTCGGGCGATCTATGTATCCAAGATTATAGCTAGAATCGTTTTAAGTAGATGGAAGAGAAAGCGGAAGAGTTTTTGAATGAGAAATAATTTGAATTTAGAAGAAGTAGAGGAATAAGAGACCCTATTTTTAGTCTAGACTCATCGTGGGGAAAGTGGGGAAAGGTGATCGAAGACGCAGATCCAGTGAATTATGGAGGAAGGAAGATATTGGCGTGTAACTAGATAGTTCGGAAATCCACAACAAATTAATGAAAAACCATGATGAAAATGCTATTGTAACTGCCGGAAAATGATAAACGAACTAAACGAAATCTTGCTAAAATATTCCTCATTTGTAACTGGAAGCATACAGGCTGTATTCCACCATATGACGATGATACAACAGGGTTAGTTTTCATATAAAATAACATTGAAATTCAAAGGTTTTCTGTATTTTCTTGTGGTATTTTAGGACTTCCGTACAGAATTATGGATTAAAGGTGCTGTTATACATGTCGTTCTCACGAAAAACCGATATTATGTGCACAAATATATGAGTTACAATAGTGATTTCATAGCAATATTCAGCCATATTTAGGGCAAGTTTAAAAAATTAATAAGAATCTTACAAGCCTTTAAAATTGTATTTCCACATCATACACACACACACAGATATATAGGCTTTCTGCCTTCTATATATATGCATATATATCGTATATACATACATACATACATATATATATATATATATAATATATATATATATATATATGTATATGTATATGTATATAGAAGGCCGAATGCTTAAACATTTTTTATATATAACCAAATATATTCACATATAGTCGCATATATCTAAATAAATAAATAAATATATATATACATATATATATCGACACATGAAAGGATCTCACATTACTTTCATCCCTCGTCATTTTTTCAGAAACTAAGGTGGCGTATTGACTAATCCAGCCACGATCTAACATCCTTAATGGGTGACTGAACTGACACACCCCGCCACACCCTCTCAAGCTGGCTTGCAGAATTAACTGTCCATGTATTTGCACAACTGTTTACTCTGAGAAGAGATTTCAGAGGAACTCACCATTTTCACTTAATGCAATTACAAAATCAAATGTTAACTGAACGAAAGGAAAAGATTCTTTATGCTTTTCCACACTGTGGGAAAAAATGTGAATTCATAAAAATAAAAATTGGCGTCGGGATTTCGAGGGGGAAAAAAAGGAAATTTTAAGTACCCATCGACACGTTTTGGCCATTTGTTCGATTATGGTTTGGCGCGGCGTGTACGAATGTTCGTGTGGGCTTTCGGAGTCGACAAATATAATTAATCAGAGCATCAATACGATATTAATTAAGAATAATGTGTATTCAACACACCATTCTTAAATCTGCCTTTATTTACTATGCATTTGACTTCAAAGGAAGGTTTTTACAAAAAAGTTAATATAAAATAAAATCTACGTTCGCCTTCGCCTTAATATTTGTTTTATTGTCTACGACTATAAAAGTTTAGCGCAGAAAAATCCGCGAATATTTCATTCCCAAAAATATTCAATCTCATCAGGGGTTTCTCTTAAAGAATGAACGTTCGGATTATTCAAATAGACAACTAGCCTAAAGGCTGGTAGCGTAACACCCCTTATCATTTGACCTTGTGTAATTTTGCAGAGCGTGAAGATAGAGCAAACGATATGGACACAAAAATATGCCAGCGACCAGTCCAAGAAACTACATGAAAAAGTTAGATTAGCTAGATATTTTTGCCTAGCAGCCTTTCTTATAATTATGCATTGAAATAGTTTTTCATGAGTGACTCCTTTAAAAACATGTGTTTATTTAAGAAGGGCTTTAAGACAGCTCATAATTGACCACGTGATGATGGAGAGAGACGATTATTTTCTAATGGTTTAATATATAACGAAATAAAAGCTAAAGTTATTAGTGTGTATCTATTTTTGCTGCTGTTGCTGCTTAAAGTCATTTGCATATTTACTGAACAGTAATTTATGATTTACCGTCATATTCATGGCATTTGCGAACCTTCATTCAAATGTTGCTAAGGTCTCTTTTAAGGTCTTACAAAAAAAACATTGTTCATTTTATCTAAAAAGCATTAATAAAATTCTATTGAGTAATACATGCCGTAATTTAGTACTAATAGATATACCCAGTGCTTTATTTAATTATGAGTAATGCACAACGTATCTTAGGTAATATAACAGACAACAGATCGCTTCGAGAAACGTAAAAACAAACGCAATTGTTTGATTCAAGCCCCCATTTTACACTTCACGAAAAGAAACTCGAAAATATTGGAAATCTAAACATTTATATCTCCAGAGGTAACGTGGGATGGTCCGTTTATTTTTCACAGAAACGAAAATATTACAATATTTCTGTAAATATAAATTTTAAAATATCTGGGGTAATCCTCCGTATTTTTACTTACATTTTTTGGACCATATATTTTTCTAAATATTTTACCTAAAACATCACCAATGTCCATAAAGGTTCATGCAAAACATCCTTTTTGAAAAAAATTACGGAAATGCTAGCGTGGAGAGGATTTTCGTTTCAACAGCATCTATAGATGAAGAAAAAACTATTTAAAAAAATACTTTGCTGAAATTTTCACTTCATTTGGGTTTATTCCACGTGAAGGTGGAAACATATGAAGTTAAAAGAAAAGCAAAAATCTATAATTATGAAGGGAAATACAAAATAGAGGATCATTTAGCATTCTCGGTCATCGTTATGGAAAGGGAAAATTGAGGAGTGAATTACGAAGGCAATTAGCCAGCATAAAGTGATTATATTACTTCTTCTTGGCTTTAATATAATGGGTACAGCATGAGAACACAAAGTTTTTGATTTATCACTCTTGTCTTCATTAAGGTTAGTATCATTTTTTTATGTCAATTCTTAATTTATTTATGAATATTATTTAAATTTACTTTGAATGAGAATTCTTCAAGAGAGTAGAGAGAGGAATGTGGTTGTTAAAACATTAAAATGATATACTTTTCATGGATTATTTTGTTTTATTTATGCCGTTATTTATTCAGACGTTGACAGGTTTCAATGAATTCACCGTCTTGGGTTACTTCAGGGGAAAAAGATTATTAATAAAATGTATTAATGGAGAGGAAGAATCCCAATCAAAGGGTATCTCAAAAAAGTTTGCAATTTAACTTATCATGAATCTGCTTCAACAACAGCGAGAAGGGGATTACTGCGTCTTGCAGCTTGTAATTTTTAATGATTACATAAGCTAGTTCACTTCCGAACGCTTACTGCACATAAGCTAGCTTAGCAAGCAAGGAATCTATTTAATACTTTGGCTAAGGTCGTAATCAAGACCTGTCTATTAGGGTAAGAGCACGGAGAGGCAGCGGAAACGCAATGAAATTGATTAATTAAAATTGTACTGGGAAAATCTTACGAAACGTAAACCCCCGATGTTAATTTCAACTTTTTTGGCCACAGTTTAAAGCAGCCTTCCGGTTAATTACCGTGGAGGATGCTAGAGTCGAAATGGCCTCAATTACGAATAGCTATAACTGTATATGCAATCCTTTCAATACAGATTTTTACTTATGAATTAATCCCCAGTAGGTATTTTATTTTCGTAAATGATGAAAAGCTAAATCCATCGTATCGCTAGGTTTTCCACCAATGTTAGAAAAGAAATACACGCAAGACAAGGGTTAAATATGAAGTCTGAATCTCTCACTGAAACAAGATTTACTAACGAATTAAATCTACGGAGGGATTTTAACTTTTAAATGATGCAAAGTTAACTTCATTGTTTGACTAGGTTTTTCACAGGATTATGAAATTAATTAAACGCAAGGCGATGTTTAAACATATGGTTAAATCTCTCGCTCAAACTATGAGGTCTCTTTTCCAATTATGTTAGCAGCAAATTGCAAATTTCATCGTAATTTTCTAGGAAATAGCATGAATTTATGAATAGATGGATGAAATGTAGCAGCGGCTGTTTCAAACTTGTTGATTTTTCCATGAGCGATACTGAAGGGGTATAAATATTTGCCATAGCATGTTCCTTTATCCAGGAAATCAAAACTATTTGGCCCATTTCATATTAATCAATGTATGTAACTCTTGTTGGATTATTATCTCTAGGTAATTAAAACTCCACTTGTGCGAGCCAAGCATTAGTTAAAGCATTACTATTCTACTGTCTATGAAACTGTGTGAAATAACAGATACTTTAAACGTATTAATTACGAGTGCACAACTCTTAATTGGTTAATATTATCTCCAAACAAATATTTTCAATCTGCATCCACATAATACCCCGCGAGATGCCGAAAAAGCCGCCGGGTGGCGGAGGATGCTAGAGCTCCCACAATAAAGGCAGAAGTATGTGTGTTGACTAAATCATCAAATGTTTGTCTTTAGGTTAATAGATTCGAATGTTTGGGTTCGATTTTGTGATGATTTGCATATCGTGCGTGGGAAGAACGAGTACTTGATTCTGCTGGCAACGATGTTTATCTCCCTTATTTTATCCGGGTGGTCTAATCTATCAATATAATTTGGTCCAATTAAAATTCCCTCTCTGTAACAGGAAAATTCAAGTTTCCTATACCTTTTCTAAAATTCTAAGTCATGCTTGCTCTCTTTGCTTATCAGGGGAATCTTAGCTTAATTCCTCCCACATACCCTTCACGCTCATTCTCTCCTCATAACAATTTTTTACGAACCTAACGAATTTTATATGAAACTTTTCCAATTATTGAATTATCTTTTTCTACCATGGACTCAAATACTAGTCGTGTTTTCCAAATATGGCGTAACTAAAGCGAAATAATACCTCTCTTACTTTTTCATTACATTTTCCTACAAAACCGCCTATTGAATCTTACCTTCTGTAAGGCTGACCTGAGTATTCTTCCAACGTATACACCCCATCAAAGGTTAAATTTCATTGTAACCCCAAGTATTTGACCTGAACTGATTTCTTAGCTCGATCCCGTAAAATTTAGTAAATCATATCACGTACGCAAAATCAAGGGGATATTAGAACGGATAGATTTAAAATGTCGTTTTTTCCTCGTATCATTAAATATCCAAATATACATTACAGCAATCGCGTAGGAGATAATTAGAAATGGCAGTGTACAGATATACATTTTGTCCATATTCTGAAAATTATTTTTTTATTTTATAGAACCATCTTTTTAACAGTTCTACAGCATGACTTGGATATGCGTATCCTGTTATTGAATGTAATTGCATAATTAGTACTTTATTTCGTGTGGTTAACATTTATCGAGCGCAAGAATAAATTAATATTTGCATTAGAGGTGACATGATTGGGATTGAGCATGCATAGCTAGTGACTTAACAACCCCCGCCACACGCCCTTGTTGGATATTGTGTAGATCTGGATGAATTCAATATTCATAGCCAATCAATCAATTCAATATAAGATTTGTCCTGACCTTAAAAATTATTATATTCTATCTTCATCTACATCTACATAATAGCCTCCAAGCTCCCGGAATGGTGTGTGTGTGTGTGGGGGGGGGGGGGTTATCGACCCCACGCATGAAGAACAAATATACAGAAAAATTCGCGCACCATGCATTCAGTTGTCTACATGTGCAGACAACTAAAGGGAAAAATTCCGACATTCAAATGAACCCGTGACCTTTTATCTGACTCAAGAGGAATGCACAAGGTACCACCATTTATTGTAAAATGATACAACAAGAAGGCTATATTTATTGTTAAATACCACCACGACCTTAAATATATGTACGTATACATGTTCATGCATGGACACACACACCCAGATGCTTACATGGATAAACATACACTAAAATTTATAAATAGGGTTCGTCCGGAAAATAAGTGTACTGAGCTCAGGAAAAAAAATTTATTACACTTTTACATATCTTAAGCTAATATTCCTCAAAATAGGACCCTTGTGAGTCGATACACTTGTTCCAGCGGAGTTCCCATTCCTGGAACGCTCCCGCGAAGGCATCATCGGGAACCTCTCGAAGACTCGTCGTCGACCTCTTCTCTGCCCTCCACGAACATCTTGTGCCACCGAAAGATCATGTTTCTGGACATGGCTGACTCCCCGTAAGCCTGGTTAATCATACCAACAGTTTTGGTAGACGATTTTCCAAGCGTAACGGCAAATTTGATGGAATAACGCTGCTCCAAAAACTTCGGCATCGCGTTCCGTGACGTGGGTCGAAGCGTGGAGGTTCACGTTAACAGAGCTTCTCACTACACCACAGCTTAGAGCCGACTGCCTTTTTCAGCGTCGCTTGCCAACATACCCCCCTCCAATCGCAGCCCGTCAGAGCGGTGCTGGGCGCGCCTGCAGCGGCGCGCCCAGCCCAGGAGTCAGTACACTTATTTTCCGGACGAACCTGTATGTTTTGCATTGACTCCCGATAGTTCGCCAAATTTTAGTTGTTCCTTCACTTATCCGCATCGTCTGCTTACCTTCATGCTGTCTATTAAGCCTATTCTCATCATTTATCTACACCGCTCAGCTCAAATTATGCCTATTATTACGGCGTTCAACATCACGCTACTTCTCAATATATCCTACGCCCACTTTCCTACCTTCTTTGGATTTCAACTTGCATCCTCCTCTCCTCTCCTGCCGCATTTAAAACTTCTTGGTTACATAACCTCTTCGTAGTATGTTAATTGGATCGTGCATGCTTGATGTGAAACCACCCCACGTCAAAATCGCCGAAGCTTCGGCTTTCTCTATATCATGCATAATGACAGCCGTGGTGCTTTTTCTAATGTTTTAAAAGAGATAAAATTTATCGCAATCCCTTTTAATGGTCTCCCATATCTTATTCACTCCTCTACATATAAAGCAGACATAGGAGAGCGATGTTAATTGAGCGCACAAGGCTCATTGGTCATTGTAAAAAATGGGAAAATAGTTGGATCGGTCGATTTATTCACCCTAATGAACAAGACGAAAGTTTCCACGCCTAAGTAGTTATCATCTGGCGCCCATCTTGTAAAGCTCTAGACTAAGTGAGTCCCTGCGTAAAGAGATTCGGTTAACTCGAATGCCTTCTCAATTTTTTTTTATAGCCTTCCAGTCCTAGAGTCGCCCGCTACTGATAGACTATAAGACCTTTTAAGATGAGGGAGATAATGAAACGGGAGGTGATGTTTTTCACAAACGATTAGGGACCATTATAACGCCACCAAAGTCTCCTACGAAATAATTACATACTAGGTAGCCTAGGTTTTAGCATTATTATATCAATTACGCCCAAATCTAAACCTGCAATCAGTCACGAGAGGGTGCTGAGTCGCCACCCATTAAATGATCGGTGATAAAAGTATTCGCATTGGGTATCATATTATTTTCGAGAAGCTCAACTTTCCATATATTTTTCGTTTCCTAGTTATGTGTTCATCAATTTTTTCATTAAAAAAATATTCTATGCATGAATATCGTCGGCGGACAACTTTCCTTAATTTCTCATTGTAGCCTTCAACTAGCATTGTAAAAACTGATCGGCTTTTCCCAAACTGGCGGCGTTAAATTCGTAGGATTGTATTTATCTAGCACGGTGAGCTCTGCGCTGCCTGTGGCTTTCTCAAACAAAGGCTATCCAAATAATAACAGGGTGCTTTCTATTCCTTCAAAAACGATTCACCACGAAACCCGAATCCTGTATTGCTGCTGTAATTGCAATTCCTGTTGCTATTTAATTTATGTAAATGATTTTGCGAGAGCTTAAAAGTACCGCACGGTCCCGTTTTTGCTTCGCATACAGTCCGCGGGCTTTGGGAAAGGCATACGGGTAAAATCGTTCGATAAACAACTCGAGAGATAAATGAGTACGATGTTCTGCAATCGGAGATTCCAGAAATAAATGCTCGCTACCGTTTCCTGCTTGAGCCAATAAAATTCTGGCAGATATGAATCCGAAATTTGCTGGGTTGTTCTGTTCCGTATTTTTTACTTCCTCGTTTAATAATAACGTAGCCGTTTCCCGTATCGAGTGGTACGTCCTGCAACCGACTCCACATTTATGTGAAAATACTTGGCCGTCCGGCGAGCAAAACGATCTGAACAAGGCCAGGTTAAGCACTTCATGAGTAGTAAAAGATAATCATTTCAGAATAAGCGTTTTGACTGAAGAGAATTTTCGCATTAACATAACAGAATATATATTAACTCAATGAAAAATCATTGTTGCAATAAAAAGGACTATTTAAAAAGAAATTAATCGTTGTTAATGATTTAAAATTTATGCGACAGAGACACTTTATTGTTTTAAAAAATATCCCTTGTAAAGTAATAGGCTAGATGTAAAAATATAAGCATGGCCTAAACCTAAAATAATAATTGTAGGTAATATATTAGCACAGTTATAAACGAAAGGAATTGTTCTCATAGTTAGAAGTTTTATTAATAGGAAATATTTTTTGTAACAAGAGATCAATTATTTGACGACAGAACTTTTTATTCATTCGTTCATGCGAGTCTACCTTTTATAACATTGGTTTCAAATGGTCCCGAAGTACTATTTACTTTCCAATATTGCGGTAACATCCTATCTTTGCCAAACATTTTGCCAAACACGTTTCTTTCCTCATTTCTCCATAACGTCTGCAGTCCAACCGCCGACTCTCTTCATTTCTCTACCCAGTTTACCCAACGCTGTCACTTCTATCACGGCATTCAATACACCATTACCTTTCAATATTTCCTCCACCCACTCACTCTGTCTTTTTCCAATTTACCCCTGCAATTTCCCTTCTTCGTCCACCCTATTTAAAATCTCGACGTTTTTCTCTCCCCTCTGTGTAACTTATTTCCTCCGCCACATTCATATCTCAAAAGACTCCAATCTTCGCTCACCCTCTTCCCTTAAAGACCAAGACACACACCCATAAAGAACTACACTCCATGTTAAATTTTTTTTCAATCTTGCTTATACTCTTTCCTCTCGGTACCTTAATTCAGCTCTACTCTTCCTGCGAATTCATCTTTTTTTAACGCAACTGTTCTCCTAATGTCGAATTTAAAATGTGCCTTTTCTTCTAAAACAATGCCTAAATACGTTAAGTGCTCCACCTGCTCTAGTATATTCTATCCCACTTAAATGTTAAAATTAGAATTTCTAACATTCGGTTCTCCGATCATTTTTGTTTTCTTGAAAGAAATGTTACGTGCATCTACATTATACTCTGTAAGACTCTGGAGAGGTGTTTAGTCGTGTGCGTATTCACACCAGGCATGCAGAACACACGAATAAACAAAGTCACACACCATGTATGACAGAAAACTAGAAAAAAGAATTCCGATATCCACATAAACTCTAACCACTTAACGGGGTTAAGAGGAATGCACATGATCCCACCCACTATAATTTAAAATCATAAAGAGAGATATATTTTGATATTTAAATATAGCCTTAAATTCTTTAAATATATGTATGTGTACATGTTTGTGCATGGATATGCATGCACAAATGCATACTTGTACATGCATATGTATACATACACTAAAATATATGCACGCATGCCCACCTACAACCACACACATCCACAAACACACACAGACAGCTATATATATATATATATATATATATATATATATATATATATATATATATATATATATATATATATATATATATATATATATATATGTGTGTGTGTGTGTGTGTGTGTATATATATATTTTATATATAAATATAAATATAAATATATATATATATATGTATATAGATGATTTCGTCGACGTAACACGGAAGTGCCGAATAATAAATTGGACAGCAACAAACAATATAGAAACACATAGAAAGAACATTCACCCGTAATTTCTTGATCATTTCGACGGAATTCCGCTCCGTCTTCATCGGAAGATAGAGAAGGAATTAAATCGGAAGATAGAGAAGTTGATTACTTCTCTATCTTCCGATGAAGACGGAGCGGAATTCCGTCGAAATGATGAAGAAATAACGTGTGAGTGTTCTTTTTATGTGTTTCTATATTGTTTTTTGCTGTCCAATTTATTATATATATATGTATATATAATCATAACATATTATATATATATATATATATATATATATATATATATATATATATATATCTGTGTAAAGATGGTTCTATTTATCCCCTAGTTGGTACAGTAGCAGCTGTTACTCTCTCTAATTCAAATGATGTGTTGGTATAAATACAGCAGTAGAAACTGGATGACTTAATGAAAAGTGAATGTCATAACTGAAAATTTCTGAATTGACAGATACTATCTATGATAGAAGAGCGCAATTTGACAATTTTCCGATCGCTTTAGCCCTCCACCCCCGATTCAATAACGGAAGGGCGTACATACTGATTCCCCATGCCACACGCCCCCGCAGGAAACAACTCCCCAGATGCCCATGTTCAGTTCCGCCGACCGATTCACCGACCCGACCGTTGTTTGCTCTCCCCAAACGAAACACGACGGCAATCCGTGATGGAACCTCACGGCTGACGGCCAACAAAATGCTCATCAAAAGGAAAAAAATAAAATGAAACAAAAAAAAATATCAATGAATATGGATGACTGCCCCGCCGAATAACTATAAATAAATGACTAATTAACGGTGGGTAAAGGCAGATCGGCCGACTTGATAATTATTGAGGATCGCGGAGGGATTGTAGGGTGGGACCAACAGGGGCGTCCGAGGGCATCCTTTTTGCAGGGGACCCTCCTCAGCCATCCAAGAGAACCCATATCTTGAATGCTTCTACGCTCGCATACTTACGTACAGCCCCATACCCACACTTCCTTCCTCTCCACCCCCCTCCCATTTCCAGACGTCATTATATGTACATAATACATCCTTTTCCCACTCCAAGGAAAGTGACAGACGTGTGATTAATAATTTGAAGACACACCGGCCTGCGCGCACACACACACACGCACGCACGCACTGGGGAAACGTCCAATTTTCCTCTGTTTGGGAAGAAGTGGTGGGGGGATGGGGGAAGAGGGGTTGGGTGGGACGGGGAGGGGAGGAGAGAGAGAGGGGTGGAGTCGGAAACCTGTTTCCCTTGAACAAGCAGACACCCTCCCCTACTCTCATCCCCCCCACACCCTTCAACCCCATCCCATTTCCCTGACTGCTTGTTTGTGCCTATGTGTTTAAGGGCTGCACTGCTCTGGGCGGATAACATTTTCTCGAGGGGCACCTGTTGCCAGCGGAGGGTCGAAAGGTATAATCGATCAAAGGAATGGGCCCTCCCCTCCCTCTCTTACCTGCCTCCTCTCTCTCTCTCCTCTCCCTCTCTCTCTCCTCTCCCACCACACCTCACCACTAAACCCCCCTCCGCTCTCTCTTGATCCCTAAACCATCCTCTCTCTCTCTCTCTCTCTCTCTCCCTCTCCCCCCCCCACTTTTTCTCCCCCTTTCCCTCTCGGCTTTCGGTTGAAACGAAAATGACGTGATTTTTCGTTCGCAATGCCCGCTCGATACTCCTGTCGGATATTTAAAAAAAATTAACAAGTAAACATTCTTTCGAAGAAAACTAAATCATTTTTAGCCGAGGCACAATAAATATAAGCGTCATTTTAAATATTTATGCCGTTTCCCAAAAATATATTTTATCATCTATCTGTGTGCATCGTAAGATTAGAGTGATAATAAGTGTTAGGAACTTGGTAAAATTTTAATTGTTTATCTTGGTCATTTACTATTTCAACGAATAATTTTTCCACTGCTTTAAATCTGATCGCTCGCCTTTTTAGTCGTTGATTTTTGTGTTTGGTCAATATTTTGATGAAACTTTACCTTGAAGATTGGAACAAAGGATGTGACTTGATGAATGAAAAACATGCCGTATTTTAGAATATATTAAGTGATTAATGACCTTTTTTGTGGAACCGGACCTTATGATTTTTAATTGATGATTTCCATTAATATTAACGCGTTTTATACACTCAATTTACCTTACTATACGTATATATATATTATATATATATATATATTTATTTATTTATTTATTTATTTATTTATATATATATACATACATATATAAACATTTGGACGGCACAATAGAGCACAAAACTAAATAGATAACACGTAAAAGGACACTCAAATTTCAGAAAGTGTAAGCTTTCGCTTTTTTCTTCTTCTTTTTTCTCTTTACCTTGGATGCGTGAAATCCACACACACACTCAGAATATTGAGGGCTATTCCTTTCTTTTTATGTGGTGCCGCCATCAGTTTCAAAGAAAACTCATTCAAAATAAAATCACGTTCTTTCAGCTTATATTGTCGCAGCTTACAGAAGAATTATCCGAATTTGAACCCGTGACCCATCCAAAGCCGAAACTCAGGTAAGGCCATTATCCAAACGCTCCGCCCACCAGGCCTCCATAACTCCTCGTAGAAAGGAGAAAAAAAACGGACATTCCATCGAACACCCGGAAAGACGTCCCAATAACCCTCCCACTTCGTTCCCAAAGCCGCCCCACCCACGCCGGGAGGGCCATTGCAGTAAGGCCCCAAAAGAATCGTCGTTCCTCGACAATACCGATTTTGTACCGCCATTGCCACGATACTTCCAGATTCTTGGACGTTAAAAGTAAGTAATCATCGAGTTCATGACGTCAAAGCGTCCTCATTGTTGAGACCTAGGAAATCCTAAATATTCAACAAGGTTTTTCGAAATTTCATGACGCTAAAGCATACATTTATGAAGCGGTAGCAAATCTAGGCTTTCTATTTGGTAGATTAGTTCACTTGGTCAAGTATAAAGAAAATGGCATTATAAAAACGCAATAATTTTCAAAACTTTAATATTATAAGAAAGAAGGTTTTAGCTTACTTACAGAATAGACGTGTTTCGTAACTCCTCCCTAATCTATTTAGGAGGTTCGTCCGTTACCATGCGAGTTGTACAAATACTATTATAATTCATCCATAAAGGAGCAGTAAAATAAATATTCTTTCGTTTGGCTATAAGATAAATTTATTTAACTTCAAATATTCAATTGATTATTTTATTCATTGTATCAGCATATACACAACTAAGTCAATGCAATTCAAGTCCTACATCGTCGCCATATTGAACTGAACCCGAATATTTTTTTGAACGCATTGTATTGAATCATCTCCTTTAAATATTTTTTTTCGTTCAGGAAATGATAATAAGGTATTTTAATCCACCTTGAATTAGCTTTTATCTAGTTAAGTTAAATATTTGTTAATAATCATACAAATTTATGGGAAAACTCTCCTGAGAAGCACCGCAATCAACAAACATAAACTTGCCAACGCAGCCTGTAAATATAATAACGTCATAGTTATAACGATGTGCATTTGTTGTTTTAACTACCACCTCGTGATATCCCACTGGTGGTGAGTTTTCTCTCTTCGTGAAATTTCTTAAAGGTACATTAGTTCTTTTTCATATTCTACTCTGATTTTGTTATACTATATTTTTTAATCCACTTTTATATCTTTCCCCAATAATAGTATCATCACTTAATCATGCGTTAAACGTGTTTTCTTCCTCACATACGTGAGAAATTAAGCAAGATTGCCAGTTCATATTGCGATAACAGCTCCATTGAGCTTAAACTAAGCAAACATTTAAACATTCTGACAATATTTGCGTTACAATTCGCAAATTAAATCGATGAAAAATAACTATATTGAAATTATTTGGAAAACTAATGCATGCCACTATTATCTTCGCCATTATGGTAGAAATAATATTTGCATTGGTTTACACTATTCATTTTTTAATTGATTTACCCCAAAGTTTCCATACATATGTGGTTAGGAACTTTCAATATGCAAGTAATTAATAAATGAGAGCGTGAAGATATGTTTTTCCAAAATACTTAACAAAAGAAAATAGTTTTAAATGCCAAGTTTACGGAAATTTATACGCACTTGTGGTAACGGACGAGTCCCTTAAATAACTGTGTCGATATGGCTCTCAGTGCCCCCTAATGAATGTGCGACAAAGGGAGTGCCCCCTTGTGAGAGTACGACTGGTTTTCGGGAGGGTTAAGGCTAGTGCCCCCCTCACAAGTCATCTCCTCCCTCCTAAATCACCACTGTTGTGACGCAACGACCTCGATAATCGCCTGTTATTGCGCATAAAATTCAGGATTCATCGAGGCCATTAGGGCAAAACGTCATCGTTGTTAAGGCTCGACAATTTCTGAGACTTTAGTGAATAACCCTCCAATGAATAACCTCCCCGGGATCGTTCCTGCCCACACCGAGACCCAGGTAAACTCTCTTGGCGATGGTTTCACTCCCTGCCGGGAAAGGGAGGCGCGACAGACGCTTCGTCGTAACACCCGAAAGGTATCGGCGGTGAAAGGAAGGGGAGAAAATTGGGGGAGATGGGGGTTCCTGGATACTCACCCGGCTCAACCCTGCGGGCACGCACTGCGGGGAGCGTGCCACTTTATTACCCTAACCTTTATCCTTTCGATATCGAACGACATGAAAAGGGACGCAGGGTGCTTCTTCCTTCCTTCCTCCCCCCTCTTAATCACCTCGAGGACGAAGATGAGGGGAAGTTGGACGAAACAGCACACGTGGAGATTATAGCATATTATACAACACTCACCTCATGCTTAACACAAGACGTAATCAAGCATCCATGACCAAGTGAGGAAAATGTAATGGGATTCCAACCCAGACTTAAGACAGCATGACCTTCGTAAAACACAAGCACCTGGTGTCGAAAAAAAACACAGTGATCAACCCGAAGGTTGTTTCTGATAGGTAAGGTTAGAGATCACTTCGAACTAAGCCCTAAGGCGTGTGAGATTCACAAATCAACAGGGTGATGGAGGAGGAGGTTCCTTTCCTTGTGCCACCTGCGGTTTTCCACATAGATCTGCATTCACTATCCGAAAATATCGCACCGTTTCGGCAAAGGTGGTCCAATGCCATCACAATGGATTTGTGACAGTAAAATTCAAAGAATGAACGATTATCGAAGGCGGAAATGACGCGGCTGTTTACGAATAGCGTTCGTTCACCACCAAGTAGCAATGGTATTTCTGACCGAAATATCACACACTAATTTGAATTCATGACGCACCTAAAGCCAAGCGATATTCTCGATACGCTGCCACGCCCATTTTATGGGCTATAATGACAAATTTAAGATCCCTCGACTTATGTGGACAAAGGGAGAATATTGCAGCCCAACCCAGACATCGGAAAATAAACACTATGCAGATCCGTTGAATGGTAGAACTGGAGATTTGTGAATTCGAATGGAGAGCTAATTTGAAATTCCGCGGTATTTCTTCACATTGTCCAGCATGTCGACAACTTAATAATAGTATCATATACCATGACAACCGGGTAACTAATATATAGCTGTTTAAATTTTATTCCTACATTTTTTATGTGACCTTAAAATTTATGTGACCACTTAAGCTTCGAGTGGACCCATTATGTTTCGGAACAATGAGCTTCTTTTCTTTCTCGCTTTATTTCGTTGTTTTTCCACAAGAGTGCGCACCGCTCTTCCCTTTTGAAACTCTTCTTAAAAGGTTACTTTAATGGCTACTTCCAGTCTACTATTCATTTGATGAAAATGTCATTTTTTCCATGAGCGATAATGAATCGTTATAATTGCCAACGGGAACAAGAAGAAAATAATTTTTTATACTAATTAGACTAGTTTGAGGCCATTATTCTGACTCTTGCGTTACTGCGCCCATTATTAGCGACTTAGTTTTGGATGGCTGGAGTGTTTCTTGAAAAAAAAATATACTGAATTGAATGTAAAAATGTTGGGCAAATCTGTTCTTTTAATTATGTGCATAGTTAACTTATCCAATAGCCTCCAAAACTTTTTGTGACATGTGATTTTGATGGCGCCTCCCGGGCATAGAATTCCCCTCTGCCACACACGCAGTAGTTTGTAGAATACCCTCCATGTAGTTGTAGATGAAGTACGATAAAGGTCACAGTCGAAGGAAAAAAATATACTGCGAGAAAACTCCTTTCTCAGTTGTTAACTCATCGTAGCTACATTTCAATAAAATGACGACTTTCCATTACAATTATCTATTGCACTGATAACAGGACCCTATATGAATACGGATGTGAGGTAGATATGCGAATATGAGTACATTATATAACAGCGGAAGGCTCAACTGAAGGAATAAATTCATGAGAAAAGTAAAAGAAATGAAACATTCTTATTTAAACGTATGAAAAAATCATTCGTCAATGAGTAGAACTCATTAGAGTTATACGTAAATTACGGAGTGCCGCAGGGCAATGTTTTAGGGACCTTATTCTTCTTGTTACACATTCACGACCTAAGCTAACAGAACCAAACAACGCAAGCAACAATATTAGGTAATTTGCAGACAACATATTAATATACCGAGAGTTAAGGATACCGGCAGATTTCGTGATACTCTATAACGATTTAGACCAAATATCGCAGTTGCGTAAATATTTGAAAGCAGAATTATACATCAGAAAATGTACAGTACTGAAGATATGTTTTTAAAAGAAAAGATAAACAAAACGCAAATTGCAAAATGGTGGGGACCGAGCTAATAATCTCAGAACGGGTCAAAGACCTGGATGATATAATGAAATATACCCATTCATGGTGTGCACACATTGGAAGAATGTTTGAGTCAGTCTAAGGGAAGCTAGGTTTCATTAGAGGTGTTGCGGTAAAATGTTTTTAAAAATATAGAGACAAATTTTACCGCATTTAGGCCAAATTGAGAATATGCTAAAATCATTAGGGTAAAATATGCTAACATCATCATCCATGGGAAAAAATGCTAATTAAAAATTGTAAGCGATTCAGATAAAAACCGCTACGTTTGTTGAAAATTATCAAGAGAAGAGAATAAAAGCGTGACGGGTATGCTGGAGGAATTAAGCTTGGATCCTCATGATTCATGGTGAAGGGAGACTCCATGACTCCCTAGACTGATAAGATAAGGGAGATAAGTTCCAGTACAGACAGATATAAATATCTGTTCTCCCTAAGGAATCAAAGAAGTAAAAAATCTAATTCTAATCAAAAATGGTTATACGTAAAATCGAACTACAAGCGAGGACAAGATTAAACGCTGTGTGGCCATCCATTGCATTCGTCGGTGCATATTTTTGTGTACGAGAGAGTACTTTTATATTGATTGCTTGTATATTTATGTGCATGTGTGTAAGTTAAAATAATTTTTTCATGAATGCATTCGTCTATATGGGTGTGTATTTTCATTTTTTTTATATTGCATGCAGTAATTCCTTGCCCATCCGATCTGGTACGTTCCACCCTTGCCACACACTTTTTTTGTGTATCTCGAGGAAGTTTTCAACATGTCGATGAGTTTAAATTCTTTTTTGCGGCTGGTTCTCTAACAGCCCCCGCCATACGCCCCTGCGTTGGCTTGCGGGTTATTGTGTAAATTTAAATGTGTATAAGAGAGCAGGTAAGGCAGAATTTTAGAAAGGTACAGGACACTTGTATTTTATCGTGATGAAAAGGGCTTTACTATGGTGCCGGCTTATATTGGTTGGTACCACCACCAAGATAAAATAAAAAAGATAAACACTGTCACAAACAAATTCCAGCATTCGTTTTGCCCTCACTGCCCAAAAATTTGACCAAAGCGGCCGAAAAATTAAATGAAATTTAATATTAGATTTTGATGAATAAATCAAAAGCAACAGTCATTGCATGGCGAGTATAGATATGCATGTGCAAAGGAGCGCATTTCATATTATCATTTAATTTAGTATTTCATATTATCATGCATGACATAATAATTCTGCATATATAGATGGTAACCTAACACCCCTACCACACCATCTGGCGACGGTTTACGGAGCATTGAGTAAATGTAGGCATCTAAACTTTCACCAAAAAAATTATAATGGCGCCACACTACTTAGGTACATCAGACCACAAAGATAAAATAAGGGAGATAGATTCCAGTGCATATAGATACAAATAATCATTCTTTCCCCGAACCATCAGAAATAATAATAGTAAGAAACCGAAGTCACTTTAGAAATATTAAAAACATTGAATTTACTAGACAGAACAAAATTAAACATTGCAAAGATATCAGGTATATATTTGTCGGTGCATGGGCATATTATTTGGTAGTTTGTGTGTTTGCATGTGTGTGGGTTGTAAGAATTTTTGCATGAATGTAAACCATGTTTTTCTTGTGGATTGTATAATTTTGTGACTTTTGCAGGCGGTTTTTTTCTTAATTACGGGTGGTGCTCTAACAACCCCCGCCACACGCCCTTACGACGGCTTGCAGGGCATTATGTAGATGTAGACGCAATAAACTTGTAAGACATGTAAAAAGAATTTGCACATTCCCCAACTTCGAGAGAGAATGAGGAATATTACGGTAAAAGTTTTACTTCAGTAGGGGAAGAGAAAAGCTACCTCTTGGTGAGTTTAAAGTTTATTTTATTTTCAGGAACTATATTACGACAACTTTCGTCATCTTGAGGTCATTTGCTTCATTGCCGACACCTTCGTCGCTAGGAAATTAGCAGTGGAACTTAAAAGACGTTGATTCTCTTTCCCTTCACAATGCAGAACAAGTTTCACGAAGTTGAAAGACATACCTTCTTTCATGAATTAAAGCAATAAGATGACGGAAAGAAACAAAGGATGGGTAATATCTCATTTTTAATTACAACGACATGAGATATTTTTCAAAAGCAGTCTGGAATGAGAAACTTAAGAAACACTAAAATCGAATTGAAGCATGTAATTTTCATAGATTCTGCATGTTAATTGCATTAGTTTTTTTTAGGGAAAAGGTATAGTAAGTGGAATATTAAGGAAATAATAATACTGATGAAAGAAGAAATTAAAAAATAATAGGACTTCTGGCAGGCAAAGTAATTACAAAAATATTAATTAGGACTTTAATGAGGAGCAGATCGTTCTATAGACCCGAACCTGGTCTCTAGGATGAGACAATGAGCGTCCGCAGCTTGAGGCTTTTGAGATGTGGACATGGAGGAGAATTAAGAAAAGGAAGTAGACAGAGATATGGAATTTATTTGGCGATGGTTTAAATATTGTGAGAGAAGAAAATACCTCACTAGGCAAAATCCGAAGAAGGCAAAACAGAAAACAAAATGGTAAACGTTGGAGGCAATACTGGCTAGCATCAACATAATTCCCCCAAAACGCCTTAGAGGTTTGTGGGAGAGAGGAACGAGCGCTGGTTTTCTGAATTTAGTAAATGCATAAGCCATAGTAAAATACTATATGCAAATTACTATTGACACTTTGATTTACATTTACGAGATACCCTTCCAGTAACCTCTCAAGGTATGCGGAAGCGGGTGAAATCACATCCGGTATGCGGAGTACGCTAGGAATTTCGGTCACCTACTAGACATGAAAGACAGGCAGTTACCACAATCTTTTTTGCCATTTTTGCCAAATGTTTCCTAAGTAAAGAAAAGTAGCCAATTTTCTGTTATATGTTCATTAAAGTTTCCTACAATCCGTCAAACAAAACTTCTCTTTAAGGCTGACCAGCTCTGACAAGTTGGGATTTAGTGCTTTAATGACCGATAGAGTATGAAGAACGTCGCGCTAGCGGAAAAGAGTAAGGAAGAAAATAGGCTTTTTTGACCTTACAACGCAAGGCAGGAAGCACAAAAAGCTCAAGACGGAAATAGAAAAGCGAAAACAAAGAAAGTACACGCGATTTGTACTGCATGACATAATACATGAGAATATTCTAACTGCATGACAATACATAAGAATATTGAGAGATTCACTGGCAACGATTCGCCATTCGGACCGAGGTGCCAAAGAACATGGGAGGAAAACTCTTGGACTAATGTGGACTGCCAAAAAAGGAGGGGACGATGTTATCCATTCGGAAACTCTCGACGGCAGCAAAAGTTGAGTGTATTACTGACTCCCATCCTAAGAACGGTACATAAATGTCGAAGAAACTATTTCTTATTCACACATAATACATTTCACCCCTCTCCAACTTATGACCACCCTCATAATTATGCATCCAATCCCTTAGCCCATCTTCTTCCGTCATCGAATCCCTGGACGGCAATAAAATTTAAGCTCAGAAAATTACTAAGCAGTCGCGTTCCTTCTCTCTCATTTTTTTAAAAAATATTTTTTCTTATGACAACGGAACGCAATGCTGAACCCCAAAACCATCCACCATACATATTCATCTCCCGTCTCTAGGGCTGTCGTCCTAACGACCCTATCACCGAACCCTATATCTCCTACCAGGGCACATATATGTTTGCGTGCGTGTTTGTTTGTAGATACTAATCGATGAAAATTTCCCCCCTTTGCTTCCCCTGCCCTCCTCCCCCCCCCCCCGAGGACATGCGTGTATATCAATAGGCCTCTTTCCAATCCCTCAAGCCAACAAGACCATCCAAACCTCGCTTACTCTCTCCCTCCCAAACTCCTCCAGAGACTCCTTCGTGAGAGGGAGAGGTTGGGTTTAAAAAAAAATAAAATAAAAATAAAATATCCTCATCCCATCCACCATGAAAGCCACTTGCGTTTAGCCAACCTTCAAAGAAAAAAAAGACTCCTCCCACCCTGTCTTCCTCTCCCTCATCCCACCGAAACCTCCCAAATAGGCATTCTCAACCCATCCCACAGATCCCCGTAAGAAACCCTCTTATCCCAGGGGCCACGGCCAGTTACCTAATCACGCGGTATGCACACGCCCCATCGTTATATAAATATACATACACGCATTTAAAGAGGGGAGGATTTGGGATTGGGTGGGAAGTCGGTGTGGGGAACGGGCGGGGGGGGAGGAAGGGGGTAAGGGAGGAAGAAAGAAGAGTGGATCATTCCATCACGAAGGAAAGGAAGCGTAATAGCCCACTTCCCTCCCCCCCGCCTTACTCACCCTCCTTCCCCACTCACCCTTACCTCCTACCCCTCCTCCCACCCTCTTAATACCCACCCATCGAAATTTAAAACAAACAACGGCAGCTCGTTCACGCGGGAAAAGAAGAATGCAGTGTCAAAGTCGAAATACTCACAAAGACCCCCACCTTCACCCCTTCATCTCCCTCCGAGCAAACAAGAATTGGAAGGAAGGATATTGGAGAGTCCGCAAAGTCTTCCCTCCCCACTCCCCCACTTTTCCCACCCCACTCCACCCTCCTACTCATATTTCCTCTCTCCCCTCCCTCCACACACCCCTACTCCACCCCACATTATTATTACTATGATTATTCTTCGCCCCTCTCCGCCACCGCCAGCCATATATATTAACCCGACCGGTCCTCCTTGAAGGCAGGAACAAGAGACCGCAGGCCCTTCCCAACCTTCTTCCTCCTTCCTATATTATATACATACACACACACACAAGCAGGCGGGCGGGCAGGTAGGCACGCACGGAGTCCGCACCGCCCCTCCCACGAATCAGTATTCATTGAAAAGTAGAGTGGACGGGAGTGAGGGATCTCGCTCTCGTATCGAGAAGAGTCCCTTTTCCCTTGATCTCGCCCTCGTGGGGCCCGCCCGCCCTCCCTCCCTCTTGCGGCCCGAGAAAAATCACGTGGCGGCCACAAATGGCGTCACGAGCTCGGGCATTCCTTCACGTGGTGGGTCCAGCGTCCATAAGTGGCGTCAGATGATGGTCGATATTTTTACCTCAGAAGCTTTGGTTGAGAGAGAGGCGGATTTCAGCCCACGATGTTGCCCCCAACATTTACCTGTCTCCCGTTACATCCCTAAGTGACTTCAGACGTTTCTTCATCTAAATTTACAAGAATACTTAGCGATTCACCAATTTGATGTATGGCAGAGGGTGCAAGCACTAGGTGGAATTGGTGAGGGAGAAGGGAGCGAAGGGTGTTTAAAGGGTCAGGAAAAGGGAAAAGCATGATCTAAAAATTCTGGAAAAATCTTGCAAATCCTTGTACATGCTAGCGGACAATTTTTACATCCAAACAATTGTCAACTACATCCAGTATAAGAGTTCTCAGGTATACTAAAAAAGGAGGGGATAAAAATAAACCACATGAACTTACACGATAGACCATCGCGATACCAAGACAGGTCCGGCAGAACTGAGCAAATTGGTGTCTGAGGAAAAATACACGACGCCAAAAAATGGTGCCACGCACACACTCACTCTATTTTCCCTCAACTTGTGGTGATACAGTTTCTCGTGGTCCATAAGTGACGTCAAAATTGGGAGAGACTACCATCCATAAATGACACCGTGCACTTTGAAGGTGAGATTCGTTCCTTCTGTATAATTTCTAACTTTCTCATTCCAATTGAAAATACCCATTCTTTTCCTCCCTTCACCTCGTTTTCCCAGTATTTTCCACTCTTTACAGTCAGTCTCCAGCATCCCATTGCGTTTCAGTATCTCCTAAACCCTCTTCTTCCGCCTTCTTCTAATTGTAACTAAAACAAACTTCTCTTTTCATCTCACCATTTCTAGAATTTTATCTTTGTTTTTCCTTTCCATTCATTTTATTTTATCCATTCTTCTCCGCATTTACTTGTCAAAAGCCTCCAATCTAGTTATAAGCCCTCCTGACTCACCGACCAAGTTTCTGAACAATGTAATACTACGCACCATATTGAAGTTTTTAATAGTCTTTTATTTATAATTGTGAGATGTTTTTTTATGTTTAGGTGCCTGTCATTAATTCCAATCTTATTGTAAAAGCTCCTTAATCAAACGCAATTCTTCTACTAGCAGTTTTTACGAGTATTAGTAGTAGTATTTAGGGTAGGTGACCGAGAGCTGAGGTCAATTGCGCCATTAGGTATCGATGGTAAAAGAGGAAGGGTGGATGTAACCCGGCATTAACCTACTCTTAACTGAGGGTGCCAAGGTGTCCGCAGCTTAAGGTCCCATCCAACGGACGGCCGCACTCACTCAGAGTGGTCTCCACAAAGCACCTCAAGTAGGGAATTGGAAACCATTCGAAATGATCTGTCCTCTCCAGGATTCAAACCCAAGCCCTATGGGTAGGAAGCCAGTACGTTAGCCGCCTCACCATCCTGATCATCTTCTGTTAATGTTCCCAACCACTCCGCCCACCCTCATACAAAATACTTCCTTTCCTCAGCTTTCAGGTGATTTATTCTCATTCCATATCTATCACACTCATTTTAAACGCGCTACATTATGACTGTAACTTTCTGATTTAAAAAAATAGTTATCAATCCCCATGGTTGGCTTGACGGGTGAATGTAGAGAGCACCCAGTACTAAGGCCAACGACGTGTGAAACCCAAACATTAGGATGATAATAGAGGTCAGCTCCTTTTCTTGCGCCACCTGTGGTTTCCCTGAAAGATTTTTTACCCGAAATACACCACACAGTTTAGGTGAAGATAAAGATATAAGTGGCGTCTCCGGGAACTGAACCCGGGCTCTCCGGTCAATTGTCCTACATTCTACTCACTGGACTACAACGTCCCCATTTGATCATTGCAGTATTCTAAAATTACGTCATGCAAATTTTTTCTGTAAGAGAAATTGGGATACAGTGATGCCATCCTGACAGAAAAAACCTCCACAAATGACTCTATACACTTGGATGAGGAGAGAAGGATGTTAACCTTTGGAAGATTCCTTGGCGTGTTGGTACGGGTACACCAAATTAATCACCGTTCTCCTCTCTCTCTATCTCTCCCACCTTATTAAACCGTCCGTGACACTGATGATGATGTCACTTTGCAACGGACAAAATAATCAACTCTCCATGACGAGCGAGGCAAGAGGTCGCAATGTTTCAATCCTCGTCCGGTCCCGAAAAATTCTTCACCACAACGATGTTCCGTGCGTTTGATTAACCCCTGTCAGCAGGACGGCACGCAAATGTTTCGGGGGGAGGCGGGTGCGGGAGCTTGGCAATGGAGATGATGGGAGGGGGTGGGTGTGTGTGGGGTTCGGAGGAATTTCGAACATCACGGAAGGAAGGGAACCCACAGCCTTTGCGCCGTCCACGCGGCAATTTAACGCGGAGAGGCTCGCTATCTATCCCCGCGCGGAGGCAAATGGCTCGGCTTCGCCACCCGAGGCCTCTGGGCGAGACGCTGTGTTAAATTCACACATTCCGGATACGGGATCTCGGGTTCATCTCACACTCACTCTTCCTCTATGCCTAAGCCACATAGCGGTCTCACGGGAAGATCCGGTGCCTAAAGAATAATATGACCTAGGGGTTCGACTGTGGGCATCCAGAGGCATCGCCGAGGATTTGAAAAACAAATCCATTCGGTGGTCTAGAGAGCCTGACTCTTTATTATTAAGAGATGACATCTTAAAATCTTATCGATTTTACACTTTATCACCCAAGTCTTATGTCCATGATCCAGACAATCCAGAGTACGTCTTCGCTAGTAATTAAGTTTATAACGTCATCTAAAAAGAGGCCTGGCTCCACTTCAGTAAATATTTTGAATCTTAGAAGCAAATTTCCTTAGCAAATGAAGCATTGTTAGACCCATTTTATTGCGGGGGAATAAATCGCCAAAATAAGATTACAGTGATCAAGTTTAAGACTCGACAGTTTTTAGATGCCATTTTTCCCGCGAACTATAAGGGCTCAGAATAATTGCAAAGGAAGGAACTTTATCGCTCAAACTTAGATTAGATGAAGTCCATGAAGTTGTCGTTAAAATTATTGCCATTTTTTGTAATGTATAACTACCTCATGGTTAATAAAAATGAAGCAACAACTTTACTGCCTCGTGCCTGGTGTGGATTCACCCTCTGAAGGACACCCTAGCGATGACTTGTAGGGTACAGGGATATAGGTAATGTCTGTAGAATTTTGCTATACACCAAGCTACGGCGTAACCATAACATTTCCATAAAGTATCAATATGAACCAATTACAATCGTCATATTATTAATATATCCGCATACATTGGATACTTCGTAAGCTTCCATAATAGCGTCTGGCGGAGGGTGTAATGACACCAGTCATTCAAACTCTAATTTTAGAGTCATATATGCATTTTAATATATATTTACTCGTATATACCAACAATTGTACCCATACGCACATACTGTGTCTATATTCATCGTGCAATAATTAATGTGCTTGGCTGGCAATATCATTGAGTTTTAATCTGTAGGTTAATATATTTGGGCTCTTGGATTCGATTGCGTTTCGTGAGAGGGAAGAACGGGTACCTGAATCTGTCCGAGACTGTGCTTGTCTTATTTTATCTCGGTGGTCGAATCTACCAATATATTTTGGGACCATAATAATTTCGTAGCTGTCGCAAGATAACTCAAACGTCTTGTACCTTTCTAAACGTCTTAAGAGTTGGTGGCTCTCTTCGTGAAGTATTACATTATATCCTTGAATGGAAGCTCGAATATATAAATAAATGCTCGAATATAGCTTCTAAATCGTAATTATAGACAAATGGGGGGTCTGGTTCAGAATGAGAATGACATTTGTTTCTTTGAGATAGTTTTGGTACACATTTGTTGTTTCATATTTGATAGATATATGGGGAAGGTAAAATATTAAAAAATAAAGGTGTTTTCGAATAATTTACGCGAAATATGCAATCAGTTAATATGAGTTAATTTGTATTCAGCAAAACTTTTTTTATATTGAGATCAAAAGACGTTATCACCTGGTTTAATATTTTGCGTTAATAAATACAAATCACAAAGAGAATGTTCCTCTTTTATCCAATTATTATTCACCATTCCTGGGTCTCCGGAAAGCGGACGTAATTTTTTTCTTTAACCATGTTTTCAGGTACATTTGTTGTTGACATTTATTGTACACTTTCGCGTCTGAACTTAAGACTGGACAGAAACTTCGTGCCATGGGTTTGAGTCAATTAATCAGAGAACATACAAATAAATAACATGCTAAAGTCGGTGGCCTGCGGCCATACTTCATAGTGTTTTGCTGGACATTTTGTTTGAATAAGGTACACTTTGTGTATTTAATTTAATATTAAGCTATTCAATTTCATTGTGGAATAACAAAGTGTACCTGATTCAAACAAAACAATAGCATGCTGTTCGCTTCTAACGCAGTACCTGTAAATTCTTTCTACTCCCTTAAAGATTTTCTTATCAAGAGCACGAAATGAGTTGGACATTTTGCGATAAGGAGGAGATATGGTGATGTCATACCTGTTGAACTTCCATGCGCCGAAGAGAGTGAGACTCTAGTTTATTTCCTGTGCAGTTGGATTAGGCACTCACTATACTACATTCAAGTCGTGTAATGGAGAGTTTGGAATAGGGAGCAAGCAGTTTATATACGCAGTATCCGATTAAACAGCAGGTACGTTATTGAATGTTACTACAGAATATATCCGTCCAGGGACGTTAATATCTGACTGTAGGGTAAGTTATAACGGCATTCCTCATCTTCAAGGCTACAATTTCATGCATATGACCGTAAATCACAGGGAGAATTTTATATATATATATATATATATATATATATATATATATATATATATATATACCACGATTGTACGGAAAAACTCATACGAGCGGCACAATAATGGGCGGACACAACATAACACAAATAGAAAAGAATAGACACATATAAAAGAACACTTACACGGTAAATTGTTCGAGCTTTCGGCCCTCTCAGGGGCCTTCTTCAAGAGAGACTCTCTTCAAGAGAGACTCTCTTCAAGAGAGACTCTCTCAGTCTCTCTTGAAGAAGGCCCCTGAGAGGGCCGAAAGCTCGAACAATTTACCGTGTAAGTGTTCTTTTATATGTGTCTATTCTTTTCTATTTGTGTTATGTTGTGTCAGCCCATTATATATATATATATATATATATATATATATATATATATATATATATATATATACATATATATCATATATATATATACATGTTTATATAATATCTTTGTTGGAAGCTGCTTCAAAATCTGTCTTTAGAAGGATTTTTCTAATGCTCTCGTTGCTATCAACGGAAGCATTTATCGCGGCGCATTTGCATAGCGTAGGCAATAAGTCCCGCAAACAGTTTTGCATTCTGCGCGGCATAAAATGTTAAAGTAACAAACTACAGGCACAGACTATGGGTCTACTAACACTAATAATAGCTACAATAATTAATGCTACCTGTTTCGACAAATATCCTAATTGAACGAACAGAAAGCGTCGAATTATCACTATCGCATATCTTTGTTGGGGAAGAATTGGAGGCAAAGGTATTACATGCTCGACTCAAACTGCTAGATAAATATAAATCACTCGAGTATAAAGCCGACAAAGAGGGGAGCAATTTAGCGTCGGTTGGCTACAAGAAGAACTTAGATGGGAACCACTCACAGACCGATGTTTAAATTATAGATTAAATCTCGTACATAAATTTGAAGCAGGTCCCTTTTGTGACGATGTTAAAAATTCATTACTAAGCCCGCAATACCTACTGCGGCAGGAGAACTGAGGAAAATAAGCCAGATAGATAAAACGGTAAAGCCGACGCTTTTAAAATGCCATATAACTCCTTATACTCCGCACAAACGATAAGGATCGGGAGGGAAATTCTTAGATTTGGTCAACATGCAAGCGAGGTACCGGAAACGACAAAAATTCGACGACGCTTGCCTGCCATTCTAAGATTCAGCGTTGACAACTTTGCCGACGTTTCTATGTAGTCCTTTGAATTATTCATGAAAAATAACGGCAAAAGTCACCGTAGATGGTAAGTTTGGTTTCAAACTACTTACTATTTTAGTTACAAACTACTGTATATGTAACAACGGTGTTGATAATTCAAGCGCGAGGCATTTAGATACTTACTTACATAGGTACTCTCATGGGTAAGACGAGCGTTTAGAATAACTTAAAAATTTACTTTAAATAATAAGTATAATTTTGTAAGTACATGCGAGAAAAATGTGTGAGAAAAACAGCATATTAAGTCTATTACGAGTAGTATTTCTCATTTAGGACCATTTCTGGTGATGTTTATTAAATATTTAACTGCATAGATTGAGACTGACGTTATGTGAAGGTTTATATTTCAACATTCACAACCAAAAATTATAATAATCGTGATCATTCCCTAAAAATTAATATGGTGCATTTACCATGAAAAATTGGCATATTTAGTCGATTGTCTCTCTCTGAGCATACTAATGACATGGCCATGAATGTATATGCATGCGTATTCATGGGCATGGCGTGTAGATTGTCAGGGTTTTGAGTGATGATGATATTTATCAGCTGCTGTTTAAAGACACAAAATGGCCTTCTGTTAAGCGAAGTGCCCTTTTAGTCGTTTAATCCCATCCTGCATCTTTATTTCAAGCACAGTTATCACAATAACGCATTTTCGATCCAATACGTAAACGTATTTAGAGTTATGGTTTGGAAAAGAATTTGATATTCAGAATTAATGAGAATTTTTCTTCGAATATTATTTACATAACTTTCAGGTCTTGTGTATTAATTTAGAATGACACAAGTATACGTTAAAAACATTATATCACAATCCAGAAGAAGGCAATTTGTACAAATGGAAGCATTTTAACGTAATATACATGTACGTGGAGGTATATTTTTTGAGTAACTATTACTGAGAAATAAGCCAAATATCTGGATAAAATTCACTCTGCATGTTAATTGATCTTTATATTCATTATATTTTTACCTTTTTTTGTTTTATTTTGCTTCAGGAAGTCGTAGGTTGAAGTAACTCGCCGTATGGATAAGATATAGGCTCGCAGTTGTTTAAGTTCCTTCATTTGAAAGGTAAGTTCCTTCATTTGAAAGGTACATACAGTGCCCAGATAATTCATGAGGAAATGATGGCGGGTTGAGGCAATGAGAGCCTGTCATTAAACACAGTTGTGAGATGGAAAATAAATTTTCACCCTCGCCACATGTCCCTCAAAGATGATCCCAGAAGTAAAATACTATCACTCACGGGCGATGCCGCTCCAGTAAAAAGGTGGAGGACTTCATCCAAAAGACCAAAGAGCAAACCATCCAAATAATCACGAATGAGACTCTTCTTAGCTAAAGCAATTTGTAGAAAAGTATTTCAGAAGAACCGCACATGTCAAAGTGGTCAGCACGCTGTGTTCCAAAACTACGGACTCCTTTTCATAAGCAAACACGGCGCAGCCTGTAATCACAACCACGAACGTCCGGGAACACCCTCTCTTCCCGATCTCACCCCAAGTGACTTTTATTTTTATTTAAAGAACTCAAAAGAACATTACTGGATAGAAGGTTAGGCAACAAAACTAACGACATTCAATAGATGGAACAATGGTTATTGAAAAAATCTGCTGAGTTTGGCAATGACAGCCTTCGATAGGTCAAGAAACGCTGAAAGAAACTAGATGGTGACTATTTACATAGACAATTCTTAATAATAACAACTAAAAATTTAGTTTCTATCTCGATTATTTTTTGGTACTAATTTAAAATTGATGATTCCACCTCGTATGTGCATTTTAAAAAAATGTAAGGAATTACAAAGGCAGAAAAATACGTAAAAATTACAAGATGTACAACGTGTACTAAAAAAATAATGGGAATATGAGTTTTTTGAAAATAACTATTTATTTGTCTATATTAATGTTATCTTCTTCAAAGTAGTCCCCATTAGGTACTATGGACTATTTCCTGCGCCATTTTCAATCCTCGAAACACTTCCGGCACTCGATCATTGGTATAGCCTTTAGCTCTCTCATCGATGTTTTTTCAATCTCATGTATGCTTTTAAAACGACGGCCACCCAAGGTTCTCCTTATTTTTGGAAACAAAAAGAGTCACACGGGGCAATTTCTGGCGAAATGGATGCTGGGACATCATAACAGCACTGTTTTTGGCCAAATATTCACGAAAAAGCAGTAAAGTGAGCCGGTGTATTATCGTGGTACAAAAGCCATGAATTTTTTCACCATGAATAACAAAATGGTAAAGTAAAATTAACAATTTTCAGCACATATATTATGGACCTTAGAATAGAATACAAACCAACATCAACGTTCACAGAAATAAGTAATTGACAGAGCTCGATAAACAAATAATGATTGCCATTTCCAGTGGCGGCATGGCAAACAGCCATGGCAACATCATCACTTGGCGGAAAATGAGGGTAGACAAATTATCTCACGTCTACTTATGTCATATCTGGACAGGTGACATAATAGCCGACAAGTTCTGGCGACGATGATCTACAAAATACATCAGGGAATAGGAAAAGTAAACACAGGGGGCTGGGTGGCTTCAGAAGTGAAAATTCTTGTTTGACGAACGCCAAAATAAATCTTATAATTGTCCATAGAATAACAACCAGCGACGGAGTACAGGAATGAATTTTTTTATGTTAAATAACCTAGTTTGTAGGAATTATTCCTCCTAACTCTCATTTCATTGCAAAACTTGTCTCAAAGAAGTAGGTTAGCATTTAAAAATAAAAAAAAATATTCTAGTGTATGCAAAGACAATTTTTTCCCTTATTTGAATAATACTATGTATTTCTTTATTAGTCACTTAAGCCATCAATTACCATTAAATTTGACGGTAACAACATGGAATTGCAGAACCCCAGGCATACATACGTAAAAGCGCCATGTATACGAGGATTTCGATGGACAATGTTAAATCGATTGCATTGGCATGCATCTACATCTACATGATACCCTGTAAGTCACTGCAAGGGTGGATGTCAGGGGTCCTTACATATAGAATTAATGGTTCGTACATTGAACTGAATATATGATATTATATAATACGAGGGTCATCCGGAAATTAGTACCCGTTCGTGAAATAAAGACACAAAAGTAAATATTAACAAACATAAAAAATTTTATTTGAAAGAGGATACTTTAAACTACTTCTCAACATAATCTCCAAGCAAATTAAGGCATTTGTCATAACGTGTGACAAGTTTCTGTATTCCTGCTGCATAGTCCTTCGCCGCCAGCTCATTGAGATACGCGAGGGACCCATCTTGCACAAATTTTTGCATAATGCAGATGGTGTTTAACAATTTCATGAACAATTGTTCGAGAAACATTGGGAAAATGCTCACAGATGTCATCAATTGTGACGCGCCGATCGTTCCTCACGAATTCGTCAACTGAGCTCACCAGTTGGTCTGTAATGACAGACGGTCTCCCCGAACGCTCATCGTCGTGTGTGTTCCCCCTCCCCATGTTGAAGTTGCGACACCACCGCCGAACAGACGACTCGTCCATTACATTGTCTCCATACACCTCCTTTAATTGGCGATGAATATCACATGGGCGAACGTTTCTTGCATTGAGGAATTTAATCACTGCCCTCACTTCACAACTGGCGGCGTTCTCAATTTTTTTAAACATTGTAAACAATCACAGAAACAACACAGGCAATGCTAGCGTCACGCAACTTGGCTCAGAGAAGGCAGACAAGCCACTGAAGCTATCTGACCTCGTCCAGCGGCTACTCGCGTCGTCAGCACTTCATGCGGCACGAACGGGTACTACTTTCCGGATGACCCTCGTACATATATATCTTATATGTACCGTGTATATATTATGTCTCATACATATATTCTCGTACATTATACTATATATAAAATCGTATATTATGTCTATATATTACTATCCGGAAAGTAGTACCCGTTCGTGCCGCATGAAGTGCTGACGACGCGAGTAGCCGCTGGACGAGGTCAGATAGCTTCAGTGGCTTGTCTGCCTTCTCTGAGCCAAGTTGCGTGACGCTAGCATTGCCTGTGTTGTTTCTGTGATTGTTTACAATGTTTAAAAAAATTGAGAACGCCGCCAGTTGTGAAGTGAGGGCAGTGATTAAATTCCTCAATGCAAGAAACGTTCGCCCATGTGATATTCATCGCCAATTAAAGGAGGTGTATGGAGACAATGTAATGGACGAGTCGTCTGTTCGGCGGTGGTGTCGCAACTTCAACATGGGGAGGGGGAACACACACGACGATGAGCGTTCGGAGAGACCGTCTGTCATTACAGACCAACTGGTGAGCTCAGTTGACGAATTCGTGAGGAACGATCGGCGCGTCACAATTGATGACATCTGTGAGCATTTTCCCAATGTTTCTCGAACAATTGTTCATGAAATTGTTAAACACCATCTGCATTATGCAAAAATTTGTGCAAGATGGGTCCCTCGCGTATCTCAATGAGCTGGCGGCGAAGGACTATGCAGCAGGAATACAGAAACTTGTCACACGTTATGACAAATGCCTTAATTTGCTTGGAGATTATGTTGAGAAGTAGTTTAAAGTATCCTCTTTCAGATAAAATTTTTTATGTTTGTTAATATTTACTTTTGTGTCTTTATTTCACGAACGGGTACTACTTTCCGGATGACCCTCGTATATAAATTATATATATAAATAAAATAATTAAATATATATATATTTATATATATATATATATTTATATATATATATATTTATATACACAGTATAATATATAAGATATATTTATAAATAACGTATAAATGTGCAGACAAAGTTTGTTCTTTCCCTAGAGGGAAGTGATTTCTCTCCGAGTGAATTTGCAAAATTCAAGATATTGCACCTGTATATTGAATATTTACAATAGTTACAATGAATACACTATTATAGATTCTTTCAAGAATTATTTGAAGGAGACGATAAGACATGCACACTGCACATCTACATTTAGCAACTTGATCATTTAATTAAAATACAGCTAAACACGCATTACTTTTGCAAATATTACTAGTTCCACTGAAATTCATTCAAGGTATTCTACTTATTTAAAGGTAGGCTTATTGCGATTCCCAGCTACTTTTTTCTTCATAAATAATACGAGATTTCCCCCTTTCTTTGCCTTACATTGTTACTTTCTTCATTCCTCCTTCTGCCAGCTTCATTCTGTCTATGAACTGTTTGTTCTCTCCCTTCCCCTAATCCGCTTACGTTCTCTCTATGGCAGCCTTCAACATACCACTACCTTTTAATATTTTCTCCATCCACTTTCTGAGTCTTTTACGAATTTTCCCTCAACCGCTTCCCCTCTTCGCGCCCCCTATTAAAAACCCTGTCTTCCTCTCTTGCCAACTCATTTTATTCATTCTTCTCCGCCCCATCCACATCCCAAAAAGCCACCAATTTACGCTCGTTATCTTCCGCCAGAGACCAGGTCATACATCCATCAAGGGCTACACTTCATTTTGAAGTCTTTACTTATCTTATCTTCACATTTTTCCTCCGTGTACTCGCCCTCTTATTGCGAATCCCTTCCCTATTAACGCTAATATTTTTTGTTCCCACTTTTTATGTATGCCCCATTTACATCTAAAATAATGCCCAGATACATGAATTGCTCCAACTATTCTAGCTTATTAAAATAAATTCTCGACATTGTAATTAGTTTTTTTTATTTTCTCGTGGATAATCTTCATCCCGTACCTTTTGCACTGCTACTGCAAACCACTAAACAAATACCTGCATTCCCTTTGGCTGTCTCACTCACAATTTCTTAATCATCTGCAAACCTAACTGGTTTAATCATCTCACCGCCCACTTTCATTTTCAGCTGAAGCCCTCCCCATGCCACTCTCAACATTTCCACATAATCGATAATAGAAAAGTACCAGCGATGACGAGCAACCCTACTTCACTCCACAGTCAATCACTGCCCACTGACTCATATCCTGTTACTCTTACATGTGATATCTGAGTCATGCACAAATTTCATAAGAGTCTCATATCGTTCCAGTGTACTCCCATATATTTCGCATTATCTCCATTAACTTTGTCCACTCTGTATGCTCGTATTGATATAAAAAACTAATGTTATCTAAATAGGAGAAAAGAATTTTGAATGCAGTTTAAGTGAGCGTTGCAAAAGAAAATATTCCTATTGTAACACTTAGGCACTATGCAGAGCCGGAGAAACTAGATTCTAATATTGGCAGCGATAAAGAAGTTTCTAATGCCGGTAACGTAGATGGTAAAGATGGAAAAGATTCTCAATCTCATCCTTATAATAATCAGGTGAGAATAAAGAGGCCCTCTATGTTGGCGTGAAACAATATGCCTCTCATGAACTTATCTAATAGTTTGAGTTGTGGCTAAGACTCCAACCCGTTTGATTCTCTTTCAAAGCCGCATTTAAGGTTAACTGCCAGGATTCCTAGAAAGTTATGAATAATCATTGGGGATCCAATTAGCAGGGAATAGTTCCTGCGGCAAACTGGGAGGAAACGAAATAAATAACCTCTAATAAGGAAAAAAAATCCAACATACGAGCTCGCCATTCCTTGGATCGGTTTGAAAGCAGATTTGGCTGTCTCATGCCACGTAGCCTTTTCTTAGCCAGTCTACTTTATAGTATTTTCACTATCACTTCAGCCATCCACGTCGCGTTTGGTTTACAGTCAACTCAAAATGCGTTTTGCGGCATATAGGGCATTATATTTTCTTGCCTATACTGTGGCGCTGTTTGGAGAAATACGTGCCTGCATTGTTCCACTGTTTATAGAAATAAGCAAAAATAAAAATTGCCCCGCTTCTACTGAATGTACATGCTTTCGAATGAATTCTACAAAATTATTTGAATCGAAGATGCAACCGTCGCGTTCATTGGTAAAAAGGAACCTGATAGAAGATGACCATAAAATTTCGAAGTGCCCTGCTCATGGGGGAGCAATCGAATTTTATACAAGAAGAGATGGAAGTAAGAAACTCGTTGTTATACTGTGTGTGAAGCGTGGTTGCCAAAAGACAAAATCCCCTTTGAGAAGTTATCCGAACTTTGCCTTTATTTCAACACGGGAAATTGAAACAGCAGACTTAAATTATGAAGTTCAGTTAGAAGATCATTCTTCTTTCATGAACTTATTACATACGAGTTTACTCGTACATGTACTATTTTAGACGGCAAACGGCATTAATATTAAGCATTGTTTGCCTCATAAGTCATATGCTCCGTTCTTCTCTGTTTCAAGGAATTCGATAAGGTTCAGAGATGGGTGTGTTGAAAATTGCTACGAGTAGTGTGGGAGTAAGCCTACTGGGTGTATTGGAGAAGTTTGAATTGAAGTCTACATATAGTTTCAGGAAAAGAACAGGCAAAACTTAGACTTCTAGAAAGTTTAAGGGTATTTTTAGTTTTCTGGCAACACTGAGGCAATTATTTTGGTACCAAATTACGAGAAATCACCAAAATTGCATATTGGCCACCGGGATAAAATAAGAGAGACGACATCACCGATAGATTCAAACACTCATTCTTCCCTCACTCTGTACGTTTACATAATAAAAGTGGGCTTAAGAGTACGAATATATTAATATTTTAAATCAAATAATAAAATATAATGATTCACTCAAACACCAAAAATTATTGCATGATGATTAGAGGTATGTACGTGTGTGTAAGTGTGCATGAGTGTTTTTTATGTACATTTGAGTGCCCTAACAGCCCCCGCCACTCACCCTTGCGGAGTATTGTGTAGATGTAGATGTCGAATAACTTCCATTGTTAGGGTGGTGCGTCTCTACCTGCGCCCTCTCCACCGCAACCCTTTTAATTTCACTTTTTCCCCGCACGACCTTCTTCGGCGGCTCACTGTGATTCAAAGAGTGTCGGATGAGCCTTTCTTCACCTTTCTTTTGGCCTTTCTTCACCTTTCGGTGTCCGCCAATGCCTTTCTTTCTCCATACCCTCGCCCCCCCCTCACTCCTTCCAACTCCCCGCATAATTGCTTCGTTAGTTATTCGATCCGCCCATTTGATCCTCATCAATCTTCCACGGCAACACATCCCCAACTGCCCCCAGCATCCATCCCCCTTGCGCTGCCGCCGACCATATCTCGCAACAACAGAGAATTGGACTTGGTTTGAATGTCTAATGGCATCACTATAAGCAAACCACCTATCGAAAGGTAGGTTTTGGATGGTCATTGAAAAATATATTACGCTTTGGTGCTCACTTCTTCTAGTTTGCCCCATCTTTTTTTTCCTTCCACCCTCCCGTTTTTCATGCTTCCGTTCTTTCTACCTGCTTTCGTGCCGTCAAAAACCCTATTCTTTTTTTTCCCTCCTCCCCGCTTGCCTTAATATTATTCTCCCTTCCGTCACGGCCTTCAACATCCCACTACCTCTTAATATTTCCTCCACCCACTTTTTCTGCCTTTTTCGAATTTCAACCAGTGACCTTTTCTCCCTTCGCCCACCATAGTTGTAACTTCACTAGTCATTAGTCTTTCTCCCCCTCCCTCTCTCTCAAAATCTATTCTCTCAATCCTTCTCCACATCCGCGTCTCAAAATCAAACAAGTCACCCTTGTGCCATGGCATCAAATTCAAGGTTTACGAACATTACCGTAATTAATCTATCCACCAAAATAACTTTTTATCTAGGGTAATTGCAAACAGTTCGCCTGAATGAGAATTTTCTTTCGCTAACAAAATTCGCAGATTATCTATAGACTCGGAGGGGGATGGAAATTAAGTTAACGGACCAAGTAAAATCATCAAGGGTCATACTAAAATGTGGAAAAGCGCGTTAGGGAGTCTGCGTAGGAGAATAAAGGAAATTAGGGCTCATCAAACGAATAGTGGGGAAATATTAGAATGAAAAATAAAAATAGAGAAAAGTTTTTTTTCGCTTGAGATAGACATTACCCGAGTTTCGTCGAATATTTGGGGACCCTTCTCAGTATAACCACATTTCTTAATTAGTCAGGAAAAAAAAGAAATACCCGTTTCGTTAAGTATGATTATCTACATCTAATTAATACCACGAAGGTCACCGCAAAGGCAAGGGGTGTTAGAGCACCAGTCTTACATGTCGAAATATTATTTCATGCAGTCATTTGACTATATATTTGCTATGGTACAAAAAAATACTCGTCCACGTGCAATATCTTCATGCATCATTTGGCGTGTTTAACGAAATCATGAAATGTTGACCTTTAAGTAAATGCTCGCATGTTCGGGCGTTTGGGTTCAATTTCCTTATGGTTGTGTATTGTAAGACGGAAGAGTACTTGAATCTCTCTCGGGGACGGCGCCTATTTTTCTTATTTTATCCCCATTGTTATGGAAAACAGAAAGTGTCACATTGTCATTGTGTTGTTTGGTTGGAAAATGTCGGAAACTAAAACATTTCAGGATTGATTCAAACTTTTAGACAAGTGCATATTACCAGAGTTTCACTCTGACACGAAATACATTTACCTATCGCCGGAATGAATTAGTAGGCGACGCAATGATGACAAGTTAAGAGCTAGTCATTAAAGGGAATCCGATCGCTACAAGGAATAATATTTTTCTTGAGTAGTGCTAGACCACAGCAGAATGAAACAATAATTGCATGTAACGAATCGATTGATAACTAGTTAGTAATTAGTGAATTTTATTACCCCCTGCCACACACCCGCATGATGGCTTACAGGTAAAGTTGCAGACGTAGATTTACAATTTTCCTTTTGCTACTGCTAATATTGTTTAGCCAAAATGCTGCTCAAATGCGTGAACTTCTCCAACTGCTCGTTTATTCCATCCGAATGCAATATTTAACCTATCCGTCGCACTTTCAGAATTTCATCATTTCGATATGTTTGATATTAAATCTCTAATATTAAAACCATAAATTTTCTAATGTCTAATGATTTGTCAGATTGAAACCATCACGTTTTTAAATGCCCAAGCAAATTTTCTTCTATTTTTGGCAATTCTATTTGGAGTGAATACTGAAACTAAGTTAGATATACGACAAAATAAAAACTTCGTTGCAATTTTCCACAGTTAAAACTTTATTTCCGACCATGGTTTCGATACACTCGAATCGATATATATCGAAACCATGGTCGGAAATAAAGTTTTAACTGTGGAAAATTGCAACGAAGTTTTATTATGTCTCGATTCCACAACATCACGCCTGACTCTTCACTTTTCGTAGATATACGACGAATTCTGTTCTATTGTATTAGACATTATGTGGTTTTATTTATTTATCGTCAGATTAAACTCTTTCGGAAGAAGTTTCAAGTTAACTTTGGTCTCCTTCACACCCTGGGCCTGCTTCTAAAGCTCCATCGACACCAGAGGTTTTATTTTATTTTTTTATACGGTCTCCGGGCCCTTCCCCTTACTGAAACCACGAAAGCCTCTTCTGCAACGATAACTAACGACCGAATATCGACACGCAGCTGAAGAAAAAGTTAGGATGAAGGTCAGATGCTACCATATGTGCTGCGCGGTCAAAGATGGCCAAGGTTATGTGTTCCCAACCTCCTCTTCTGGCAGCCACCATAGTAACGACAGCAGACCGTTTGAAGGTTGAGATCCTTGGCGGGAGGAAAAAAATGATCCTCGAGATATAATGAAAATGAGTGCAGAGAAAATAAATTGACGTGGCGATAGAGAGCATTGCCCGAAATCGATCTGCTCCATATGACACATAAAAAGAGTGCGCCTTCGTTCTCTCCAGCGTTCAAAAGTGATAACTACTCGTGCGGCTGCTTTGACGTGTGATGCGCTCGTCGATTTAAGAGGTGGGCACCTACCCGAACCAGTGCCGTATCTAAAGCCGCATCGATCTGGATTTTGGGTTGCGGGAAGATATCGAAGGGAGAGACTCGAGTGCTTGGCAAGCAAGGGAGCGCGTTATAAATTATGGCCGTTGAAAACAAAGCCTGGGGAGTTGAAGGATAGAAACTGCGAGATGGGGATAGGATTAGGTTCAAGGATAAAAAAAGGAAGGTAATGAGTTTACCATGAAGTACAGGAGTTATCCCAAAGGGGAATGGGGCTCACGACGCAAGCATGTGCCATTAACAGTAAGTTTGGGGTGGAAGTCGAGAGGGGGTGTGGGGGGAAACTTATTTAAAACTTTGAACACGAAAGAAAATGTAATATAAGATGACTTTATTTATTGAAGTTAAAGAGGTTGAACGAAAATGTTTATCATTAACAATATCTATACATCAGTAAAACACAGTAAAAATTTACATGATCAGTTCAACTTTTTTTTGGGCCTAGAATATATTCATAGGTTTTCTTAATATCAACATTTACATTCGTATGTTTTCAAATTTAAACGTTAATATTGCACGGTTTAAGATGATCAAATCAGTGTGTATATCAGAAGAAGCCTTTGCCTTTTGCAAAGAAGCTTTCAGAAGGAGCGAAATATAAAATTGAGTGAAAACGTTAAGATATTAGTGAAACTTCGATATGGAGTCTGTACAAAGCGAAATGTTGATCACTGAAGCAAGATTATAGGCGTACATTGAAGGCTTTTGAAATTTAGGTGTGGAGAAGGATAGAAAAGGTAAAATGGACGAAAAGAATACGAGCAAGGAAATGCTAGGCATGGTGACGACGGAGAGATGGAAAGGTAGGAAAGATGGATGCAGAGTAATTTCGATGGAGATGAAATGTTGAAGACAGTGACGGAAGGAAGTACCTCAGGCAAGCGAGGAAGGGGCAGGAATAAGTTAGGCATGCTGAGCGGAGTGAACGGAGGTTGAAATATGTGTAATTTTGGAAGTTTATTGTAGTGTGGGATGTCAGGTTTTCCTTGCAATGTCTGGTTTATATATGTACTGATGTTCAGTCTGCTTCCATCCAAAACCCACCGTATACGGTGAACTATCAAATAATAAGAGTAATATTGATGTGTTTGCCATAACGATACGTAGGACGAAATTCACCTTGGGTGAAACACTTTAACAATAGAAGCCTTCTAAACCTTAGTAAACGCTAGGCATGCACGATAAACACGTGGTTGTCATCAAAATGAAATAGGAACACATTCCAGTCGTTCATATTATCTTTAATATGCACCGTTTTCAACGTCGATTAGCATTTACTTATGTCGTTGCCAAATAAAACTTTCCATTTTAATGTTTGACGCCCAATCTGAAGAACCTCAAGAATAGGAGGGAGTCCAGTTTGCAAGGCCTCGTACGACATGAGGTATATTTCGAAATACCAACCCATTTTCTTGATGAAGCATCAGAGGAGGAGGTCGATCAAAGCCTCTTAGGAGTACAGTGTAAAAATGTGCAAGTGTAAAAATCATTCACTTTGACTGGGATACCGGTCAAGGCGAATGATGTCTACACCTTGGCATTGTAATGGGGATTAGCAGATGACTCCGTTAAAAGTTACTGTCACGGCATCTCCCACAGTTTCTTGGAATTTGTCTCTTAGGAGAACCGCTTTGGAATATGGCCCTCAATCTCCTGAACAAAATTAGCTATAATTGCATATGGATTTAAACCCACAATGCAGTTCAGTCCAATGACCACGATTATAAAACGGAAAACTGGGAAAAATATCCCGCGAGTTCAGCCGGCGATGGCCTTAGGTACTCAACTCAGCGGACTAACGAGGTCGAATTTACGGCGAAGTCTGAGCTATCGACATGAGGGTTCAGATAAGAGAGCGTAAATTCGCAAAACCTTCTAGCTATATACCTAATGTGGTGGTATAGACAGAATTTATTGGGAGACAAACCTAAATTATAGACTTTATCTCCGGCGTAAATTTGAAGCAGGTCTCTTTTGTGATGAAGTTAAAAACGCATTACGAACCCCAAGCGCACTGCGGTAGGAGAGATCATGAATATTAAATTAGAGAGATAATGTGTCCGACTGACATATTTCAAGAGTCTTTTTATTCCGCTAATGATAAGGGATGAGAATATTTTCCTTCGAAACTTCTTAATGGATGGTTCGTTATAGTATCCAGTCTAGCCATTTTTTAAATATAAAGCTTGATGTGAAAATTTATCATTTTTTCGTATATTCATTGAGGATTTACTTTTAGGGTATAATTATATGTATGTAAATATATAAGAGATTACATAAAATGCTGCACAGATACTGTCATGACATCGTTACCTAACACTGGGTTGTACTTTTACATTAACAAGCGACACAGAGGAGGCGGATTTCACCAAGATGTCTTGTGCCGCTGGATCTCCCATAAAAATGAAATAAATGAATTTCCTAAAAATATTTTACTTCACTCTTATTCTCACATTAAGATTTCTCAGAGGGGAGGAGAATCGGAATGGGCAATCATAGTGAGCTGTGATCTTTCTCTTCTTTACTCTGTTCAATATTCCATTACGGGTACGATCTTTATTGACGGTGGTATTTAACTCATATTCTAAGGAACTAGCCGACTCAGACGTACCTAAGTTAGGAATATAAGTGGGCACTAACATGATTCAGTTTGGCCTGAAAATAATTGAGCGATACCTGAATTTGACTGCCAAGAAAATAGTAGTTAATTTAGAGTACTTTAGAGGATCAAAGCGAAATACGTCTGGCCAAGATTAAAAACAGGAATGCCATTGCAAAGTACCCCTAACAGTAAGTCCAAATGCGTGTGAAATTCATTTATGGGCACATTATTATGGTTCCCAGTTCCTTTTGGAATAAGGTGAGGGTACCCAGAGGAGTAACCCAGAATCGAACCCTTCAGAGGTGCCCTCCGGTCAGTGGTCCAGGACTCTACTCACTGAACCATCCTGGGTAATAACAAGAGAAAAAATACATAGCCCTAGATAGGTATTATTGAAAATATTTGAAATCAGGTGCTTTCACTTTTGATTTACAATTGAACATAATGCTAAATTTCCTGCTGTCAGGCCTTCTTTTTAAAAATGACAAGTCATTTTGAACGCTTTTATGAGGGCTAAATTATTACAATTAGTTGCGATTCGTTATTACGAATCGGCAATATACCGTTTTCGATAGGTTTTGTATGAAAACAGACTGAGCACGCCTACATTTTTTGACTCGCCTTACAAGAAACAAACTGATACCCCAAACTATATAAAACTGTTCTTCAATTCCGCATACATTCTACTACCTTCCTTCATTCCGTCTAACATTCCCATCCTTTCCTTTCCCCTACCTCCAGCATTCCAGCACGAACAAAAATACTCCATATCCATCTTTTCTGCCTCTATTGGATTTCTCCCAACAACCCTCTCTCATCCTCAAACATGCCTGGTACTTCTTTGCTCGTTAGAGATGAGACACTCTTCACACAAACTCTTAAATTCCTCTCAATTGGACCCTCCAACACTTACGCTTACCGTTCATTGGATTGATTGCCGGCTGTGTATTTTGAATATAGACGTCAGCATCATCATCATATACAATCAATCCGAGGTTTTTGCGAATCTCCCCTAAAGCAATCCCATTCCCTTCCAATCTCCACACTCCTCCACAGTTATTCCTGCGCTGACGCCTTCCATCATCCACTCCTAAGCAATTCATCCGTGGCCCTCCCCTGAAGTTCTTTCCCTCTGTTGTTCCTTCCATTACAATCTTCAGCAAACATTCTCAGAATGTGTCCAATTAGTTTTCCACTTCTTCTTGTCAATGTCCTACAAAATACTTATCTCATAAACCGTTCGGCGAACGACTTCTTCATTAGTCACTGTCTATCAATTTTAATTTCATCATTTTCCGGTAGCGCCGTATGCCCATCGCTTTCAATTTTATTTTCATTTTTGCTGCTATCGTCCGTCCATCACAGCCAATAGGAAAAACAAACTGCATATACTTTTATTGGTTTTTGATAATTGTCCGTCGAAACGCAAGTGGAGAAGAGGTGTCGGTTAAGAGTATAGCACTCGTCTTCATATCGCTTCGTCTCGGGCTCGGATTCTTGATGATGTCCTCGGGAGACTCTATAAGGAAATATACTTGTAAGTGCTGGGATTTTCTGGCCAACAGTGTTTTTTGAGAAAGTGCGCGTCAAAGAGGGATAGGAATTTGTCTCCTTAATATCGATGCAGTAAAAGTATACCGTTTTAAGTACCGTTTTACGATATAATCTCTGTCGATCAAAACTCTGCGTTAACCGGTAGACAACCAACAATAATAAAAATGATGCTTTCAAAAGGACAGAATTGACGACAGGAACGTTGAGGAATAATGTTAAAAAAAAGCTCGTTGGAAGCTTCAGAGGGAGCGTGGTTTTGTTCGAGGAAACTTGATCATTTAAGCAAGATGATAGGCGTAGATCGGAGGTTATTGAAATATTGGTAGGGAGAAGGATGGGAAAGGTGAATTTGGGAGACAAATATGGCAGTGCCCGCCATGGTGGCGGAGGAGAGGGGAATGTTGGGAGAAATCAAATGGAGGCAGGAAGGATAGATGCAAAGTATTTTTATTGGCAATGCAATGCTGAAGAATTTGATAGAGGGGAGGACGTTATGAAAGCGAGGAAGGGGTAGAAAAATATACCATGTTGTACGGAATGAAGGGAGGAAGGAAGTATGTGGAATTAAAGAAGGATTTATTACATTGTGAGGGTCAGGATGACTTTAGAGTTCCGGGTTCATATTCAACCCTGGGGACCTCCGGAGAAACATCCCGCTGTTATTATATTCCGGCTACTAAATCTTCCAGGAAAAACTCATGATGGTCAGGGAAAGCAACTGGTTCCCCTCTTCTTCATTCCCGGAACAAATTTCACATGCCTTGGGGCCAAATGCCAGGTGGGCCTTAGCCTCGCCTATCACACCAGCCTTCGGTTTGATTACTTTGGGGAGCTCATCCACAGCCAACCAGATGCTACTCCGTATCGACAGCCCTCGAGGCGGCAGAGGGAAATTAATCAAGAACCAGGAGCGAGGATCTTTGTCTGTCGTGCTACCGTTGTCAACTGTTTTATTATTTTGGTCCGCTTTGGGCACGGGTAGCGAACGGTTATCGCCCCTATCCAATTGCTCGCAGCAATACCAGGGGGCCATTCTAAGACTTAGTCGACATACGTATTTGCAACGCATGGATAAGAATCAATATTTACCGACGCTTGCTTTTCTAATATCGAGATACGCCAATTTTACCGACGGAGTATTTTCGAGTCGGTGGAGGTAGCCATGAAAAATTATGGCAACAGTCGCTTTGAATGTAATCAGTCAATGATAAGCATGTTTTCAAACTATTAACTCAACAACAGAAGAAGTGCGACGTATTTAGATTTTTATTTACAAGTCCATGCATACAGCATCACGTATTATAAAATAACTCTGGACATATTTCTGAATAGAAAATGTACGTTGAAAATTTTATGCAGTCAACTTGGGGTGAGTAATAGTAATCATTAATTTAATACTCATTTGAAATGGCAATTAAAGTTACAGCGGCAATCAGAATTTTTCATTCTGTGATAAATGCTAATTTTTCCACTAAAATTATTCATCTATTCTTCAGAGTTAGGATATACTACATAGACTCACAATGGCAGAATTAAACGACAGTTCCACTGTATTATTTGTTTTTATTGTAGTTTTTCCTGCAATCGTATCACACAAGAGGAAATTTATTCATAGTTAATAACTTTAATGCAACACATATGCACGGTGCTGTACAATAGTATGGTAACAAAAATGGACATTATAAGGCATAGGAACATACGTTATTCTCGTGCCATGGCTAAAATGTAGGCAGGAAACAACTAAATAAATCGATTTATTCAAAAGAACGGTGATAGGAATCTTCATGAATAACTCAAAGTAATAAACTGGATGACGCAATAAACAAACAAACATTACCATGGAAACAGCCTTTACTATATTCGCATTTCGGGGAAATTTTAGTCGACAAATTATTTCACGATTTGTCCGAATGGCTGAGATATTAGTCCAAATATTTGTCGACCATGGTCAACTTAAGATGTCTGGGAATAGGAATAGTTCACATAAGTTGCGGGGTCGCTTGAGGAATGACTATTTCTGCTTCGGAGACAGTCAACGTAATTCTTAAGAATATTCCCGGGGTTTTCTACATGTCCAGTTTCGTAAGTAAGCTCAGCGTAAACTTCTGAGAAAATTTATTCAACATAAGTTATCCATCGCGTGCAAGTAACGATAAAGATTATCCCTGAGACGTCGCGTAGATCCATGATCGCGACCCAGTTCTTTTCTACGGAAGGAATTTGGTCGAAGAAGAAGAAACCAGTGCGAGGAAGACATGCTTCAGATTGATAGGGTCACTGTTTTTTCTTTTTAAGTGATCGTGAGTTGAGCGGATTAAAATGAAAAAAATATATCAGCCAGTTCAACAACCTCTCTAATGCTGTCAGTATTGCCTGAATTTTCGGATGTTCGCGGAGATGATTCGGAATGCAAAAGATGTAACCTAAAAGGGGTTCAATTTAAATGGAATCCCATGTCTCCGCTTTTTCATCCCCCCTGCAAACGAAATCTCTGGTAAGGTACACCAAAATCTGCCAAATGCAGCGCCGGTTGCAAGGGAGTATTCGTAAATATAGGCTTCCACATTAATATGAATGTATATTCGCCAAATTCACACTCACATATTTGTGTGTGAATTGAGTATGTGTGTGTATATATATGTAAATATATATATATATATATATATATATATATATATATATATATATATATATATATATATATATTTACATATATATAAATACATACATATATATGCGTATATATGTACGCTTATATACATATAAACGCACACAAATGGACGTTCGGAACGCAAAACTTCGCGCGCACGATTCACGTCTTCGTCGGTTCTAGCCGTTGTTGGACGTCCAGAACGGGGTTCGTCAGCGACCTCCTGCCAACCCTCCTTGAACGCCTTGTGCCACCTCCTGGGCTGTAACGTTGAAATGCAGTCATCCTTGAAGGCCTCTTGAAGCATCTGGAATAATTCGGTTGATTCTTTCCAAGCTGCACGCATAACCTGATGGCGTATCGCTCTTCAAGCGAACGCTCCATCGCCCTGTGTTAAAAAGTCGAAAAACACACTTCACGCAGAGGCACGTCTTTCCGCTCAGACTGTTCGGAGCAAACTGGAAACCGACTGCGTTAGACGGGCAGACCCCCTAATATATTTTAAGACCAGTTTTACCCCACTGCCATGGATATTCTTATCACAATAAAATCAGCATAGACAGATCCATTTACAAGGTTCACTGTTTGGGGTATTTCACTATATCATTAAAGATTCATTTTTTTGATGAAAAATATATTTGTGTTCCGTTTCGATTTTATATTAGATATGTAATATCGCCTAAGGTAGGATTTGGATGGGTATAGGTAACACGCCTGCATTTCTCAGCCTCACCTAACTAGATACAACCTTACACCACAAACTACAATAAACTTCTCTTCAATTTGGCATACATTCAATCTCCCTTCATTTCATCCAACATGTCGGTTCCTTTCCTTCTCCTACCACACTTAATGTTACCTGCTACTTTTAATGCCTTCAGAAATTCTTACAAACCCAAAAGGAGAAGTAAAATTTGAAAAACCTCCACAGACCTAATTGATTTTATGAATAGCCCATTGACTTTGATTCCTTACTCTAGCACTTATCATTCAACTTTTACCCTTTCCTCCTCATATACTTTGAAAAAATATGTTATGGTGGATATCCCCGTATTAGTCCTCTTCCTAAAACTGCTCATTCCGATTTTTCATTTGCCATTCGCCCCTGAGCAGTCTTGAGATATATTAAGTTTGCCGATGTCACCAGGCTTTTTTTTCGAAATTTATTCATAAAATCTCCCTGATCCACTCTTTCGAACGCCTTTTCGAAACCTACAGAACTAGAAAATGCATTCTTGTTGTGCTCTATGCTCTTTTCTATTTGTGATCTCATTACTGACATGGAATTTCGTGAGCCACTTTCTTTCCTGAATCCAAATTGATTATCAAATAAATAATTCAGTTTGGTATCGTTAAGAATTTGCAAAGGAAAGAGGGAAATTTATCGTGAGAAATTTAAATAAGGCTCTTAAAGGATAGGCAGACATCTGCTGGCAATAGCAATGTTGAAGACGAAAACCGAGGGTATAATGCTAAAAACTCAAGAAATTGATCGCCTCAGTCACCTTTAAGTGAAGTGTAACCTTCAGCAAGGGATATGAATCATCGCTGAACTTCAATTATCAACCGAGTAGTAAGCATTATTTGGCCCACGGATTTTCGAAAAAACTAGAAGAAATAAAGAGTGACATAAATCATTGATAAACGTTCTCTTCCCAAAATAGCCTCAGGTTGGAGGTAAACGACAACGCGTGCGGTGATTTTGAGAGGAATCAGAGAGGGTCGAGGGACATGCGAATGGTACCGACATTTATTGAATTTTTGACGGAATAACCTTTTTCTAATCCGTATTCACTGACAACCCTGCTTTGAGAAGAAGAAATTTACAAACACATAGAATAATTTGATAAAAATTATTTTATGAACTGGTAATTCAAAATTTATAGTGTTCTTAATGCGATAGAATGCAACTGATAGACGCATCTATTTCATCCTTAAATGTGTGTGAGGCAGAACGGTATAGATATCATAAGAGGGATTCTACCAATTTGATATAAGTTTCCAAATATCTCCTACTTATTGCGTGAACTTTCTTTTGTTTACGCCAACTTATTTTAATCTTATTCGTAGAGGAACTCCTGACTTCCTACATTGTTAAAGAATTCTGGGTAGGCGAGATTGAGGGATGAAAAAACGACGCTATTTTTATGGAATATGGGTCAAATGTGTCTAGATTTAAAAAAATATTATTATAATGACGTATATTATCGTAATCAATGAGGTGTAGAGAAATGCTAGTGCTTACTCCTTGGATCTATTCCATTAACCAGTAGACAAGTTCTAACGATGGTGTATATTGTTCGGTAAATATAAATCATAATTCGTGATTTTATAAAATTATTTCATTTTAATTTTCGCATTTCTTTTGAAAACTATAAAAAGAAGGACATAAAATAGAATTGAATATATATATTTATTTTAGGAAAGTTTCTTTTAGCCATACAAATATACGTACCTTTGGCTTTGCTCGAAGTTAAATGTAATTCAAACGCGGTATAAGTCATACGATTTTCATCTGCGTAAATCTAAACGATACCCCATAAGCTGCCGCATGGGACTGTGGCGGGGGTACTTTGGGCACCACCCATATTGCAGACAAACATCTACATCTATACAATACCCTAAAGGCTTTCACAAGTAGATGTGCCAGGAGGTATTAGGCCACCAGTTATAGTTCACAATTTATGTGCGTGTGTATATATATACACACACACACATAAATTCAATATTTTCAAGACCACCCATATATATTAATATATGTATATATATTATAGTGCACAAAAACCTCGTGCATGTTTCATAAGTTCATGTCTACATATATAACCATCATTTAAGAACGTTTTGTGCACGACAAATTAATTTTACCATTTAAATTCATATAGTCAAGCGCTTGGGATCGATTTTGTCATGGTCGCGTATCGTGCGAAGGAAGAACGAGTACTTGAATTTGTCGGTGATGGTGTCGTCGAGTATCTTCCTCATTTTGTCCCAATCTACCAATGTAATTTGGATTCCATAATAACTTTCTCGGTGTTGCAAGATATCTCAGGTGTCATGTATTTTTCTTAAGGCCAAAGAATTTCCCGCTCTCTTCGTGAATCAAAAGTTCTCCTAACCTAATTCATCCAGTGAACCCGAGACGCCTTCTCTCTTCTCGTAGTTATTTTCAACTAATCTACTGGTTTTTATCTGAACTCTTTCCAATTCTTCTACAATCGTTTTCTCCCAGTGAGCCCAGATAATTATTACGTATTCAAAATGTGGGTGAACGAAATGGAAGTAATACCTATCCATTATTATTTCATCACATTTTACTGCAAAGAGTCAAAGGAAACCTCAATTCAATGCAAGATTGAAATTATTAAATAAATTTAGATCCGCATGTTTCAGCACCGAGGTCTCGCAAATTATTCGTACTCCTACATACATTGGTCGCTTGGATCATGCATATAAAATTCGGGAAATAGATGCCAGAACTAGCCGACTCAAGGACTCCTTCTTCCCACGGACAATACGGGATAGCAACTGCAGGGTTATAAGTAGATAGCAAAAATTCCACTTGCCACCCTCAGCGTCTAAAAAATAATTAGTTCTATTTAAATGCATGCTCTTCCACTAACCTTATGTGTTTTGCTATAATAACCCATTCTTTCCGAATGACCTCATTCGTGTTCCGTTCATCTGTTTTTAAGTCTCCTTTTCAATCCCTCGTCCCTCTCCGCGGGGGCATATTCCTGCTACCTGCAACGTTGGGTCGCATTCCCTGCCTTTTACAGACTCTTTGGGGGTAGAGTGTTTCGTGGTGCATTTTCATGCGGTAGTGATGTTTCAATTTCTTGCTTGCTGTGTCCTGGCTTCCGTGTTGTAGGATGGCTTTCGTGCTGCATCACGGGGTGCAGTTTTTTTAGTTGTTTTGCGGTATATGTGTTTGCATGAGTATTGGATGAAGGGATTTTTGCATGAGTGTGTGCGCTGCTGTGGGTGTAATTTTCCGTGTTGTTTTTTTGCATGTGGTATTTTTCCTTTTTACGGTTGGTGACCTATCACCCCCCGCCACACGCCCTTGCGGCGGCTTGCGGGGTATTATGTAGATGTAGATGTAGAAACCTAGCTTCTTTGCATTTAATCCGCCTGATGCTATAATTTCTGTAACCCATGCAGGCTTCGAATATATATATATATATATATATATATAATAGATTTAATTATATATTTGTTTCAATGTATTACCAGTTTTGTGTGTTTTTGACCGAGGTAGAAGAGTTCATAAAATCGCCTGTGTGCGCAATTACATATACCACGATTGCGGTGCATATCATATAATTATATGAAATATTTACTGTTGAAATTTGCTCGAGAGGAAAATGGTGGGTAAACGAGGAAGGAAGAGAAAAATATTAGGCAACTTGAACGGAATGTTACGAGGGATCGAGAAATTATGTGTGTATGCACGTGGTGTCTGGTTTTTGAGCCGTTTTAGCCAATGCTTTGGATGTTGCTACACATTGTGCATAGATCTTAGCGCCGTATTCCAAAACGATCCTCCTATGAGATTGAGGTCGATCGCTTCCTCTGATACCGCATGAGGAGACGGGTTGGCATTCTGAAACACACCCCATCTTCTCTACGTCATCGCCTCTATTCCCTCCCTCCTATTGTTGATGTTGTTGTGGCAACGGTATAATCGCACGTTAAACGGGAGTTCAAGTTGGCGTATATTCAGGAAGTTATGGATGGCTGAGATATTGTATGGCCTATTTCATATTTAGGTCTGCTTAACCAAGATGTCACCTATGTTCATTACTTTCTTTTTCATAGTATCGAAAACTGAATAGCTGTCAATTCACTCGAGATAATTAAGGTGGTTTGACTGCTATCGTGGCACATGGTTGTCTAGTGAGTAGAGCGTAGTAGTATTACTCTAGAGAGTAATACCGAAGGGCCAAGATTCAATTTCGGGTAATGTCCCGGGGCATACTCAGCTTCACCCAGGCTCTGTGATTTTTCAGGTTCGAGATCTTCCTGGGGAAACCAATAACGGCACAGGGTAAGGTACTGGTCCCTATTATTACCTAGTTAATGAGTGAATTTCACACGCCTTTTGGCTTAGTACTAGGTGACCCAAATCCCACCTACCAAACAAACCTTCGGGTTGGTAACCGCGGTGGTTGCTGGCGATTCGTTAATTAGTGAATATGTTACTGAAAATATTATCCATCATTTAACAGTTTGAAAATATAGCGTCATATCTTCGTTTTTTTATTTTAGTAATTTAAAATTATCAATTTTGTACGGGCCTTATGGATGAATCAATTAGAAAACAGAAAACGCAGGAATTCATAGTGTAATATTCAACTTGACCGGGACTCGATTCCTGACCCCCTTGAATTCAAGCAGACTACTTAAACATATTAAGCTATTAAGGCTAGGGGCCTTTTTAATCATGGGATCCAGGTTCGAGTCAAGGTCAACGGGTTGTTTTTTTGCAATCTAAAATTCTAAATTTTTAAGCACATCAGAGAATATTTCTGCAAAAATGCGTTTCATGGAATACGTCACAATTATTTTAAAAGGTAAATAATGAATCTAATTGAAAAGCCATGTCTTCCATTCTTATGGAGAATATATTGGCAGAAATCGGGATTGAAATATACAAAACCAGCTGCAGGTCTTTAATGTCATTAATGAAACATAAGGTGAAAAATTGTCAGAATATTTATGTATATATTAGGTTAGTTCAAGCTTACTGGTGCCTGTTATCATTATACGAACTGGCAACATCAATCAGACACAATTATGACATCGAAAAATGGTGTTAACTCTATTGGGATGAAATAGGAAATAAAAAAGTTTTACAGAAATGGATATCTTTTGTAATGAAATTAAAGTAAGTAACAAAAATGATCTGAAAACTTAAAAGGTTTTACAAAAAGAGCAGTAAAACGAATCATTCTCACTCACACTAGAAGAATATCGCAAAGCGACAGTTATCCAAGCACCTAATAAATACGGCATCCACTGGAAATATTTTTATATTTACGTATTACATTGGTAGGCTTATGTTTACCGATTGCGTTGTACATCAAGAGATTATTTGAATACATTTGTATGTTTCGTAATAGTTCATTAACTTCCCTCCATAATGAATTATACAAAATGGAATAGATATACTCTTTATGCTAACAAAATACGAATTAATTTTAAACGAGTGTTTTAATCAAATTCAATTCAATATGTTAAATTTTATGGGACCAATATTGCAATTGATGACGCTTGTCAAAAATTAATCACGGACTTTATATTGACACAATAAAGTAAATCTATGAAACTTATCCCGTTAAACATCTTTTTATTGGTTCGGAATACATGAATATTTTCAAAATTTCATCTTTAATATTCGAATATGACAGTATTTTTATGACTACAGTAGTAATATAGAAGGAAGGAAGAAGGCCTCGGAGAGGGCCGAAAACTCAAACAATTTACCGCCTGCCCTTTTAAATGTTACTATTTTATTTGTGTTTTATTGTGCCGTCCCAATATTATATATATATATATATAATAAATTGGACAGCAACAAACAATATAGACAAACATATAAAAAGAACACTCACACGTTATTTCTTGATCATTTCGACGGAATTCTGATCCGTCTTCATCGAAAGATAGAGAAGTAAACGTAAAGTAAAAGTAAGAAGATAGAGAGTAAGTATGTATACATACATGCACACAATATATATATATATATATATATATATATATATATATATATATAGTATATATATATATATATATATATATATTTATATATATATATAACATATGTATACATGTAAATATATGTACATGTGTATATGTATATACATGTATACATACATGTATATATGTATGTACATATGTATACACGTGTACATATATGTACATGTATACATATGTGCATGTATGTATACATATATACACACACATGTACATATCGTATATAAATATACACACGACAGTTTTCCGTCATCATTATTTTTATTCATTAATTCAATTCTTAACGTTGACATAAAGTATGTTTCTCCAAATATACTTTAGACTTTTAAGTTTCACTTCAGGGAATTGTTTGAAGTATTAAATTAGCAGTAATTTTCCACAGACTATAAAATCTGTTGAAAACTACAAACTCATTTAAAATGGACGTATGTTTCAGCGTTAGTTTAGGTAAGTATAAGACACAGACGAGTATTTCCACATATTTTAAGGGATTTCGAATATGTTTTTTTTATGGTATCCCAAAGTACTAACTGCAGTTTTGCGGTAAAGATACGAGCAGTCAAAATCGGAAAATGGCGGTTATAGCATCAATCTATCTCATAAAAAAACACGTGCAATGTTTCTCAGCAATAAAAGTCTGCAGTTAAGATCTGCTGTTTCAAAAACTATACATATAACTTCGGTCTCAATATCCTTAGTTCTTGGGAAGTATTTTGAACCTACAGTTTAAGCAATAATTTTCACATAATGGCTTCTTTGTACGAGGTGCAATAGTAAATAAGAGTACGTGGAGTTATAAATATCTGGTGCGGGAACGGAAACTCAGGGTATATAGATGAAATTACAAAGAAATAAAATGTTTCCTGCTCGTAAATAGGCTTTTATTTCCAATTCCTATCTCATTTAAACCCCACTTCACCGTAGTATACATTATCTCTCGGTCATATAATAATGTATATTTACAAATACAGACCATGTACCAAGCTTATCTCTTTTTAAATGACGAAAAATAATGATAGCACAGAAACCTTAGATAACCTACCATCACCCGATGCAAACATGTTCCGTTTTCTTGAACTTATTCCAAACCAATTTAATGATTTTTTACGCCATTCTCTAGATAAAATTGTATTTAAATATTTGATATATAAAATGTGCTACTTAAATGAGACTGAATAATATTAGGATATTCCGATGTGAATTATTTCTTTCATTAATTTCTGGTGCACGCATGAGTTATTACGATTTACTTGATGATAGGAACATATCGAGGCTCAAATTATGAATTTGCAAATACGTCCAAGTCTGTTGACAAGATAAAACGTATTTGCCAACAGTTATAAAAAGACTTTTATTTAGTACAGGATGATTATAATCACTATTATTTTGTAATATTAAGTAAACGAAATATAATGAGGAGTATGATGTTCATACATTTTTCACTTGTTTTGCTATATTAGTACATATACAAGTATGGTGTCATTGTATGGTGTCAAAATTAATGGATTTTTCACTCATCTGCCAAGATGGTTAAGAATAGATATTTTCAATATCACGCGGAGAAGATAACCTGGATAAAACCTTATGTCTCTACCGTCGAGCGTTCAGAAATATCAAGCTACTGCTAGTACGTTGGCAGTAACGTTATGCGTTCCAAATGGAGGCAGAACTGGCGAAACTGAAGGTGACTTTCGAAACGCACACCAGGTGTGTTTCAGAATATCAATTTCTTACTCTTGACCCTAAGGAGGCGACCCTTGACTTGATTGATAAAATCTTCATCCCCATTTTTAAGGATTATTTTGGATTACGCCAAGTTCTATTCATCAACAAGATACCTGACAAGTCGCCGCACGGACCTGTGTCAGGGACTATTAGGGCACCGGAAATACCCGCAGACAAAGTTGTTCTTGTATAAATTTGAATGCATATCAACTGAAATAGTTATCAACTAAACATCTATTTATAGTTATTCGCAGAATGTATTGTGTGTAGTAAGGGTTTTCATTCACATAAATTATCTATAGCTACAAAATATTAGCCATCTATTTATACGATTACAACATTTTGAGCCCGAAGACGATACGTGTGCAATGAAACACGCAGTACAAAATCAATTCTGCGGAATCCAACAAACCTAAAATTTATCGCTCTGTGCCACGTTCATCCCAGATACTCCGGAGGATCCCTGAGGATCGCAATTAGCTCCGTTTGCCTGAAACCCCTTACCCTGCGACGCAAGTGGGGATTTGAGGAGGGGGCTTTCTGACATTTCATCGAATTCCGAGAGGAGGGATAGGTCAGGGCCGGCAGGGACGTACTCGACATTCCTTAGTCTCTCCGTTCTCCGACGAGGATTAAAACAACCCTCCCACCCTTGATGTCACACCCTTAAACCACACCCCGACTCCACACTTCCCGATGCGGGGGAGGGCGAAGGAACATCCAAGGAGATGGGAGCAGACAACACCTAGATCACGATCGAATGATCGATCGCAGCCCAAATTTCCATCGATGGCGATAGCTTTTGAACGCAGTTCATTAACACAGTAATATAATCAAACTTGATTTCAAACAGCCACCGCAAGGCATGCACCGTTAAAATTATAAAGTCCATATAACTTAGGTGACTAATGAATGGGTTATAAAATTCAAAATGAAAAAATTTATTTTAAAACAGATTCACAAACAGTGTAGTATATATTCAAGGTATTCTATTCATTTATAGGTAGACTTTGAACGTTCCACCACGACTTTTTACGAAGCACTATTTACTTCGTAAATATTGCGAGGACATCCTCTTTGTTTGCCCTCCATTATTACTTTCTTAAAATCTTCGTAACTACTGCCAGTCTCCATGCTGACTAAAAAAAGCCCACACTCTCCCATCCTCTACCACGTTTACCCAACGTTCTCTCTTCTATCACCGCCTTCAACATAACCGCTACCTTTCAATGTTTCATCCATCCAATTACTCTGCCTTTTTCAGATTTCCCCCGAAACTTCCTTCGTTCGCTCACCCTATTTAAAACTTTGGCGGTTGTCTTCCTCTCTGTCCAATTTATTTTCTCCATCCTCCACCACACACCCATGTCTCAAAAGTCTACAATGTCACCTCGTCCTATTTTCTCAAAGACCAGGTCTCACATCCATAAAGCATCACGTGCCATATTAGAGTATTTACTTATCTTTTTTTTCGTATCTTTACTCAATGTACCTTTCATCAATTCTCTTTGCAAATACCCTTCTTGCTGACGCGATTCTTCCCCGAGTGTCTCCACAACTATGCTATTCCCCTTTTCCTCTAAAACAATGTCCAAATATATTAAGTGCTCTTACTGTGGTAGTTTATTCTTTTCAACTCAAATCTTTAACTTAGTTTTTCTAGTCCTTGAGAATCTCATCATTTTGGTTTTCTTTAAGTTAAACTTTATCATATACCTCTCGCATGACTACTACAGTATCTAAGTTTAATATATGGCGCTACGAAAGCGAAAAAAGTTGCTAGTAGTTGAGTTTGACAGTAAAATGAGAGTTGCTTAGTTAAAATGATGGTTAAAAAGTACGATTGTTAGTTTGTACTTGTCGCTTATCCTATGTGGAAAAATTAATTTTGTTGTGAAAAAGACGTCTTTCCGAGTATTTTAACGTGCAATTTATTCATTTTTTCAAGGATTGGCGTATTTTTCTAGATACAATTTCAATGAAACAATTTGTGGAAAATCTTTGATTTTTATTGTAGCCCATTAAAAATTATTTTACCATAAGTCCCAAAGTTTGTTAAATTGAGTAAAAATCAAAAATTCAACTTAAGAATTTCAATTTACAATATTTATTTATTTGTTTATAAAATATGTCAAAGGGAAGCTTCTTTCATGCTGTAATAACTCCTCCAATTTTAATGTTTATGTATATAATCAAGCGTTTCCAAACTACTCGATTTATATGGTACATTTATGCGATTTTCGGGAAAAACCTTCGCCGCCATGAAAAGTATGTTCGCGACAATTTAATTACTAATCTATAAATGCTAAAATCTACATTATTTAGAACTTTTTTCGCATAAAATGCTGGTAAAATTTGGCATCTAAATTTGAAATACACCAATAGTTGGTTAACATAAGCTTTTTTTCGCTTGATTCTAGAGGTCGAAATCGTTCGGAAGGGGCCATGCTTTTACGAGAAGCGCCAGTGGCACTATTCACGTCTTACTATTTTACCTTTTCTTTATTCTACGTTGGTACACCAAGAAACGCCATACCTATATTCATAAAGAAAAGTAACATCTCCGACCTAAATCCGCTTACCCGGTGAAATATGTCCCACTCCCCTCCCCAGCCGCTTCACAAAATCCGACGGAGTGATATCGAGGTTTAAAATTTGTTCTTTGAACCAGAGGAAATTTCACGACAGACGGCTTACAATCGGCAAAGGAAATACAATAGAGGAGAGTGTAGCAAACTTTTAGGACCTAATGACTAAACTTTGCCAATTATTTCAATAAAAGGCTTCACAGAGGAATTGATGAATAATGCCTAAGTGCGCACAGAAAGCAATTCGCATGGGTTGAATCATACCTACATAAAAGTGCGCACCTGAGAAACGTTTTCTAAGCATTAAAGAAAAACTCTCTTCAATAAAGAATTACCATCAAGCTAAAAGACAAAAGGACTAACAAACGCCAAAAGTTCGAGAAGCAGGAGATGTCTGAGGAAGATTTCACCATGTTGTAGAAAACGCTCAAATCTCTGCGGCAGTCATAATGATTTTCGATTCGCTTCATCTCCGAATTGAAAACTTTAATGGGTTCTTTTGCGCGTTCAGAAAAAGAAGACCAGGTTCGGAAAAAAACTGAACCTTCTCGAGAGTCTGATTCAAAGGTTTTGTGATAGCGGTGACCAAAGATGAGAAATATAAGGAATTCTCTCCTCTTCAAAATCAAACGGTAAGTTAGTTTCAAGAGGAGCTCTGGATTGAAAACTCTTTCTCGCCCTATTCTCGTCGTTAATATCTCAGCGTAAATGGCATGTATCTACAGTTCCAAAGAGGTTCTCTACTTTGCCAAAGGCGACTACGGAAATAAAGTAAGTTCCAAAGGGTTATAGGAGCTGCTGCGATGTTGCTGGGATCCGCCCATCCAACACATGTTAAAAGGCTGGCTCACTTTGGATGAAAGAACTTAAGCATTGCTCTCAGTAGTAAAGCGTTCCCGAACACACAAGTATTTTTACAAGTGGTTTTCCATTTTCTCTTTGATTAAATGCCAAAGTTTCGATGCATCTACTCTTCAATTTTAGAAATGAAATAAAGGACAATCTGCGACGAAATGTAACGCGTTCAACCACGAATCATATGCTGCTCCGACGAGAAAAACACTACTTTGCAAAATGAAAAATGTCGAATTTCATAATTTTACGTCCAGCATTTACTGAACCAAATAAAATGATGCAAGCTTTGATTGAATTTCAATAGCAATTTTAATTATAAAGTCCTATGAACCATTACTGAAAAAATTTATATGTGTTAAAGTAAATGGTGTTGCAACATTAGATTCAACTTCGTGAACAGGGGTAAAATTAAAATATATGAGGAATTGCAGTCATTGGGAAATACAACTTACACATTGTTAGATAAATAAAACAGTTTCTGGCGTCACTTGGTGGAAATTCTTCATATTGAACTTGAAATTAAACCAATTGGCTTTTCCACACAGAAAAAATTTTTATTTACTGCCTAGGTTTCGTTATGGTATAGCATCATCGAAAAGCCAAGTGTTTTATTTTCAAGTTCAACATTGTTAGATTATGAAATTAAATCGTCTTGGGAGATATTCGTATGCATATAAGGAAGTGAAACGACATAATTAAGCGATATAAATTCCGTTACTGTATGAACGTTGATTGGAGGATTTTGAGAAGGGAGTGTGGCGAAGTACGAAGGGAATTAGTCGTGCAGAGACGAAGACAAGCGCCGGAGAGATCAATGTGGAGGGCGAATAGAAGAAGCTGCCGGGGGGATATCCGAAAATAGCAGAAATATTGGATAGCGGAAATATATAAAGGCAGAGAGATGTTAGAGGCTATTAGAGAAGGAAAGGTGCTAGGTAAGCGGGGTAAAGGAATGAAGTAGGCTATTTCGACGACTTTAAAGATCGGCGGAATTTACAAAGACATAATGTGAGAAATAGGAATTTATTGCAATGCTAAGAGGTAAGTAGTCGTTGGGGACCGTTAGAAACCTACCACATTTGGTAGGATACCATAAATGAATGCACCAAATAAAATTAAGCTCTTCAGCGCTCTGCTCCTCAAAGAATACTTTAGTAAAAGGCCAAATCTTAATTTTTCCTACTTTTTCACATCGTAGGGAAATAAAAGCATTAGCGACGTACCAAAAACTACCTTCAACAGGTATAATAACTTTAATAGATATTATATATATATATATAATTTCCATTAATAGTTTATATACCATACATATTTTACACGTATATATAATGTATATCACATATATCTGAAAAATTAATTTGTTCATTTGGGAACACCAAGAAGGTACGGGGTAGGTACCTCCAATTTTTTGCATAGATAGAAAAATAGAGTAAGAAAACACTTAGGAATATATGGTAGATCTGACTTGGATATACTTTTCTGGAAATTTTTTAGAGTTCAAATATTGATTTTTCTCTTAAATATTTGTCCACACACAGATGGCAGCAGATGTTTCACTCGTAATTAAGATATCAATTCATTCACTTCAAATTCATACCTATCATTATCAGTGAGGATTCAACTGTTCCATTTTTTTTCTCCACCTATTGTATCATTTGCAAACATATTTATGCCGAAAGCTGAGTAGAAATTTTGTACAATGTAAACGGCTGCTGCAAAATTCGTAGTCACAGATTAATTCTTCAAAATTTTAATCATTTATTCGGTAAACTGCTACTGCGAAATTTGTATGGTCTCGAATTATTTCTTCACTAGTTAACTTTTAAAATTCACGAGTTTGTTTTTTCAAATTCAGTGATCATTGTGCCTGACTAAATCAAATAACATGAGTAGCAATAATGATCACAGTATATTGTATATAAAACTGCATTGCAATAATGATTAAACAACGTTCCTATCATTAACTCCCTCCTCCTCGTCAAAGTTTTTTTGCACAAAGTAATTGTTCATCCTACGTCCATACTACATTAACCATCATGGTCCACCTCCAAGAGAGGTAAACTCTTCTACCTGCTATATTTTTGCCCGCTAATATTTATCGATTAACTTTTAATACATACGCACTTTAAAACTTTAATATAAAAACCGTATTTTGTAGCACTACGGAAAAAGGGATACAAAAGCTCAACCTCGAGATAAACAAGATTCAAATAAAGTCAGTGGTATGCAGTCGAAGTAGAGAGGATAATCTTAAGTAAAGTCTAATGAGAGACATCATAGAATATAGGAGAGAATATTCCCATTTAGGCAATGGTATCACTAGTGATGAAAGAAGCAAGAGGGATATTGTAAATATTAAGAAGATTAAGAATGCCGAAGTTGGTTTTCTATTGCAGAAGAGGCAACTACTAATAGCAAATAGAACTGGCATAGAAATTTGGAAGCAATTCATTAACACATATTTAAATTATAATATCCTATGATGGTGAGACGTGGGAACACCAAGATTGAATAGGAATAAGGTAGCAAAAAATGTCGCGGCGAGGCTATACGAGGGAACGTGTGAAGAAATTGGTAGAGGACAGGACAGTTTTGCCAGCTGATCCAAACCAATCCTCGGATGACGTGTGATGGTAATGATGATGACGCGAATGCTTGCACTCCTGCCACACACCTTTTGGGTGAATCGCGAGATATTCGTATGGATTTAGGTATTGGAATGGGTTAGCCCAGAATCAGAGAGGAGGGAGCTATTGGAACCATCGAAAGAGATGGGCGTAATTTTGGGTATTTACTGAGTATGCTGGGAGGATCATTCGGAGGAAATGAGAAAGGAGGATGGGCAGTTAACAAGACAACGGGAGGAAATAAGATTTTCCTTCCACCAACCCTCACCCTTTAGTTTTCAAGTATAGAACGGGGCAAGAAAGAAGAGAAAGGATCGGAATCAAATTTAGTCAGTGAGTCGAATAAGGCAGTTTAGATGTTTGGACCATTGAAAAAACTTCGGTTATTGAACGAATAACAAGGCATATTCAAAACTTAACAATTCTTTAATAAGACGCGACCGGTTTACCACGCAAAGTCCTTGAATGAAGTCACCTATGCTTCAAAACCGGTTCGGTCTCAATAAATAATCGTGATGATGTCTTACATAGGTTTTCTTATTCAAGGGAACATGAATTTCGAAGAAGTTTGAGCCAGACACCCATACGCACTCGGCATTAATCAACCCGAAAGTTGGTTTTTTGACAGGTGAGGATAGATCTCAACCCTTACTAAGCTCTGTGGCGTGTGAATTTCACACACACCAACGGGGTGTCGTGGTGGGACAGTTCCTTTCCCTGTGCCACCTGCGGTTTTCCCACAAGTTTCTGGTGTACAGAAAATCACACCGCTTGTGTTTTGGATGAGGGTGTCTGGACACCCCATGGGGTATGTCCCCCCTGCCGACGCTGCCCTAACCCGCGCAGCCTTCCGGTCAGTCGCCGAAAAAAATTACCCACCGAAAATAATACACCACTCTTGTTTCAACCCGAGACAGATAGCGTGGTTCTTGTTAAATTATGCGTTTTTTTGTGGGCCATTTAAGTGTTGAGAAAACACCGAAAATATGTATCGTTTATTGTATCACAGATACTGACGTTACTATGGCTTATTGACGAAGACAAATATGTATTCTTAGATGCGAATGAATACATGCCGTCCCGTATGACGTTAATTGAAAGAAAGAAGAATACTAAAGATTGCCAAGAAAATTAATAGTCCTACCTTCAAGTTCTCCCCAGTTATTCTTAAAATTTCATCTAAACTTCCATAAATTACGTTATACGCATTGGAAAGCTTTCATAAATGTACCTCCCGCGCTAGTTTTTCGATTATTTATCACGAAGAAATGTAATTTTAATATCAGCTTTACGTTTTTACCTGGTTTAACTATAATATGATACTAGAATCTCTAGTTGTCATAATTTAAAATTTGACGGACGAACTCAGTTTGCTTCAAAATGATACTGAACAAATTATTTTGATAGTATTATTTTCGTGAATACGTACGTATGTATTTCAACGTAAAATCGGGAGGAAACACAACCGAATAAGATTATTCATACGTCATTAGAATTATATGACAGTTTTCCCAAACTTGACATATAAGCTGTTGAAACTTTGTATGTATTTTGTTTGGCATTTTAAAATATACACTTAAAAATGCTCTTTTTTTAATTATTTCCTGTTGAAAATATTCAACTTTGCATAGGCTCTTGTTGAATAATCAATTGAAAGAGAATAGGCAATTCGATATACATCGTATCAACCGCACTTCTGGAGAATATGACGACATTAATTAGAATTGAATAGGAGTAAAACTAGCTATACGTCATCGATTTAATTTACGAAATAAAACGTAAATATTTGCAGAATATTTAAATATTGGGTTAGTTCAAGCATGGTGGTGCTGTTATCACTATATGAAAACCATGCTCGAACTCACCGCTTACCGCAACGCAAACTGCTGGTTTAATTTATTGGAATGAAATATGGAAGTGCATTCAAAAAATTATAAATATATAAGTGAATATTTTTGATGTAATAAAATGAAAGGAACCAAAAAGAACATAAAAATCTCGAACCCTAAGTACCAAGACCGAATCAATCGGAACCACACGAAAGAGATATCACAAAGCAACAGTCATCCAAACAACAAATAAACATCGTTAACATGTGAATTTAGTGTATTTAAAAATTGAGTTCGCTAGTTAATGTTTGTTGATTACGACGTTGGAGATTTTTGGAATAAATTAGAGTTTTCCGAAATTCATTGAATTCTTTTTATTAGGAATAATAAAATATGAAATTAAATTGTAAAAATGTTGCATATAAATTAATATTAAAAGTGAATATTTTCAGGGGATGCTATTCCATATGGCATCATTGCTTGACTTATATTATTATTCAACATTTATTCACGCGTCTTAAATATTAATTACAAAATTTAGGCTAACACAATAGACAAAATTGATTCAGTATTTTCACTTAAATATCTTTCCTTGCCGCAGACAGAAGTAATAATTGTTAAACTGAGCCTTTAATAATCGAATATGGTATTACAATAACGACTCGTTTAGTTAGGGGCCAAGAATTCATAAGTTCGCTAAATTTCCAAATATTTCAAACATTTCTTCAAGTAAAAAATGGTGGCATGACTCAATATGTTCGATATTTATTTTAGCGTTTTTTTCTTTTATTTGTGCGTTTTTTTTGTTTTATATTTAATTTTAATTAACATGGTAATAATATTTTATTCGAAACACCTGCCGGTGACCGGTCGAATTTACGTGTTATTTACGAGTCCTGCGGTATGTTTTTGCGTTTTGTGGAAGTTTTCCTCCCGCAAAAAACGTCGCTGTCAATTTAAAAGTAGCACGATGCTGTCTCAACACCCTTAGAAAATATCACCACCGCACATCAAATATTTTAAATCCATTTTATGCAACAATTAATGTCCAATTAACGAAAGCAGAGAATTCTTGTGACATTCGAACGCATTGCTGGCTATGTTCCCACTTAACGTAAATATAACGAAAAAAAATAGCGGAGGATTGGATAGAGTTTGGAAGTAGCGCAGGGGATATGAAATGTGCCATCAATTGCATTGTAATTTAGATGATATTTCATTTTTATATGAATTGAGCCCTTTAGAAGCAGACCTTACTTCAGGAGTACCACAAGGAAGTGAAATGGGGCATCTATTCCACTTTCTATACATTAACGAGCAAATCCCCCAAGTAAACAGCAATGTTATGTTATTTGCAGATGACACAGAGATTTACACAGCAATAAGGATACCAGGAGATAGTATACTACTCTCTAACCATTTTGACCAGATGTAGTAGTGGTGCGAAGAATGAGGGTTAGAATTAAATATCAGAAATTGCACAGTACATAATATTTGGGAAAAAAGAAATGATTAACAAGACGTAAATTATAAAATTCATGGGATCTAGTAAAGTAATTCAGAATAGGTCCAATACTTTGGGTGTAATACTGCAATCAAATATTTCATGAGGTAAACATATCAGAATAATATGCGAATTAGCCTTAAAGATGTTAGGTTTCATTAAGCGGCTTGTTGGAAAATTTAATGAAATGTTAAGTAGAGGTGGTACTTCGCTTTAGTTAGGCTACATTTGGAATACGCGGTATTTGAAATCCTGGGGAGAAACTTTAACTCAAAAAATTTTGATAAGTTCAATGGGCATGCTGCAGAATTTAGAATGGGAGCTCCATGATACGTGAAGAGAGCAGGCAAGAATTTTAGAAAAGTACAGGGCACTCGAGTTTTCTCACAACAAAGAGGGAATTTGTGACGTCGGTGAACTACTGGCACCTTGAATTAAGTACAGACATCTTTTGATGGGTGTTTTATTCAAAGATTATTTCTCAGTTGACAAGACAATCTGTTGATTATTTTTATCAATAACCAATTGTAAGTTTTTATTATAAAAAGGACAGATTTACATGTTTTACGACGAAATTTGGACGATTATTAATAAAATCTATATTTGCAATTGACTTTAACTGGCACTAAATATTGTTTGACCCCTAACACAAATCTTCATTGATACAACGGTGAAAAAAGTTTTAAAATATGTCATTACATGTTCGTATTTTATATTTATTTTTGCAGCATAAATTATTTGTTTCATCTAATATAACCCAGAGACAATATTTTAGCATTCAGTAATAATATACGTATTGTAATATAATAATTTCAAAGCATAGAAATAATTTGCCCTTTTATTTATATAAAGTAAATTCAAAGAGAACATACCAATCTTACAGCCTCAATTTATCAAGCTGGAACCACCAATCACGGCAGATAACGAGATCTTAAGTAAACAAATCCCATGTCATCAGTCAAGACCAAATAACGGTAGGCTTCTCATTATGCAACTTCAGGAAAGATTGGGAGCATTCTAATTTGTTGAGCTATATAAACTCGGCCCATTGTTGCGAAGACACCTCATTTGCCACCTAAATGACGGAGAGCGGCTTTCTAATTGGTCGAGCATAGTAAACACATTTCATTGTTGTGAACGATACAGGATTTCGGCCGTAAGTTATGTCAGAGTTACGTTCTCAATTTATGCCTTACATTCAGTGCGGAGCAGCCTTTAAGGGTGCCTTAGCTGAGGGGATCGAGGCGTTTGTGATGCGGTGCTTAACCGTCGCGTGCTGCAAACCATTTGGCTGGAGCGTGTTCGCAAACGACGGCGTCATTATGAGGCTTGGGACGGAGGCGAACATCATCCCTGCAATCAAGACCGAAAACGATCTCTCACTCCATCACAGCGTGGAAGCCACTGGTCGGATGTGTGGCATGGGAGTGATTCCAGCCCAGGTATGAAATACCAATGTTGTCTACATATTGCTAAGAGTTTATCACTAACTGATTAGTTACACTTCTTCCCCTACAAGCACACCCTCATAATTCTCTTAAGGGCGCGCGGCAGAGTGTATAAAGTCATCGGTCACTCGTGTAGTTAGTGATTTTTAGTGTACCTATTTTTATCAACTACATACTCCCCTCAAACCGCGGCGAGGTTGCGTGGCAGGGGATGTTAGGTCACCAGACATACATGCATGAATACGAATTCATAAAGGCATATCAATAAGCATTTGATCATTCACACAGACACAACGCATACACACATATATGCCCGCACGCATCATGCAATAAAGGGTGTTCTGACTAAATCATCAAAATCTTTGTTTGTATAAATTAAAGTATTTGGGGGCTTGGAATCGATTTTTTATGGCTCTGTATCGTTTTAGGGAAGAACTAGTACCTACCTGAACCTGTCAGAGTCGGTGAATGCCCAAAGCAATCTAGGGTGTCCTATACATTTCTAAAAGTCGCAATCTTAACTGTCTTAGTCTTGCCATACTCTCTCAGAGAACCTACACATATCATTATTTAAGTACTTTGCTTTATTCTATTGCTTAAGGTATGTTTTGAATGGATGCAAACCTAACCCCCAACTACATTAAGCCTTCTTCATATTCCTCATACATTCTATCTCATTCCATTCCATACGATACATCTATCCTTTTCCCCCTCCCACCTCGCCTGCCTCCCACCCACCCCTACATCACAGTCTTCAAAAATTCTATCGCCAATTAAAACGCTCTGCCTGCCAATTAAACTGTTTTATCTTTCCTGCCACTTTTGGATTTCTTCCAAAAATCCTCTCCACAATTACCAGTACTCTTTTGCTTGTCCTCCTTACCGTCCATTTTACTTTTTTAATCTTTCTCCACGCGCAAATCACTAAAGCTTTAAAAAGACGTCTAGCCCCTTGCTTCAGTTGGTCAGGTTCGGTCACTGAAATAGAATATTGAATAGTGTGATAGAGGGGAGAACGTCAAGCAAGAGAAGAAGGGGTAAGAATAGGATAGGCATGTTGGACGGAGTAGGGGGAGGAAGGAAGTATGCCAAATTGAAGAATGGCTTGGTGTAGTGTGGGGCGTCAGGTAGCGTCTTGTTAGCCGTAGCTAAGAAATACGGCGATATTCAGTGTATCTACCCAAAATCCACCTTAAATGGAAGAATTACCAATAATAACAGTATTTTATCGTAAGCGTATTTGCCTTGCAAATATGCTCAGCAAATTTAAATAATTCCAAATTACTCTGGGATACATGATCATTCATTTTAGAAGAGATTGAGAGAGAAGAAACTTAACTCAATACTTCTCTCCCCGAGAAAGGTTGTTTGCCCACCGAAAATTCGAAAAACGTGTGAGTTTCATTTGTTGCTGTTTCTCTGTGTTTTTGTTCCATAGCGCTATCTTGCTTCTTCGTTTACGTAAAATATGTATATGTATTAAAAAATATATGTGTGTGAGTGTATATATATATATATATATATATATATATATATATATATATATATATACATAAAATATGTGTGTGCATGTCTTTGCAAAAGTCATTCTTAATAGTAAAATCAGGGTAGGCAACTGACCGACAGCTAGGGTAATTTTTGCCATTTAGGTGAGTGAATTTAGTGGATATAGCACCGGCGAATCAACGCAATTAGTCGAATTAACGAAAGACGCCAAGGGGCGAAACAATTAAAAGTCCTATCTAATTGATGGAGCACTACACTTGAAGTGTCCTCCATATGGCAGTGGAGGAAAGTGGAGGAAATATTGAGAGGTCACTGGATGTTGGAAGCCGAGATAGAAGGCAGAGCGAGGTTAGAAGAAGGAAGAGACTAGACATTTTATAAGGTATAGACTCAAGTGAAACTTATGAATTGAGGAAGTAACAAGGTAATAGGTAAAATCCCTCGAATGAGAAATTAAATCTAAACAATTTCGCATTAAGATATCGTGTAAAAGAGACATCGATAGAAAATTGTTTGTTGAACGGCAGTGGTCTTACATTGCTTTGTTGGCGACCGTAAATATTAAATTTTAAATCATTGGAGAGAAACTCTTCGGAAAATTTATTTACATGTGCATATAAAAATATGCGCGTTTCATCGCTCAGTAGATGTCAATCTTCCATTTAAAAGACTACTCAAACAGAGAATTGAAATTATATCGGTATGACATATTAGTGTTCATAAATAACATTAAGTTCTGGCCTTCAAATTTATTAAGTCCAGTTTAAAACTTCAAAAGACTGTTTGGAATAGATTGACACAACGGTCATAAAACACGATTTGTATCAATCAACATACCGAAGAAGAATAGAAGGTATCTTGAAGCCTGGTGCTCGAGGCGAATGCTGTTGATGGAATGGGCAGATAGAGTGAGAGGCAAGAAAGTCTACGGAAGAATAGAAGAAGAAAATACCAATAGAACACGATAAGGAAAAAAAATAATAACCAGGTTGAATCGACACACCTTAAAAAATAATAGATTTGCAATAACTATCATAAAATTGAATATAGGGAGGGCGCCACTAGAGGAAGTCCAGGTATAAATAGGTAGGCCAGGTATAGAGGAATGTCTGCGTGAGAGCAGGGAACATAGCATTATGCGGCAGAGAGTAATTTTCCACACCTACCAATACTCAGATTTAAATGCACATGATATTGAACAATCAATATTGGACGTTCTAACCAAACATGAATTGAATCAATCAGTGCACCTTTAACTATACTTTTGGCAGTTAGAAGGTTACTCTGCAAAAAAGTTAGATTTTTGAAGACGGTTGCAATCAAAAGATAATTTAATCAGAATTAACAACCGCAAATAAAAGAAGAACCAAAAGAGGCATTGGAATGAACTAGAGATAAGAATGACGGTCGTTGGGGTATTAATTCATAAAATCAGTTAGGTTTTTTTGTCGATCATGTTTTGGTCGGCCAGCCAGCCAAGGTGCTGCAATTACTGCTGCGAATGCTGAGTACATTGAAAAGACAATGCGACGGATATGGGATGAGAAATAATGTAAGCAAAAAATTTTATGAGGTTCTTGAGAGAGAGGAAAGCAAAGTTAAATATAAAAAGAGGATACCATAAACTAGTGCATGGAGAAAATATTACGTATTTCGGAAGTGTTTTGAACAATGATGGTCAAATTGGTAGGGGCATAAAGAGAAGAACCGCGTAAAGTTACAAAGTTTTCACGAGGAGGGAATTGACTAAAAGGATGTTGAGTAATAATGTTAAGAAAATTCTGGTCAAAACTTCGATGTGGAGCAAGGTTTTGTAAGTTGTGGAAACATTGGTCATTTATGCAAGATGATAGGCGTTAATTAGTTGAAATGGACAGAAAGAAAACAGACAGGTACAGGAGTGGCGAAGGAGGGGAGACGGTTGTTGGGAAAAATCCAATGGAGGTATGAAACGTGGATACAGAGCATTTTGATTAGGGATGGAATGCTGAAAACTGTGATATGCGGGAGAGCGTTAAGGAGGAGAGAGGAAAGGACAGGAAAGTATTAGAATGTTGGATTGAATGAAGGTATGGACAAAATATGCCAACGGAGCTAAAAAAATGTAGCGATATTCAGTCTGTGTCCATCCATAATATAGTATACCCAAAACGATAGAACACAAATAGGTAATAATAAAATAAGTGAACCAGAGCAAAAGTTACAACTTATCTTTAGGATAACATAACTTTAAGAATTTTGGAACATAGCTGAGAACTTATTTGTAATATTTCTAATGAAAAAGTTGAAAAGACTGGATGCTGAAAATTGGGCCGGAAAATTATGCAATATATGGTATCGATTGGCATATTTCTACCGTCAGGCAACGAGAAAGCAACAACGTTAGGTGACCAAACGAAGGAAAAGAGATATAAGAACATTGTAAAATGAAATACTCCAATTTAAAAACGGATTTAAATGGCAATGTGCTATAATCATTAAGGTTACTCAAATTAATATCGTGCAGAAACAAAAATTGGCTTTATTTGCATGCGCGTCTTAAAAATGGTGAAACAATTAAAAAATCGATTTTTAATCTTCAAAAATGAGTAATTTTGTCCCAGAAAAAATCACAGGTTGGAAGAAACCGAATGGAGGCAGGAAACGTGGATACAGAGCATTTTAATTAGAGATGGAAAGTTATTCTTCAATGAACATGCTGATACTTTCAATGCACCACATGTTATGTGTCACATGTTTGGATCCAGGCACATAATCTTTGTTTGTACGACTACATACACATATATAAAATCTAAAAAATCCAGGGTATATATTTTATAGTTTTATGAATCTACATCTACACTCTGCCACGTAAGCCGCCGCAAGGGCGTAAGGCAGGGGGGTTGTGCACAATACACCACCTGTAAAACAAGAAAACAAAGCAAACAAAAGTATGCCAATTCACACCTACACAAACGTATATGTTCATGCAAAACCCATTTTAATTTACACACATGAAAATATATATACTGGAAACTCACATACACAGGCACCTACGAATGTACCAGATGTCTACACGGCGTTTAATCATGTACTTGCTCGTAATTCGAATGTCTTCACTATTTCTATTATGACATCGATTTCTAACTATTATGATTCCTGAATTTCCGAGGAAAGAACGAACAGTTGCACGTATCTATTTGTACTGAGGTTTATCTCCCTTATCTTATATTTGTGACCAAACCTGCCCAAATAGTGTGGGGCCAGCCCAAATAGTGTGAGGCCATAATGCTGTAGTTCTCTTTGTGTCATTGTTAAACTCGTGCGTTCTGAACCTTGATAAAAGTCTAAGTCGCGCTTGTTCTCTTCTCATCTCCAGCGGTTTGCAGTCCATACATAAGTTTACAAGAATCATTTAGCCCTTATTTTATAGTTTCCTTGAAGAATAATTAGGAGGAAATCGAAGTTAACAAACAAGAAGGCAAATAATAAAAAGGCGATTATTTGGCAGTTTTATACAGGTCGAAAACCTAATATTTAAGAAGCGTAATTTGTGGAGGCTATGAAAATTGTGCTTGGAGATAGATTAACAAAATACGCTGGCCGTAGTGGATGACTAACCTATAGGAATATTAAGATGGTTGAGAAAATGAGGGAGTTGGTAAGAAAAATCCGTTTAAGGCAGTAAAAAATAATTAGAGAAAATATTGAGAGGCATAAGATGATAGCCACCATAATAGAACGGTGAATTTCTGACCCGCAAGAAAGAGAAAGGAAGGGATAGGCTTTTCGGGTGGCGTGACGGGAGGTAGAGCCAATGAAAAACCGATGAGGGAACTTACGTTTGTATTTATGCAGCATAGGAGTACTATGGAGCCTATTATCATATAACATTTTATCACCGACCTGAATGTATTCAATACAGATCTACCTTGTGACCTATCAGGAGCCTATACCTGATACGTACCTAGGTATCGATAAGTTGAATTCGTTCCTCAATGAAATTCGAAACCAGTACCAAGGCACCGGTACCTAGTATTCTTTCTCTCTTTGCCAAGCCCTGATTACGATAGGTAATAGTTTTCAGGGTCCGCCCATAGTATAACTCTGATCCCTAGATCCGTATAGTATGCGATCCCACGCTTTGCGTTTCAGGGTGTGGTCCAAGACCCCCCTTTCAATCCTCTCAGAAGATCAGCGACAACGTAACCCAGATTCTTCATCACTCCATGTATTCCTTCTTCTCCTTTGTCTTCCGCACCGTTCTCCCATTCATTTCCCGCCTCCTCTCTTCCTTTCCTCACGCAAGAGAGTGCAAAGCCATTATTTCACCAGGGTAAGTCCACTTTAAACCTATAGGTTTTAAGTGGGATTACCCTGGCTATATTCTCAATAAATATATACTGTCAGAATAAGTCTCCTAGGAAAAAAATAAAGTTTCCGAATTTTTTGACGTTGGCCATTAATAATACAACGGCTAAAGATGATCGGAGGGAAACCCTAAACAAAATTTATACTCTTCACTTCCTTCCTATTTCTTTTCTTTTAAAATAACGTAGATTGGCACTGCCTGTACAACAAAAATGGCGTGTGGTCGGTATCATTTTTATCCTAAGATTTCACAGGAACCAAAAGGTAATACAGTAATAGGAAACGCGTTTAAAAGAAAAAAAAGTATGCAGTGTAAAATTACATATATCTTCTATTTTATGAAGTTCACGCTTAAATTTGGACGTTTTATCCCACACACAGTTCAATTTTAAAGATAGAATTATGCCGTTTATAAATATATCTTTGGCTTAACCTGCGAGAAGAAACTATCATTCCTATACCTTGACATGGCTGTAAATACCTAAAATTCCAGCACTAAAAAATTCTATTTGTACTTTCCGCTTATTTTTTACCTCTTATCATTCCGTCAAAAACGCATAATATTTTCCTCCCTCTACCTCGCTCCACTCAATTACAGCCTAAAACATTCCATTAACGCTCAGCATAAGTTTCAACCAATTCCAGCTCCTTCGAATTTCACCCAAAAATCTTCCAAAACCCATTCCCATGAACGTCTTCGTTCGTTCTCCTTTCCGTCTATTTTATTTTCTCAACTCCTATCCGCACCCACATTCCGAATGCCTACAAATCTACGCTCATCCTCTTGATTCGACGGCCATGGTTCGAATTTCCCGTGTCATTTATAATAATGGAGATATTTAGGGCAGACCGAAGACTGGGAGCTTCTTAAGGTTAGACCCGTGGGCCGATGTCATTTAGATAAAGCGGCGCCCGCCGCCGGTCGGGAGCGTGTCGGCGGAGGTTGGGTGTCGGCGGGCGATCGGCCCGAGATATCGAGTACCCACTACCTGGGACGAGCCGGGGACCCATTTTCATTCTTGCTTCAGAATATACGTCAAAGGAGAAAAATTGAAACATGGAGGCGGAAATAATGAACTTGGACCAGTACATCCTCTGGAAACAATCACGAAATCTCTTAAGCTCTTAACAGAATCATGGGTAAGATTATCTTTGACGAACAGAAACGTAATTAAGGCACCGAAACACGAGCCAGTCCTTAAAGTAAGTTTTGAGTGGATAAAATAAAAAGTTCAAGGTTGAAACACCTTTAAAATATTCACTACGGTGCCCATGACTACCACTGAGGGGTACATCTAAAAGCTATTCACTAATTTCTATACGCGGATAGACAGTGGCAATATGAACGGATAGACTTTTCACTATCAAACAAAATATTGAGAATAATATCTAGCTTTTATCCTTTGAAATCGTACAATTTCTCTAAATACAGTTAAACGTATTGTGTTTGTTATTAATTGATTGTGATTTGAGAATAAATAATGAAAAATTTTGATTTATATACTATAGTTATGTTTTCTTGACTAGATTTTCTTCCAAACCACACATTTTACAGGACGTATTGACCTCAGGATTTCCTGCTGCACTGCATAAAGCTAATTGGTGTGTTTAAACTTTACTATGCTCTTTACTGTAAGGCGAGAAATTCATGTCTTTTAAATTATGAAAAAGACGCCTTAAGAATTTATTGCAATGGGGTGTATCTTTTGTATTCGTGTTCGAGAATTTGATTGAGTCAAGTTCATGCTTGGTCAAAACTCAAGAGAGTACTATCAGTTCAATAAAAGAATCATTGTGTGTAGCGTTTTGCCAAAGAAATAAACGTAGGTGTGACATTTTTGTGTCCGAAATTATTAATTAAATTTTTGTGTTTCATCTTCAGAGAAGAATGAAAACTTGTTTCAAACGTTTCTTCTCTAATGAGAAGGAAAAAAAACTTATCGTTTCCTTTTCCCTAATATTGATTGTACTTTATTTTATGTATTATGGTATTGTGATTCATTTCACAATATTAATCTAGATGATTTTAATTTAATATTAAAATATTTATCAAGTGAAGCACCGGATAAAGGTAAGTTTCCGATGGACCCAGGCACAACACACTACACCAATGGCATTACTATCACAAAATATGGATCCAAAAGTTCTATTATTTTTCTTCCTTCGCCTCACTTTCTTAACATTCCCCGTCTATAGCTATCTTCAGCATCTTATTTCCTCTCAGAATCTCCAGCCCCCACTTGTCCTGCCTTCAACGACCTTCTACCGACAACCTTCTCTCCTCCGCCTAGCACTTGATTTGTTTCCCCTTCCGTCTACTTCATCGTTTAATTATTATCCACAATCACATCTCGAAAACCTCCAATCCACACTTATCCTCCTGTCTCAACGAACAAGTCTATTAATCATACAAAACTGCACTCCATATCAAAGTTTTCATAAGTCTTTCCTTAATATGTTTACTTATGGTGCCTACCATCAATTCGCGTTTCTTCATATAAGCTTTTTACGTTACGCGATTCTTCTTTTATTATCCTTATACTTTTACCAACTTCTAAAATACTACGTATGTTGGTAAACAGATAAAAAAAATATTCCTACCTTATGAAAATAAAATATTCCATGGATAGAAAGTCAATACTCAGACCTCATTTATCAGGCACGGTTATTAAATATGCGCTCTAAATATTTTTCTAGTAGTCCTAGTTACGAAAAACTGCGATTTCCTTTCTTTCCAAAAACCAAGAGATTTCCCGCCCATTGCCGAGAGTAAAGGGGGCGCGGAGCCTTTGCGTTCCGCCTCATTCGATGCATGATTCACCGGGCACCTTCTTCCCCTTCCTCCACCCTCCTCTTTTGGACTCCAGAATGTCAACTAACTAAGTGATTGATGGGAGGGACATGTGCTCCCGCAGTGGATGTGGCCCGTGGGTGGTCCGGAGGGTGACCACCGGAATGACCCCTGTCCGTCCCCTCCCCTCTTCCCCAGGGGATCGCGTCCCTTTTCCCAGTGGCCAGGGAGGTACCCGAATCCCCTTGAGCGGACACAGGGTTCATCGGATGGGAAGCCCGGGAAGGGGGGGGGGAGGTAATTTGTGAACGAAAAATAAAATTACGTATATACTCGTGTATCGGTCGATCTCATGTGTAGGTCGGACCCCGAGATTTTATACTTAAAATTTCCGTTTTTTTACATATCTCGCGTTTAAACCAACCCTAGTTTTTTTCTCGTAATTATTTAGCACTACTAATATAATTCCAGCGAATATATTATCATTATAATTTGTTAAATTTTGTTAAATGTATTTTTTAATAAAAAAAATACTACAAGAAATATAATTTAACGGTAGCTATTGAGTTCCAAATAATCGATATTTATTAAGAATATTTCGATATGTCAACAGCATTGACCATTATCATCGATAATGAAATAATGAGTGGATTCCAAAATTCTCCGATAGTTTCGCGAGTACGCAAAACGGGTACTGATACTATTACTAGCTTTTATCACCATATTACAATAAGATGGCAGCAATAGCGGCAGTAGTTTTTGCTGTAACAAAAGTGGTAACTGTGATGCTAACGTTAGATGTCGGTAATGGCAGTAAATATCAGAATGCGGCCTTGAAGAAGTCGACTCACATCTCAACTAATACTCTTTTTAACTTACTATAAATGACTCTCTCGCGTGTAATAGTCGACCCATTATTTTTTCAACGAAATTTTCTGAATGTCTGAATCTGAATTTCTGAATCTGAATGTCAACCTATACATGAGTATATGCGGTACTTAACTTGCAGCATTGCTTCATCTCTAGGTTAGCTTAGTTTTTGCGTCGTTGGGTTTTCGGCTCAGTAAGCCACGACTTCAAATCCCGGGTGTAGCCTTCGGTTAACTCCAGGCTGAGTTACAGAGGTGTGATTTTTCGGGAAACGTTATACCTTTCAACAAAACCGCAATAAAAAATAGGGAAAAGAGTTCCCCCACAGACTCATAAACTTTATGCAAAAGTAAGATTGCTAAAAGAAGAGCCGCGGCGGTGAAAGAAAATGGCTTCAAGAGAATGGTGTAAATGAAATATATGTATAGACGGAGTAACAAATGGTGGAATACTCTGAAAGAGACGGGCGAAGAAAGAAGTCTATGGAGAAAACTTAACAAGGAGAAGAAGGAAACCAACTCGGCATATCCGGAGGCATGATATTTTACTGGAGATCATAACCGAAGGAAACATAGAGAGGGTACATAGCGAGACTACTAGGATAGAAGTAGTTCATGGAAGATGTGGTGAAAGGAGTTACTAAGGAATGAAGAGATTGGCAGGGAAGAGGATATATTTTAGAGTGCTTTGAGAAATTGATCCCCGATTAGATAACATATTACAATGATGACTATGGGATCTAAGCCTCAACCTCTAGGTGGAAAAAACCTAGGCGGTTTAAATTATTATCATTTCAATAAAAAATAAATATTGAAATATCATCTGTGACCGAATGACTAGAAAACGGGAATAAAGTTTCCACAAGTGAACATTTTACCAGTCCAGCAAATGGCATTGTGATGTAGTAGCCTTATTTTTAATCAACCATTTTATTCCCTCATGTATCTTCATTGGAATGATACCGATTCTGAGCATAGTCTAAGCTATGATGAAACGCAATCCATAAAGCTCAAATTCAAAATTCAACACTATCCACACCAGGCAGAGATAGATTTAAGGGTAAATTCTCTCAGTGATGAGGAATTCTATGAGAAAATTACCTACTCCTCTTCCCTCCCCTCACCACCCCTCCTTGAATCCGCCAAATCCTCCCTTCCTCACGCTGTGGATATGCCCCGTGAGCTACTAATCTCATATAAACCCACTGAAAGTCTCACCCCAGGGGTGAGGATATGCGATTTCGAGGCTGTACGCTCTGTCGAGGACCCCGCTGTAACTCTCCGGCACAACATAAATCCTTTCCTCTGCATATTCACGCGTTTTTTCCCCCAACTCTCTCTCTCTCTGCCTAAATCCTTCAAGGTGTGGATTCAGCCACGCAAATTTCGCTCCCTTTTTCCCCGACAATGCTGCGGCAATCTGAAATTCCCTTTGTGAAAGCGAAAGCTGCAGATTTTCGACGGGTGAGTTCCTCGGCAATCCCTCTCAGGTACGAACGCGGAAGATTACGAAATTAAATTAATATCTCCTATGAACAAAGGACGAATCCAATGAATCTTAACTTATGGATTGGAGGATTTCACAACGATCAGTGTTTTCAATATATAATATTTACGGGATTTACTGCAGTACCCTGAGCATCTTTGCAAAACTCAAAAGGCATCATTCTGCCTATTAAGAACGTTTGTCAGCTCCCGATGACGGAACATTGCATTTTGGCTAATATGCTCAAAAGACCACGGAGACTCGCGAAAACAATTTAAAAGGTTTCCGATGCAGAATATTCAAAAATTTTGATTTCTTTTATTTCACGAATAAGTTTCTCGAAACGAGGAACCTTTTTTCTCTATCTTGTTTAAACACGAAATTATGACGAGTCTTCTGTTTCTAAGATATCTTGATTTTTTTTCTGTAAAAATACTTCAACCAAAAAGTTGAAATTCCTGTTAATCTTCAACATTATCTCTGTATAAACGAACACACCCTTCCGTTGACGAGCACAGACGCCATGACTCCATAGCCGTCTAGAACGCTTCTGTATGAGGATCCTATTGCCCTTTGGAAAAACCGGCTGATCCGTGGCCGAGTGTTCCTGGATTCGTTATCGCATTAAAACGTTCGGCCTTATTTCAATTTCCGGATCCACAAACGCACATTGCTCACCACGATAACGCAATCACCGCAAGTCTCACTCAATTGAAGATGTATTTTGGTGGGTTCTGATCCACGCAAGTGAAGAAAACGGACGATTACACGCATTTCTCGTACAATAGACGACGCAATTTAAAGTATTGAACACGATTCTCACCCTATCGGTACCTATACAAACCCAGTGCATACATTCAACGGTGTTACAATTTGTCTTGGACTCATAACAAATGTCCGCATATTTCAAGCTCAACCAAATGTTATCATCTACTTTCAGTCCCGGGGATACAAAAATTGATGACCTTTGAACTTGAAAGCACCTCTTACAACCTTCTGGGTTGTACTTCTGTTCTACATCTGAGTCTTACCATCCAAACCTTCAGGAGGACCTGTGGTAGTGGGTTTAAGGTCACCAGTCATTGAATTAATTAATGATTGGTGATTGTTGACATTTGGGAAAATCCATACAACGTACGAAAGCGATGCTACCAACTGTTTTTGTCATGAATTATGCCAGGGAAAATAATTTCGGATAATTTTCACTGGGTAAGGAAATGGTTTCATGGCTGTTATCCTAACGCCCACCGCCACGCGCCCTTGTGTCGATTGATGGGGGGTCATGTAAACAAAGTTGTAGGCATAAATTATTTTTTAGCCGTCTGTTCTGCTGGAGTAAAATGCTACCAAGTAATTATTAACTGCTTTGCAATTCAGTCCGCCCTTTTTAATGGATTTCCTTATTTGAAAATCTTAGTATTATTCAGTGGAGTAGTTGCCAACGGTATACTATTCGTAATGTACTATATATAGCGGATGTTGTATGAATGTTATTACGTGGCCCTTCTCTCAAGTGCCCTTTCGGTGGATCGCGGGAGTACGATGTTTACGTGAATGTAGCGGAGTAGAAGTAAAATAGACTGTGGCCAAACAAGTCCTTGCGACGACTTACGCGGTGTTGTATGGATGTAATTAGTTCCTTCAGCCTACCATTTATAATGGGGTGCTGAAATAATTTCTTCAGTGGCAGAGTTAAAATCTATCTGTACTCATCAAAAATTTTTAGGACGTGATTGTAATCTTTGTGCTTCCAGTTTCTCCCGGTCAGGGTTTTCCAATAATAATATCACGCTGCACAATTTGCTCAAAAAGATTCGTCACCAAACTGGCAGTCTGTTTATTTTAATTCGAAATCAGGTCTTCCTGGATGGTGTCCCAAACTTACGAATTGAACATATTCAAAGCGAGGTGCAAGCAAAGGTGGAATAACTCCGCCCCTTGAACTTTTCACTCTAATATTTTCCCGCTGTTTGTATTTCCCAGACAGATTTGATGGGAACAAAAATGAAAGGAAAGTTTCGAAGAGGAAGTCATGGAACGAATAAGTGAACCAAATGAGGGATTTGCGAAAGAAGTGTTATCTTTGGCGAAAGAGAATTAGCATTGGGTAAAGGGAAAAAATGGAATATTCAAGTCCAGGAGTGTACGTTATGGAAGAATGACCAATTAATGAAACTCAACAGAGCCGTGAAATGTATTAAAAACCATACATTAGCAGTCGGAAATAAATTTGAAGAGCGTTCAAAATTCATAAAAGCAATGACTTATTGATTCAGAAACAATTACAAAACGGAAGAAGTACACGAATCTTATTTCAATGTACCATCATGATATAACGGTTGAAGATGATGCGCTCCACCACCCGATGATGATCACATTCATTGAGAACGGTGATGAATCTAGTCCTGTTTTGAGGTTTGGTAAACGTGTTTCAACAAATAAATTATCCTGAATTGTAATGTATACGCGTCGTCATTGTTAATAATACATAGGAAACCTCACAAACACATGACGAGAATTTAGCTAATTTAGTTGGTAGTTCAGCGCGTAGGTGCTCTTCAAGAGAAATAAATAGCAAGTTCAATTTCTTAAGACAAATTAGAGTATGAACATCTTTTGAAAAGAAAATAATAACGATATCCCTGTGATTTCACTTCTAATAAACATAAAGTGCTAGAGTGGTTAATGTAATTGCATTAAAATGCTGAAGTATAAAAAATAAAAGATGTGATATAGAATATATCTTCGAAAGCACGAAGATAATTTTATGGGTATATGAGAGACAAATGACGTGGACGTTCTAGAAAGAACGTGAAAGTTCTTATAAAGTACGTGACTCAATGAAGATATGACAGGTAGGAAGGTTTGTCCGAAAGGTAATTTCACTTTCATAATCTACTAAAAATACAGACGTTCTAGGATAAGTTGAAGAGTATTCATCGGTGTTAACCCACAACTCCGTGGTGCTCGTTATAAATGCGACGACAACGGTATGGAAAGAGTTTGCTGCCACGCCAGGAATTATAATCATAGAGGCTTATTAATTTTGCCATTCTGTACGCCAACTGACTCCAACATAGATGTTCTCTCAAAACTTGATGATCAAATTTGTAAAATCTTCATCAAGCAGAGCCACAGTATATTTGCTGTCACCAAAAATTAAGTAGAACAGTTGCTGCGCATGGAAAATACAAAAAATCGCGATTTATTACAAATACCTCTGAATGTATTGGCATAAGTCACGTTACAACAAACAGTTAAATCGCTGGCACGAGGTAATTATATACTTGACATAATTGCAATTAATACACCAGATATTGTAACAAACGTAGATACGAGCAAGATCATGTGCAAAGCCTTTTACATGCTTTTAAAATCAAAATATTGTGCGAATCCAAAATGCTGTGGGTCTTGCGTCACAGAAATAAAAGGGAAGCCTCCAAATTCACATTATTTAAAGGCATGAAATGGTAAATTTGTTACAGACAACGAAGAAAAGGTCTATAACCTTAATAATTATGTTAGAACGTCTACGTATAAATTTTGTCCAACGAAGTCCCCGGCACACCTGCTCATGAACGATATATTATTGTCCCAGGAAGGAATAGAGAAACGGCTCCGTAATAAAAACCAAATGAAAGCCCCAGGTATGGAAGGAATCCCCACTAGAATACTAAATGAACTTGCGCAAGACTTCGAAACATTTAAAAACCGTTTCCTGCAAGTACGAGGGTCATCCGGAAAGTAGTACCCGTTCGTGCCGCATGAAGTGCTGACGACGCGAGTAGCCGCTGGACGAGGTCAGATAGCTTCAGTGGCTTGTCTGCCTTCTCTGAGCCAAGTTGCGTGACGCTAGCATTGCCTGTGTTGTTTCTGTGATTGTTTACAATGTTTAAAAAAATTGAGAACGCCGCCAGTTGTGAAGTGAGGGCAGTGATTAAATTCCTCAATGCAAGAAACGTTCGCCCATGTGATATTCATCGCCAATTAAAGGAGGTGTATGGAGACAATGTAATGGACGAGTCGTCTGTTCGGCGGTGGTGTCGCAACTTCAACATGGGGAGGGGGAACACACACGACGATGAGCGTTCGGGGAGACCGTCTGTCATTACAGACCAACTGGTGAGCTCAGTTGACGAATTCGTGAGGAACGATCGGCGCGTCACAATTGATGACATCTGTGAGCATTTTCCCAATGTTTCTCGAACAATTGTTCATGAAATTGTTAAACACCATCTGCATTATGCAAAAATTTGTGCAAGATGGGTCCCTCGCGTATCTCAATAAGCTGGCGGCGAAGGACTATGCAGCAGGAATACAGAAACTTGTCACACGTTATGACAAATGCCTTAATTTGCTTGGAGATTATGTTGAGAAGTAGTTTAAAGTATCCTCTTTCAAATAAAATTTTTTATGTTTGTTAATATTTACTTTTGTGTCTTTATTTCACGAACGGGTACTACTTTCCGGATGACCCTCGTAGATAGAAGTTTGCCTCGCGACTGGAAGCTAGTTCAAATAACCCTTCTCGACAAAGTGGGCGATATGGAGGGCTCCAGCTCTACAGAGCGACTCCTTTGGCATTCATAACTAGTAAAATGTTAGAAAATATCATTTTTGGGAATTTAATAGCTTTTATCGACAGCAGAAACGTACTCTGCCATAATAATAACGGGTTTAGGAAAAAATATGCAAAAGACATCGGGAACATTTCATTTATAATAGCTTGAAATCGGTGGAAAGGAGCACACAAGTGGACGCTGAATTTTAGTTTTCAAAAAAGCCCACGACAAGATCCCTTGCGAAAAACTAATACAAAGGTATTATACATTATGGTGTTCACGAGAAAGTGACTAACTGAATTAGGGACTTATCTAACCGGAAGCAATAGCAGGGTTGAGTCCATCAGAGGCATACGCAACCTCAGGAGTTTCCCAGGGAAGTGTTATAGGGCCCTCGCTCTTCTTGTTATACATTAATAACCTACGCTCCCACGCTGGCAGCAATGTTACATTATTTGAAAACAACAAAGTAGTTAACAGAAAAAAACGATAAAGGTAGATAGCGTGCTACTCTCTAGCGATTTAGATCAGATATCAGAGTGGTGTCAAGAATGAGGGATAGACTTCAATATCAAATGTACAGCACTGAATTGTTACGGAAAGTGAATAAGCGTCACAGGTATGCTAGAGGAATAAAGCTAGGGGCCCCACAATTCATCAACAAAACATGCAAGACTTGAGAATTTTAGAAAATGTGCAGAATACCTGTGTTTTCTCATGAAACCGAGCGAATAATCATGGCACCAAATTTCATAAGTTAACTTGAATACTATAACTTGATGAATTGATCAAGCGTAGCAATTATTGCATGATGTTAGGGTATATACGAGGGTGCTCTGAAAAGTTTTCGACCTCAATTATTTCAGAAAAAATATCTTGTATCTTTGTTAGTTCGGAAATTTTTCAGACCACCCATGTACATGCATCACAGTTTTATATGGGCACACATGTATTCAAGTGTGTGCACGAGCTAATATTTCTGCACGCTTGGCTGGTGCTCTTACATAACACCCTCCCTCCGTCACTCACCCTTGCGGCTTCTTGCGGCGTATTTTGTAGATATAGATGATGCCTTGAAATTTACGAGGGGATGAATTTTATTTACCCGCAAAAAATAACTTCAACCAGCAACAAACCTAGATGTAGCGGGATGCTTTTTGGTGAAGCATTGAATATTCATACAAAAAAAATTAATCACTTTTCTTCGCCATTATAAGCACAAACTTTATATACACTGCCGATTACTGAGCATAAAATAGCTTAAAAAGTAACTGACTTTTACTAAACCATTGTAGATAATACGCATTCAAATGACTGCGGGTGATGCCGCTAAAGTAATCCCAACGGAGTCATTCGCTCGTGCGTTCCGAAATGCGCGAATTTCACAGCGTCAAAGCTGTGAAATTCTCCTTGCTCAAGACTCAAACCCAAATCCCTCGATCAAGGTGAATAAATTTTACACTGTGGGATTGTTACACTTCGAGGAACGCAATTTTCTTATTTTAGCCTAGGAAAATATTGTCATAAAGTATTCCATTAATAAAAATAACGGAAATTACAAATAGTACATAAAAAAAGGATAATTGCAAATCTAACCATGTTCATGTAATTTAAATGAACTTGAATTAACTTTTGATTTAATGATGGTCTCTGTGTGACCTTTCAAATGATTTTTTTTTCAATTCAAAGTGTCTACGGCATTGATAAATGGGTTTCGTGATAACTCAAATTATAGCCGTGGCCTGACTTTGAGCAATAAGGTGACGACTGTCGATCATGCGCTTTCAATTCACTTATGGCGGGCTAAGGGCGCTCATTTGTTCTTAAAAGTCATTTATCCAACATATTTATGGCTCTCGAGTCCCCATCTTGCCCTCCGCTACCGTTTTCTCCGGAGTTGCTTGTTTATGAGCGCGTTATCTATGAAGAAATTTTAATAATTTATACGCTCCGGGGAGTCGCCCAGGAATTAATGTGGGAAGCAAGAGCTCCTCTTAACCCAAAACCAACGCATTTTCTTCATGCCAAATAATTCACGTAAATTTTATATTTTTCCTTTGTAAGACGTTAAGAGGATTTTACCGGACTCGGCATTCAGGGAAATGCGTAGCATTAATGGAGAGAGAGAGATAGAGAGAGAATGTAAGAGAGATTTTGCGAAATAATTATTATACAAAGAATAACATAAATGTATCGAGTACTTTAAAATTTCGTTAATCAGGAAAGCTTGAAAAAAATGCTTGAATTTAAAATTTAAACAAAAGAGGAGATTTATAAATTAATTGCTGTTCATGAAGATCTATCTAGAAAAAAACTTGTTGAGTAGAAAATATTTTCCATATTCTTTCGTCGAAGTCAATCCAAACAGTGATCAGCGATGTATAAATGAAAACTAGAACCCCGACTTAATAATCGCTCAAAATACGAAATTTTCGTGATAAGAGCTTTTGTCATACTCCGTTTTGAGTTTTATGTTTTTGAATTTATTCTCGAAAAACAAACCGCAATAATTTTCTATCGCAGACTACTTAGCGCACGCAACAATGTAGTCGAATTTCTACGTCTATTAGAGTCCGTACCCTTCAAGTTACACAAGAGAAGTGTGGCAAGGGGTTTCAGATCACCAACATTCAGTTATAGGTTATTTGTTCGTAGCTAGGTTCACTGGCTGCAGTTTTTAATTTGTCTAGATTTGTTTTTGTCATGATCGCGAAAAGTTAGAAGATAGGAATAGTCCCTGAATCTACTGGTGCCGCCATTCTTTCTCAATTATTTTATCTGAATTGGCCCATCCGTCGATAAAATGCGGGACCTAAATTATTTATTCGGTGTCACAAGTTAAACAAAGTGTTCCATACCTATCTAATAGTCTTAACATTTCTTCAAAAACCTATAGGCGCCCATCGTTGCATCTTTGCAATATCCTTGATTAACTCCTTCTCCGACAGGACCCACATACTTGCCACGTAGTCCAAAGGCGACCTCACCAGTGCAAAGTAACATCTATATCTCACTATTCCATTATATTTTCCTCCGACTCCTCTAATGTTTCTTCTAAGGCGTCTCTAAAAATATTCCTGACGCTTTCGTTTCATGTGTGTTTTTAATATTTATGTTGAATAATATTAATATATCCTAAATATAGCAATTTGATCTCGTCAATTTTGTACGTAATGTTGAGTTTCTCATTTCTTTTTCCCAAAAATGTCATTATTTGACATTTTGTAAGGCTTGATTCTAAGTCTCATTCCTCCAACCAATCCGAAATCTTGTGGAATCCGTGGAGGGAAAGTAGTCGATGATCGACTGGTGGTTTTAACTCTCTATGAATCACCGCGTCGTCCGCAAATAGTATTAGGCTAATATTTACGGAGCAAGTTGTAGCGCTGAAGTACATTATGATTTGCTCAAAGGAACGCACTAGTAAGGATGCCGTTGAGTGCACAGTGCGTATGAATTTCTCTAAGAACACTTCAAGACACACCCTTCAACTCTCTCACTGTAGAATGCCCGCCTATGCATGTTCAGAGCCAAGCTTAAAATTCTTGTAAATTTGTTTGTTTGATAGTTGTTAAACGAACAATACACTTATGAAAGTTTAAAGCATCTTTCTAAAAACCCCAGCTGGTTTCCTTTTTAAGAAGGTACGATGCTGTTTGAGAAAATATTTCTTGATACATGTTTTTTTTCGATGTTGACGACTTTTCCCCTGAAAATTAAACCAATCAATGGTTAAACATATCAGCATTTTATTTTTTTCAAAATTTCTGAATCTGGAAACGGATTAATTGATTTCCCAGAAAGTAAAATAGAAATTGGATTTCGAAGTAAAGACTTCTGAAAAGGTGACGACGCCCGCGAAAGTTGAGGTACCACTGCGCTCTGAAAGCGCAACAAGGAACAGATAAGCACAACTCTTAAGATACAATCAACAAACATGATACTTAACAAAACTCGGTCTTTTCTCTGCATTAATACACGATTTTTTTACTGGAAACTCAATATAGACTACCTTTTTCGCGCATTACTTGATTTTTATAGCAATTACCCATATCACAAAGAAAACAAAAATCAAAGAAAAACAACATATAATCAATTGATAATTTGGATTAAATAATTGTTAGTTATATAGCATATTTCAATGAAAAGGGTAATTACGAATCGTGATTTGGTAAAAGGTCAAGAGTCTGAACCAAGCATAATTACCAAAAGTTCAGCTCGACATTCACTAATAATAGTCTATTTTAGTAAAAATCAAACAAAAATGTCCATCCTCACGAAATAAGTAAATAATTGGGTGGATTGAATGACGTCACGACATTTAAAAAAAGGAACTGAAAATTGCCGACATCGTGACCGTCATACTTTTACGAAACTCACGATTCACGCACGTCCGTAATCGGAGTGCGCTGGTAATTTTAGAGGGGACGGGAGTCGAGGGTAGACTGATGGAAAGAGGGACTCACCCTTCGGAGGCAGCGTGCCCTGCACTGGGCCACCCTCAGCGGGGATGACCTCCGGTCTCCCTCCTCTGACCCCGGACCTCCCGCCGCCCAGGTTCCAGCCTCCGGGGGCGTCGTTTGCGTTCCCTCGGGAGGGACGACGAGGGCCGCCCGACACTCGGGGGGGGCCGAGGGGAAGGCGACGAGCAACAGGAGTATGATGGACGGGACAGGGAAGGGGCGGGAGGAGACACGCATCGTCCCCGCCATCAGACTCGGCTGACAACACCCGCGTTACTGGAAGCTGTGATTGGACCGGGCCCTGCTAGAGGACGGTCCCCTGGGAAGCAAAGGGCTGAATGAACTCAGGACAGCACAAGATTTAGAGCCGGCGAAATTTTGCCGAAACCTATTTAAAGTAGAAGAGAGCTCACTTGGTCCTCGAAGCCCGACGCCTTATGAGGTGGCCACAGAATGAAGACAGTCCGGGTCACAACCAGCGGGGACTGACTTGTCTATTGAGGCCAAATCAATTCACCCTAAAAGAACAGTACCGATACGACAAACACGGTAATCTCACAATGTCATGTCTACAGTCATGGTCCTTCGCAGTACAAAATAACCCCTTCTTACCACAAGAAAACACGTCATCAGATGTTTAGTGACTAGGTAGAATGGTGAAAACCCCAGTAGTTTTTCAGGGTAGCAGATCGAGACAGGGTTACCAATTAATTAAATGTTGATTGGTCGGAGTCCACCACCACGTTAGGGCAGTTCTCAGCGGATTTTCAGGGAGTCGAACGAATGATTTCCCCAGGGTTCACGACACGATCACTCGCGCGCTTGATACAAGGCGGGGAGATGGATGATGCAGCAAACAGACAAAGGGTTCGAAAGAATTACCCCAGGGAACCCCTCTGAAAACTAGGAAAAGGGACAGAGCGATCGGAGAGGATTCTTGCGTCCGGCGAAAGGGATTGTCTCCTCACCGCCGCTGGATGATGCCCTTGTTCCTCTCTCGTTTCTTCCGTAATTATGTTTATTTTTCTTAATCACTCGACACACCAGTCCGTCAAACCTTAATGCCCTTGTGGAGGCAGAAACTAACACATCACTGCGCGATGATTATTGGAAATTTAAGCGTGAACTTATTTTGTACATGTCGACAAAGAGATCGAGTGACGGCCGAGCGAAAGAATATTCCGCCGCGGAGGGGATGCTGTATCGGCCGGGAAGGTGGAGGGCGGAAAGCCGGTGAAACCACTTCGGATTTCATTGCGTTGGATAACGGAGCGAGGGGAAAGGGTTTCGATCATCGGAAAATTGTCCTATCTCCATCCTTCGAAGAGCAAATATTTTTTTTATAATCCTTGCCCAGTAACTCCAACCTATAGGAACATGCGCCAAGAGGTCCAGAGAGTAAATAAGAGCGGTGAATGGCCTACGATTGAAGCACGTGGCGATAATTGAAATTCCAGTTTATGACACACGTGGGAAGAGATATGAGAATAGTAGGATATGCTTAAATGATTATGTTTACCCAAACTGTCATTTCAGCATTGATATGTTCACTATTATGCCCATGAGCCGTCAGGAAGACAAAGATGACCTGAGGTTCATTATTGTCCTTTCGATGAAATGGAAACGTGGAATTCGTTTTCTATAAGAGTAGAGGTAAATGCCGACACACTGAAAATAACAGAAGCACCGCACTTATTCCTGCCAAAAAATAAATGTCAGAAATTCTATGAACACTGGGAAACTTTATACAATGACACGTCGTAAAAATGGTATTCTTCATTTAGTTCGGTAGCGAATTTGAAAATGTACGTCATCTCAACAGTTTGCAAGCCATTTTCTAATCGAAGGGTCTTATACCTTTGAAATTGACTTCGGAACACCGTACATTTAAAATTCGTGTCAATCGACAGTCATTTCCGTGATAGTTTTGAAAAGGGCTCCCTTGCTCGCTAATAAGAAGCGATGTCAAATGGAAAACACAAAAAGGTTGATGGTAGAAGAGAGGAGGAGGCGTGGGGATTGTTGACACTAACACTTGATCGGAGTTGAGATCGTCTAATTATTTTAAGATGACAACTGGATCCCCTCGAAAATCTTCTCATTCATCCTCGCACACGTCAACACCCTAATGGAGGCACAAAGGGTGGCGTAGAGCAGCACACAGGGACACTAAGCCGGTATCCAAAGCACACTCCCAAGTCGGAGAACGTAAACAACACGTTCCCTTTCCCGCCCCTCTAGTCGACGGAAACGTGACAGACACGTAGTGAAACGCTCCCAATGCGGAGCTCCGCCGGCTTCCTTGAGAACCTCCCTTTTAAAGGGATCTCTCAAATCCCCTCTCCTCCTCCCCTTAACTTCCAGGACCCCTACCTTCCCGCCCTCTTCCCATTCCCTCCCTCCGACGCCTGGAACAATGCAAAACTTAGTCTCTGCGGAAGAGAGGGGAGGTGAAGACGAGATCGTTAGTTGGGTAACCGGTCGCTCAGATGGCGCAGAAACTCGGGGAGAAGAGGGGACACTCCGAAGCATGCAGCGTCGCCACTAGGGTGGCGGATCAACTACTGGCTGATGTGCCCCCAACTTCCCGGCGGTGGTGTCAAACAACGCGCTAACGGCAAATTCTATTAGGGGCTGTCCTTATATTACGTGAAGGTTCGGGAAGAAAGGGATGGCGTGCCATTTCATTACCTTTCCCCAAAAGAGGGTTTAGGAGGAATTTTGCGTAAGGTTTATTAATGCAATATTTCCTTTCGGGTTGACGACTATGGTCTGCGGTTTCAGCAATTTTATATAAAAACTGTTAATTTTCAATTCAAATAACTCAGGAAAATATCGCAACACAAACTAAAGAATTATTTACGTATGTATCAGTTTTTATTAGAGTTTGGAAATTCGACTTCGACTTGCTCTGTATTCATTCCCACTGACTTCTTAAATATAAATCTATTTAGTTTATTTTTTCAGTGCTCATGTAATTAAAGGGATTTATAGATAATCGTAGTGAAAAACGCATGTTTCTGGTCTAAATAAGCCTTTCCCATCAAAGCTGTCCTATGATGCTTAAATAAATGCACTTATGTTATCAATGAACGTATTCCATTAATGCACGCATGTTATCAACACATACGTAATTCAGGAGCTATCCCTTAGCACTCGTGTGGACATAGGGCCCATCTCAAAAGTGTCTAATACGCTTAAAAAGTATACATATGTATATAAAATACTCTCTAACATCCACGTGGAGTATACGAAATCGTAAGTATGGTGTTGTAAATCGAGCGAAATCTAATAAGAAATATCTTTTCAGATATCTAAAAATAAAGTTAATTTTAAATCCATTTTTGTGATTATTTTTCCGGAAAAACCTTTCTAATGTCTTTTTTCGTGCTTCCATTATATTATTTCACTGTAGTTAAACTGAGATAAATGATTTTTTTACATTGTTACTATTAGAAACAAGCATTGTTTTTTTAGAGGTCTATGTTACTAATAGGCTACATTTCTGAAATTAATAATAATTTAATTTCTCTTGAAACGAAGTGAAAAAAGCCAGACCATGGGTCAAACACTGAGGGAAATATGACTTGAGTACAAATCGAGATCCAGCCTCACCTACGCAGAGAAATGTTAAGACTAATTATTGTTGAGATAAGAGACGAACCATCATTGGGTGCACTGTTAAGCTAGGTCGAGCGAGCCACCATCGTTACGCCCACTCTTTGGTCTATAGCCTCCTCCCTAGAAGTCATCTAACATTTCCGGCCTTCTTTCTTTTATCCTTTCGCTCTCTCCTGTTTACTCAATGAATTTTTCACGAATCCCTTTCCCTCGTAAAACATGACCAATGGAGTGTTTTTCTGTTCTCGAGAGTGTTCTATTCTATCTTACCCCATTTAGCACCTCCAACTAAGTCCTTACCCCGTCCATCCATTTTTAATGGACTGTCAAAGAGAGAGTTTAATATTTTGAGGGTTTGTGTGCACGGTGGTGAATGTAGTATCTTTAGAATCCATTCATCACTCCGAGTAATGTATGCCAAATATACACGCACGCACACATGTAAATATTATTTTCACGAAAGGGAATATAATATTGCCACAGGCGTGACATCAGCACATAACACAGAAAAGGACACAAATTTGGTGCTTTCTCCTCTTCGGTGAGAAACGTAGTTGTGCCACCTAAATACGTGCAGCGGTTTTTAAATTTCAGTTGAGCTTTTTCGAGCAGTCAGGTTTTGTAAATATTTTAATTACGATCGTGTCTCGTGTCTCCCCTCGTATTCACTCCGACGTTCTCCACATCACAAAGGCTTCAAATCCCGTCCTTCTCCCTCTTTCACGAGGCCCATGTTTCACTATCGTACATGAGAACGCTTCTTGCATTGTCTCTTCCTTCCTCCTCCAACACCAGTTCCAGGCTGCTGTATACGAGTACAAGGCTCTTGTTAAAGGTCTCCTCTGTCATGGCCATTCTCATTTTAATCTCTGCTTCATTCTTCCGGTTCTCCGATAGCATAACTCTCCAGATATCTCTCTTATTTCTTGTCCACTTTCTTCACTTGGCACAGTTTCTACTATATCTATGTCGTCACGTATATTCATCATTTTCATTTATCCACCATACTTCATCCTCCCATTATCCTCCGTTCCTCCTGACAAGTGTGTCATAATTCTTTTGAGTGTCCGAACATCTTGGCCTTCACCGACAAAATCTAATACAGTTTTTCAGTATTTCTTATTTCCCCAATACCCCCTTTCTCTCCATCGGTCTTATTTCCCCATCCATTGCTTTCCTTTATTCGAAAACTCTTTCTAATACATGCTCGCAATAACGAGGCCGAATACGGTCGGAGAGAGGCAGCAACCATTTATTTACTCCTCCTAATAATTATTAATTTCTTCTATCAAGGTCAGTTATTTTATTAGCTATTACAATTACTTTCTTTCCCATACTTTCGTTCCTCCAAAAAACGTTCTTACTTCTCAAATTATGGCACAACCCATCCCAATCCACCACAAACCCTTATGTGAGGGCTAAAAGTGCATAAAGAAGTGTAAAAGAGACAAATACTTATGAATGTGGAGTTTAGTTGGAAGAGTTATCGGCGTGCACCATCAAATAGGACATGATACACTCACCAGAAGAATCTGAGAGGGCTTTCCCTCCGAGGAGGTAAATTTTCATCAGACTGGTCAGACTAGGAGAAGAATATGCGGGAGGGCTTTCAATGCGGGAAGCTAGGTTTCATTACACTGATTTCAGGAAAATGTAATGCAAAAGTAAGAGAAGGAAATTACTTCTCTTTTATTATGTTGCGTTTCGAATACATGGCTAGTGTCTGTGGTCTATGAGAATAAACTTCAATTAAGTAGCAGTGGTATTTAGGGGAGGCGACCGACAGCTGAGGCCATTTGCGCCATAGGGGATGGACTGGAAAGTGAATGGTGGGTGGAGAGAAACCCGGCGTCGGCATTAGCCTACTCTTTACGAAAGGCGCCAAGGGGTCCGCAGCTTAACGTCCCATCCGACGGACGGACGGCGTACTCACTCAAAGTGCCCTCCACAAAGCACCTCAAGTGGGGATCGAGATACCACTGAAAAATATTCAACACCACCGGCATTTGAAACCAGACCCTCTGTGTGGGAAGCCAGTACGATAGCCACCGCACCAATCCCGATCCCAACTTTAATTAAATAATGAGATAATGTTCAGATAAAATCCGCCAGATTTGTTAAAAATTGCTGCGAGGAGTAAGCGTGACAGGTATTTTGGAGGAATTAATCTGGGAGATCGAATTATTACAAAGTAAACAGGCAAGACTCCAGACTTTTAAAAAAATACAGTACACCTCTGAGTTTTTTTGCTTTAGAGAGGGAATTAACTCATATATTAGATTTTAGCACCGAGATCAAATACGGTTGGTAGACAGAGTCACTGTCAGATTCAAGTATTTATTTTTCCCTCGCACGATACAATATCATAGTCGAATCGATTCCAAGCACCAGAATATTTAAAAAAATGTAATTATGTAGTCAATCATTGCATGTTGTATATTGGTATGTATTTGTATAAGGGTACGAGTGTTTTTGTAAATGAGACAATGTATGAGGTAATAGCTGTGCATGTTTGATAGGTAACTCTGCCAAGCCCCGCCAAATGCCCTTACGGTGACTAGCGGGTTGTAGTTAATTTCTAGATAAAATGGAGGTTTGAAGTGTGACGACCTCCAGATTAAGAGGATCTATATCTATACACTAGCCTGCATGCCGTCGTTAGGACGTTTGGCAGAGGGTACTAGGTCGCCATCCATGCTAAATCAACCCCCATTCTTCCATAATCACCAGTTGTGCAGGGGGCAACACTTGGAAGGGGGCGAATAAACACTTGATACGAATATTACTCTGCAGGAATAACTCCACAATCTCTACACAAAGAAGACTAATAAGTAACCGATTAAAAGTGGCGGGCTCACATACAATGCAGTCACTAATTATCAAATAGAATTTCACTCGTGCAGGAGGGGCAATCCATAAATCTATATATATAAAGGAGAGTGTTTGTTTGTATGTATGCAATTTGTTTACTTTTTGCTGTCATAGATACAGCATTTTTCCAACTATGCCAGCAGGATACTTTTGCAAGAACACTATTGTATTCAGAATTGCCAAGATATTATACGTGGAATACATCAAGGAAAGCCTTTTGTAGAAGAAAAATGGGCAACTTTGATCCTGAGTATAATATTTATTCATGTGACGCATTGGGCCGAGTCTACACAGTCCATCCTAACAACGCCGAATGTTATTTTTTAAGAATGCTTCTACATACCATTAGAGGACCTCGCTCATTTTCCAAATTAAGAACGGTAAACGGAGAAATATGTGAGACATTCAGAGAAGCTTGCCAGAATTTAGGGTTGCTAGAAGGAGATCAACACTGGGATGACTCATTGCGAGACGCCAGTTAGATTTCTCTTCCAGGACAAATCCGAATTTTGTTTGCCATCATAATAACCTCCTGTAATCCATCTAACCCAAAAACATTATGGGAAAAATATAAAGAATCAATGAGTGAGGATATACTGGCTAAAGTTCGAAGTGAAAATCCTACATTGGATATTACGTTTAACTCCGACATTTTTAATAAAACTTTGATTATTTTGGAGGAAAAGTGTATCACCATGGTTAACAAGACTTTAGTGGAACTCGGTCTTTTTGCACCTGTACAAGATCAACAGGGTGTATTTTATCCAGATTATATACGTGAAACTAGCTACAATGTCTTAGACTTAGAAGCATACATCGCGGATAAAAAGCCACTTCTTAATGAAGATCAGAAATTCGCATACGAAACAATAATGGATCAAGTAGATAAACAAGAAGGAGATATCATTTTTCTTGATGCTGCTGGTGGCACGGGAAAAACATTTTTAATTAATTTAGTTCTCGCTGAAATCAGGGTTCATGAAGAAATTGCTCTAGCCGTTGCATCTTCAGGTATTGCATCGACATTAATGGAAGGAGGAAGAACAGCCCACTCTGCCCTTAAGTTGCCACTTAATATTTCCCGACAAGAAAATCCCACATGTCATATAAATAAAACAAGCGGCCAGGCACAAGTTCTTATAGAATGTAAATTGATAGTATGGGATGAGTGTACGATGGCTCATAAAAAATCTCTTGAGGCCCTCAACGCAACACTTCAAGATCTTAGAGGAAACTGCAGTTTAATGGGAGGAGCTCTGGTACTCCTGTGTGGAGACTTCCGTCAAACTCTGCCTGTCATTCCAAAATCGACTCCAGCCGATGAAATTTATGCCTGTTTAAAACATTCTGTTCTATGGAATCATGTCCAAGAAATTAGCCTTAAACAAAACATGCGAATCCTCTTAAGAGATGGGAATGCTCAAAATTTTGCAAATAAACTTTTGGAGATTGGAGAAGATAGATTAGTTATTGAAGCATCTGGTATGATAAAATTGTCATCAGATTTATGTGTATCGGTGAAAACTGTCCGCGATATGATACGAGCAGTCTATCCTAACGTTAATCAAAATTATAAAAATTTAGAATGGTTGCGAGAAAGAGCCATTCTTGCTCCTAAGAACGATGATGTTAATGAAATTAACAAGGAGATACTAGCCATGCTGCCAGGAGACGTGATTGAATATAAATCGGTTGATACCGTAGTGGATGCTGACGAAGCCGTCAATTATCCAACGGAATTCCTAAATTCACTTGATCCAGCTGGATTGCCACAACATCGCCTTATACTTAAAGTAGGATCTCCAATCATTTTATTGCGAAATTTAGATCCACCAAAACTCTGCAATGGGACACGCTTGTGTGTGACAAAATTAATGAAAAATATAATCCAGGCAGTCATTTTAACTGGAAAAGGTGAAATAATTTTTATTCCACGGATACCTCTAATCCCAACTGATCTTCCCTTCAACTTTAAACGATTACAGTTTCCAGTCCGGCTAGCTTTTTCAATTACCATTAATAAATCACAGGGACAGTCTTTAAAGTTTTGTGGTGTTGATCTAAGATCGCCATGTTTTAGCCACGGGCAACTTTATGTTGCTTGCTTCAGAGTAGGTTCGCCTAAAAATTTATATACTATATTCTTTCTCCTGGATATGAAACAAAAAATGTAGTTTATAAACTGGTGTTAAATAAAAAAGATTCTTAAATTTGTATGGAGTAGTGTATTATTGTACTTTATAATTTGTTGTTTTTAATTATGTAGTATATTTATATTACTGTTTCTCCCTAACCCGTGCAAAGCCGGGTATTCAGCTAGTATATTATATTTACAACATTTTCAACACGACCCGCTGCAAGGGCGCGTGCCGGGGTTAGTTAGGACAAGCTATGAAGTGAGTTGGGGGGAACACTGCTTGTATGTTCCTTGCTATTTTCACCAATGCTTACCCTTTTTCGTCTAAGCGCTTCCCCCTTGAGTTGGTGTCGCGAATAGTGCGCGGGAATAACGAATTCTTGAACTTATCCGTCCGACAGTCTCTATTTCTCTTATTTTACGATAATTATCAATCCTGGCAATGTGATTATGGGGCTGATCTCTTTGATCAATGATCTCTTTAATATCAGATTAAAAATCCCGCTATTGAAATATTTGCAAATGTTTAATCTAACTCTTAAGTCATCGCATATCTAAAGATTTCCATTCCAGATCTTGCAGTAGATGTGTAGTGCTTCGTGTTCCTTCGTTCGAATTTTTCACGAATCTGGCCGCCCCCCGTCTGTAGCTTGTTCCATTCTCTAATCAGGATAAGGAATGAATGGAGAAAATGAGAAAACTTAACGAAGAATGAATATTAGTAGCAGTCTCTCGAGCATTCTCGAGAGCACTCTGTGAAGGAGGGTTGTACCCCATCAAATCCCCTGCGATGTGTTCGGCCCTGATGTGCCTAAGTATAGCGTATCACCCCGGGCATTGCAGACGCTCCCCCCCCCACTCCCCCCGCAAGTTTGGGATACGGTTTGAGAGGGTCGGAGCAAAAGGGGACCCAGAACAAAAGGAGTCGGAAAAACCTCGCGGTCAAAGGGAACAAAGAAAATGAAATATTCGGGTGCGCAACAAAGAAAGCCCAAAAGGTTTAGCGACGAGAGAGCGAAAATAGGGAAGTCTCCTTCGCCATGATGCATGGCGTAAATCGATCTTTATGTAGGAGGGCACGGAGCGTCTATCTTCGCCGAGAGACCATCCCTTTAACGTAACTGCGACCCAAGTTTGTAAAAAAAAGGGCCACTGTGGTGGGGGTGGGGGATCAGATCGCGTCAAGTATGGGGAAATATTCGCCAAGCATGATTTCATTTTGTTGGGAGTTGGGGGTGAGTCAGTGTGACAAATCGTGACGTTTGAGGTGGAGGGGATGAAGGTTGGGAGGGGGGAATATTGGTTCAATGGGCAAATAGGCGTGACGTAACGCACGAGTTGACACAAAAGTTTGCGGCGTCGGTCAGGCAGTTGGCGAATTTGGTGACGTCGGCTCCGGAACTTTCGGAACCCCTCTGAGATGGGGAAAGAAGGTTGTTTTGTGTAAATTAGATCAGACCCTATAATTTGAGGAAATTCCCTGTGAAAACAAAAATAAATTTTGTAAATGCCTCAGAACGTCTTGTGCATTTTATGTTTAACACATGTATATGTTATATTGATTTAAGGTGCATTATATGTCATATAAATGTATTGATTTTCTCTCCTCTGTACACAAATCGCGTACAAATATCCCTTTTTGTGAGGAGTTGCTTTCACCCAGAGGTTTACCTCGCGTAACTTAAAGTTTCAATGCGAACACGTAAGTTATCATAGGATGTAATAAAAACCAGTTGTTAACCACTCATTACGTCTACTCCACGTTGACCCTCTGCTCTTCCGCTACGTTTTTCTCCGTAACTATCGCTCCAATAATTCACGCTATCATATCAATATCACCTCGCATATGCTTAACATGTCTTAAACTCCTCTCTCCATTTCTTGCTTGATATTTTCCAACTTCTCCGTCCTCAGCATCGTCCGGCTATTTCAAATCCCCATTTTCACGGTAGCGATGCTGTTTTATCTCTTCTTCTCCGCTGCAATTCGCTCAGTTGTGCAAATATTTCGTGTGATGACGACTGGTAATACACGCGGTCCAGAGGTTTGAGCCCCGTAGTTGGCAGTACTTCTTTTCATGTTTGGTGTCATCACCATTTCTTGGGATAACTGATGCGGTTTCCCGTTGTCCTTTTCAATTTTTTTTCGAAGTTGTACCATCACTTAAATGGTCAAAGCACTGGGTTAAAAGCATTTGACCTAAGTTAGCCCCCTTCTTGTTACTCACATCTCCTCTCGTATTCTCGGAGAAGTACATTTAACTTAAATACCGAAGTGCATGTACTTCACTTATCATGATCTACATTATTGGATCCTTTTACAGGAATATATTGTAACTAGATTAAATTATAATTGAAGAAAACTTCATTTTTATTGGCAAAAGACTGGTGTTGAACCATCCTCTGCCACACACCCCAGCAGTGCCTTGCAGGGTGTCATACATGAGAATTAGACCCCTTTGCTCTGACGAATAGACGCTGCTCCGACTACCTTTCGTTTGGCTCCTAACCTTCTACCTCTCTTCCATGGGTGACTCTACCACATGCAAATGTTCTTGCACCCGCCAACACAACTCTAGGGGTCATCAGAACTCACAAGCACTTTCACTGCGTTAAGGTCATAGTCCATAGGAAGAGGTTATAAGATATATCAAACTCTAAAAAATTATTCGATAATTAACTTTTTCTCATAAAATTTTATCGGAACGGTTGTAGGAACATAATAATCATAAAAGAAAGCGAAAGGAAAGGAAAAAGGAAAGGTTAGTACACGTCGTAGCAGTGGAATATAAAATATGACAACCAACATAATTACAGGACAAACACACAATAACAGAGGCAATACCGGATCATAAAAAACACTTTAATGACTAATAAAATTTCTCCATTAAAGTGGGTAATCACATCAGAAGAAGAGCACAATTAGGTGATCAGTTGGGAAAATAATCGAAGACAAAATAAGAATTAAACAGAAGACAAAATAAACTTTCTTGTCTAAACACTAATTACTACACGAAGTCTAAAAAGCTTTACTCGGCAACATAAATATCGTCTGCGCTGACATCTCGTTTAGGTCCTCCTGTTAATCGGACTGGGTTAATTAAAACCTTCCCTTTTACTCATTGTTTCCCTTATCTACTCGATTAAAACTTCGGCGGTCTTAATTGGGTTGTGCTTCCTCAGATACGGTTTCGTCTCTCCGCTAAATTGGCGGAATCCCATGGGAGACCTATGTAAAAGGCTATCTCGAACAAAGGGATGACGTTTAATTCAAAACTTCCCCTCTAATGTGTGTACATTAAAAAGCATCGGTTTCAACTTTCGTGTTTTTTTTTCTTTTATGAAATTTTACATTCAGTATTATTCCACGCGGTATTTCGTACCAAAAGCGGTTCAGACGGGAAGAGTCCTTATGGCGGCATTTATGAAGGATACAAGTTGGGATTTGACCTCATTTAATATTTTAGGAGCGCGGCAAATGTTGAATCTGGGTGAAGGGGGGTGGGCAGAGAAGGAAAGAAGTGGTTGAAGTCCAGTTCGGCAGAATTCGGGTGTTTATCCATGTATATTATTCATCACTCACTGATGGTGACGCATGCCTAAAAAATCCAGGCCCAGTTTCCAAAACTTCAGAGAAAAACTCTAATTTCGAAAAGGTTCTTTGTACTCGTATTATAGTCTGAATCATTAAAAAAATAAGTCTTTGGTGGTGCAGTATTGTGGCAGCAGTGCAGTAGTGTATATATTAACATTTTCTCTAGGAGAATTCGAATGAAAAAATATTACTCTGTGAAGCATTTTTGTCCTGCGCAAAGTAATATGGTTCTTGAAAGTCTGATAAAATTCCTAGGGCTGAAAACCTAGTTCAAGGGGAGAGGGGAAACGCTTGGAATTCATGGTTTTCCCTTCGGGAATAACTTTTGCTTTGATAAAATTCAAAATGGCTATTACTGATATGCTTGACAAAACTTTTTTGTATCTGCTGTCCTCTATACATAAAATTATATACTTCGGGGTGCAATGCAGTCTGTAAATGAGTGTGATTATGCACAAGGTTATGATTTTTTCAAATTTCTTTGTCGTAAAAAGTTATCAAATTATTTTTGCTCTATTATTATTTTTGTTGAGTTGTGTCTGCAGCTGGTGACCGACGCGATTCTAGAGATTGGGGTGATAAAGTCTCGACGCGGTTAGAAAATCGACGTCATTTCGATGTTTTGCTCATACATGACCTGACAAAATATAAAATTGATTTAATACAAGAAATAATTCGGACCGTGCGGTTCTCCATTTACCTCTGAATATATTAAGGCTGTAAAATATCTAGGCGTCACTCTTACTTATGACCTCTTTTGAAATAAATATATGCGGTACGGCAAATATACGACAAGGCGAACTGAAAATTAGGATTTTTCAAGAGGTTAATACAAAGGAAACGTGCTGAGAAACTGAAATAACAGTGTTACTGGGGGCATTCAAGTTCTTTAGTCTCCTACCCTTTTATGCCAAACTACTTACACCAAAAGGTTAACACTTCTGCTGCCTCTCAATATCATGTTCTTGCACACGCACACATTGTTTACAAAGGAAATTCCATGAATCCATAGAAACCAAGAACCCTAATGATGGGGATCCCTTTGGCCAACTGTTAGAACCGGCTGGTCAGAGGCCCCGAGGTTTCTCGGGTCTGTTGCCATCCTGCGATGTTATTCACCCTTATTTCAATTGCCGCACTCACAAACGCACATTTTACACACATCAATTGCACCAGCAGTGCGCATTTCACGCGATTGGCGATGAAACTGGATGTGTGTTTTATCATGAAATTGGAGAAAATGAGGGATTACGTGCTGTTCTTGCCCACTATGCGGCGCCATTTTAGGTTTTGAAAACGCTTCTCGTTCCTGCGGAAGTTGCCCAAACTCCGCGCATTTTACGGCACAATCATCTGTTCCTCGTATTTACGAAGAGTTTTGAATAAGAATAGAAGAATTTCCCGCCCCCGGCGGCGGCGGGGTAACATCCTCGCCTACAAACCCAGAGGTTGCGGGTTTGATTCCCGCCTAGGTAGATTTTCCTCCATATAGGGTTTGGTTGTACGTATTCGTCTTCAATGTAATGTCTGTAATGTAAGGGTAATGTGGAAGAAGGGGCTATAAGTCTCAATCTCGCCCAATTAAGTGGATAAATAAACAAAAAAGAGTGACCGCGGATTTGAAACTGAATCATGCTCGTATCTTTCTATCCCTCCATTCCCATTACCAATATTATAATACCTCCACCTTGAAGGCACTTCTTCCCTCTTGGTAGTTACACATCACTAGAATTTAAGAGTCCAGTATTTGGAGCACTGATGAGGTAAAAAAAACCGCAGTAATCAACTCAAAGGTTAATTTGATAGGTGAGGGTAGAGTTCACGTCGCATTATGCCCTATACGGCGTTTGAAATTCACATATGAAGGTGGTTCCATAGAAGGTTCCCTGTGTAGCCATTGTTTGGTTTCCTTAGAAGATCTATAATCCAAAAACTCGCACAACTGGGGTGATGCTGAAAGTACCTGCATGAGTATTAATCAACCTAATATTTATCGATTACATTCCCAGTGAGTTCGCCCTTTTTAACTAGTTTCTGTATTTGTCCTCTTAACATAGACAGTGGGGTAGTTACTAACTGTACAATATTCGTATTGTATTTTATGAATGTTGCATGAATGGTGTCCGGTCACCCGTTGGATCATGGAGTGCCATGCATATGTGGTAGTAGTGGAGTTTAAGTGGAATGGATGGTGACCTAATATCCTCTGCCACACGCCCTTGTGACGAGAATCGATCCCGGTCCATTGGATCAGTAGTCTATCTTGATATTCACTGTACTACTACTCCTCCCCCTCTCATGAGGATGTCTTTATAATATTATTAGACCGTGCACAACCTAGGGCAGCAAGCTTTGTGATGAGAACTTACAATAAACAAAACAACCTGATAATAATGTTGGAATATCTAGTGTGGGAGCCACTCCAAATCGAAAATTGGTTCGAATATTCCCAACAGTGGCTCCGAACCGACAAGCCGCGGTACACAGGAATGCCGCGAGCCCAAGAAATTGAACCAAAGAAAACCTTTAAAGCGCAACACAGACTATATGAAGAGGATTATCTAAATTTTTTTTGTATACTCCGATAATTCTTATCTGCTTCACAGTCTCATATGCTTGGAAATCTCGTGAAATGAAGTTGTGGAGCCCAATAAACTACGCCAACACATTTCTACCCAGCACCGTTCGTACAGAGACGATTATTACAACTATTGAAAACTTCTGCGGACTAAAACTCAAACAAATAGTTTTTCATGACATCAGACACAGCTGTATGTGATCGAGCTTTAAAAGCAAGTGACTGAGTCGTGAGATTGATAGCTAAAGACAGGGTACGATGCAGGGTACCATGTATGTGCGTATGTAAATCCGTAAATACACAAAATTTCGGTATGACTAATTTGAACAGCTTGAACAGAAAAATTATCAAAACTATACCTGAAATCGATGAAGTAAAATTAATTGAAAAAGAATCATTTGCAAATAAATACAATGCAAATAAACAGGCGCGTTGAAGACGTCAATTAACATAAAAAGGACAAAATTTCAGGACTTTTGAGAATTCAAGAAAAATTTCCTTCCGATTGATGAATCAACTTCAATTAAGATGTTTGCAACTACTCGCGGCTAATTGCACTAGCTAAAATGCCTGATGAGAGGGAGTTAAAAGGGCATTATTTATTCCGCAATGAACTTCAGAAATTAACAACCGTGAAGGAAATCTTTATAGTTATCAAAGAACATTCTGATACCAAAATATTTGAGGGAAAATTGCCAAAGTTTATGCATTTATGGAGCCACTGTAATGACAGAAATGGTCAGAGACTTGGCGTCCGAAGTAAGGTTGAAAAACTCTGATGTGCATATCATACACAACTTCATTCAGAGAGAAGCTCTTATGTCAAATATATGCAGTTTGTCTCCAATTAATTGATGAGTTGGTCCAAACTTAATTTTATTATAAAAGCGGTGAAGTAGTGACCACTTTGCGTCTTTTTTTTCGATTTCATACGATAAAATGGGAACAGAGGATTAATCTTTGTTAAACCACACGGAAATTGCTGTCTGTCGATTGGGAAAGTTCTGTCCGGAGTTCATGGGCTGGAAGAAGGAATAAAAGTATTTTTTTGACGATAACTATCAATAATCAGCTAACTTGGGAGACACTAACTGGTTGCAAAAAATGGCTTATAAAGCTGATATATGTATACATTTAAAACTCCTAATGACAAAATTAAAAAGACTTCAAAAACTAAATTCAATTTCGGAAATAGACTAGGAAAAATGGTTTCTTGAAGTTTTTTAGCCGAAGTTCTATGTTGGACCTTAAAAAATGAATGAATAGAACTGTTGGATCAACTCATATGTATGTGTTGATCCAAAGTAAATCTTCATTAATACTAACCAATTAACGGAGATAAATTAATTCGATTGGTTCCGGAATCCACCTGCATTGGATCACATGGCAATCAATTCATCGTTGAATGAAAATGAGGCGTAAATAGACTTACAGTGGTTGTAACCTTGAAGTTGAGTTTAAGGATGTCCTATTATCTTAAGAGTCAGGAACTGCTAGAAAGGATTTTCCATCCATCGGTAATAATGCTATGAATATCCTTTTATCAGTTGCTGCAAAACTGACGCGTTAACAAAGTTTTTATAGCATATACAATTGAAAGAGATCATTACTGAAAAGTCTCGATCACGAATTGTCCATGATGTAAAAAGATTGCGCTCACAGAAACAAGCCCAAGTATCTCACTAAAATGAGAGAGTGAACGTTTTATCCGTTTTTCCAGTGGTTAAATAATATTATAAATATTGATATTAATACTTAAAATGTTTATTATGTTATCAAATTTGCAAAAGTTAGCATATTTATGCCTGGTTAATCTTTTACATGTTCTATTCACCAATTGACAAATTTTAATTCCGTATTTCCGCATCGCAATTTTTATTTAAAACTTGTTCTAAATATTTGATCGAAGTTTCATTTCGCCAAATTAGGCAATTTACTTCCTAAATGTGATAAAAATATCAAATATTGCTGAATTAGTTTGTGCTAATGACTGCGTAATTAGACATATGTGAAAATAGTTCCAAGGTGTAATGATCATCTATGCAAAAATATTGCAAAGAAAGATTTTACTATTTGAATCCCTAGGATGAGTTAAAGAAATTAACCATATTAATAGAAAAATGTTTCTTCCTAGTGTGCCATGAAATTATTTGTTCTTGTGCGATGTGTCGTGATGCGAAAAAGGTTGAGAAGCACTGGTTTACTGGATGGATCCCTGAAGTCAATTGGAGGAATCAATTTTCTAAAGACGTAAAAACCATTTTAGAAACTCCGTCGTATTACGGAAGATCATGCCTTAAAAATAAGGGAAAATGCTAAAAAACGGATATATTTCGGTTTGTCTAAGATCAATAAGAGAATGAAATGGCTGTAACCATTATCAACTAAGGAATAAATATGATCATTAGGTAGCATACACAAGGCTTGTAGACTTTTTAGGCTTCCTTTCTGTATTCTTCTTTTCCTTTAATTGTTTAGCTGCGATTACTAACCTATACCAACACCTACTTTATCAAATATACTGTTATATTTTTCTTTTTGTCCTTATTGGCGTGGTCAAAAATCGTTTTATTCTTGATTACTGCACCATAAAGTTAAAAAATAATACGTAAGGCTTCTTTCTTTATTTGCATGGTCCCTCCACTATGAGTAGTGGCACTTTCTCAACGAATGTTACAAATTTAATTTGCCGTTGCCTAGCGTAATGAACATCTTTGGTTGTTGCCAGTCTCTCATGAGCGGCACATGACCGCAACTCTTCGACTGCTAATAAATGCCTGGTGTTGATACGCCCCCCGCCACTTATCGTGCCCATGGTCGGTCTCTCGGGCCGGCCAAGGGGATGATAAGTGACCGTGGTATGATATGTGCGGATATTTGTCTGCTTTGGTGGAGACTGAATGAATGGAATGTCTTAACTTATCTTATTATTTTCCGACTTAATTACAATACATATTGTATTTTTGTAATCTTCATGCATTTCGTTCTTATAATACTTATAGCCAAACAAACCAACAAGTATTAGGCATGGTGGGGGAGGAGAGAGGGTTGTTGAGGAAATGCAAAGGAGGTAGGAAAGATGGACGCAGCGTATTTTAATTAGGGATGGAACATCAAAGACTGTGGTAGAGGGGAGAACGTGGCTCAAATGAAGAAGAGGGGAAGGATAGCCATGTTGGAGAGAATTTAGGGAGATAGAAGGTGTACGGGAGTGAAGAAGGATTTATTGTAATGTGGGGCGTCAGTCTGTGCCTAGTTAGGGGAAGCTAAGAAAGTAGGGATGTCAAGTCTCTGCCTATTAAAAACCTACCCTAAACAGTAGCCTGACAAACAATAATTTACGCGCTATCATTAATAGCTACCATGCTGTAATTCTTGGCGATTATATTGAACCTATAGAACAGCATTTCAAGTCCGACTTCGTCTGCTGACGATGGTACACATCAACCAACGAGGACGTCCTCAGAAGTGCCTGAGAGGCCGCGATTTATCAGTCACTCAAAGCACTTAATGTTCGTGATGGAAAGAATGACATTTTAAAACTACAGCGCATACTTATGCTAGGCAAGGGTTGTGCGGGCGGCACTTCGATATGTCGGGTGCGTGTCGATGTTAACTTTGGTGTCGAACTGTCAACACTGACCTAAGGTGTGTTCGACATATCGTAGGCGATATTGATGTCGACGTCAATATTGATATCGAATCCGATATTTATGTCGAGGTCGAAATCGTTGTGGTCGTCGACGTAGACGTAGGCAGATCTTCTATTACGAAATATTTCATAAATGTGACAAAGAATCAAAACGATCCCTAATGTTTAGGAGACATACGAAGGGGGACCCAAAAGTAACAGAAATTGCGGTGAGAAGAGAGAGTGGGGGAAGCCTTTGATCGGCCGAACGTACGTCAGGCTCACGCCACCTGCGTCAGTATGCGCAGCGCCGTCGCTGTGACTGGATCGGCCCGTCCGTGAGAGCTGTTTCAGTGAAACAACTTTTTTCATTTCGGCGAAAAACGTGATGGAGGATTATCAAGAGCGACGAGCTGCAGTGAAAATTTGTTTCCTGTTGGGGAAATCGGCCGCGGAAACTATTGTAATGCTCAAGACTACTTATGGGAAAGCTGCCCTAAGCAAAACCAGAGTCTACGAATGGTTTACGCGTTTAAAAAATGGTGAAATTTCAATTGAAGACAACCCCGTTCAGGCCATCCTTCAAAATCAAGAACTGACGAAAACGTCGATAAAATCAATGCCCTCATTCGTGAGATTTTAAAGGGTACTGCCCCTCAAATCTCACACTGTCGGAATCATTTCGGTATAAGTTCCTATGCGTACACCATTTAAATTTATCCTAGGTTTAATTCTTCTGTAATGGGTCTAATAGGTTAAGGTTGAGACATATCAGTTGAGACAACAGAGAGAAAGAGATTAACAGTGAGACGGGACAGTGGCTGTCGATGCAACATAGGATTACGACTTCGGCATTGGATTTAGACGCGACATTGATTTCCACCTCGACATTTTCAATACTTCAAACACCGGCAGTGACATGGTCTCTGACGTCGTCGACATCTCAAAAAGTGATCGACATTGCACCGACACCGAAAAGCCGATCTTATTCATCGACTCATCTCTACGATCTTATTTTCATGATATCTCCTACCATGGTACAACCTTCGCTATAACTGTAAGGCATACCTCCGCCAATTTATCGCCAACCAAAGCAATGGGAGAGGAGGGACCTGAACTGAAACATTCCCACCCACTATCTTTCGAGTGACGGTAATCTTGATGCAAGGGTCCTTCAAAATAATACCGGACGAATCACTTTAGCCGGGATTGAGTAAAGGAGGGGGTGAGCAGGAGGGGGGGCGATATTTGTCCAGGGCGGCGTTTGAGGAGGAGGAGAGGAAGAGGAGAGGTAGGAGAGGGAGGAGAGGGGTGGAGGTTCCCAGAGGGGAAATTTTGATAGCGATTGTGGGACACCGCGCTTACGCGCACACGGCGGCGACTCACGTAGAGGGAAGGCATCTTTGTGTCGTCCCCTTTGCCGATCGAAAACGCACCTACAGGAGTAAGAAGGTGAGTTATGAGGGTATTCAAAAAAATTTACTTATTAACCCAATAATTTTCTCCGTTCAATAATTAGTAGAGGCAGGCTCTGATTTTTGGAATTTAATCAAATTGAAAAATAATGAAATTGTGGTTTTCAACAGTGATTTATTTCGCTCAACTCCTTTCAATACCTATGCATAATCATCTGGCACAATACAATTTTAAAACTCCAGAGTAGGGTTTCTACCCCTACTAAAAAAACTGCGGCGAATAGGATCGGCGGGGTGAGTTTAGCGAGTGTTGGTAGGGCTGGCGATAGTTACTGTGAAGGAATTGTTCCAATTGCAGTATGAAATAAAGAGCCAAGAGGGAGAATGATTAGCAAATGCCATGCCATTCAAAAGTTTCCCTGGAATATTCAGCTGCACGGTTTCCTATTTTTCCAGCACATATACCCCTGTATAATACCCCACAAGCCGATGCAAGGGCGGTTGGCGGGGGATGTTAGATCATAAGCCTCCCATTCATGACACCTCTACACAAATATTCGATTGCTCATACTCTGGAACAAAGTTAATCAGGAGAAGTACTAACATGCAACATTATTCAATAACAAGATACGTATGTTCAAATCATGCGGGAGGAGTCTTCAAAATTATGGTCTGTTAACAAAAACATAAAAGATATCGACAAAACATATACACTGCCAATGCTAATAATCTCCTTCGCACCTGCGATCAAATCTATTTTGCTCTCTAATGGTACGAGGAAAAACTACATTTTTAATCTATTCGTTCTATTTATCTATCGCCCTAATTTTACGTTGGTGATCTGATCTACCAAAGTTATTCGGGGCCTGTAAAATTTCTTCAACATCCTCAGATAAGCAACCTGGTTCAAATTCACTCAGTAAATGTGATCTGTATTTAAGCCTACAGTATACTAGAGGCTCCCGTCTAATTCTTCCAATAGTGTCTTGACACTGCTGCCTTGTTCATAATAACTTTTCACAAAATCTAGCTGCTCTATGTTGCACTCGATCTAGTTCCAAAATTAAGCCTACCTCAAAATAATCTCATACACATGCAGCATACTCAATAAGGGGCATAATTAACGTGAAATAACAGTACCTTAACCTTCTCATTACATTTCCCAAGTACCCTTTCTATGATTCCTAACTTTTTATTTGCGATTCCGCTAATTTCACGAATGTGTTTTCCCCATAACATATCCTTAGTTATCGTTATACCCAAGTATTTTACCGATTGTACGTTTGTTATGATAGTTTCCTGTATGATGTGTTTTCGGGTAAAATACTCTTCCTTCAAAAATTTGTCGAAATACATCTTTAAATTTAATTATAGTTTCCATGTCTCGTGCCACGTTTGGATCGCATTTAGGTAATTAGAAGACCGTCATAATTATCTTCTTGACTGGATATTTCCCTATGAATCACTGCATCGTCAATTAATAGACGATGTTTACTGGAAACCTGGCCGCAGGGTTTCAGGGACAAATATTTTTGAATGCATCCGATCCAGCTAGTCGTGCATGTTCTTTGACCCTATTATTAAAACTTCCTTCGTCTGAAGTTACAAAAAACCCCAATCGTATCGCACAATTTAGACGATACACTCCTCTTTTTCTTTAGCCGTCTAATTTGGCTCCAGCGTAACTAATAATTAAGTTATAAAGTTACTAAATATACTTATTCAACAATCTATAATAGATTTGATAGTTTTAAGGCAAGAGGACGTGATAGTTTAGCGTATAGAGAGCTGTGATGCTGACCTGAGGGCCCGAGTCCGATTCCGGGTGACCTCTGATTAAACCCTCGCATTCACCTAAACTGTATGATTTTTCGGGTATCAGACCTTCCTGGTAAACCATAGGCGGCGTAGGGAAAGGAACTGCCCCCCCCCTTATTGCCCTAATGTGTGTATTTCACACGCCGTTGGGTTTAGTACTAGGCGACCTCTACCCTCAAACTATCAAACTAACCTTCGGGCTGATCATTGAGATGGTGGTTGGGGGAATAAAAGTACAATGTTGTCGTTTTTTTCTTTATCCCCTTAGATAAGCGCGAAATTTGATTATAGTGCTCTCGCTAAGTTCATCATCGTGGGTTCTCAATTATCGAGGATTACCTGTAGCACCTCTCTAAGCTATCCATCTGCTAGACGGTCTCGTCATTCATTCACATCCCCTTGCGCTACTCTCTTTTCTCAGTCCATCTTTGGCAATCCTACCTGATTCTTCCCCTCAATATTTCCATCTATTACGGGTATTCGGTAAACAATCGCGCCACAGGATGTGTCCAGTCAGTTTCCCTCTACTTAGCGTGAGCGTCCCCTAAGAACTTGTCTCTCCACCCATTCTACAAAGTGCATTTTCATTTATCACTCTAAAAATAAAGACTTCTGTCAGCATTCTTCTGTAGTATAATTTTTACCCTTGCGTCGCAATATTTCACGTTCTCAATAAAGATGGTCACCAGACGGTCAAAATGGCAGGTAAGAGTAACTTTCCCAAAATAAATTTCATCATCATCTCGAAGAATTAACTCGCATCAGATATGCCTGAAATATTATTCCCAAACAGTCTCTTCTCTCCGTTCTTTTCCTTACTCATTACCGACTTCAAAGCAATTCATCCATGGTCCTTCCCTACAGTTCTTTCCCTCTGTGGTTCCGTCAACCACTATCCTCAGAAAATGTCCTCCAAATGTATCCAATTAGTGTTCCTTATCTTCTTGTCAGTGTCTTCAAAAGACTTCTCTGTTAAACCTTTACCCGAACAACTTCCTCATTAGTCACTGCCTATCAATTATAATTGCATCATTCCTCGGTAGCGCCGTATATCCACCATCTTCCAACTTATTTTCTCTGTGGCCGCTATCGTCTTCTCATCGTAGCCAATCGAGAAATAAACTCCAAACGTAGGTTTTCAAGAATCGTCCCTTGAATCCCTAAGGGAAGAGGGTTGGGGTAATCTAAGCTAAAGAGAATGTTCGTCTATTGATCATGCACTTCCGGGCTAGATTACTGTATAATACCTGCGGACAATCCCATGTTCAAGTATAATATTTTCTTGTTAACAGAATTACGTTGTATGGAAAAAGTATTGAAGTGCAAAGGGTACAGGTTCGAATTTCCGAAGATTTTTCAGTTATATCCCGGTCACTACTCAAGTAACGTGTCCTGTGAGCACTTCAAGTGCGGCATTCCGGTCGACTGATAGTACGCTAAACTGTGTGGCCATTTCACCCATTTCCTTCAAGGTGCGGCTTCACATCGACGATGGGTTTCTCTCCAACCCGTATTCCTTCATCACTTCCCCGAAAATCCTACCTCCCGCAATTCTACCAAACATCACAATGTAGGCATCCATGCCTTTTTTTCATGGCGCAAATCAATTAAGGTGATGGGGCTCTAATCCCGGGATATCTACCGCCACCACGAGCTATCAGTCAACCATGCATCTTTTTTTCATCCAGAAGATAAGTTGATTCTGGTGCCGTTATTCTTCCCAAATTGATTTGGATCCTCCTAGGCGTTTTCTAGGGATTTCTCTCTTGCGCCATTCATTGCCTGATCCACTTATGAATGCATACTCTTTGTATTTCTTCGCGGGAATTCGCTTCGCCTAATTCCGTTTAATTCTCAACTTCATTCGTGCTTAAAATATCCATTTTCCCTAACTATTTTCTCTAACAATCTCGTCATCCTTTCGCGTACTGTAATCAATTTGACATTTTTATATTCTTCCTTAGTTTTCGATTGCTTTTTGCATTTGATATTTGATTTGTGTGCGCGCTGTGACTTGGTGTTCATAGGGGAGACCCACGAATAAACTTTTAGGCAAGTAATCTATAAATTTCAAAATAAGAAGCGTCCACCGATTGTATTAAAGGCCCACTCATCCATACTTTGACATAAAACGATAATGATTTTTTTGGGAGATCAAATTTAGTCTACATATTATCACTACTTACTTATGAGAGTGCAGTTCTATGCGTTGAGTTGGGATCCACCAAAGTATTTCCACACTGATGCGACATTTTGTTCTCGCTCACTTAGCTCTGTCATTGATCGTGTCGGAGGTCACGACTGCTATTTTTACAGTGTACCCCCTATGCCCCACAAATACAGTCGTTGTCTTTCCCCTCCAGTGCTGTCTTCATATGGCCCCTCTTTCTCAACTACATAGTCTCTTTCTGTCCGCTGCATTCCAGCTACGGTGACCATTTATACTTTACCCTTTTCCAGATTTTGCTAAAACACTGAGTCAACACATGCGCTACATGATTTGTTCGATTAATCAGTTATTTTCCCAATCAACGATGTGTCTCAGAATATAATTTTATGTTTATGTGTGTTCTACTATCTATCGGTAGTCTGCATTGTGATTTTATACGAGACATCTGCGCAATTTTAAAAACAGGGATGAAAGTCAGTGTGGAATCCGTAAAACCAATTAAGATCAAGCTTTAATTAGCTAGTCATCCAAGTATTTCTGAGCACATCACAAAATCAGCGTAGTGGGTATGGGATGAGAATCAGTGTTAATTACATGAAGGTTAAGAGGAGTTCAAGTAAGATGAAGGCTATGTTAAAATTTTAAATAGGAGAGCAAAAATTAGAGCAGGTGGAGCAGTTTAGCTATCTAGGCAGTCTTGGACCAAGACTGCCAAAATAGTGGGGGCACGAGAAAAAGCATTGCGTTCAGCAAAGGTTTCACAAGGAGGAGGGAATTGATGATATGGACGTTGAGTATAGATTTTATGAAAATATTAATTAAAACTTAAATATGAATCCTGATTTTCTACGGCATGGAAACATAGTCGTTGAAGCAAGATGACAGACGTAAATTGGAGGCTTATGAGATGTAGGTTTGGAGAAGGATGGAAAAGGGAAACGAACGGAAAGAGAAACAAACGCACCAGGTGGGGGAGGAGAAGGGATTATTGGGATAAATTCCAAAGAAGCAGGAAAGATGAATGTAGAGTATTTTGAATGGCGATGGTATGTTGTAAACTGTGGTAGGAGGGAGAACGTTAGGCAAGCTAAGAAGGGTTGGGAATAGTAGAATAGGGGTGTTGGATAGGATGACGGGAGGAAGGAAGTATGAGGAATTGGAGAAGGGTTTATTCTGCTGTCAGATGCCTGGTTTTGTTTTGTCAGAAGAAGCGAAGAAATTTATCTCTGCTTAGCTTGTATCTTTCCATAGCCTACTTTAAACGGTGAATGCTATTAATGATAGTTCACAATTATAAATGCGTAAAATACCAAGGTAAATTTACGAATGGACTTACTAAGGGACTAACTTTAACCACTAAATCAACTATATGAAAAATGAAATATTGATACATGATAAAATGGAGGCATTATTAAGCATGTCTCCTCAACACAAAATTAACTTAAAATGTTAAGAATACCATTTTCTCCACGAAAAATCGTATTGTTAAAGATACTCTTTTTTCATTGAAAACTATTACCAAAATACCGAAATGGTGTTATGAATATAAATTCGCCTAAGCAGGTCATCTATTTGCAAATGTTACACTTATAACCGATTGAAGAATACTATTTTAAATGCCAAACAGTAATACCTGTAAATATCTCCCGCCCTCCATTAATGCCCTCCTTTAGTTACAGTTACTTTGTAATATTTCATTTAGATTTGCTCTTCCAGCCATCAAATCCAGAACAATGATCAGCCTTCGAAATACTCCATTGGCGCCAAGTGTCAAACGTGACTCCCAAACATAAGGATAATATTTTTCGGAATGTCTGTATAGACTACGTTCTCTAATTACTTTACCTAGTACGTGTTACACATTGACAGTACTATTTTATGCGAAAAGTAATGCCTTTGTTTCTATGACTTTGCATTCTGAGTATTTTACATTTACTGAGGGATGATAAAGGAGGTCAATTAGATACTTAGCAAACGAATAAAAATTGAGTTAATTTGTAATGTTTGTTACGGAATTTAGAGTAGTCAACCCGTCAACGTAGATTTTCTTAAAACCTAGGCACTGTTACATTTCTAAGCACAGCATAGCTCTAAATTTCTTAGAATCACTCAATATCATAAATCGTATTTCAATCTCATATGCTTTCTACATACATACCTTCATTCCTGCCGAAATGCATATTAACTTCCCTCCTCCACCTAATCTACCCGTCATTCTTCCCTCTGTATCACAGTCTTCAAAATTTTATCGCCACTCAAAATTTCCTCCACCCAATTTTCCTGTTGTATTCGAATTTATTCCAAAAACCTTCTCGCCTTCACTATCACAATTTAAACCTCGTTTTTCTTTCCTTTCTGCCTATTTCACAATTTTAACTTTCGCAACCACAGTAAAAGACTTAAATCTACCCTTAACCTTTAGACTCAGGGCCAAAGTTTCGGAACCATTTCAATCTCTTTTCCAATCCATCCAATCACCAACTAACCGATTCTATTCCTTCAGTTATTTACTTAAGGCTGTTATCATAAATTTTCCGCTAATTCCCAATGAAAACCAGCACTTCATCAACTAGAAAAACCTATAGTGCTAATGTGGAACTCTTAGAGTTGTCCAAAGGGGCTTTAGGGCATTATATGATAGTTGTAAACATGCACACATTCTCTATTTCATTGTTTTGTTAAGTCTCCTGGCTGTCCTACACGCCATGTAAACTGTATTCGAGGGACCTTGCTTGCTCTCAGGTGCTTAAAGCATTTGGCTTGAGTGAACTCTGGGCATTACATAAACCTGATAAAGAAGATGCTGAGATAGAGACGCTTATCTTCCGTTGGAGGGAGGCTTGGGACTAAGGAGTGGGGCCAGCTGTTGTTTGCCTTTTAATCTCAGCGAGATTAGTCTGGTGTCGTGACGTAGGATACACGCGGGTCAACGAATCTCGTTTTCGCTGTGCTCAGATAATTACGATCAAATGTCGAACAATCCACGATGACTCTGATCGACTTCCTTCACTGAAACGCGAAGAAATACCAAAATATTGTCCAGGAGTTTAAAAGATGTACCGATAGGTAATCATGGTGATTTGGATATTAAACCCAATCAACTGCCATTGTTTTGGAAGAATATTCTAAAATTTCTTGCCACTCTTAGTTTTTTAAAGTTTTTTGTCGTAAAAATTAAGTTACGAACCGATGCGTTCACTGACTCCGTCAATTACTGAAACCTCTGTTAGGGTTGTAAATAAGACTGACATCCTTTGACGATAAAATTAAAATGAATAAGAAAATATAGGGATTCGACGTAAAATTTAATTCAGTACTGTATCCTCCTAAGCCTTTTTATCCGCTCCCTAAATCCGGGCATGGCTCTCTCAATTCTGAGAGGAAATTCCACACTTTTTGGTGACCATCACGAACACTCCTTCTTTCTCTTTCAAAAAATATTTTCTACAGGAAGCAAAGGATCACAACTTTTCGTGCCTTTTGCCCGTAGCTCGGGGGGCAAAGGTCATTCGCTTCGCTCTAACTGACATGAACACCGTGAAACGTAGAGAACACTTTGAAGTGGTTTCTGTGAATATTTCTGTAAATGCCTACGGAATGACCTGCGCACACCTGTTGCTATGACTGTGCCCTGCCTTCCGCTTGCGTATTTAATCTTTCAATTATGAGCAACCAAACGTACCCGCTAAAACACGGTCATGAAATATTTGAACGATTGGCGTTCTGTGGTCATATAATGCTATTATTGGTATTCTTACGGTTAAAGTAGGTTTTGAGGGACAAGCTTATACAGCTGTGCAACAATGCATTTAAAAGCCCCTTTTAACAGAACTCACGCCCTGAAATCGGAACTACAGGGTTTCTCTTAAATTCCGCATTCTTCCTTCCTTTTTTCCTTCCATCCCGCATGCCTATCCTATCCCTTCCCCTTCCTCGTTTCCTCAACGTTCATCTCTCTATCGCAATCTTCATCATTCCATTCCCAGTCAAAATGCTCTTCCAATCAATCTTTCCAGCCTCCTTGTGAATTCTCCCAACAATCGTTCCTCCTCCACCACCAAGTCCAGCACTACATCGATTGCTCTCCTTTCTGTCCGCTTCACGATTCCCATCCTTCTCCACACTCACGTTTCAAAAACTTCCAATCTAAAACTGCCAACTTGCTTCAACGACCATGTCACAGCGCCGTACAAAACCACGCTCCATATCAAAGTTTTGACGAGTTGTTTCTTAACCTCCTTACTTAACGTCCCCGTAATCAATTCTTTCCTCATTGTGACAGCTTCTTTACCTATTGCAGTTCTTTGCCTGATGTTCCCACTATTTCGACGATTTTCAACCAGAATACTTTCGAGATATATAATTTGTTCCATTTGCTTCAGTCAATGAACTCTTACTTCAATTTGGACAGAGAAATGATAATTAACAATTGTGATCTCCACCACAGTATTTTTATTCATCCGGCTTGGGTTTCAAAACTTCGTGTTGATAAGAATACTTAATTGGAAATTATAACTGAATTATCATTTTTCTCCGATATGGAAAGTTTCCACGAAGTTAAGCCTGAAATTATGCGGTTCCTACTTTAAAATTTAGTTTGGCTTTTCTCTTTCTCGAAAACCGCACCTTTGTTTTGTTAGTTTTTATCCTATCCCAAACCTATCGCACCTCAAATTTACTCAGCAATGCTTTCAAACCCTTGGCTGACTGGAAAACTAAAGCTTGATCGTCTAAAAACCGAACTGATTTCATGAATTTCCAATAAATTTTCATTTTTACCTCCAGTACTTTCCATTTCTCTTTTGCCATTTCCTCCACATATACAAGTATGTTGAACAGCATAGGTGATAAAGGACACTGCTATTTTATATTTAAGGCCAGAAACTAAAATTTCTCCTAAAATCCTTCGCTAAAAATATACACATTTATTCAAAAGACAAAAGGGGTATTTTATTGAATACTAGCTGAATGCCCGGCTTTGCACGGGTTAGGGAGAAACAATAATATAAATATACTACATAAATGAAAACAACAAATTATAAAGTACAATAATACACTACTCCATACAAATTTAAGAATCTTTTTTATTTAACACCTGTTTATAAACTACATTTTTTGTTTCATATCCAGGAGAAAGAATATATAAATTTTTAGGCGAACCTACTCTGGAGCAAGCAACATAAAGTTGCCCGTGGCTAAAACATGGCGATCTTAGATCAACACCACAAAACTTTAAAGACTGTCCCTGTGATTTATTAATGGTAATTGAAAAAGCTAGCCGGACTGGAAACTGTAATCGTTTAAAGTTGAAGGGAAGATCAGTTGGGATTAGAGGTATCCGTGGAATAAAAATTATTTCACCTTTTCCAGTTAAAATGACTGCCTGGATTATATTTTTCATTAATTTTGTCACACACAATCGTGTCCCATTGCAGAGTTTTGGTGGATCTAAATTTCGCAATAAAATGATTGGAGATCCTACTTTAAGTATAAGGCGATGTTGTGGCAATCCAGCTGGATCAAGTGAATTTAGGAATTCCGTTGGATAATTGACGGCTTCGTCAGCATCCACTACGGTATCAACCGATTTACATTCAATCACGTCTCCTGGCAGCATGGCTAGTATCTCCTTGTTAATTTCATTAACATCATCGTTCTTAGGAGCAAGAATGGCTCTTTCTCGCAACCATTCTAAATTTTTATAATTTTGATTAACGTTAGGATAGACTGCTCGTATCATATCGCGGACAGTTTTCACCGATACACATAAATCTGATGACAATTTTATCATACCAGATGCTTCAATAACTAATCTATCTTCTCCAATCTCCAAAAGTTTATTTGCAAAATTTTGAGCATTCCCATCTCTTAAGAGGATTCGCATGTTTTGTTTAAGGCTAATTTCTTGGACATGATTCCATAGAACAGAATGTTTTAAACAGGCATAAATTTCATCGGCTGGAGTCGATTTTGGAATGACAGGCAGAGTTTGACGGAAGTCTCCACACAGGAGTACCAGAGCTCCTCCCATTAAACTGCAGTTTCCTCTAAGATCTTGAAGTGTTGCGTTGAGGGCCTCAAGAGATTTTTTATGAGCCATCGTACACTCATCCCATACTATCAATTTACATTCTATAAGAACTTGTGCCTGGCCGCTTGTTTTATTTATATGACATGTGGGATTTTCTTGTCGGGAAATATTAAGTGGCAACTTAAGGGCAGAGTGGGCTGTTCTTCCTCCTTCCATTAATGTCGATGCAATACCTGAAGATGCAACGGCTAGAGCAATTTCTCCATGAACCCTGATTTCAGCGAGAACTAAATTAATCAAAAATGTTTTTCCCGTGCCACCAGCAGTATCAAGAAAAATGATACCTCCTTCTTGTTTATCTACTTGATCCATTATTGTTTCGTATGCGAATTTCTGATCTTCATTAAGAAGTGGCTATTTATCCGCGATGTATGCTTCTAAGTCTAAGACATTGTAGCTAGTTTCATGTATATAATCTGGATAAAATACACCCTGTTGATCTTGTACAGGTGCAAAAAGACCGAGTTCCACTAAAGTCTTGTTAACCATGGTGATACACTTTTCCTCCAAAATAATCAAAGTTTTATTAAAAATGTCGGAGTTAAACGTAATATCCAATGTAGGATTTTCACTTCGAACTTTAGCCAGTATATCCTCACTCATTGATTCTTTATATTTTTCCCATAATGTTTTTGGGTTAGATGGATTACAGGAGGTTATTATGATGGCAAACAAAATTCGGATTTGTCCTGGAAGAGAAATCAAACTGGCGTCTCGCAATGAGTCATCCCAGTGTTGATCTCCTTCTAGCAACCCTAAATTCTGGCAAGCTTCTCTGAATGTCTCACATATTTCTCCGTTTACCGTTCTTAATTCTGCAAATGAGCGAGGTCCTCTAATGGTATGTAGAAGCATTCTTAAAAAATAACATTCGGCGTTGTTAGGATGGACTGTGTAGACTCGGCCCAATGCGTCACATGAATAAATATTATACTCAGGATCAAAGTTGCCCATTTTTCTTCTACAAAAGGCTTTCCTTGATGTATTCCACGTATAATATCTTGGCAATTCTGAATACAATAGTGTTCTTGCAAAAGTATCCTGCTGGCATAGTTGGAAAAATGCTGTATCTATGACAGCAAAAAGTAAACAAATTACATACATACAAACAAACACTCTCCTTTATATATATAGATTACAGTTCCATATGAACTAATGAGATGAGGTAATTTAAAATGAAAAAAATTGAAGCATCATCATCAGACAAGAGCAGAAATAGGTAGACATAACACTGTTACCATTTCACCCCGAAGCAGTAGCGTAAACGTAGTACTGCAGAATTGAGATCTCCGTTACAATGACGAAAATGAGAAAAAGTTTCCCTGTCAACTGATCGTTGTGTAGTGAGAAGATTATAAAGAATACCCATTTGTCAAATGTAAAAATATATGTCCTTTGGCTGATGGCGGCCACACAACTAAATATGAAGGGAATACTGAGGGGCCTTAATCTGAAACACATGTACATGCTATCCATCAGCATACGACTTCGGCTGTTCCACTATTTCTTCTCTCCGTCGGCACTCATCTTCTTTTTTCTTCATTCCCGCTCTCTAAAATCTTCTTGGCCCAAGAGAAGAGGTGCATTAATCAGCCCATTGTCTCGGCCAAATTTGAATTTGGGAGTAATGGGGTTATTTCCTATGTCTACCACTACAGGGAGATCTCCGCAAGGGAGAGAAAGAGAGGGAAAGGGGGGTAGGAGAAGGAATTTTGACGGCGCGGCGGCAGTCGCAGGTTTAAGCCGAAAGTGGAAAGGGGAATGAATTAGCTTTAATGCTCCGATGTATTTTGCGGAGGGGAAACAGAAAATGCAAAATTATGTAATAGATCAGCAGCTGTCTATTCGCGCGAAAGGAGCTTCAAGTTCTATGGCCACCATTTGTACAGATTTTCGTCGCGTCACATCCTTCACGGACAAAATCCTTCTACCGTCGTTAAAAACGCAATATTATAATTACAATGGTGTCCGGGAGTGTCATAATTCCGTACTTATCCTCTTAAGTGAAGAACATTAAAGTTTGAAAAATGTGTTTAACATACACCAATTAGCAGTATATGCGTCATAGTTGATTAACCGAACGTAATGAAACCTCATATTTCGAGACAAATTAGTGAAACCGACTTCCTCCTCCTGGTTCAAGGCTCAAAATTTCCAAAAATAGGGAAATACTACTGCATCTATCGTAATATTCATTCAAAACATGCGTGTGGAAATTCCACCTCAGTGTATCAGGAGGCTAATGTTTAAACCTAATTCCATTAATCAAATTTGCTGATGACTTCTTGGCATCTAGTGTCGCAATAACCTTGAGATAGCCACTCATCGCAAAGATTTTTGAAAAACTTTTCTCCCCATTCCCTCACCACCTCGATGCATAGACCGACAAGGCCTGTTCGATGGGACAAGAGCAATATGAAAACCGAAGAAGGTAGCGCATTTGACATGGAGACCCCATTTCCTGCATCTCCATTTGGAAAGTTCGACCCATATCCGTTCGCCCACTCTACCGCCATCGCAACCTCCGCGTCGTTGATAATACCATCGTGTCATTCCCTCTATCTAACCACGAAAACTAATTAACCGATTGTATCACTGTAAAAACATCCATGTCTTTGTATTGAACAGGGGATCGAGATGGTGCGGGGGCTAACGTACTGGCTTCCCACCCTGAGGGCGCGGGTTCAAATCCCGGCGGTGTTGAATATTTTTCAGAGGTATCTCGATCCCTACTTGAGGTGCTTTGTGGAGGGCACTTTGAGTGAGTACGCCGTCCGTCGGATGGGACGTTAAGCTGCGGACCCCTTGGCGCCTTTCGTAAAGAGTAGGCTAATGCCGACGCCGGGTTTCTCTCCACCCTTCACCCTTTCCTGTCCATCCCCTATGGCGCAAATGACCTTAGCTGTCGGTCGCCTCCCCTTAAAACTACTACTACTACTACTTGAATTGAACAGGAGGCAGCACCCCTTCCACCCCAACTCTTTCTCTCTTCCATCAAAATTCCCGTCCGCTAAGTGGACTGGGAAGGCCTCGGCTATTAAACGTCAACTCAGCCGTAAGAGATGTTAGAGTGACAAGGGGATGTGAGAAAGAGAAAATGTGTTTATTGAAACATTAAAGGCGTTTAATTAATGATGGATAATAAGCTCAGGAGTCGTTTGAAGCTGTGATGGTTTGTCAGCCTCTCGATAAACTCCCTTCACGGGGGATGTGGTACAATTTGAGTAGGAATCTCTTCCCCCTAGCTGCCACGGCGTTGGATACGTGACTGGACAAGTGGGAAGTATCCTAAAATCTGCACCAGTTAACTATATGTTTACATCATTTTCAGTTCCCGGAGAAACTCAGATTTAGGACATAGTCGCATCCAGGAACACCACTTTCCACTTCTTATCATAGACTCAGGAAGGTGTTCTATTAATGATTTTTTAACTACGGGGAAAATAATTTTCTTCACTATCCAAAGGAACAAGAAGAAAAACTTTTTGGTTCTTTCAACTGAAAATATTATAACCGTTCAACGGTCTCAAATATATTTACTCTTCTGTAGTTTAGTGGGCGTAGAATTAAAATTAATGGTTCTTTATCCATTTAGTCCTACTGTGGCGACATAGGAATGATTAAAAATAGCCCTGCACGATGCACAACAGTCTGGTTGGAAAGCAAATTATTAATTAATGTAGTTCCTAATGCTGTCCTGAACTGGTGTGTATTTTGGCTGTGATTATCTCCAGTTTTACCCAATAATTTTGTAAACAATTCTATTGGAGCTTGATTAATGTTTCTTTCGTTGTGGTACCACAACTGCTTAGTTTTCAATTCAGCCCACAACAACATTGCCGCTAATGTGGTTGTCAACCACCCACCCTGCGAAAGATGGTGGATTACCTTTTTCTTTCCCTAAAACTCCAATTACCTGATTTTTGCTAGGGTTGATTTGCTAGAGATCCATATGAGGACTCCCATTCCTGACGGCTAACTCAGGGGCTACATGTAATGGTAGCCTATTGCCCCATTTAAGCTTCCAAAAGTACAATCCAATTCCATCAGGATTTGTGCTGTAGCCAGCTCATCCGTGCCCAAAACACCTACAAATAGTTTTCAGGGGAGGTGACCGACAGCTAAGATCATTGCGCCATAAATGACGGATGGGAGAGGAGGAAGGGTGGAGAGAAACCCAGTGTCTGCATTAGCGCTACTCTTAACGAAAGGAGCCCAAAGGTCCGCAGTTTACCTGCCCATCTGATGGACTGCGAACTCATTCAAAGTGCTTCCCACAAAACACCTCAAGTAGGGATCGGGATACCGCTGAAAAATATCTGCCGTCTCCTGGATTCGAACCCGCGCCCACTCGGTAGGGAGCCATAAAGTTAACCATTGCGATTTCATGCACGCATAACTTCATTAGGTATGACTCTTACTACGCAACTTACTTACCTCTCAATTACTCTCGGAGAGTTGAATTGTTTTCCTCGTGTTGACACGCAGCCGAACCCGCAACATTTTCTTCGTACCATTGCAGATTTATGGAATATTCAACATTGAAAGATCACAGAAAACTCAACTTCATTCGAAGCAAGCAAGATTAAGTTTGAATCGCCACTGGAAGCTTTCCCGGAAGACGCTATACTCCCCCACCTCCTCATTTAGGATGGCGGTGGCCTGTCGGCATCTCTTGGTTCTGACCCCCCCTCATAGATGGCCAGGAATAGTGCCGAAAAATGGGCCGACCACTGACAGCGGCCTGCAATCAACCAATCGGATATATGACTTCAAATGTTCCTTTGTGACGTCAATACTTTCTTCTGGTCTCGCCGCCTCCTAGTACACTCGCTCTTAGTAAGCGCCGAACCTTCGTAGGGAAAAGAGGTGAGTAAGCCTGCCCATGCGTGAAGCCCAACGTGAATATATTGCCGATTTGAATGGATTCATAAGTCTATTTATTTTAAGTAATTATTCAATGGGTAATATGAATGAAACCAGTTAAATAACATAATAGTGTCCCATGTGTGTGTATTAGATTAACTTAACAATTTAAAGGTTTATTTCTACCGTGACTGTGAAGGTTAAACAATCTCTGCTCACGCGTTAGAGATTTGATTAAAGTTCTCGTGAGTACCTGTATATTCATTAATTTCCTCTATTCTGTAGTTTTAGAAGTGTTCTCTTGTTTATGAATACCTAGTATGTTTGTGGTGCTTCGATACTTGCAATACTGTAGTTACGCATCGTCAAGGGAAATTTGGGGTGGGAAGGGTGCGGACTTCCGTTCAATACAAAGACATGGATGTTTTTACAGTGATACAATTGGCCAATTATTTTTCGAAATTAGATAGAGGGAATGACACGATGGTATTATCAACGACGCGGAGGTTGCGATGGCGGTAGAGTGGGCGAACGGATATGGGTAGAACTTTCCAAATGGAGATGCAGGAAATGGGGTCTCCATGTCAAATGCGCTACCTTCTTCGGTTTTCATATTGCTCTTGTCCCATCGGACAGGCTCTGTCGGTCTATGCATCGAGGTGGTGAGGGAATGGGTAGAAACGTTTTTCAAAAATCTTTGCGATGAGTGAGTTCTCTCAAGGTTATGTTAATTTGTCCCGAAATATTGAGGTTTCATTACGTTCGGTTAATCAACTAGGACGCATATACTACTGATTGGTGTATGTTAAACACATTTTGCAATCTTCAATGTTCTTCACTTGAGCGGGTAAGTACGGAAGTGTAACACTCCTGGACACCATTTTAATAATGATATTGCGCTTTTGACGACGGTGGACAAAATTAGTCCGTGAAGGATGTGACGTGACTAAAATCTGTACAAATGGTGGCCATAAAACTTGAAGGTCCTTTCGCGCGGATAGACAGCCGCTGATCCAGTACATCATTTCGCATTTTCTGTTTCCCCTCCGCAAAATACATCGGGGCATTAAAGCTAACTCATTCCCCTTTCCACTTTCGGCTTAAACCTGCGACTGCCGCCGCGCCGTCAAAATTCCATCTCCTACACCCTTTTCTCTCTTGCGGAGATCTCCCTGTAGTGATAGACATAGGAAATAATTCCATTGTCCCCAAATTCAAATTTGGCGAGGATAATGGTCTGATATCCGCACCTTATCGCTCGGAACAAGGTTTTTAACCGTGAATTGTTGGAACAAATTAATTCTCAACCTCAAGAAATATATTCGGGAGAATGTTCTTTCTTCTCATTCACCCTCTCCTCATCATAAAGAGGTCGATTTATTCCCATTTTCTCCTTTTGCTCACCATCCAACCTTCTCAAATCAATTGACCAAGCTAAAAGGAATTTGAACTTTGCCGTGTCATCTCTTCTCGTGCTCATCCCAACGCATTCGCAGGAAATATTGCTGTTAAACTCATAATTTTAAATGTGCGTGTGGAATTGCATCGACATACCAGCATTTCGAAATTTCTGTGCGTAAAACCTTGCGGAATCGGAAAGTAGAAGGTAAAAATTCATTTCTAAATGAATGCTACTACCTATTGAAAGTCAGTTTGAAGAAACTCTTGACAGCTTATATTATTCAAAAGCCGTTCCTTACATGAGGAAAATGCCTTGGTTGTTAACAGAGCGCTAGGTTACTGACTGGATGGTCAAGATTCATTCCAGGGTGATGCCGCAGAGCACCCTTGCTCACTCTTGTCGTGAATTATGAGATATTCCATAACTTCTCGGAAAACCACAGCGTACAGGGAAAGGAACTGGTCGCCCTGCCTTTATTTGCATACGTCATGCGTCCAAGGATGTACTACTAGTACTGAGGTAATTATAGTATTTAACCTTGGGTTAAATACTGTAGTTATAAAAAAGGTCATTCTGGAGAGAGTTTAATGAAAGTAGAAACTTGAAGTATGAAAGGTGATCGGCTGGTTCGCGGCGAGTCTGTTGAATTCTTGGCCTCCAGTCTTGCCCTAATCAGACCCAGGAACCTATGTTCCAATAGTCTTCATAAACCAAGACATTAATTTGGCAAAACAAACCAGACTGATCATTTCCTCAACCTCAACAATAGTTCTTATTATAGCAGCATTCGCTTCCGATTCTTGTCTCCGTAGCCCGTCTGCGACTCGAAGTACGTCTTCCTTCCGTTGCCGAGTGTCGCCGAGTAAACACCAAGAGACATAATGGAACGCTGGGCGGGAAAAGTGGCCGTTGTGACCGGATCCAGCTCTGGAATCGGCGCATCCATAGCAACGGAGTTGGTGGAACGTGGCATGATCGTGGTCGGACTCGCCAGGAGGGTGGAACTCGTGCAGGTATGCCATGGATGGAGAATAAAAATAAGAATTCGAAATGAGCGCATTCAAACAATAGGTTGGCATGGTCAGAAATCTTAAGTCGCTCTAACTTGAGGATGGGAGGGTGCAATTATTTTTTCGATCTCCTCTGTTATTTCCCTACATGATATGAAATTAAGACAGATTTTCTATCGATACAATGACCTCAACTCCGCCGTTTTCTTCTATTTAAAAATGAGCGGGTCAGAACAGTTGTATACATGTAGCGCAATCTTTAGATTGGTTCCAAAACCACTTAATTAATTGTTTTGATTCTGTATTCATTTACTTGTAGATGAATGTAAATATCAATGTCCGCGAAATTCCTTGATACCGCCAGTTGTGGTGTTCGTCCTGTGATTCTATTTTTTGCAACAAAAGGATCATTAACTGCTCAAATTCATCAGGAGTTGTGCCTATTTTATGGCCCTACAGTAATGAGTGAAGGAATGGTCAGACAATGTTGTTAAGATTAATAAAATTGCCGCATGAGTATGCATGAAGAAGAGCGGGGTGGTAGTTCCAGATTCCAGACGAATGAAGTTGCTCAACATCTGGACCAAGAACTCCTATCTAATCAACAATTGAAGATTAGAGCTATTCGGATAAATTTTCTCTTGTTGGACGAACAAAATAATGCAACATTCTTTGGAATTTGACGAACAAAATGTTAAGATTGTTGCGGGAAAGCTCGGAAATCACAACTTGTACCAAAGTTGCGTACCGAAAATACTTACCGACCAATGCAAAGAGCAAGAATGTTTTGTAAAAGCGTTTATGAACAGCTTTCGACAAGCCGGAACCTGCACCTGACGACTATTTCCTCTTCTTACGCTTCAAATACTCGCTCGCCTACTCAACATCCTTTGATTTGTACGTTGTTGGCAAGAATTTTCGTCGCCCACCTTACATAAGATTGGTGATATCGGAACCATTCCGTTATACGACTTGTACTCGTGTAAATAGATTTTTTAAATAGTGGTGTACAAAGGGTAGTCATGAATGGTGTTAGCTCTAATGCAGTAGAAGTCGCGTCAGGTTTTCTCGAGTGAGGTATCATCATACTTATTTTATTCCTCCTTTTCTTTAAACATTAACTCGGTGTTTAACAGTAAGATACGTTTATTTGTCGACGTTTCAGGGGTTTACAGATATATCCGTTATCCTGACAATAAAGCAGCTTTAGCAGATGACCTTAATGCTAATACAACGTTTGTGCGACCCTTGGCAATTAGAATTAAACTTAGCAAAGTGCGCAATAATGAATTTTTGGAAAAGGAGCAATCCCCTGCCGAACGCCTGCTGCACCAGGAGCATTGAAATAGAAAGTGTAGAATCAATTAAATACTTGGACATTATGACCCTCCTTCACGACCTCCCTGGGTGAAACATGAACGGGGAATATGTAGACTAGCTAGCAAAACATTAGGATTTATTACAAGTGTTGGGGAAATGTGATGAAAAGTTTGGAGAAATTTTATCCTTCCCTCGTCAACTTCAAGTATGGCATTAACTTCACTCTTTCCTAATATTTCCGTGGCATCAGTCGTAACAATGATGTTTGCCGTCGTTTCATATGGGGCTTTTACGAAATTTCTTCCGATGCCATTTTCAGATGCAGTTTGAAGAATAGCATCGGGCGACTTAGTAAGGGAGTAAGCCCCTTGGAACGAAGAAGTGTGACTCTCACTCAAATATTTGTAGATCAATCGGTGGTTGAGAGAATCATGCATCGAAATGTATAAAATACAGTCCTACTCCCGTAAGTCAACTCAGCGTCGTATGCTGACGTAGTAGTGAAACTAACTCCGAAGTATCCTATCCATAAATGTACATTCAAATACTTTTATCCCTGTATTTGCTGACATTGTAGTCGATATTGTAGATAATATGCAATATTTTATATGTATGAGGCAATATAGCCGCCAATTCAGTAATAGGGTCAATAATAAACTATAATAAACTATTGGCCAATACGTGTATGCTCCTGGAAATGGGAGTATATGTAATCTCAGCACTCGGCCGATCCCGGTGGCGGCGTGGTAGTCTTCGACTGACAACCCCGAGGTCGGTTCAATTTCCGGATTTCGTAGTTTCGTTCACCCGTGGCTTGGGCGTTTTTTAAATGTTGGTAGTTATACTATGCTGTTCACGGATGAACCAATACTCTGTAATCCACCCGAAGGTCGGTTTGATAGGTGATAGTAGAATTCACCTAGTACTAAGCCCTATACGGCGTGTGACATTCACACATCAGGGTATAGGGGACCAGTGCCTTTACTTGTGCTGGTTATGCTTTCTCAGGAAGATCTCTACTCCTGAACTGCCGCGACCCTTTTTTCGGATTAATGAAAAAAATATTGACGGTAAGAATAATATTGCCCATGTTGCTCAATGCACGCACCCGATATTTATGACAAAATCATATCACCACCACTGTGACATTTATTTGCCCGTTACACTAATGGTCGATATTTGAAAATGAATTATGCCAATGATAGGAGTGATGAATGATAGGAATGAATGATGCCAATGAATGGTGATGAAATTGATAGAAGCCATAAAAGTTAAATATTTATAAATTTGATTTCACTGTAACGGAAGAATTGGATATAGCGTAGCGGAGTGTTAAAAAATGAGGTGAAGGAATCTTGAAAAAGGGCAAGAAAGGACGTGACATCATTTGGATGTCATTGGGAAAGCTTTTTCGATTGAGTTTTGAGCATAAAATCGAAGCATATCTTTGAAGCCCAACGGACTCATTTAAAATTTTGAATATACTGAGCATATTTTTGTACATGGGGCAAAAAACTATGCATGTTTCACCAGATTAAATGAAAAATATGTTGCATATGTACATATATTTCTTTGCATGATAAAATTACGGATTTTTACTGAAAAAAAAATTAGCCAATTATTTGTGGATTTTACAATTCAGTTTAATGAATAAATGTATTTTTTTGGAAAAATCTTGTTTGATTTCTTTTTTTAGTTTTTTTTATGATGCATTTTGTCATAAATGATCACATTTCTTTTGATTTATTTATTCATGATGATTTAACTTTGTTAGGCTTGAATACATACCCATTTATAACTAATTTAATTTAGGTGGAGTTTCTGCCCATCCTAACCCTATTTTTTTCAAATTTTCCCTCTTATTTTTGTTGGTACTCGTGATATAGGAGCTTGCCAATAAACTGTCGGGATGCAAGGGTCAGCTGCATGCCATCAAGGCAGACGTGAGCAAGGAGGAAGACGTGGTGGAGGTCTTTGAGTGGGTTCGTGAGAACCTAGGGGCTGTACATGTGCTCGTCAACAATGCGGCGGCCTGCCCATTCACCATCATGTCAAATAGTGAGTACTTGTCCACTTTCAACTGCCTTAGGCTAAGAGACATTTGCATAGTTCTTGGATTCTTGCCAAGTTGCATGGTTTGAGCAGACAGCAGTATATCCTGGATTGAAAAAGAGGTGATCGAGATAGTGAAAAAAGCACCAAACAAAAGTCAAACTGAAAGACTGATATCCACTCAATAGTGGGAGAAAAATGAATTCTCAGACAAACAAGAAGAGGCCAAATAGTGGAGATGGCCGACATAAAGGTGGCAGAAAATATATAATCACTTGCCAAAGTGATCACAACTATATATTATATGGAAGAGGAATTGTAGGGCATCAACACAAACCCACCCCACAATGCCACCATCCACCCACAGCAGTCATCATCAGTACTTCAATCCCAAGATTTTACTGCAGCCCTCAATTCTTCTTGATTCATTGTTAATTCCCGGAACATCCTGACAGCTTCTCTTTTTTTACATTCATCTTAATTTGTTCTATGCACTTGTTTCTTGGAATATCTACGGGTCGTCGATCACTTCTATTTTGTTTGTAATCAATCGGTTGTGCCTTAAGGTGTCCAATCCATCCAATTCTTTGATCTCTCTCTTTTATCAAATTAGCTATAGTTTATCAAATGTCATAGAGATCTTTGGTCCTTTCCTCTTATGCTCTTCTGTACACTTGTTTTCCACTTTTATCTGTTCATTTCATCTTTAGCATTCTCCTCCAGCACAGGGTTTCAAAGACTCTTATTCTTCGCTTACCCACTTTCCCAATGTTCCATGTCTCTGATTTGCACAGTTTATATCTCCATACAAACATGCTTCCTTATTTGCAACCTGTTTCTTTGAAAGAGTTCTTAGCTTGCACTATACTTCGCTTGATGTTGGTTTTTTTATTTATCCAAGTAGGTGTAGTGCACCCACTAGGAAGCCCTGTTTTAGGCAACAAGCCTCTTCAGGGTCTGTTCATTGAACTTCTTCCATTCTTAAGTTTTATTGCAGCCCACATACACAGCATTCTACTTCTCTAGTTTCACTTCTTGAATTGTGATAGCTGCCTTCAGCTTCCATCTCCCATAAACAAAGGATATTAGGATCTTTCTTGTTCATGTTCACACTACATTCCAAAAGTATTTGGCCCACAGCATTGAGTTGCTTGCAGGTTGTCCTTTCAATATTCCTGCAACTACTGTGATGCCATCTGTGAGCCAGATCATTTCCATTCCTTCTACATTCACCTTGGCTTCTTTTATGCCCAACTCGTGTTTTTTTTATTGCCCCTTCCAGATAAAAATTGAATAGTACTGGCAAGAGGTTGCACCCTTGTCTAACTCGTTTATTTTGGCTTCAAATTTTCTTCCATTCTTCATTGGTATGACTGTTCCCTGGCTGTTGAGGTAATAATGAATCTATTTTTCTGTTGTTGTAGTCCAGTGGAAGTGCTTCTAGTATGCATAACACTTGGTCTCATTTGGCATTGTTGAAAGTCTTCTACAAGTCGACAAATACCATATGTCATGGCTTATTTGCATGTGATTTTTCTGGGGTCTGGTTGTCCTGTGTAGTGAACCTAAGAAATGTAGGCATGTTTATTCTGTATCAATTCAAATCCTACCATAAATGGTAGATCATCACATAAAAATTATCTTTCTTTTAATGGCCATAGTCATTGATCCACAAAAATGACATTGTTGTATTGTACATTGCATAATATGGCCGAAGCCTTTTTTGTAACTATTTCAAATGTGGTAAGTGTTCTCAAATCTTTGAACTAATGCGAATGCACCCCTTACCACACCATGCAGGTTGATTGCAGAGTATCATGTAAATGCCTTTTTGTCATGGCATCATCCTTCATTTTTTCCACAATATCATAATAGGTGGGGGATCGGAATGGTGTGATGGCTAACGTACTGGCCTCCCACCAAGAGTACCTGGGTTTGAATCCTGGTGATGGCAGATATTTTTCAGTGGTATCCCAATCCCTACTTGAGGTACTTTGTGGAGAGTGTGTAGGATGAGTATGCCATCTGTCAGATGCGATGTTAACTGCGGACCCTTTGGCACCTTTCATTAAGATTAGGTTAATGCCGACACTGTGTTTCTCTCCACCCTTCCTCCTTTCCCATCCATCCCTAATGGTGCAAATGACCTTAGTTGTTAGTTGCCTCCCCTAAGAAGTACTACTACCATTTTAATAGGTGCCCCATCAATCTGGGTGTTCTTGTCTTCATGGCACACAATATATTCTTTTCCATTTTTGCCCTTTTCCATACTCTCATCTATCACTGTAATAATCAGTTTGGTCTTCAACATATTCAACCACCAGCACCTGGTTTCAACACCTCTTATTAATCTCTCGTCACCTTTCCGGCAATATATGGCCTCTTTCCATAGAGAGCTATATTATGGATAGAGAAGTATTTCACACTTGGATACAATAGTGCATTTACCTTTAGTTATCATGATCTAAAATATTTAAAGATTTTATATATTTACTGTAGCTTACAATAGGGAAACCATTATTTTTGAGATTGCATTTATGGTGTTGAATCAGCCCCTGTCACATACTTTCAAGATACCTTGCAGGGTACCATGTTGAAATAGTAGTATATTGAACAAGCATATTTTCACATATTGTTTCCAACTTTTTACATGTAAAGTGTTCGACCATTGTGATTTTGGTGGTAAACAGACTCTTAGCTTGAGTCAATTGCTGCTTGATATCCATCATTAGCACTTCATGTTATGTAGTTAAAGATTCCTCTTAGTGTTGGCTGAATCTTTAACCTGAGTACTCGGCATTTTATAGTAGTCATTAGGGAAGGCAACTGACAGCCTAGGTCATTTGCACCATGAGGAATATATGGATGATTTGATAGATGTAAAATTTTTATTGCATGGGTATGAAGAAACCCAGTACAGGAATGAGACTACACTAAGAATGAAAGAAACAGGGGGTTCACACAATTCAATATCCTCTTCATCAAACTGTGTACTCCCCTTGAGATGTTCTCTACAAAGCAAAAATACTTCGCATGAAAAACATAAAATTAACATTTTTTTAGTAGCTAAAGCAATAAGAACTTCTAGCATAGAGAAATATCAATGTTATTTGACTTGGGGGAGAGGTTATTTTTGTTTGTTTTCACATTATTTGATTAGTAATGGATAAGTTTAAAGGTAAGTGTTAATTTATTTTCAATAGTTACATTCCGTGTGCACTTATATCCACCCTCAATCTTCTCCCACAGTGGAGAGAGAGCATTACAAAAAGGTCCAAGGCTGTTTTGACACCAACGTGATGGGACCGATCATGTGCACCAACGAAGCAATTAAGCTGATGAAGGAAAAGGGTATAGAAGATGGGCACATCATCAACATTAACAGGTAATGTGTTCATTAATAATTACTTGGTCTTCTTATAAGGGTATTTAAGGCGGGTTTCAGATGGATGCAAACTGCACGTATTACAATTTAGTCATCTATCGGTTTAGTCTGGCCCCCCACACTTAATGAAACAGTTATATTCCATGTACTTTCTACTTCCTTTCATCCAGGCTAATAGTCCTATCCTTTTCTTCTCTTATTATGATATGCAAATTTCCTCCCCTCTGCCTTCAACATTTCATCGCCTATTCTCTGCATCTATCTTTCCTGCCTGCTTGGGATTTCTCTCAACAATCTTAACAATCCTCTCTTCCACCACTATAACTAGGACCTCATTTCTTTTCCATTTCCATCTATTTCACCTTTCCCATTCTTCTCCCCATTCTTATTTTAAAAACCTCCATCCTATGTCTATCATCTTGCTTCAATGACCAATGGCTGCATACCATACAAAACACACTCCATAAGTTTCAATGGATCTTTTCTTAACATTCTTACTCGACATCCCTTTCATCTATACCCTCCTTTTTAAAGTCCCTTTGCCTATTGCAATCCCTCTTCTTGCTTATACTTTGCTAGACTTTCTAAAGCACTTACAAGATTGGAAAACTGTTTAACCTTCTAGTTATCTATATGTATTAATAAGCATGGGCATGTCATTAAGTATAGGCTAGACAGATAGCTTTAGTCTATCTGTAATGGAATAGACAATGTTCACCTTACCTTTCTTTAGGACTTTCTCATTTGAGTAACTACTTTGCCAATTATTATGCCTAAAAACTTTTTTTATAGTGCTAGCTGCATACAAAGGTTATCGACATTGGCAAGCTATTCATTGGATTTGAATTGTTACTTCACTCCTATATATATAATCTTTGTATTAGACCCACTACTGTACAAGTGGTAGATGGAGAGTAGAGAACCACAGTGTTAGGAAGAGGTGTAAGAGAAAGGTTTATATTATCACCCATGTTTCCCAATTCATGAGAAGAACTGGAGATGGAAATGAACATTGGTGTATAATTCAAAAAATCAATTGGGTTTAACTGTTTTTTTTTAAATCTCCCAACATATGATCATTTTAGTTAAAGTCAGCTAAGGATTAAAATCATTGTTGAGCAAATTGGAAAATCAATGTGAAGGGATTAGGATGAGAATAAATATATACAAAAGCAAGGTTGAGGTTTTTCAAGAGGAAGGCTATGATAAACATCAAAATAGGATGTCAGAAACCAGAGCAGGTGGAGCATTTTACCTATTTGGGCAGTGTTTTGGACCATGACCATCCAAGTATTAGAGGCATAAAAGGAAAAACTGCTTTGGACAAACAAGCTTTCATAAGGAGGAGGGAATTGATGACGGTGAGGTTGAGTGAAAAGACTTGTTGTCACATATCAAAGTGATAACACAAGTGAGGGAGGGGTATGAAAACGATAGAAATGTTCGACAGAATGAAAGGAGAAAAGAAAAGTGCAATTTTAAAGAAGGGCTCTTATTTTGTCTGTTAGTATTACGAGACTGAAAAATGTTTGGTGTTCAGTCAGTCAATTCGAAAACCTACCTTTGATATTAGACTGCCCAATGATATAAATGTTTTTTGTGTATTCTATTAACATTTGGAAGTATTTTGATCTGATGTACCAAATCACCCACTTGTTTAATTATTTTGCTCATAATCCAGTCTAATGGTAATTTTTCTGATATGCTTAACTATCTTGGCAGTGTCGCTGGTCACTATGTGAGCAATAGCTCTGGTTTCCACATCTATGGTGCTACAAAACATGCTCTGAGAGTCATCACAGAGGGACTTCGACGGGAACTTGTTCAAGCCAAATCCAAGATAAGAACTACGGTAAGGATTATTCATTTCCCATTTCTTAAATCATCCCTTTGACCTAAACATTCTCTAAACCATTTTAGTAGTTAAGGATGTTTCATCAATATATCAAGTGTGTCATTTTGATAAAATTTCTTCCATTTGTAAAGCTAAGTTCACCCTATCGTGCAACAATGTTAAAATCAAGTCTCAGCATACAAGTTTTCATAGGAATTTACACATAGTACAAAATTTCATGCAAGCTTTATGGTAAAGACAAACTAAAACTATCAATCGTACAACTACATGAAAATGAGGGAAACACTGTGATAATTACTTTAATGAAGTCATACACTGATATACATTGAAGTGTGGAAATTTCACAGCATAAAAATCATTTGCCTTGACTGAGACTTGACAGATCTCCTTGATTTCTGGATGCATTTTTAATAGTGTTTGGGATTTTGTCATGGCATCTTTATCCCTTGAGTCAATACTAATTCATAATGTAAGGGGATGTATTGGTAGCTTAACTGCATGGAAAACGAGCTTGTATCCAGGTTGGAATCCAAGCCAAAACAAATTATTTTTATTCCTTGAACTTTCTGTATTTAGAATAATAATAGTTAAATGGTTCAGAAATCATTTTTTTAATAAAAAACTGGGAAAAAACAGCCAAAGTTGAATATTTGTCACAGTTCTCACTCAACTACTAGTCCATAAATAGTTTTAGAGAATGTTTCAAAATAAGAACAACCTCTTGCACAACTTGGAATCTGTAAGAGTATTTACTTAAAATCTGTTAAAGGAATATATACGAGTGAATGTTACATTAAATTTCACCAGTCTTTTTAATAATTTAACTAATATAATACATTAGCTCGTGCAGTCATGATTAAAATTCTTCTATTTAGATGTTGCATTCCTCATGACATGTGGTTTGCTAAGTGCATGGTCGATTGGTATCATGAATTTTCTTATTCATTTCATTTTGGGCAAAGATAGGAAATGTAGGCATGTTCAGTGTGTGTATTCAAAGTTTACCTCAAGCAAGCACCTACTGAATGAATAATTTCATGCCCATATTGTAATTGCATGAATAATTTTCCACATTACTATTTTTACAGCTGCACATTTATTTACTACATTATATTGGAAAATGTGCCACTGTCCAATATCAATTTTGGAAAATTAGTAATTGAAATTCTAAACTTGCTAATAGATACAAATTTTCCTTTGAAAAATTGATAGTTGAGACAGACCTAGTACTTTCATTGACCAATATATCCATTAGGACTGTCCAATGGGTGGAGATCGTATATCTTTTCAATTGCAATATTTATTTAACAAAAATTTACTTTTGTTCCTTTTGTTAGTTTATTGTGTAATGTTAAAAGGTTAAATTGACCCAGAATCATGCCCACTAGGTGGCGGTGGAGAGAGAACTCTTGGGAGAAATCCAAAGGAGGCAGGAAAGTTAAATGAAGAGCATTGAGATACATGATTAACTGTCGAAAACTAGAATATATAAGGGAGAGCTTCAGACAAGCCATGTAGGAGGAGGGAAAGAATAGTTATGTCAGATGGAGTGAAAGGAAGGAATTGAAGGTATTAATATAGTGTGTAGTCAGGTTGTCTTTCAGACAAGGCTAAGAAATGCAGGGATTTTAAGTATTGCATACATCCAAAACCTAGGTTAATAGGGAGACTTCCATAATAATAACTTCATCAGGAGCACCTGTCGTGAGCAAGTGTTTACACAGTGCACCTATGCCTGTGTCTGGTGATGAAAAACACTGCTCACAAAGGTGTATCTACACACTGAGGAGCAGAGAGTCACAAGGAGATTGGTTTGAACTATAGGGAGGATAAGGAATGCACTTAACATAATTTTTGTGAGATCCAGCTTTTCAGGTGATGTGCAGCCTTGGATTAGCATGGTTGCTGTTGCTTTGTAATGTAACACCTTGCAATTGAAATAGTCTTGAAGAATCTTAGGTACATCCCTATATCAAGGGATTTCTACTATCCTCTCCATTTATAGCTGCATGGAATGGTATGACATGCTGATATGCCATTACCTAAATATTGGAAAAGATGACCATAAAATCCCTAGCAGGAGCCATCAATTTGGCTTCTTTTTGTGCTGGCAATCATAGTAATTTCTTTACAGAACTTAGCTGTTTTCTCAAAGGATGAAAATGAAGAGATTTATCTGCAGTCATAACTTAAAAAGGCACTCCTCATCTTCCAATAACAACTTCAACTGTGATCAAACCAGCACATGAACATGTGGTTTTTCAGGTAAAAGCAGTCTCTGAACCTTCTTCACAAACAAGTCTCACATGCAATTTTTCTTTTACCAATGAATGGGTGGCAGCCGATGTAATTTTCTATATTTATCAGAAAAATACCAGTGTCTTATTTTATTACCTTCAGATGGCCTCTAGCCATTTTAGTGAGGCTAGGATGATGTAAAATGATTTATTACCTAATAAATGAATTTAACTTTAATATGCAATCATTTTAATCAGGAAGGGATAATTCTTAAGTTCTCAAGAATCACTTCATTCTAAATATACAGGTTGCATTCCAAAAGTAATACAGTTAAATTTCTCACCCCACTCCTATGGGTCGTAATGGGATCAAACCACATAAGGAAGGTTGGCGGGATGCTAAGCTTTGTGGCAAAACTGGTCTCAGTGCTCTCTAACCTGTGGAAGCGGCAGTTAGTCAGTTATTGTAAACCTCAGTGTGTCGACCGCGTCACTAAAAAAATTGAATTGATGATCAAGCAACATTACGCAATCAATAAGTTTTGTACCAAGCTGAAAAAATCTCTTGAAGACTAACAAAATGATTTGCGAGGCTTACAGAGACTCTGTCCTTCTCACAAGTTTAGTCGTGGTTAAAGGCCTTTAAGGGGGGCCGGGAAGAGGTTCACTATGAACAATGCTCTTGGCGACCTTTGACCAGCAAAACCGGCAGCAATTTGGTTCGTGTTAGACAATTGTTTGACTCTGACCGTGGGTTATCAAGATGGTTGCCAATGAACTGAACTTGTCTTCTACTGTTGTTTTGCATTGTTGCTGATGATTTAGTTATGAGGAAAGTGCGTGCCAAGCTCGTGTCCAAGGTGTTTGCCACAACACGCAAATAGTCTGAGAGTTCCTGGCCAAACACCAGGTACCAATTAGGCCCCAACCCCCCCCCCCCCCCCCATAGTCCTGTAGACTTTGTAATGATCTGATTTTCTTGTTGAAATTGTGGAAGATGTTCTGTGGATAGATTATGACACTTTACACTTGATGGATGTTACAACTCGTGAATGATTGGATTAAAGATGTCAAGTTTTTTGAGGTGATCAGAGGCAATACTGGCTAAAATGAAGAGGGAGTTAACAAGATGAAGCATCCAGTGAGATACTATAATCCTTACCATATGAGCACCCACTGCAGAGTATGCCATTCAAACCCTTAAATTAAAACTACCTATTTATTTGACCCCAATATTTCTGAATCTGAATTATTTGTACATTTTACTGTACAAATTCCTATCACCTTCTTATCTTTAGTCTACCAGCTTAGGGTATGATTTTGGAACACAGATCAAACACTGTAGCTCCTTCCTGTTTTTACCAACATAATTTCTTTCTTCTTGTACTTAGCAGTGTTTTAGACCAAGGTGGTCACAATAGTAAGGGCATGAGAAAAAGAACTGCATTAGGGAAGATGCTATCACAGTAAGGAGGGAAGTAGTGGCAGGCACTTAAGGATGTAGAGAAGAGATTAGTGAACACTTTGAATTAGAAAAAGTTTTCTCTTGTGTGGATACATGGCCATTGAGGCTAGATGATAGGTAGCAACTGGCTTTTGAGATGTAGGTTTGGAAAAGGATGGAAAAGGTGAAATGGACAGAAAGTAAAACAAGGTAGGAAGTGATGGATATGGTGGAAGAGGAAAGGGGATTGCTTGAAAGAAATCAAAAGGAGGCAGGAAAGGTGGTTTCAACAAATGCAGAGCATTGTGTTTGGCTATGGTTTAAGACTCAAAGTTGGGTTAGGGAAGTAGAGGGAGAAAAAGGATAGTCTTATTGGGTGGAATGTAGGGTGCAGAATGTTTGTGGTGTTGGAGATGAGCTTTCTGTATTGTAGGGTGTCAAATTGTTGTTACGTGAAGATAATAAATCGGTCCAAAACCATATTTAAACAGTGAACCATCTTAAAGAATAATTGGCTCCAATAACCATGGTCATATGTTGCAACCACAATTGGTGGTAAATAATAAAACTACGTGATTAAGAATATACCCAAAATCATCTCCTCCCATGGAGTCATCCTTCATTAGTTAGATAGGAATTTTAAAAAAGCCATTTGGTTTCTTATTATTTCAGAGCATCAGCCCAGGATACGTGGACACAGATTTTGGAAAAACAAGTGGAGTAGCTGACTTTGAAAAACTGGTCGCAGGAATGCCATCCATTACCACTGGTGATGTCACCAATACTTTAATCCATGTCCTTGAAGCACCTTCTAGCGTCCAGGTAAAAATATATTAGTTAAAATGCCCTGAATATGGGTATCCTGAATTAAATATTTGAGAAGGTATTCATTTTGCTGAGCTTTAACATCTACCAACCAATGATTTTCTCTCAGCGTAGCTAATTATATAATTTTTGTAAGACACATGACCATTAGAATTAAACTTGTAAAAGTTTAATTCTAATGTTCATGTGTGTTAAGATATTTTGGAAGATGTTTAGTCCTCTTCCAGACAGATACTACATCAAAAATACCAGGGTAGTGTAGACTCAGTTAAGTTCTGAGTTGTTATTCGTACAATGTCTCATGGGTAAAACATATGGACATGTGGAAAAACTAGCTAAAAATTGAAAACTTGGCGAAATATTGAGAAAATATAGGGTTAAGGAACAGTTTTATCTTTTGTCAGTCTACTTCATGTAAAATATGCCGCTAGTGTAAGAGATCCTCATGAAGTTGAATTGATTGACAGTTAAATTTTGTGCAGCTTAGAGGAGCTAGATTCATAAAACATTTTTAAGATCAACAGCAGTGTATCTAGATTATCAGATGAACTAGGTTGAGAATCACTTTAGAGGCGTAGGTTAAATTACAAGATTAAATTTCTTGCATAAATTAGAAGCAGGAATCTTTATTGATGACAGTGAAAGTGTTATTGGACTCATTGTACTATAGTGGTAGAGGTCATGACAAAAGAATTATAAATTGGGTGTAGAAGAGATGGATATGTCATTTTACCATGAAGGATAAAGGAACATAAGTACTGTCCGACCAAGCTACAGGGGAAACGCTTATTTTTCTTTTTATTTCTAAGCGTCATAGTACAATAATGTTTTTTCATCTTATCTCGGTTTATTTTTCAATGATACTAGCAATTCATCTCTAATTTGTTGAGATGTATTTCTTGCTTCTGAATGCACCTTTAGTTATCACTATCTATATAATTTGAATTATTTTACTTATGCACCTATATTGTAAATTAAAATTAAGAAAACCTTTGCACACCTGGTGAACAACTAAAAATGAAGAAAACCATATCTATTGTTGAATCAACCCCATTTAAACACCCTGGTGGTGGATTTCAGGGTACCTAGTAGATGTAGATTTCACCAAAATTATTTTTGGTAAATTTATTGATCCATTAGGTCCATAGGACATAATCTCATTAGCATTCAAGTATTTACATAAAATATAGCATTAGGATATCATGCCTATTGACATATTTTTAAAGAAAATGAGTCCAGTGTATGAAACATTAATGGAAAACTTTGGCGATTTCAAAGTTGTCAGGAATTTGTCATTTGGAGATACTTTGTAAATGCTTGATGTTGTTTTCTCATTTAAATTGGTTTTGCTACTTTGTTGAATGGTAATTTAAGAAAGATAATGCCCTCTGGCTTCCTGCCCTGAAACTGTCAACATTTCAGTCACTAATTGAGTAGCTTCAGGCATGATGTGGTGGAAGTCGAAAATAATAAACAACTGATCAAAGCACTTTTCCACTTGATATCAAGTGGAAAAGTGCTTCGATCAGTTATTCATTATTTCAGTCACTGTTTTGTTTCTCGCAATTTAGTTAAAAAAATCTTACTTCACATGATCCTGTCATTGAGGATCCCAACTACTAGTTACGTATTCCAAGTGAAGTGTAACATGGGAGATATGTGACAACATTCTGTCAATGTCTCGTTGAATTTCCTCAATATACCTACTTTATAAAGCCTAAATTTTTATTCACTTTACAGCATATTTTTATTTGGGAAAGTAACACCACTTGGGGTAAGACAATTTTACTCAGTTGTTTCATGGGTAAAAATAATGCATACATATTTGATTTTACCATCATGCTCGAGTATATTATGGTTTGCTTTGGTTTCCTGAATTAAAGAACCATGATCGTTTTTTTCAACTTCAGTTAATTTGTTAAAAAAACAACCTGGTTAAATATATATTTTCCTTTTTATACTTAAAAAAGGTTTGAAGATATATTTTCTGGATTCCAGCTAATGAAATGCATCAAAAAATCCACATGTCCTCTAAGGAGATTATGGAAAATAATCAAAGTAATTCAGCAGCGATAGGGAGTTCATTAAAACTTAAGACAAATCAAAGGCAAATCATAGATTAAGGGAAAATATGACAAAATATCAATAGTTTAACTGTTATCCATACTCATGAAAGATAATAAGATAATAATTCATTTTTCTTTTCAATCTTGCAGATTGCTGAGGTCATTGTTCGTCCTCTTGGGGAACAATTCTAAAAATGAGAGGTGAATAAAGAAACTTGTTTACGGTCTTGTTTCATATCCATGTTCTGGCATTGCAAATATGTTGAACTTTCAAAATAAATTATGAGATTGGATCAAAAGAATTTTATTACTCGCAATAAAATTATTAAAATACACATCACCAATTGTTATTCATATTTACTGCAACATTGACACTAATACTAGCAGCAGTAATCCACTCAAGGTTAGTCATTGATGGATAATGAGATTAAGCAGGGGGTGTGGTAGTCCACGCATTAGGCTACTGATCGCAGAACCCGGGGTCGATTCCCACGGAAGCTTCTGTCCGACCTCAGCTTCTGTCAAAATGTGTGATTTTTAGGTAGCATACATTCCTGGGCAATTATAAAAGGCACAGGGAAAGGAACTGACCGCCCCAACTCAGATGTGTGAACTACATTCAGATCTTCTGATTGACTCCCAGGAGTAAGGATATCAGCAGGGTGCAATATTCAGTATACCACAGTGCATTGGATTCTTTCAGAAGATTTATTCATGAGAAAGGTGTGCCAAGTTTATCCCCAAGGTGCTGTGAGAAGACTTGTTTGTGTAACAATCTTGCCTTGGATATCTTGGACCACTGTGAAAGTGACCTGGATTTTTTAGAATAGGTGGCTACTGGTGATGAGACATGGACCTTTGAGTAAGACCCAAGGACCCTTAGCGCACCATTTTGGATGACTGGATTGTCAGAGGTGGTGACAAGGTGCCCAAATGAGATTCCCGTCAATGCCTTCCAGGAAGAGTACAAGAAGTGTGGCAGAGGCACTGATATCAATGTGTTGATGCACAAGGGTTAAGGGGTTAATGATGAGTTATAATAATTTTTACTTTGATCTCTTTTCCCCCCGATTTGTTCTGCTTATTTTTTCGCACAGCCTCTGTATATCATCACCTGAGTCAAAGCACAGGCAGAGATATAATTATTGAAACAGAAAGCTGGTTATCCACTAATATCGCAGAGGGTGAAATTTTCTCAATATAATTTTCAGTTTACAGAAATGACACAGCAAATGGCATTACTTTCCAATAGGTTGTCAATAATTTATGTAGAAATACAATGTATTCTTTTGATTTGGAAAGAATATGGGCAGAAACTAGTTAAACTTCAGAGGGGGTACAGGAATATAAAATTCAAATCGATGCTTAGGGATAGTAGTGAGGTCGTCCTCTTGTTATTTGTAAAATGTTATTTGTAACAAAAATTTTGTCTCTAAACAATTTTTTATGCTAAATACTTTATAGAACATTTTTATATTTACACATCCAGTAAATTTTTAATGCTGTGTAGGGTACGGAATAATAAATTAGTGAACCAAGAAATCCTCCTTTGAGGATGCGCCACAGCACTCCCGGTGATAGTGGAGGTATTCGCTGAAAGAACTGCTCCAGTGTTTCTTTGGAATAATGGGCTTCATGAAAAATATTATCAAAAGAGGTTCTGGAGTACATGCAGATTTTTTTCAAGAGGATCTGTTTTCCCCACTCTTAAATACTATTTACACAGGAAAGGTAGAATTTTGGCCTTAAAAACCAACTGATGGGACACTTTCCTCCATGTTTAATTTGGATGATATACCTTTAAAGGCCTGAGACTCGCTCAAACACCTTATTTCAGAATTTTTTGGTATATTAGCAAGTGCATCCCATTCCTTTGGCTGCATGAATGAGGTAAGACATACCGTTCATGTAGGAGGCACCAAACTGGTCAAGAGACCGCCTTATCATGTTTCTCATCCCCAGGATGCAATATTGGATAATGCTATCAAGAAAATGCTGCAGCAAGGCCTAATATCTTCCTTGAGAAGTTGATAACAATCTTAGATTGTCCACTAGTAAACTATTGGGGAACTCTTGTGTATTCAAGGGAATATTTTTAGTCTACCAAAATGTTGAGGTCTCTAAAAAAATTGAGGGCGTAGGAACTGAAATTTCAAAAAGGTCAACTTTTCAAACCCCCTTTCCCAGGTGAAAATTAGCAGTGCCTCTCAAGTGATTCTAAAGATGACTGATGCGGTACCTTCCTAGGTAAAATACACCATATACCAACTTCACCAGAACAGCTCCAAAACTATCTTGAATTTTGCAGAAGAGATAGCAAATTTCCCTGCATTTCATTTTTCTTCCTCTCTTCACCAAATAAAAGATCTCCAGCATAAAAGTCACTCCACTCAAGCAAATGTTTTTTACAAATTTGAATCTTGTGCCATTGTATTTGAAACACCCGAGTATAAATGATCTGCTAGTTTGACCAAAGTACACACAACACAGTTCAATGTCTAGCAGGGAAATCAAAAAGCTGTTGCTTTAATTAAGCATAAAAAATAATTTCCATGGAGTCACCACTGACTATTTAAATAAGTGAGAATGACAATCATGATAGAATTAAGGCAAACAACAAAATTATTGCAGAATTTTTATTATGAATTAGCCAATGGAAATGTACAAAAAAGTATTCAATAGTACAAAAAAATATTGCAAACATTATTTAAACCTCTGAAAACATAGTATTGCTATTCCTGGGGTGAACGTGCTTTAAATTTTGGCTGAAATGCCTACAATTGTACAAGGTTTCTCTAAATCAGTTTACATCAAAAGGGACAGTATGTAAAATTATAAGTAATGATTAACTAAAGTGACTTAGCTTTAAAGATAATTTTGCAAACATTATTGCATCAACATAAAGAAATGATATTCTAGGTTTACTTCAAGAACAACATATGATGGCATACATTGCAATGAAATAACATCGAGTCATTTAAATATCATACAATGATTAACAGCAAAATCAAAATATTTAATCTCATTTGGCAAAAATAACAGCTCCATATAACAGAAGCCATGGCTGAGGTTTACAAAATAAACATTACAGGCATATGTAACAAATTTAAAAACAACAAATATATTGGTACTTATGCATGGATTTCATAACAGGACCTCATTTATCTACAAGAAGTAATTTGCAAAATAAGTTTTGTGTATTACAATGCTTAATTACTAAAGCTTCCTTAGGAAGCTTTTAAAAAAAACAAACCTGTGGTGCATAAATGTATTAGAAAAAAGTTGATGATAAAAAACCATAGTATTATATTTTCCATAATGCCATAAATTCATAGTCACAATACAAATATGCAAAAGTACTGGAAAAAACTGCATTCTAACAATTACTTCTCGGAAAAAACACAACCAATTCAATAGTTAACATGGATAACCTGACTTGAAGCAACAACTTATAGCTTCATGAACAGTTTATTATCAGATGGGTTCTGTCTGGACAATAATTTCAATAATAGTATTTATTGTCCAAAACATGATATTTTAAAAATAAAAAAATATTCATTATTATACCCCATTGAATTCAGGAGGTTGTACAGATATCATTCATTGGCCTATTTGTCATACAATTATTTTATTACTATAATACAAAGGTGTATTCACAATACCCAGTGTAAAACTTAATTATATTCATTCAAACAGAGCAACAGTTATATCAGTAAGACTTAAATTTGAACCAATTATTGACTTACATATTAAAATCTTTTTTGATTAACGTGTTCCGATTCCTGCTTCCACTTTGTGTAAACATGAAATCTAATATAAGAAATGTCTCTCAGAAATATTCTTTCTAATCTTAATAATTTTTGGAGCACATGACTTGATTTTCCCTAATTTTTACTAACATTTAATCTGAAATCATTACCAAACTAAGGCTACCATTGCAATTGTTGCTAAATCCTAACGTGGATTTTTAAATAGTTCCCTTCCATAGCTATTTTAAATTCAGCATAGTTGTTTCCAGACTGGCCTTCAAATTCATTCACAGCTTGCACCACGTATCTTCATAACATTAAATGTTAATTAAATGGAATGCAGTCATGAAGAATTTTGTTAAATCTAACTTTCCCATTAATGAAATGAAGGGTTTATGGTTAAGGAAGTAAAATTTCATGGACTCCTTTTATCTGTTAGAGTTGTACCAGAAAAAAGAATTCAGTGAACTGTAATATGCATGAGCTGCTTGAAGAGAGAATCGGGATGTACCTTAGAAGAATGAATTATAGAAGATTGAATTTAGCACAATTACTTAGGTAACTCCACTTTTAGGATAAATAGATCTATGTTGTCTGGAATGTTGAATCTTGATTGCACTTCCTCAATAATTATTCCAGGAAGATAACAGAAATTGGTTGTAGATTAAAAGAACAAATGATTAAGTTGTACTTGTTCACTGTACTTATATGAGGACAGAATACATGAGGAATAAAAACAACATAAAAATTATGCTGTTTGTATTATAATTTGAATTTACATACATTGTACAATCTTATAAGTGTACATCCTAAGCTGTCTTTATACTTAATAGTATTTAAAGGTGGACAGTAACAGTGGAATCTGAGCCAATTTTCAGAATCTATGGTGATACAAACCAAAAGTCTTGAGTTTTACAAAAAATATCAGTATATTTATTCTCACTGCGCATATGTATAAAGTATCAGCACTTAATTCTTTGTACAGTGAAGTGTTTCCGCCACTCAAATGATTTTTTTGAGTACATTATGAGGTTTCCATTGTAAAAATAATAACTTTTATTGGTCAAAAGATAACTCAATCATTTATATCTATTTTTAGTTTCTAATACTTCCATTCTATTAACCTGATCACTCAATTTTAAATTTCACTTCTTTAATGGATATGTAACTCGTCCTATAGCCATTTCAATCCCTACTTTCATAGACATTTAAAATATAACTTGGTTCCCATGAAAATTTATGTAATTTACACAGTGCCTATTGCGGAAGAAAAAAATATTTTTCAAGTAATTACGAAATTAGGCCTGTGGTGTGCAAACCTTTTTTCTTCAGAAACAACTGGGCTGTTGAAATGTACTACAAGGATGAATTATGGACAATGAATCATCTCACATAGAAAAGACAAGGCTTTGGCTTGAAATTGTGAAGGTTGGGTTAAAAACACATTTCAGTACCTCAATATGTTCTACAGGTGTATATACCAAGATCCAGCCATTCAGATGAGGAAATAGAAGAAGTATAAGAGCAACTGGAAGAGGTTCTAGGAACAGTAAAAGGGAAGGAAAACCTCATAGCAATGGGAGATTGGAACGCTGTGGCCTGCAAGAGGCAAGAGGGAAGTAGAGTGGGATACTTAAGACTAGGAAAACGAAACACTATGGGAGAGAGACTGATAGAATTCTGCAATGAGAAAAACATTTATAAATAGCAATCATAACCTGGTGTTCATGGACAGCAGACTGTAATACAAGAAGATGAAGAAAGAGACACAACAACCCAGGTGGAACACAAAGAAACTGAAAACATATAAATGCCAAGAACACAGAACATTGAGCCTGGTGACTCAAGCATGAAAAATCCTTACTTTATTAATTTGCCAAAGAATAGAAGGAAGGATAGGATGAAACCTCTCAGAACCAATTTGGATTCCGGAAAAACCGAGGAGCAAAAGAGGCAATTCTCAGCTTGAGAATTCTGGCTGAAAAAAATGAGACACGTAAATAAGCCATTGTATGTGGCATTGGTGGACTTGGAGAAGGCCTTTGACAGCATCAAATAGAACAAGATGTTCCAGATACGACGTACTAGAAGCGCTTGGATTGGACTACAACAGCAGAAGAACTAGCCATAAGCCCTACAAGAATCAGGTTACAACAATGCAAATGAAAAATGAAATAAAAATAGAAGCCAAAATAAGCAAAGGAGTAAGACAAGGATGTAACCTCTTGCCAGCAATAAAAGAAGCCCAAGAATTAGGTATCAAAGGAGTAAATGTAAATGGAGAAGAAATCAACATGCTCCGGTTTGCAGATGATTTTACAGTATTGGCAGAAACACGAGAGGACCTGCAAGCAACTCTAAGTGCTATGGACCAAGTACAGGGGGAATATAATAGAACATCAACAAGAAGAAAACTAAAACCCTTGTGTGTGGAAGAGAGAAGCTTCAATGCAGATATCACATTTCAAGGGGTGAAACTAGAGCTAGTCAAATCCTTCATCTACATGGGCAGAGGCACAACATGGGATGGAAGAAGTTCGACCAACATCACGTGAAGAATAGCCCAAGCTAAGAACGCATTCCTGAAGAAGAGGCAATTACTATGTTCAAAGAACCTAAGTCTGAAAACAAGGAAGCAATTCGTCAAGACTTTCGTGTGAACCATGGTGCTCTATGGTTCCAAGACTTGGAACATTGGAAAAGTGGAATAGCGAAGAATAGAAGCCTTTGGAACGTGGTGCTAGAGGAGAATGCTGATGATTAAATGGACAAAGTAAGGAAAGAGGAAGTATATAGAAGAGCAGAAGAGAATAGGACCATATGGAAAACTCAACGGCAAAGAAGAAATAGAAGGATTGGATACACATTGAGGCACAACGGATTGATTAGGAATATAATAAAAGGAAAAATAGAAGGGAAGATTCCACGACGAAGACCATGAGGCATGCACACAGGACAAGTTAAGGACGTAAAACAGAGAAGGTATCAAGGATTAAGGGAATTAACATTAAATAGAGTAGAATGGAGGGCTGCAGTAAACCAATCCTAGGATTGAAATACTGATGATGATGATATGTTCTGCAAAGTGAGCGTTTGTACACACCTCATATTGAAATGATTAAACATTTAGGTCAAGAGACTTTGTTACTTAGGTTTCCAGCTTTATATGTAACATCACTGACGGCATGGTATGAGTTATCAATTAGCAGAGAAATTGTTATACTAACTAAATGTTGAGTCTTTTAAATTATGCCTGAACAGTTCTGATTGTCCAATCAGCATGCATTTATCTTGAAAAAATTGTGACAAACATAAATTAAAACTATAGACATTTTGAGTTAAAATAAATCAAATTGTCATCTAAACAACAGGAAAATTAGCATGATTTACTAATTTTGTACAGCATTTTCTTGAACCTTTTATCAGAGTAGGGAGGGCAAAAAGAGGTTATTGTCTGCTGAGAAGTTCTTGTGGAATGTAAATATGAGCAGTATCTTATTAACTACAGTTTTTAGCAGAGGTGGAGGTAGTATACACCTTATACTGTCACTCTATCTATTCTTAAACAAGAAATTATGCAGTATCTATAAGTCATACATCCTCCAGTAAGCCTTATCAGTTTTTTAACTCAAAGCACATCACCTTAAAGTAATGCAACACAGTAAAAAAATGGGCCATTAATTCGAGAAAAAATTGAGTTATAGGCACCTGTACATATTATCTGTTGAACTAAACTAAATCACCACAAGTTTTCATACAAAAGTAAAAAATTATATGAGGAAAGTTACTGCTAAAAAAATCACATAGAAGTTTGATCTAGTATTTTCCCGGCGAATAATGTTTTCCAAGATTATTCGGGTCTCCCACCGGGTCCACGTTCGTAGATCCGGCTCGAAAACAAATCCATTAACCGAGACAGCGGATACTCCCTCAGTAACGCGTGGAAACCCATTTTGAGGAACATCAAGGAAAACAAGAGGTGGAAAGCGTCCGACCAATCAGACGTGACCTGACCTCCTGACCAAACTATATAAGGCGGCCAAATACCTGAGTAACGACATGCCCTGAAGATGATGGACGACTTGGCCATCGAAACGTCGGCAAACCTACGAACGTGGACCCGGTGGGAGACCCGAATAATCTTGAAAAACACATAGAAGTTATTCGTTATGATTTCATAGTTCCTGGCTTCAAAGAAGCAGTGGAATGAAGGCGAATACTGATTCTAAATCAAATGTTATTTTGAAAATTCTTGGCTGGCTGATCTAAATGTGTGCCTTATCTGAGCAAAGAGTACAATGTTTTCCAAATGCCACAGCATTGAAATTTTGGTCAAACTTATCATGAAAGAAAATATCTACTAGAATGTATTATTTAATAAAGAGGATGGAAAAAAACAGAGGCTTCTAAGTCCTCACTAATGAATCAAGGCTAACTTATATCTAAATTGCCTTTTTGAGAGAGTAGAACTAAGATTTTTTTATGATTGCATGGGGATTAGGCTCATAATTATGAGCCAAAGAAAAATCGGAATGATTACCTGAGGTACAAGACTTAGCCTGCTGTAACAATACATATGTTGTCTGAAGATAAAAGGTAAAGGATAAATAAATTTAAAGTCAATTTATCAAAAAGTGATATTTTTGAACACTAAGGATCCTCAAATAAGTTTTGACATCATTTATTCAGAAGCTGACTTATGAAGATTCCAATTTAGAAATAAGTGGCAGTAAAAGTCAATCAGTCTTATCAATTACCACAGGATAAGGTAACCATTGCATGAAGCTACATCAAATGCTGGTTGAATGAATACATTAATTATGATAGCTGAAAAGGCATTCTAACAAAAACTAAGCGCTAACAAATAACTGCTAATTCGCAAGCATAAAAAATATTTTATATTTGTAATAATATACAACATAAATTACTTCAAATTATTGCACTAAATGAATGAAAAAAACATCAAATGACCATTATATTATCCTCATATAAGAAAATCATAAACACAGTAATCAACCTGAAGGTCAGTTTGGTAGGCGATGGTAGAGGTCACCCAGTACTAAGCCCAATAATGTGTGAAATTCACGAATCAGGGTAGAGAGGCCAGTACCTTTCCCCGTGCCAGTTATGGTTTCCCAGGAAGACCTGGTACTCAAAAAAATCACACAGCTTGGGTGGAGCTGAGGTTGCCGAGAGAGGCTTATCAAAATTGTACATTTATCTCATGATATTTCCTCATTTATCATAAGTTAAATGTATAATTTTGATTTGGGTGATTCATAAGAAATGAGAGCATTGCAGAAGTTTATCACACAATGATTTCTAAGGCAATGTAGTCTACTTGCTAACTGAATCTATACACAGAAGGATACAATTTCAGCTGGAGTCATTGACTTCCAGGGTCTATTTAAGCAACATTGCAAATATCAGGTTTTCCCCAAGGCATAATTGATGACAGCTCAAGGTGATTTTAATCTTGTGCAGTGGTTTCCCAATCATGTATCCTAACTCAACAGAAAGGTGTACATAAGAAGAAATGTAAGATGATTAAGTGAGAGATGGCATCAGAAAATTATGAAAGAGCCTATAAATACAAAATTTAGACATCACAACAGTTAATCATCAAATTCAGATACCTACAACCCTTTAATGTGAGTGCTTTCCTTTGAAAAATGTCTTTATATGGGAAAATTATCACACTAGCTCAATATTCTTCATTTATTATGTGCAACTAGTTGGCTTCCTTAATTGTAACTTTGGGGAGGTGTATCAAAATTTTAAAATGATTCAGGAAAGAGTATTGGAACAGTAGCAGGAGAGTGAAGAAACGGAATACCTGCAAAATTAATTATCACCCAATTTCAACATTCAAGCCATCTCCTTTGCCTGTTTAACACCTCCATTATGAACTTTCACACTAAAAATTAAATGTTTCTGTGATTTCAAAGACAAAAATGTGTGCTCTGGAAAACCAAACTATTCCTTTATTAGTTTCCTGTCAATTTAAGTGACTATGTATTTAAAATATGTTATAAAATGAATAAAAATTGAACACCATTCTTGAAAAAATTGCTGAAATTTTATGAGTTGATTGGAATGGTTGAATTTACTGTTAAAAATGTGCTCCTTTGGGGGCATTAATATTTTAAATTTAGTTCAATGAACCGTTGAATTAATGTCAAAAGTTGTCCCCTTCACATTCTAAAATATGATGAAACTGTCGAAAAAGAACAAAATTCAACACCAAACTGTGGACTTTAAACAGACTGTTTTGTGTTGAAATTTAACAATTTTGCACAAAGAGCAGAATACCATACTCTCCAAGGAAATCATCCAATGCTTTGAAAAGAATTATTAAGATCATTAACAAAGACTAGGGTGGAATTATGTTATGCCATGGTAGACTTAAGGAAATCATAGCACTCCTGGGAAAAACTTATTCAATAAATTGTGCACCCTGTTAATAATTAACAACCCACATGAAGATATTTAAAACTATGTACACTCCCAAACCCTTACTGCTTCTTTCATTTGTGCTTTAGGAATATGCATATATCTCCAAATGTGTACACCTGCACAGTGAAACCTCAAATTTATGTTTATGAGAGGGCCAACAAAAAAAGTTTTTAAAACAAATTTTCACATTTAGACACTAAAATATCTCACGGCATCATGATTAAAGAAAGATTATACATGAAATTTTGTAGATAAAAGTAAATTTGGTTAAATTCGATTAGAAAGTTCATAGCAATGAATATTCAGAGCTCAACTTCTCATTAAGAATAAGTGATTTAGCTGCATTCATTAAATTTAAGTAAAATAGCAATAATGTGTCTGTACCAGTAATTCAATTGTCTACTACATTTCAAGCTATTGGGGGTCATGAGGAAAAATCAAATGATTAGCCACTTTTTCAATGAAGTGCCATATGAAGTGCTATTTACAATGTTGTATATCTATAGGGACTCAAGGGCTCATTTATATTTTTTCGATGTCTTTAACTAATTTATTAACCTGAGAAATGCAATATGACGAGAAAAGCAGTGTCCTGAATTATTTCTTGAATAGTACACAATCACGCTCCCTCGCAAGATTCACATTTTGAAGAATTTCCAGTTTCTCTTCTTTATCAATGTGATTTTTATTCAATTTCAACCTTGCTAAAGCAATTTTCAATGAATCAATATTAAAATGAAATAATTACTAAGGTCTGTCAATGGCTTAGGTATAATTTAAGGTGATTAAAAAAATCCTGTCAGAAATGACAAACGTTACATTTTTAATTGTTCCGACTAAGTATATATAGACACAATTTTATATTTAGCTGCCTAGAGCAAACACCTAGCTTACCTAAGCGTAGAACCAGAAATGGCGTCATAATGAGTATTTTTTATCATGCACCTAAAGGCATTAAGTTTCTTTAACAGGTGAAATTGGGAAATCTCATAATCCATCGTTTCAACAGCAGTCATTGAGAACCAAATGAATGAGCAAATCTAGGGGCTGTCAGGAATTTTTAAATAAAAAATTAACCTTTGTCAATGGGATCACACAGCATATAAATACAGTGGGCATCGAATATTTTCCAAATTAGTTAATTGATGAGAAACATAACTGATAAATGGTATTGGCTGCATTTTTGTTCAGCTCATGCACAAGTCAAAAAGAAATCAATCAAGCCTTAATTATGCACAGATGAATGGCAAATGGATCATTTTCATTAACCTTCAACAATAACCTAGGAGTTTTTTGGTCATTTAGCACTAATTAGCAGTTGTTTGATCAATTTTAGTCATCCCTGGGGATCAAAAATTAAAAAAAAAGACAATATGCTGGTACCATATGGCAATTTTTAATTTTAAATGCTCAGTCAAAATACATGCATCACGTGTAAATTGCAGAAATCAAATTTGTGAAGGTCAATATATACTATTGGTGACATTCCCAGAGTGCAAAATTCTCATATTAATATTAAAATGCTTAAATTCTAAATCTTTTGTACGTGGAAGAGGTAATTTCTGTCATTTTAATAATACAAAAAAACCGGATTTCATTTTACCTTCAGTCTTGAATTTAAAAATGAGAAAGAGTTATTCATCATGAGGTACCTTTAATTTTCTTCAATGTACAGTCTTATATCTTTCCCATGATATTTCTATCACATATCTTCATGAACACTACTGGACACTTTTGACAGCATCAAATTTGAAATATAATACATGATGAACACATGCATGGATTTTTAAGAGATGACGAAATTTTTTTAAAACTTAATTGACAATCAGGAAGCACATGAAAAATAACCATACATGGGCACGGTCTAAATATGAAGACACTTTCTAAAAAAACAGATCTGAGTTAACTGAAACTACAAAGTAGACCCGAATTACTTTCTGTCAAGAGTCATGAAAGTGAAATCACATCTGGGATATGAAATGTGATGCATTTGAATAATTATTCAGGTCAAACCACATCAAATTTTCGATGCTACAGTGAAACCTAGACAAGCATGTCCCATATAAAACCCTTCAAAACACCTACTGAAGAATCAATTCTTACATATGAAGTGCCACTTGCTTCAAATCAACCAATGTAACTAACTAAGTGGTATCTTTTACAAGCGTCAGTCATGTAAGCAGACTTTTCACCTTGAAAATAACTTTACTGTTGAAACCAATATGGGAAAAAACAAATACATTTGCAAGAACTACACTAAGTCACCCTTTAATTATTCTACAGAGAAAAAGAAAGATACATGAAAGGGTTGCTTAATGATTTGTGAAGCCAATGGCATAACCAGAAGGATCTAGCTCCATAGAACACATCCTTAAGATGCCATGGCTAATGTCCTGGCAAACTCTCCTTACTGTCCAAGGTTAAACCCTATACTAAAAGTAATCATCTATTGTTTTTTTAAGGTACACTGAAGGCTAAAGTCATCTCACAATATCAACTAATTCCAAAAAATTACATACCATTTCAACAAATTTTCCATATTATATTTGAGACACAAGTTCATTAACATTTTGCAGCAAAATACTTGTAAATAACTAAATTATGACTTAGGAATATACCCAACTAGATTAATATGGCAGTGATGATTAAATATGTTTTTACCAACTTATTATTAGTTTATATTTGAATGCTGACCAAAGATGTTTGCTTACTTCCATCATTGACATTATGCATACATTGGATGTTTATTCTATGAGGAACTTGTTTCTTTTACAAAGTCATTATAATTTAAAACAATTTGCTAATGCTATTATTTGTGAAAATAATTACAGATCAAAAAAAAGGAAGATTTATGGTATAGATATCTTTTGATGTACCTACTGTCTTCGAGAATTCTAAAAGGAAATATGATAGCAATAACATAGTGCTGGCCGAACAAAGGTATTCCTTTCATGAATGATAGTGAAATAGAATTTCAATGCAGCTTTAAAAGCAGAATGATATATTTGGCCCTCATCAATGGAATTGAGAGTAACAGAAGAAAAGCATTGGAAATGAAAAAATAGTAACTTTGTGATTCCACTGAAAATTTGTTTCCTTACCACTCAGGTTTCAACGTTCAACGTCACCCTCATTTACCTGTAGATAACGCTGAATGTCAAAACCCGGGTCGTATTGTAATAAACTTTCAGTGGCATCACAAAGTTACCATTTTTCATTACCAATATGAATCAATTCCATAAAGTTACGCCGGAAACCATCAATTATAGAAGAACAGAATTAAATGAAAAAAGAAGCGGCTCCAATATCATATGCGCAACTTCATTGGGCTAAGTCATTGGGAAGATGTCTGAAGGTTTACCTATTCACACCCACAAAGTGGGATTTATTTTATTATTTTTTTAAAAATTAACTCTTGTAGCAGCAAGTGCTCCTTCATCAGCACAGCAAAAAAATTTAAATTGCAAATGTGCCTATCATTTTAAAAGAACTAAAAGTTGCTTCATGACATTACTAACCAAATATGATACTACACTATTTTCCAAGTTTCTTCATTTCAAAACTGAGCATTTCAAAGTAAAATTTCTTTTCAGTCTCTTGAATTTCAAAATAACAAAGAGTTACTCCACCGAACAAAATTGCATACTTGATCCATTTGAGAATAACAAAAATTTGACGTCAAATATATCCATAACCTTTATGAGAATTTGGAAATGTTGAAAAGTATCATAGAGTAGTCACAGCATAGGTAAGCCACAATGAACCCCAATTTAAACTAAAAACTGCCGAGATCCTCGAGATTATTCCCTTGTTAAGGCACTGTTTACAAAATTTTCTTCCTTACCATAAAAAATCTTATTTTACAATACATGCTTTGTTTGCCACATTCCTCAGAGAGAAAAAAATATGCCATAAATAAAAATTACCAAATATCTTTGTATTGCATTCATAGTTGGAACACTACATGGCACAAAGATGAACTTTTTAGCGAAATTTAAAAGCTTGGAAGGGGGAAAGAGAAAGATTATGGTGTTGCAGGAAATGCTGATGTTTGCAACAAAGATTAGCAAGAGGCTTACTGATTGGAATTCATATGTTGACAGGTTACAAAAGGAACCAGAATGAAGATTTCTGCTAAAACCCTGATGGAATGGCAGTACACACAGTTAACTTCAGAATCAAGAAACTAATAGAGAAATTAAAGAGACAAAGTGATTAGACAAACCATGCCTAAAATACATACTGCCAAAAGAAGTGCATACATAAATGCATTGCCTTTAGAGCCTGTTTCACACAGATTGTAAAAGGTACAAGAAAAAGGAAATCATATTTTCAACTAATTACCCTCCCTGTAGTAAATTTTGCTACCGACTATCAATAGTCTTTACTAGCTTTAGCTATTCTTCATACGTAATGATTATGGATTTTGTCCGTGGCAACAAATCAGTTTTCTTAACTAACAGAGACACATTCATCAAAACAAGTTCAAGTTCAATATTCAAAATAACACAATGTCATTATTTACTGTACTTTTAATGCCTAATGCTAAATGATCCCAATAGAAGATTTAATGTTTTACATGCATATTAATTACCTTAAATATTTATTCTGAATTAAATCCACATTATTGATTGGGTTATCAATCACTTATTTAAAATATTTGATTTATGCTAATCATTAAGAGTCAATTCTGATATCATATCAGATAAGAAAATACTTTGTTCTTCCACATATCATTTATTATGCATGACCTAGGTTTCGACTTAGAAGGTCATCAGGTTTGATGATGACTTTGTAAATCGAAACCTAGGTTGTGCATAATAACATACGCGGAAGAACTGAGTATTTTCTTTTCAGCTATGAATCGCTTCCACAAAGTGATGCCTCGAACCATTCTATTCTGTCTGATATCATGTTTGTATCAAAATGTTAGTCAGTCAATTAAGGCTAAACATTTTTGATTAGTTCAGAGTATTGTACCTAATTCTTATACAAGCAATAATTTTTTGTTACCCACTGGAAAAAAAAATTCTGGAGTATGCACGGGAATACTCATTTCTCAAATTTCTTTAAAAAACATGCCTAAGGTTTCACTGTACATCATCAATGTAAATATCTACTCAGTATTAAGGCAAATATGTTCTTATTGCTCATGTCATGTATTATTATCAATTATTACAAAATGATAGCATTTCTGATAATCTGCTCAGTTTACCATTAAAATATACATATATTTATTTATACATATATATTTATGTATGTGTATTATGTGCATGCTTGTGTTTACGCACATACAAACATATATATAAATATATACATATGTGTCTCTACATGTATATATATTGATATATAGAAAAATGGTTATGCTACCTTTTGACTAGCAGTTCAGCTTGTTCAACTTGATTTCACATATTTTAGTAATTACAAAAAGAAATTAAAAATAAACTAGATCCATTGACAAAAATTATTGTTATGTCTCTTTCATTTAAAAATAGAACAAAAACTTTCTTCCTAAACAAATTATTTTCAAAAGTTAGGCGGTAAATTCAGTGCAAGAGCTAAAATGTTACACTGTACAATTACAAATTTCACATGTGAAAAATAATAAACAATGTTATAATATAAAAAAAAACACTTTACACTTCAAATAAAATTTTTTCGTTACAATGACACTATTAACTGCTTATATTTGTAATAACAAATTTGTTGCTTTAAATCGGAAGAGTATTCATTACCTCACTATATAATTACGGGGATTAATCAAAGATTTTAATGAACTCACATCACTACTTTTACAGGACACTTCTAGGGAAATTTGATAAGAAAGCATAAAAAAGAAATTATAAAATGCTTTGTACAGTAGAGTGAAAGACATAGTAATCATATGCAAGACATTTCTCAGCATGCATACAAGAGAGTTCGCTCAGAGGAACATTAATTGGTAAATAGGTCTTTATCATATGGAGAATAATCAGTCTGAAATTTTTAAAGCAGAGCATGGTGCTCACTTAGTGTGATATGGTTCATTAGCCTTTATGAGAAGCCACATTTGTAATGTTAAAGAAAAAGAGCACATTAGGTTTCATATAAGTGAGATGCTTCTGCCCTTGTTTTCATATTAGGGGATAAATTAAGCAGTGAATCAGTTCAAAATTTGGATGCTTTAAAAACTATTAGATTCAGAGGTATATACTCTAAAGTCACTTAAGGTGATGATAAAAATATTGATATTTTGAATTAATGTCCAAGACATTTTCTTAGCTCTACCATTAAATTTTGGAAGAGCAATGTAGTGGAGAACTTAGCACCTTAATTGTGAAGAAAAACTTTTGTCACAAAATGGACTTTGAAAAGTGTTTCTGCACAAATAATCTATCCAAGTCACACTCATTGCTGTGTACACATTACACAGAAAAAAGTGTATTATACATTTCGTAAAAGGTTGTACTACACAGTGTAATCATAGCACAGTATATGTTCACAAATAAACATTGTAATTAAAACTAAAGAGAATGTATCAGAACACAAGGTATAATGAGGAACAATTACCTTCAGGATTTTTAACTTATGAAAGATGTTCATAATATTAAAAAGAACATATTAAAATTGCTGGATACACCAACCAAAAACCAATGGATACAAAAAACAAAATTGATTAGCATGTCTGCACCAATCATACAGCTACCATTTTTGTGTAGGCCATGAAATATTTCATTTTAAAGAAATTCTATTAATTAAATTCACGAGTTTTGGTTGATTCCATGCAGAATAAACACCCCACACTTCTGTGGGTGAGGAATGTAAAAAAAAATCATATCAGCGGCATCAAAAAGACTTCCTGAAGAGCTATTTTCCAACAGGTACTGTATTAAAGGGAAAAGCTACATGACACACCACTTGAAAAAAAAAATCCCTTTAATTTGACAAGAAAAATTGTTAAGTTATAAAAATGGAATTCTTTTTGAAATAAAGATTGCTATAAAATCATATTTATGCTATTCTGTCGTCATGCATAATTTAAAAATATTTACAAAAACATTATAAAATAGGTTACTCTGAATATATACTGCAATGAGTGTGTTTTTTTTCCTCAGCTAACATTTTGAAATCACAACATTTTCACAAGCTTCAACTTTATACACGCATATTCCCTCAAGCCTCACAGTCTGACCTTCAGTTCTTCCATCCTCTGTTTGATTCTGCGGCGCATTTCCCTGTACCTGCAACACAGCACAACAGTAAAATGTATCACTGATCATATACATATGCATCAATACTAAAGAATGATAGTCTGAAAATGCAATCAACCCAAAACATTGGCCACTCATTTAATGATTTCTAATTTCTGGTCACACAGAGGGTTTTGAGGACAATAACAGTTTTAAAGTTTTTGTTTAAACTTAGTTTGAAGAGTAGTATGAAGACATACGTTTTCGTTTAAATACAAGTAAGAACTACAGTTGAACCCTTATTTTACACATCTAAGGGGGACAAAAGATTGAAAACTTGTGAAATACAGGAAAGTGTAAATCTGGGTAAATAGTAATTTCTGGGAAATGAAAGCAAAACCATGGCCAAAAGTTCAAACATATTAGCATCACAACAGTAAAAATGCTACTGCTCATACATCAATTAGTTTTTTGCACAAATAAGCTACGGGACCATTTATGTACCATTAATAAATTACATAGGTGAAATTATTGTGAAAGGAGAATTATGTATAACATAGGTAAGCACATGCCTGACATAATTATAAAACATAATAACGTAAAAATACGACCAAAGAGTAGTGATCAACATGATTAGTCAGATTTCTACACTTCTAGTGAGAATGTTCAGGATCTACACTTGCAGATTCATTATTTTTTTACATTTAACTCTCATTTCCCCAATCTTTTAATTTTGAAATAGCCATGGTCAACACTACATTAGTCATATTTCCAAACCTGCTATCCCTATGAGACCTAAAAACAGTCAATCATCACATAAACAAGACAACATCTTTAACCACAATTTACAAATCATGCCAACGATCTCCCAGACATTATAGGCATGCTGAGTATTGTTTTTTTTAGAACTGATGGAAAACTAACTTACTTGGCACGAGTCCTTTTTGCCTCTCTCTCCTCTTCCTGATTGAACTGCTCTAATATAGCTCGACACTCAGCAATGCTGAGATTCAAGAATTGGGCTACCTCGCTGCTGATTTCTTCTGTTCCCTGACGGTCCATCAAGAACAACTTGGCAACATCCTCATGTGGTCCCAACATCACCCGAACCAGAAGGGGATATTCATCATCGCGAAGCCTCCTTTGTTCTGAAAAAAAATCCACATTATCATTCACATGACAGGGCATCCTTAACATAAATGATGATGGAAAATAGTATAAAAGAATACTCTTTGATTTTACAGCAGAGAAATGAAAATTGTTGCTTTTCTGAGACAGTGTTATGAACTGGGTGCCCATTGGAGAACTTTCCCATTGCCATTTTTTGACTGAATGGACACCAACTGTTGACGAATTGTTCACCCTATGGCATTTTGGCTCATAGAACAGAACATTTTAGAGGAATTGCAACCGTAACATACTCCATTTTACTTGGTATATATGTCCATTTAAAAGGCAATAGATGCTCAGGCCAACAGATAGTATTGCTAAAATGTAATACATTTTTATAAAAAAATTTCACAGAAAGTTTCCTTGCCACAAACATAATTTAAAATAAAATGGGCATGCCTTTCAAGCATGATAAAAATATGTGAATGTAAACATTAAACAATTAGATCATAAAATAAATTCCTTTTAAAAAATATTAACTTGACAAAATGGTTTCTATACATTTAAGATTTTAAACATATCCCCAATAGAAAAGTGAAATTAAAAAGTTTGAGTAAATGCAATAATACCAGTGAAATAAAACAGAAAATTAGACAGAAGAATCAAACAATTTGAGCATAGTTATCTTGCATAGGTAATGAATGCTAATGTTTTTACATAATTACCTCCATTGTCACGAACCACAAATAGAGCAAAGTTGTAGGCCTTGCTATCAACCTTGTATTTCTCCAACATGAGGTTGATTACTTCGTTGGTGCTGACCAATGATGTCACCCAAACACTCATTTGGCTGCCATATGGAGGAGTAAAGAAACTAGTCTCCCTGTTATAAAAGTGTCCATTTATTGAGCAGCGTCTTTTCAGTTTTGTCCTTGAACGCAACCGCCCAGGTCGCCTCCTTATGGCAGTGCTGCCAGTTTTTGCTGGCGGATGAGGAGGAAGATGGAAGACAGATCCTTCCTTGTTCTTGCCACCATTTTCAATCACACTTCCTGAACAGTTTTCATTGCTGACACACAGTTCATCTAAAATAAAAACACTTCATGAAAACATGCAAAAACCCTTACATGGCAAAGCCACAATACTAAATGTCAAATTTCAAGTGTTAGCAAGGGATGATACTTTCTCATATCCACTCAAACACTGAAATAACATGCAATACATAACCTTTCACTCATGGCATGTCACAGATTTTAACGTAACTAGAAGAATATCAAGGATTACAGTCCATTTTTGTCATAATTAGGACACATGCGGTTCACATGTGAACTCTAGAGAATTTTCCTTCGTTTTAAAAAGGCTGGGTCTGCAATTTTTTCCGAGTTTAGATATCACAAGTCATTAAACCTTTCTCAGCATGAAACATATGGTTTGAAACCTTCTTTACCAATTTCAATAACACTTGGGAGGCAAAATAATACAAAATTGGTTAAAATTATCATATAGTCTGGTTCAGAGGCCTCTGAATCACATACTGACTTCAGCACTCTTCAGCATTTGTACATGTACTAAGATGAGGCATTTAAAGGAGTTTAATGGATATCAAAAAAACTGAGATGGGATGAAGGTGATTTGAGAGTTTTAGCAGATTTATTAGACCTACAGATATCCTTACACACAACTAATTTAGCAACTGAAGGTTATTATAAAACATTCAATGAGAAAAAACTACCCACAATCCAAGCATGAGGAAGGATGATGCTGAAAGCAGACAACAATTTCAATGGAGAGATATTAGAATAAGTTGAACATCCACCCACATCAGAAGCATCATAAAATTTGAAGGAAGGAGTTGAAAAGACATTCAGCTTCAAGATACTAAAGCTGTGAATGATTTCATGATGAAAACCTAACTACACTAAATGTAGTTCTGGACAATGAAATATTCAAACCCTGTTTTTGCGGAATTAATGTTTTCCTGCAATTTAAAACACTTTTATGATGCCCCAAACAATTTCCTATTTTTCCAACACATGTGGTACCCAGCATTTGCACAACATCAGTTTCAGCTTTTCTGCGAATTGCATCACTCTGTACTGGATTATAGAAATTTTACATCCTAAGAGTTACTCTTGCGCATCAGCCTTTACACAAAAACTTTTTGGACTTTGTTTTGCACAAATACACCTACAAAAGACAAGAGAGAGCAGAAATGTGAATGGTTTTAGAGAAGAATTTGAGTATGGCAAGGCAGCAAAGGCACTACTAGTGATGGAAATGAGAACTACTTCATTCTCACTTTGCCAGGAAAATATTTGTGCGATGAAATGAATAAATTGTAAAACTGGAGTTAGCTATACAATTTATAAATTTTAGGAATACCTGAGGGAGGCCACATTATTACATATTGCACATGAGTTGAAATTATGATGAATGAAAATTACTTTGACCCAAACACATTGGACCATGAGAAATGCAAGAACTGGTGAATGGCAACAGGGATCATTTGTACTGCCTTAACACAACAGATATAAGTGATGGTCTCTTAAATAAGAAAATTATGGAAACTTACTTTATCACTAGAAAACTACATTGAATCAAAAATAATTTTATTTTCATAATAAAATGCTGAAGTTGGGCAACTGTTTGCAGTTATCGAATGACGTGGTAGCTAAGATTCCCGTGAGTTAAATATTCCTCAATCACTCACAAATGGAGCTATTATCCTGTTTGAAAATGGAAAAACAAGACAAAAAAGAATATTTTCAACTGTGCCAATTCTCCTTGACCCACAATTAGCATTTCCCTGGATTTTACACTTTTTTCCTGCAGTTCCTAGAAAAGTACAAATAAGGGTATGTAGTGTGGTACTCAATTGATCAGAAACATTAACTCTGGAAAAATCATAACAAAGGAAAAATTGAGGTTTCAAAGCAAGATGCTGGATGCAAATAAATAAGATTATTTAGATGAAATGAATGCTAAGTAATTATAAAAAGAGTACAAAAGAAACACAGAACTAAGTACAAAATAACATCTTTTGGGAAATATCAGGTTGGTTAGTAACATCTACAAGAATAAAAAGAAGAATTTATTGACATTGAATAATCATTTTCATATGCTACTCCACAGTTTTAGATGAAAAGAGACTAAATACACCTACATTTCTCAGCCAGCCTAACAAGATAAAACCAGACCCCTCACACAAAATGAACTGCTCTTCAATTCTGCATGCATTCTATTTCCCTTCATCCCATCCAAAATCTCGATTCTTTTCCTCCCACTAACTCACATTCTCCCCACTATCACAATCTTCAGCATTCAATTGCTGATCAAAAAGTTTAATCTGCATACATCTTTTGTGCATTCATTGGATTTCTCCCAACAACCCTCCCTCCTCCCATGCTACACCTAGCAGTTGTTTTCCTTTAAGTCTATTTTACCATTCCCATCCTTTTTCACTGCCAAACCTCAAAAGGCTCTCCATTTATCATCTTGTTTCAATGAGCAAGTTTCCAAATAATATAAAACCACACTCCATACCGAATTTTTCACTAGCATTCTCCTAGTTAAACTCATTAGTTAACACTCCTGACATAAATTCCCTACCTCTTGTGAAAGCTTCTTTGCCAAATGCAATTTCCCTTCTTGTGTCTCCACTACTTTGACAATCTCGGTCCAAAATACTTCCAAGATACGTTAACTGTTTCATCTGCTCTAGTTTATGAACTGATATTTTAATATTTAACTTATACATTTTCTTTCTTGAAATATAATGCTAACATATAGAATTTATTAGGTATTCTATCACTTAAGGTTTTGGATGGCTAATGACCAAACAGTAATACTTTGTCAGTCATAACAAAACACAACTTGACATCCACCACGAGAATACACCTTTCTTCAAATCTATATACTTACTTCCTCCTTAATTCCTGCCAACATGATTATCCTTCCTTGTTGGCCTAGCATTCTCCCCTCTATTAATCTTCAATATCAGATTTCCAATGAAAATGCTGTTTAGGCACATTTCCTTCGGTTCTCTTGCCAATGATCCCCTATCTATATTCCCTGCCATGACTAGCAATTCATTTGTTTTCAATCCTGTTCATTTCACCAACTCCATCTTTATAAGTACATCCAGTATGGATGCACTTTTAAAATTTATGGCTTTATATAATGCATATGATGATGGATTAAATGGATGAAAGGACCATTTGGTCTCGATTCTGCCCTAATAAAGACCTCTACCTAACTTCATCCTTCTCCACACCCACATTTCAAAAGCCTCCAATGTACTCTCATCATTTCACATAACCATGCTTCTGCACCATACAAAACCAAGTCCCATATTAAAGTTAAATTGCAACGAGTTAACACAATGTTTCAAAGGAGTAAGTTTTATCTCTAATATACAGATTAAATATAGAGGGGCAAAAGAAAAAAAGATCCATCAGGATGTGATAAATGGAGGGTCATGGTAAATCAATCTTTGGAGAGATAGGTGTAATCACTGTTCAACATACATCACACACTTTTAGGAAGTGCTGCATGAAGCGCACTTTACCGACCATGATAAAAATGAATGCACTAATGAAACAAATTTTGATGCAAACCAAGGGATAAGGGCGACAGACCTTCAGTCACCAATACCAACATCCACCATGGCATCTTAGAGAGACGAGTCTCATTGGTGCAAATTGATACCCGTTTCGAAAGAATACTGAAAGAATACAGGAGAAAACCATTGGAAGAAAAAGTAACCACGTTAAGTGTAATACATTTCCTTAGCACTAAGACTCCACAGAGAGGTCTCCAAATGTATAAACATAACTAAAACAGAATTGACATTTTAAGGCTAATGGTAATTTTGGTGTAAACAAAATTTTTAAACACAAGTACAAGCATAAATATTATGTGCCAATTCATCGTTGATTCTGCAAATCCAGGTAACTCAAAATAAAAACAGCGGTTAATAGGGAATGCAAGACCAATCTAAGACATCACCTTTCAACAAGTGCAATTTTTTGGAATGTTCAATCACCATTTTCATTCAGAAAGAAAATTTGATTTCCCCATTCTTTCTGTATTGTGTTGGCTATTTTTAATGTGATCTTAAGATTTGCATTGAGGGTCCTATTAAAGGTTGTAGAATAGAATTGAAGGAAGAGTTTTAAAGCTTTAATTCTTAACATTTATGAGGCAGGACATAGGCCAGGGGATTTCATTAGAGCCATATTAGATCCCTTAGACAAAATGAAATGATAGTTGTACATGACAGCTATGTTACATTTAAGTTTGAATTCCAAAAGAAACTGCAGGAGATGCCGCAACAGTAACTTTTAACAGAGTCCTCTAATAATATGCATTTCAATGAAACAATTTCAGAGTGTAAAGATCATTCACCTTGACCGGAATTTGAACGCGGATCCCTCAATGTCTGGTCGAGTGCTTTAGCCAGTTAAGCTACCGAGGCATCCTCTAAACTGATATTTTGCGGGCTTTAAAGGAACAAGATGCTGCGGTGAAATACCGTACACATAATGTCATAGGGATTCGTAGTTGTGCACGAAGTGCCACAGTCCATGAGGTTAAAGCCAACTTTTAAACACTTAGGCTGTTTATATCTTGACATATTCCAAAGAAACTGCAGGAGATGCCGCAATAAACAAAATTTCAGAGTTTAAGAGGATCCCTTGATAGATTAACTGGCTAAAGCACTTGACCGGACATTGAGGGATCCGGTTTCGAATCCCGGTCAAGGCGAATGATTTTTACACTCTGAAATTGTTGCATTGATTCTAGTTTGATTTTTCATACAGTTAAAGAAGTACTTATAATCATAGGAGCATGAGAGAGGATAAAAAAGGATGAAGAGGGGAGCAAATGATTACTTAGGGGATGATGAGTTTGGCTTCAGGAATGGGAGAGGTACATATGGCAGTAATGCGGTCACTAGTACAGAGGAGCATGGAATATGATCAGGATGTATATGGCTGCGTAGGTTTTCGCGGCGGTGGTTTGAAGTATTCTGCATTGTCGGGTTTCACCGCGTCGTTGTTTGATTCTGAAAACAACTTCGGCGAAACTGTTGTCAGAATCAAACAACGACGTGGTGAAACCTGACAATGCAGAATACTTCATGATCAGGATGTATTTGCTTGTTTCTTGCATTTTTAGGAGGCATTCAATAGTGAATTGGGAAGAATTAATAAAGCATTACAGAGAATAGAGGAGTAGATAGGAGGGATACGGAACTTATCTACAGCCTTTAGATGGCTCGGACTGCTCGGGTAAAAATAGTGGATGGAAAGCCAAGATAGTAATTAATCTTAAGGCTTCTGCGGCATCTTTCTGATGAAGGCTCCATGCTGCCTCCGGAATTACTGTCTGCTACGTAGGTTACATAACCTACACGACGTGACGATAATTCCTGTAAGCAGCATGGAGCCTTCAGTCGAGATAGTGTTATGAAGAAAGTAAGACAAGGACATCCATTATCACCAGTGCTTTCCAGTATAAAAGTTGGAGAAATGGTAAATGAGGCATGGGAAGACCTGGAGACAGAAATGAAAGTTCACCTGGAATTCATAACATCAGTTAGGTTTGTGGATACTCAACATTATAGTCAGCCATTTGGTTACAATCATTGCAACTGGCATTAAAAAAATCATTTGCCGTTTGAGGCCACTTAATGTTAATGGTAAAAAACATCAATAAAAAAATCTTATTAACAGCTTTGTATTGCAGCAAGACACGAAGAAACCACCGCACACCACATCATAAGCAACTTTTGTTCATGGGGTAGAAAGTTATGAAAGCTATTTATGCATTTTCCTATCATTATACTTATTTTTCAAATGACATATTTCTGATCAATTCTATAAGAACAATTACTATATTTCTCTTCCATTTTATTTTCCATGAGTGCAAAATATGTGTTACGTGGGTAAATTTAAAAATTTGGAAAATAAGGACTTCTCCATCAACCTTGCTAGAAACTCTTGCCAATCAAAAAGTTACGATTAAAATTGAACACAAAAAGATTGTAGGACCTGCTAATACCATTTTACGATTCACCATATTATTAACATAAGTAATGAAGAGCATAGTACTAAATCTATGGTATGTACTTACCAATTTCTGAACCATCTTCCACACTTGACTGCGAGGTTATAGTGGGCAAACCAGTGGGCATCGTTCGAAAGACTTTTTCACCATCCTCAACCTGCCTCTCTACTTGTAGTAGATCATCCAATTCATCCCATTCCATCTGCTTTTTATCAAGCTTTACAGGAAGTGTCAAGCATTTTTGAACATCCTGACCATCTTGAGTATCTTCCGACTCCACCACTACAAGCTCATCCGAATCAACAATACCTTGATCTCTGTCAACATAATCCATTGACTCAAGTTCATCGTCATCATCGTCATCGAGGCCGTTAACTATTGCACTACGGTAAGAATTACGTTTTCGGATAGTAACAACTGTTCTTTGGTCATCATCTTCCTTTAAATGAATCATATTCAATACACCCCAGTGGATACGGAGAGCACCTTCCAGCACTAAGCGACCATTAACCTATGTAAATTAAATAAAACAGCATTATTTACACAGTACATATGATCAATAATTGGTAAAAAAAAACACTATATACACATTCATACTTCTCGACTTCGAATTTCTCCACTTTTTCCGTCATAGTACTGGTTAAATGCCTTAATTTTTGTTTCCAAATGTGATCTAGAATAAAAATATAAGAATATAAAGCAGTCGCTGGACCTTGCACTACATGGAGAGTTAACATCCTACATTTCATTCAAAATTTACAGAAAAATTGACGAGGCAAATTTTAATAAAAAAAACATAACCAGAATAACACTGATTTTGACAATGATATGAGGACAGTTTTTAATAATTTATTTATCCATTATAACCGCATACAGTGCTTTCCAAAGATAAATGACCAACAGCTCGAAGTTAAAAATAACACTTCACCTTGGCATATTGGTCCCACCAATACGATTTTCCACTTTTCCAAAGCTGGTATGCGATTCCACTCGGGTGCCATGGCCAAATAGTTGAGGACCAAATAAGGCTCCATAACAAGGTACATGGCAATACGGTACACCTTTGTGCTGAAAAGCAAGTGAATTCATCAAAACAACACATTCCTCCAAAAAAACTTGCATTACTGAAAGCCAACAGTCGAAAAAAAACAATAAAATAGCTACCTCTGCATGCTGTCCTGGGTTTAACCGTTTACCACACTCTTCACACCTGAGACATTCCGGGTGCCAGTCGTAACCCAGTGACTGTTTACGCTCGGCTGAAAAGTCAAACTTGTTAAATAATGAAGTAATAAATACAATACACTTTCTTACACGCGACCAACATGCGTCTTACCGAAATAAACAGGTTTTCCGCACTTATGGCACTTCCACATTATGACAAAGAAGTTGTTCTTCTCTATGATAAAATTCGCAAAACACACATAATAGCTTACATACACCTAATATGAGCACCACAAAAATTACCCTGAAATTTTTCGTTCACATACTCGATTATTAAGAGGGGTTATTGTTTATAATGCTTTAACCCCAGTTTAACGAAGTTGATTAAGTATCAGTTCTTTCTATGGTCAATGGATGTCACTACGCGACGTACTTTCGACAATTTTCATTCCTCATTTGTTTGGCACGGAATTAAAATAGTGTGAATGCCTCAATTTGGTAATGTCAACATTTTCACGCTAAATATTCTGATAAATAGTCGTTGAAGCTATCTTTAGTTCAAACAACTCTCTTTTCGTTGACAGTAACCTGTCACACATGAGTCGTAGAAGGAGAGAGGCATTTAATATACCCCACATACCAAAGGATAAATTACTTCATTTGAAAGAGAAAAATACAGTGCCGATCCCGATTACCGAAGAGACAATCGCTGTGAAAGATCCACCTCTTAAGTATTGGCTGAATTGTATGATCACTCTAACTATGAATTATACACAGGCTAATGACGCATTCAATTATTTTAACACGTATACGCTTTTTTAAAAGTTATTCTACGAACAAAGCAGACAATTGACCCTGGAGAAAGTAAAGAATACGTGAGGGTTTTTGTGAAGGAATTAGTGATATTTCTTATATTTTTGACAATTGTATGCATATGTAAGTCATTTCCTTTTTTTCTTTAGTACCTAGGTATCAAATATTAACATTTTAGTCAACAAAAATCATTACTTTGCTAATTACAACATCTATTTCAGTGGCCTTTAGCATGGCAGGTTCTACAAAATATTTCTTTGCAAAAGCAATGTCTTCCCTCTTTTTGGATTCTTCATTTGATGATAAAGGAGGTAGTTTTCGTGAAGCTTCTCAGACATGGGATTTTTGGAATGTAAATTTCAACATTTCTTTTTCTTGGTTTCCAATTTAAATTATTTGATTTTTGCTGTTAAATGTTTTATGGAGCATTTTTTCGCAGCCCATTGAAGTGGAGGCCTTCATGGGTACCTTTTCACAAGTTAATTATTTAAAAATATTAACTGTGTGATTGGTTTCACCGTACCAAGCCAAATTCTAGAAACTAGGTACTTACATATTCGAAACTTTCACTCAAAATATATGGTGGAAGTGATTTTTGATCTCATTTTCTATACACTGTCCAAGAGGTATTTAAAAACGGATATCTTTGAACAAATAGAAGATGTATCAAGATCGATGTCAAGCAGTAACAGTCACACTAGAGGATATTATATTATTGTTTTAATGAACAGCAATTAATGACTCATCATTTTTTCTCAAAACTGATACGCTTATCCTCTTATACCTATCTTCTGCTTCTTTTAGCCCTTACACCCTGTTCTCAGCTCCTAGGACAGGCTTGTTTTGAGGCCCATCCATATTCTGGAATTTTCTGTTCATCCCAAATAATCTACTCCTCTATTTTTCAATTAAAGTTTATTCAGTAGATCGTTTCAACATTGATTCATCCTATTTTTTATAAATGAATCCTTATTTCCCAATGCCTCGGTTTACCTCCTTCCCTGTAAAAGCAAATAGAGTTGCTTTGGTCTGTATCTGACTCCTGCCTACCTTTCGTTATGCTTACTCCTAATGTCACATCCCCATGAATATTTCTGAGTATCCTCTTCAACCAAATCAACTTTTATTTTATGCCTTGTCTTTCTGTTTCTGCTCTAACAGCTACGATCTCAATCAAAAAGCTTCCCTTAATGCATGTTTCAGAAAGTAACCTCCTGATGCCTTGTTATGTATAAGCCAGTTGCTCTGTTTGTCAAAAAAACAGTGAAAAGCTAAAAATCATTTCCAAAGGTTTCTCTTGGAACTTTTGCTGGTAGATTTTGAGTGAGGAGCACAATCCAACTCTCCCCTAAAGCCTGCTCATTTCCCCCTAGTTTTCGGAATATCCCAGACTTGTAGCTCTCATGGGAAGTTTACATTTTCCGAGGTACTGTGCTCCCCATTTCATCCACCCCATGTATATGTACTTCCTCCAATTGTTTTATGAAATGTCTGGGTAACTGAATGTACCAGTTCAAATATACAGGGCAATTTTTATTTGGAAGGGATTGTCTTTGATACTTATTTACCTCTTGCCAAAAGTTATGCATATGAAACTCATGAGTGAACATATCCATTGAACAGTTTGCTGATAATGTAATGGTCAAGAGCTTTTATTGGGACCGTTGGCCAAGTGCAAACAAGGAATCCGATGATACCAATAGAGAAGATCCAAAAATATTGTATGAAAATGAGCTCCTTGGATTACCACGTCTACGACAGGTACTCATTTTTATTTATCTTTTGTATATTTTCATTTATTTTCAAATATAAATGTTGTGCAAAAAAGTCCTTTTACATACATTTATAAAAATTTGGATATTATATGATTTCAACAAAAAAAAATTGGGTATAACTTTTAGAATCACGTAGACTTAAAGTATACTAGGGAATATTACAAAAGTTATGAATAAACTGAATACTGCTTCTCATTTATATTTTAGCTCTTAAGCTACCTCTGTTAGACCTTGTGTCCTTGGGATCATGAAAAGTCATTTTCGGCTTTTCATTAAGTGTCCCAATGGCAGAGTTGACATAGCACCCATGCCGGAGGAGGGCTTACAAGGGTGGCCTGAAACGTTTCTGACCTAACAAAGATACAAGGCATTTTTTCTGAAATTTTCTCAAATTTTCTGAGGTCGGAAACTTTTCAGACCACCCTCGTAAATCCCTGACCTTTGGGTTAGCAGGCAAGCATTTTACTCAATTAGATAATGGAGGCAGGAAATAAGTACTTGACTCTTGTTCATAAATTTTTGCTCTGTGAATGTTAACATTTTCAAAGGACTCATTTCTCTTCTTCCTAATGCTGTCTAAATACTCCCTTGAAGCTCAGGGTAAGAAGTGATTCATGTGATGTACATGGTGACTTTCGAAGGACTTTCTTGTTTTGCTATGATTTCTACTCCTCAAGGTCAGAAGACAGAAATCCATTTGGCCCAGGAAATGACACTGCGTAAGTTGCAATTAGAAGATTTCTAATCATTCTTGGAATTTACCCTTGCAGGTTTTATCATTCTCTAATTAATTTTAGGTGGACTTATCATTCTCAGTCAGAACTTGATGGATCAGCTCATTGGGGTCTCCTCACAAACTATCCAGGTGGTGGATATTACCAGGATCTATCTCGTGACAAAAATTCAACTGTTATGATAATTGAACATTTGAAAAAAAATAACTGGATCACGAGAGCAACCAGAGTCATATTCTTGGACTTTGCCGTCTACAATGCCAATGTCAACTTATTTTGTGTCATTAAGTGAGGGAAAGCATGCAACTTTGTTTTAAAAAAGAGTAGTTATTTTCTTAATTTGAAATTGAACATTTCCGTACTATATAATAACATGAACAGTAATGTGTGAGAAGAATGTCAGTTTATGGTCAAATGGGAATAAGATAAAGTAGATGGGTTGTGGCTCATTATTTTAAAGTGAGGAGTGGGATTTAAGAGAGGTAGGTATTGCAATTGGAAATGGTAACTTAAAGGCCTCAATCTCTCCCTGAAGATTTTGGCATCTGCAGGACCAAGTATATGTTGTTAGTGTTTTCACTTATGCCCAAGCAGTAAGAGATAATGGGTGATCACTAGAATAGTGACAGGGTGTGATGGAAGATTAGGAAATCCCGTGAGGGTAGATGATAAAAAGAAAAGGAAAAGGGAGAGAAAAGGAGAAAGTTGCAATGCGGTATTTGTGGCAAGGCTCTCTCATGGTTATGTTACAAAATGACTTAATATTCACGATTATTGACCTATGACAATTTGATTGGGGGCCAATTCTTCCATTCCACGTCCAGTTTGCAGTTTTCCTGCAAAAACTGAGGATGTCCTGTCACCCAGATTTGAACCTGAGTTCTCTTGTCAGTAGCCAAGTGTTCTATCCTTTTGCAGACATGCTTGCCTATTCATAAATATCAGTGGTGTAACAACATCATAAGCACCTGGCCTTGAAACATAAAATTTAGAATTGGCCCTTTTTTGCTGATGAGCCACATCATCATTTTCAATTCTTGAAGTATTATGACCCATTTCTCTCCCCTAGATACTCTGGCTGATTGATGTCATATGTCTTTACTTTCACATCTGCTGTTATTTGTTTAATGTATGCTGTGCTGGGTCTTCCATTGTAATTTAAACAATGAGGATGTTTATTGGTTCCTAAAAGACATGTTTGAGTAGTAGCAGGTTTTAGGGGAAGCAACCAACAGCTGAGGTCATTTATATTAATGATGGGCAGGAAAGGATGAAGGGTAGAGAGAAACCTGACGTTGGCATTAGCCTGCTCTTAATGAATGCCATCAAGGGGTGTGCAGCTTAAAGTCCCATTTGATGGACGGTGTACTTACTCAAAAGTGTCCTCCTCAAAGCACCTCAAGTAGGGATCGGGATGCCACTTAAAAATATCTGTCGCTGTGGGCCCTCTGGGTGGGAAGCCAGCATGTTAGCCACCACACCTCCTCAATCCTCAAACGTTTGAGATGTGTTACAATAGTATAATATGTTCATTTGTCTACCAGAGGCAGTGGACAGTATCGACAATGCATGGCAGGTGTATAGAACACTCCTGGGATATATAACTATATTCCCAAAAAGATATATACACTATAATTATGACATGAAACTAATATACTCTTACCTAAGTTTTACATAGATATTCATTCACACTATGATAACTTTCATACACCAACTATGCAAATATGTATTCTTTTTGAATAGTTAAATTCCTGTCTTATTTTTCAAATGGTTAAGCATATTATTAAATAGTTTTGTGCACATTGATGTTGGTCTGTCGGCTACCATAGACAGATTTGATGATTTCACATGCATAACTTTACATCTTCTGGTATTTTGACAGTGCTGACCATTATTCATTGTAACGTCATTCTTGTGTTTTATAGCATAAGTCACTGCATGATAGATGCATACACAAGGTACAGTTAGTATTTCCAAATATTTAAAGCATATGTAAAATTTTTATATACATGGAACTCATCTAATTGATTGCAAAAATTATACTTGCAGACAAGCACAATACATTGTGATTAAAAAAACAGTATACAGGAGGAGTAACTGCATATATAAGAACTTAAAATTAAACCACTTGGCTTTTCCACATGGAAAACATTTTTATTTACTACCTAGGTTTTGTTATGGTATAACTTCATCAGGTAAAAATACAAGTCAAACACAGTATATATAGCTCTGGACGGAGGAAAAGAGGAGGGAGGGAGGAAAGCAAGGATTGGTTGAGGTAGGAAGAGGGGAGTGGTTTAAGAGGAAAGTGGCATCTGGTGGAGAGCTAAGTGGTTTAATTCCCCTCTTCCTACCTCAACCAATCCTTGCTTTCCTCTCTCCTTCCTCTTCCCCTCCATCCAGAGCTATATATACTGTGTTTGAATTGCACTTTTACCTGATGATGTTATACCATAGCAAACCTAGGTAGTAAATAAAATTTTTTTCCACGTGGAAAAGCCAAGTGGTTTAATATTAAGTTCATGTGAAGATTTTCCACCAAGTGATGCCAGACACTGTTTTATTTGCATATATAAGAGTAAAATTACCTATCTAAATAGAGAGACATGAATTCATCCATTGTATAATATTGATGTTTACATAGGAACTGAAAAATTTTAGACATAAATTACAAAAGATTTTCTATTTCTCCCTTCGTTTTCTATGTAATGATTTGGGGAATATCACTCCAGCATAACAAGGGTGCTGAGCAAACATAGCTGAGTTATGACCTGTTATCCTTAAGTAATTACACAGCCTCTTGTTCTGTGCCAATGTACTTCATCATTGGTCATCAAATTAAACTTGGCTTTGTTTTGCTGCACAATAGTAATAGCATGGAATATATACATACAAGGAATAGTTAAACTTTTAATTTTTTCAAACTAAGGTCTACGGCTACTTGCCCTTGGAACTTTACCAAGGATTCTCACTGCCCATTTTTGCAACCTTAAGAGGCACAAGGAATGATATGAATGCCCCCATCATGAAGCAGTCCCACATAGTAACCACCATACTGTATGTGCCTGCAGTTAACATGATCTATATTATGTGAATTATTTAAAAAAAACTATAATTACTACAAAAAACTTTTAAAATAACTATATTATTACTAAAAGATAAGAAAAACTTAAATTTTGATATTGCATGTCTGATGTGTAATCATCACCTTCCACACACCCCAGCAGCGGCTTGTAGGTATAAGGTAGATATATATGAGTGGTAACTGTAAACTTTTACTTTTTGCTATATAATAATTGAGATAGAAACTTATTTTTTATTCTTATGGCTTCTCAACATGGTAACCATCCAGAGTTATACATTTCTACCAGTGTTTCTTGACCTCTCCAAGGCCGTAATTGTAGAATTCAGCAGATTGCATCAAAAATCATTGTTCTACCTCTTGAATGATGTCATTTGTGTCACCAAATCTCTCATCCAACTAATGCTCAGATATCACATCAGCAATAATTTATATATTGACAATTCTGATGCTCTTAATATTAATTAATAACTAAACTAATAATGAATTCTGAGCAATGGATCATTACTTTCTCTCTCTCAAATTTCTTTTATGTAAATACCCAGATCTCTTATGCATTACCTCTTAGTCCTCTGGCCACTACCATGGAGGCCAAGGCAATGGCACCATCTAATGATTATAATCAATGCACAAAAGAGTAGTGAATTTGAACAAAAATATTTTTTTCTATTGATTAGATTGACATTGAGTCTACTGTTAATGCAATTTATTACCATTATTATTTTTTATTCTCTTAAAAACAGGAGACAACCTTTTTTTGATTTTTTAGGCTGGTTTTAGAGTACCCACCTACTGGAGGAGTAATTCCATCTTGGTCTTTTAATGTGGTAAAACTAATAAATTATGTCACCATGTTTGACAAGTTTATTCTTGCCTGCGAAATTTTCTTCCTTGTGTTCATAATATACTACACGGCTGAAGAGGGCTATGAGATGTATGTCATGAGATGGAAATATTTTAAATCTTTTTGGAATTACCTGGATCTTATGATTTTGACTGTAAGTAACTATTCAAGCAATATCCTAACACTGGCCTGAACTGGCATTTTTACATCAATATATGTTGCATTTTGGTCTAAATTATATCAGTTGTTGACATTGGCTGCTAGTTAAAATCTTTATAAATCTGACATTTGCTGAAGGTTTTGGATCAATATTAGTTTGACATTAAATAGATATCTTTGCTGACAAGAAAATGGCATAAATTTGATACAATTACAATTTTAGGAAAAGGATGTAATTGATATCTTTGAATTCAATAATAGGGAAAAACAAAATTAAAATGTATGAATAGATAGAAAACAATTGATAGTTATTGGGATTCGACCAAAAGGGTTAACCACTTGGACATGTCAAATCTCCTTCATCACTGACAGCGAAAGAAGGGATATCAGTGTTAGTCACATAGGGTAAATTGACATCTTCAGAACTCAATGTCACATCAATGGTGTCAACGGATAGCTATTGAGTCAACGAATGATGGATTTCACTTGATCTTTGCAATATATTCCATGATTTACATCATTCTTAATCATCTATTCTGGTATCATGTTTGTATTGGAGAAATATATTTAATTGAGGTATCTTTTGGACAGCAAATACCTCTTTCATTTTTTGAAAGACATCTATTTGACAACACTTTTGGCAGCTGCACTGATATCACATTTTTGCTGGAGAAAGATACGTATTTGGTGTGATGCTATCTTGGCAGTATTGCCAGATACTAAGATGATATATTTATATCAAAATGATATTCCAATATATAACTCTAATATGATGCCATGTAGATTTGGGTATTTTGATTATATTTTCTTTTACTTTGTAATTAAATTTTTACCTACCATTGCAGATAGCCTGGGTAGCAGTTGTATTCAATATATATCGTTTCATTGCTGTGAAAATGATGCTAGCAAAAATGCTGGAAGATGTCAACAAATATTCTAACTTCGAATTTTTAGGATTTTGGCAAGCTCAATTTAACAATGGCATAGCCATCTTAGTATTCTTTGTTTGGATTAAAATGTTTAAATTTATGAGCTTCAATAAAACTATGGCAGACCTGAGCAAGACTTTGTCAAGAGTAAGTAACCTACTATTTTTCAGAGTTGATTATTGTTTTTCCATTTAAAAGACTGGGAGGAAAATTAACTCTGATAGCAGTTACGATCTTCAGTGCCCAGGATCTCATTGATACTCGTAAGAATCGAAATGCAGGTACCAGTTATTTTCATTATTTTTTAATGAACTTAGTGTTAAAAAAAATCTTCCTCTGGACATTTTATAAAGTGTGAATGCTGGGACTAATTTTTTGTTTATCTTTGGAAGGATTTGGTGCTAACCACAAGTTGTTTCTAATGAGGTTTTAGCTGTTAAAAAAAAAATTGCCCTTACTTACATGCATTTAATCAGCTTTATTTTCCCTAGTAAAAAAGTACATGACTAGTGGTGGGTGTGGATAAATTTCATATCTATGAATTGTTCAATAGAGTAGTGGATAAAAAAGCAGTTCAGTAAGGGAAAGGTCAGGAAATAAAAAGGAACTAGTGACTCCCAAAACTGGGTCACAAACTGAACTGTAAATTTTCTTGTTTGGCGCTTACATGAGCTTGAACTGTTGGCTTTTAGATTTAGTTGGCTACTGAATGAACTTCTATCGGTGGGAAGGGAATTCTGGTGATAATGACAGGATATTGTATAACTTCTTGATGTGATTAGAAGTTTGATTTAGTGGCCAAGTTTAATAGTGGTCCGTAGGATGTGGATGGAGTACATGAAATAGAAACAGGGATGGGTGCAGGGAAGAAGAAGATGGAGAATTGGTAGGGCTTAAGAGAAGAAAATACCAGAATCAGAATGTTTTTTCCAACAAGATTCCAATGAGAGCAGAATCCATATAATAAGAAAATTTTCTGGATACCTGAAGCCCACTAAATAATTTGATTGATTCAAAATTTCAAGTTTTTATATAACTGTATTTAAACACTTACATATTTTATTGCTATGGATTATGAGTAAAGAGTACACACTCTTGTCTATTTGTAGAATCAAATGGCTTAAAATAAAGGGGAGAAATATTTTCTTGTAAGGAGCTACCCAATGTTGTAACTATAATTACCTGTATAGGTAACCTCTGATGTTTTTTAGTCCAAGGGTAAATCGTTGGAATTCTGAGTCGAGGGCCCAGGTTTGATGCCCAAGTATGTCTTTCTAGGCAGCCTCAGCTCCACCCAAGCTGTGTGATTTTTCAGGTATCAAATCTTCCTGGGAAATCATAACCGGTACAGGGAAAGGAACTGGCCCCCTTACCTTGATACATGAATTTCACACCCTGTCCAGCTTAGTACTGGGTGTACTTTACCATCACTTGCCAAACCGACTTTTGGGTTGATTACTGTGGCTATGTTTGGGTAACCTCTGCTATGTTATGATGTATATTTGTAAATACTAGTGTGATAAATAAGTGGCAACAACAAAATGTCTTCCCTTAAGAAATGATTGGGACTAAAAAGTTTAATCAACCTGATAAAGGCACAATATTGCAGGCACAATAAACCACATACTGCTAGCCTCACACATTTAAAAATGTTTAACAGTTATTGAACTCACATCCAATTATCATATGTAATTTGGCCACAATACACTTTATTCTAGCAAATTTTATATATGACTTGCTTCCAGAATGAACGATTGTTTTAAAATCAAGACTAAAATTAGAGACAGTTGTTACCTTAAAAACCAGTAGAAACCAAGTATTCTAAGAAGTTTTCTGAGTACCTCTACTGGCAGCTGGAAATTGTGGGATCTAGAGTTGAATTCTGATCATAAAGAATGATTTTTCTGATGTGAAATTTCCTGGCTGTGGCAATGAACTGAATGGGTTCTCATTGGCTTGAAAGATGAATGCATTTTAAATATTTAGAATTGAAGATATGGATGATGCATATTGCCTGCCATGGTTGGCAATGTTCAATTATTAAGTATTTGTTGGTAGATCAGGGGATATGGTTGACCTATGAGGAATTTTCCATGCATGCAACTTTTGCATCTACATGTGATTTGGGGGAGGAGGAGATCATTCAAGGCCAAAAAAAATCTGACCCTAATATATACAAGGTGTGTTCCAAAAGTGGAGTAGTTTATTTTTTCCTGGATAGGAGGATGGACAGGCAGCTATTTCTTTGGCTGGGTTTGAGGGAGGGGGGCTTCAGGAAAGGCTGGTGGCAGTTGGCTCCCAGCCTTTGCATAGTGCAAATAATTCGTTTGGCAAACCTCTGTAATGTAACCTCTGTAACATTGTTACATTCTGCCCTTAACCAGTTTTTGGAACAGCATGACGCCATCAAATTTTGTGTGAAACTGAGCAAAACAGGGAAAGAGACTTATGAGATGCTCGAGGCAGCTTATGATGATTACAGCATGGATAGATCGGGTGCTTTGGAGTGGCTCAAGTTGTATTGGGTTGGTAGAAAATATATCAAAGATATTGAACATTCAAGACACTCTTTGACCTCAAACCGTGTCAAAAATCTTTCAAGAGTGAAGGTTTTGTTGGACAGATTAAGAGCTTATGTATGGTTTATGATGATTATGGCATCCCTTAAAGTGATGTGCATTGACTTGTGACCAAAAACATGGGCATTAGAAAGGTATGTGCAATATTGGTGCCACAAGTGCTCTCAGATGAACAAAAGGGAACTCGAACTACCTGGCCTGGTAGGACATGGCAACCCTGCCTCAGCTTCCCTACAGCTCTGATGTCGCCCCACCGGACTTCATCTTCCCGCACCTCAAATCTGTGCTGAAAGGACGTCACCATGGCTAATTGGAAAAATTACAGCAAACTGTGATGAGGGAACCTTCCAGAAGGCATATGAGGCATGGAAAACCTACTAGCACTGGTGTGTGGATGTATAAGAGTACTACTTCGAAGACTTTTGAGTAAAATTATCAATCTTGGCAGTAAATGTTTTTGATGGACTCAGTCCTACTTCTTTTGAGACAAACCATGTAGAGTATTCTAAATGACAATAATACTTTCTCGTATTCCATTTTTACTTTTAAAAAAGTTTTACTTTTAAAAAACATTAGCTTGATGTTGGGTGTCTATATATGTACAAGCTCTGAAGAACAACATTTTTTCTTGCAGTCTGCCAAAGATGTTGCTGGATTTGCAGTAATGTTCATGATTGTATTCTTTGCTTTTGCTCAACTTGGCCACCTTCTTTTTGGTACCCAGGTGAGAAATGATTTTCAGAATTTTCCTAATGTTTGGAAACAGTATAGTGGTCACCTGTCTGACATAAACTTTCCTTAGGTCAAAGGTTTCAAATCATTGGGGGACTCTTCATTTACTCTCCTATGCATAATTCTTGGAGAGTTTGACTTTGAATCTATACAAAGTGCCAACCGGATCTTGGGACCTATCTTCTTCTTCTGTTATGTTTTCTGTGTATTCTTCATACTACTTGTGAGTACCTATCACTTTGCTGTTCAATGAATTATTCATAATTCCCCCTTAGTTATTGCTATTTTAAGACTAAATTTATATACTTTAACTGAAAGAGAAAGTTCGTCTATATGAATGAATATGTAATAGAAATTAAGATATTTTTATCCATTATTAAAATAGAAAGACTCGTACTTTTCCACAGATTTTATTATACGGTACAACGCGTTTCACCAACTTGCGGCATCATCAGGTACAAATTTGCAAAACAGACAGAGCAAGCATATATACCCTCAGGACAGAGTGGGGGCGAGGAGGGTTGGAAGGATTTGAGGGGGGTGGGGGCTCACAGGTGCGTTGATGGATTGTTTTGACCATTTCCAGGCTAATTTCTCGGAGAGGAGTGGGGAGGGGTATGGGAATAATTGCTCATTACAAAGTGTCGTGTTGGGGTTCACCAAGTGCCTTCTAATCTCTAATTGCTCGAGAGCGTCCATTTTTAATCCTTTTGGGAGTGTGTGTAATATCTCTGGGACAAAGTCACTGCTGTGGTTGAATTCTAGTAAATGCTTGGCGAAGAGAGAGTTGTTATTCTGATTTTTGTGACACCTAGCATGTTCCTTGACTCGTAACTTGATATTCCTGCCGGTCTGACCGACATAAACGCTGTTGCAATCCTCGCATTTCAGTTTATAAATGCCTGATTTGAGAAGGCTATCCTGGGTGTCTTTTCCATTGGCTAGAAGTTTGGAGAGGGTTATGGGTGAGTAGAAGGCTGCTTTGAGTGAGGTGGGTAGGCAGTTGGAAATCCTATATGAAAGATCTCCCAGAAACGGGATCGAGCCTGAAACCTGAAGCCTGAAACAATAGAATATATTCGCAAAGCTAGTATAGCATTACAGGCGAAACTTTACTTAAAACTTTCGGTGAAATACAGCAGTGCATCTCTGAATATTCTCTTCAATAACAGTTGCCTCAAAAACGGAGTGTTCCCAGCGTACGTCCAGGTTCGTGCCACTTCGTCGTCCACAACGGCCATCAGAGCGATACGCAAGGCGAAAATCCAGTGGTTAAGGGAGGAACTGAAACTGTGGTATGCAAGAAGGGATTCCTTTGCACATTATTTGTTCTGTCTGCACGTAGAACTTTGCTCTAAGTTACATTTTGCGGAATGGATTACATTTGTGGATGGTGTAAAAGAACTAGTGAGTAAAATCTCTTCTCGCAAATATGTAACCCAGGGGAAAAAACTGAGTAACCTTATTAATAGTCCACCTCAAAATTACCAGTGCACTATTAAAGAAAACAGCCCCCGCACAGTATCGAAATTTGTTCCGGCCGCAAGAGTTGTCAACCTTAGTCACCATACGTTCACTAAGGAGGAGAGTAATATCTTAAAGAAAGGGTTGAAGTTTGCTCCCTCTAAGAAAGTTTCCGAAGCCGACATTAAAAATCTAGCCGCAGATTGCGAGGTTGCCCTTCGGAACCAATCTCTGGCTACCAAACACCAAGTTGCTGAAATCATCATGTCCTCATTGAAGGAAGCAGTGCCAACAACAACCCGCTTTTCCAGCCTTCAGCAACATACGTCCACCCTCCGACGCCTGAAGAAGACTATTGGCAAGGAAGACCTCATCATCCAGAAAGCTGACAAGGGATCTAGTGTCGTAGTGTTGGATAAACGAGTGTATGTGGAAAAGTGCCTTGAGTTCATCAACAACAATCCTATTACTCCGTTATCCAAAGACCCAACCGCGAGTTTCCAAAGTGAAGTGAAACGTGCAGTGTCCAAGTGTAAGTTTTTAAATGCTAGGGAAAAATTTAGTTTAATCCAAATGAACCCCTCCGCCCCCAGGTTGTACGGACTCCCCAAATTACACAAAAAAGCCATACCTATTCGGCCTGTCATCTCAGCTGTGTCCGCCCCTTCACACCTTCTGGCACGAAAATTAGACGTATTGCTCCGAGATCTCACAGGTTTTAAACCTAAATATGGAGTTAAAAACTCTATAGAGCTAGCCCGAAAATTGAAAGATATTGATGTCCCGGAAAAAGCGAGGCTAGTCTCCTTCGACATTAGCAATTTATTTACTTGCGTACCAATATCGGAAACTTTGCTTAGGGTGGAAGAACTACTCAAGGATTCCACCATTGCCCAAAATATCTCAGACGAATTGGTCCCCCTCATCAAAATGACAGTTAACCAGAATTATTTTAGTTTCAACCACACCCTTTACAGCCAAACGGATGGGTTAGCTATGGGTTCCCCACTGTCCCCCTTCCTAGCCGAAGTCTTCCTCAATTCTGTAGAAGAACATCTTTTTAATGCTGACAATCAGCATAACAAAAACGTGGGCTATTGGTTTCGTTACGTGGACGATATACTATGCCTATGGACCGGAACCAACCGACAGTTAGACTCCTTCCTTAATTTCCTAAACAATCTTCATCGGAATATCTCCTTCTCCATGGAAAAAGACGTCAACGGCACCATCAACTTCCTCGACTTGACTATCACAATTAGGGATAATAGACACGAATTTGCAATTTATAGGAAACCCACATATACAGACCATATAATTTCTAATGATTCCGCACACCACTTTTCTCACAAACACGCAGCCCTCCACTCCATGATCCACCGCCTCCTACACATCCCCCTTTCCCCCAAAAACTTCAAAATTGAACTCGTGAATATCACTAATATAGCTACCAACAATGGTTTCAACCCCAAACTAGTTGACACATTACTACAGAAAAAACAAAAAGCAATGGCCATAAATAGCATTTTCGTATCTCAGCCCGCAGTATCTAAAGATTTTAAGTGGTGCTCGATCCCGTTTCTGGGAGATCTTTCATATAGGATTTCCAACTGCCTACCCGCCTCACTCAAAGCAGCCTTCTACTCACCCATAACCCTCTCCAAACTTCTAGCCAATGGAAAAGACACCCAGGATAGCCTTCTCAAATCAGGCATTTATAAACTGAAATGCGAGGATTGCAACAGCGTTTATTTCGGTCAGACCGGCAGGAATATCAAGTTACGAGTCAAGGAACACGCTAGGTGTCACAAAAATCAGAATAACAACTCTCTCTTCGCCAAGCATTTACTAGAATTCAACCACAGCAGTGACTTTGTCCCAGAGATATTACACACACTCCCAAAAGGATTAAAAATGGACGCTCTCGAGCAATTAGAGATTAGAAGGCACTTGGTGAACCCCAACACGACACTTTGTAATGAGCAATTATTCCCATACCCCTCCCCACTCCTCTCCGAGAAATTAGCCTGGAAATGGTCAAAACAATCCATCAACGCACCTGTGAGCCCCCACCCCCCTCAAATCCTTCCAACCCTCCCCGCCCCCACTCTGTCCTGAGGGTATATATGCTTGCTCTGTCTGTTTTGCAAATTTGTACCTGATGATGCCGCAAGTCGGTGAAACGCGTTGTACCGTATAATAAAATCTGTGGAAAAGTACGAGTCTTTCTTTCTATTTTAATAATGGATATCAATTACTTCCACGAAGTGAAGCCTGAAACAATAGAATATATAAGATATTTTTCATTGGTTTTAAAATGATATTGCATGTTTCATTGATAGCATGATTTGGCTTTTGAAAATCAGGTTATTATTTATAATTAATTATCATTATCATTGATATAATTATATTTCAATGTCATATCTTGCTTCTCATAGAACATGTTCTTGGCTATAATAAATGACACTTACTCGGAGGTAAAAACTGAAATAAGTATAAGAAGACAAGATTTTGAATTGATGAAGTTTTTCCACCGACTTTTCAACAAACTTATGCAAAAGTTTAGTAAAAAAAAAGTTGACACAATAGAGGAAGTTCCCGAAGGAAGGATAGCTCACCGAGAGATAAAGGAAAACCTTAAAAAGTAATGGCTTTTTTTGGTTAAAACTAATTTAATAGCCCATGTTTTACAAATCACAAATTTGCTTGTTGAAAATTATTTGAACTTTGAACTGTTCATATAAATCTGATCAAAAATTGATATTTTTTACTCTTGCATCGATGCTGAAAAATAATATTCTAGAATTAAAAAGAACCCTTCGTTCAATGGTGAGATAAATGCTAAGATCAGTGTTCATGAAAGCATAATTAGCATAGTAAAATATGTGTTGCAAACTTGCTTGAGCTATAGTGAATTATTCTTTAGTGCTCATCCACATGTTTAGCTGATCCAAAAATTTCAATATTGGTTCTTTTACTCCATATAAGTATGTAATCGTGGAAAGTGCTCACCTTCCCAATTTCATGCATATGCTACACATATACAAATTATACATTTTTTTCAGGTTCAATTTCTCTGATCTGGAAATTGAAATGTTCTTTGCCAAATATAATCTATCTGGAGATGGCTATCTTACTGAAGATGAAGTGAACAAAATGACAGCAGATTTGTATGGAAACAGTCCACCAGGTGGGAACAATTACATGATCTGTGACTCTTTACAAACAGTTATTTCATGCGGTTTCCTCATGTGCTAGTAAAAGTGAAAATAGCAAAATTTTATTTTATTTATGGAATGAAACTCCCTTTTACTTATTCTTCCATATATTCCTGTTTGTCCATGCAGACTCCTTTTGCCTCTATACATTCATACAGTCTATCAGTGTAAACAAACTCTAATACCCCTGAGACTTGTAATGTCCCTAGTCTCAAGGGAGTGTATTTTTAACAGTAGCAATAATTGGTGTATCTGATGTGTAATTATGCACTGTTTGATATTTAAGAGGTGGTGCATTACAAACAATATGTTGGCTTTCAAAGTTGTCTCTTTCATTAATCTTATAAGTAAAAAGGCCATGGATAATCAGAGTCATGACAGGTGGTGAAGGTCATATGAGCTCATAAAATTGGCCTGTCAAGAGATATGGAAATGGAAATAGGAAGGGTACAAAGATATAGTTGAAAAATCTAGTAATGATTCTGGTAGCCAGAATGTTTTGTTTTTACTACCACACCCTTGGCGTGACCACTTAGGATAAAAAATGAGGGATTTTACCTGATTATGTTGGTAGTCCACCATTTTAAATAGGTTTTTGGATTGACAAAGACTGAACTTTCTTATGTTTCTTAGCCTCACCTAATAAGACTCAACCGGACAGCCCTGATTGAAATGAACTTTTCTTCTATTCCACGTACATTCTACTTATCTTCATTCTATCCAATATCCCTTTCCTTTTCCTATCCCTACCACACTTGCCTAACATTCTCTCCTCTATCACTGTCTTCTGCATTCCATCACCAATCAAATTGCTCTGCTTCCATCTTGCCTGCCTTCTTTGGATGGCTCTCATCAATGCTTTTTCCTCCCCTACCATGTTTATTACTTCTTTGTTAGACTCTCCATCCTTCCATTTTACCTTTTCTATCCTTCTCCACTCCCACATCTCAAAAGCCTTCAATTTACACTCATCCTATTGCTTAAATGACCAAGTTTATAATCCATACAAAACCATGCTCCACAGTAAACATTTCACTGGTCTTTTCTTAAATTCCTTACTTAATACTCTATAAATCAATATGAGGTGTCGATAAAAACAAATTTATGTGCCCAAGGCTCAACCAAGGTTGCTTATTTTTTTAGTATGTATTTTGATTGGTTAAATGTGTAGTTACCTAATTATTTGTGCTAAGGAAAACCATGGAAGTATGATTACATTTGATTGAAGAAATGAAAACCACAATGGTCCCCTGAGGGTGGATTGGATAAGTGAGGGTAGCGCTAAGTGCAATGACATGAGAAAATCCCAATCAGGGTAGGGGAACCACTTCCTTTCCCTGTGCTTCCAATGATTTTCCAGGAAATTCTGGTTCTCAAAAAATCACACAGGTGCCCAAGGACATCACCCAGAATAGAACCTTGGAGCTCCAGTCAGTAGCCCAGTACTCTACCCACTGGACTACCATATTCCCTGGAACAAACAAGTTAAGCCAAAAAATGCAGATTCCCATTAGCCTTCGCACTAGAAAGTTCTGCCTCTCAGCCTACCAAATGAGAAAGCCCATGTGACCAGTAGGTCATTTCTGTCACATGAAATTAACCCACTGATACATCTCAGTTAAATTATGCATAACACCAGCAGGGATGGAATCATTAAATGACTTGATATTTTCCAATTCTGCTTCTGGATAGAATTATCATTCTCCCTGGGGCTATTGAAGTTTATTTATTTATTTTTATGACTTTATTGGTGCAAAATTGAGACTTCATAGTCCCTTCTTCCACCCAACTCTTATGCATCTCAATAAAGACAATCACAAACATCGACGCCCTAGGTGGAGGAAAATCCACCTTGGTGTGATTCAAATCCACAACCTCTTTTTTGGCAGGCGAGGGCATTACCCTGCCACCAGTAACTCTGGCAAATTATTAAAAGTTATGCATCTGCAAAATTTTTCTCATCATGAAATTTCACGGAGAATGAATATGCTACCAAAATTATATTGTTTCTTAAGGTCTCTCATGAGGACATACTAAATAAATTTTGAATTTCTTGGTAAATTCATTGAATCTCTTGACCCTTCTCTTTTGCTCATTGAAGAGGCTACCTTGTGACAAAGAGTCCCAGAAATGGTATTTTATGTCGTCAATTTGTACCCATTTATGGTACACTCAAAAATATACCAAAATTATACCATTCTAATGCTGGATGAATGATAATCCATGCGTTTCTCACGTCATAGTCTGTGTGCATGCCAAAAGATAATCAAGAGATTTTTTGACTTGGAAAGTTGTGAATTATGGGTGTTAAAGGGTATCTTCTGCCTAAAATCATTGGAACTGGTATCCTTCTTTTATCTGTTAGTCTGTGGTTTTTCTCCAATAAGAGGAGATTGCTGCAGAAAAGTAATTATGAATGAAAACCCCAAAAAAATTCTCAAATTTTGAATGTTAAGACTGAGTGCACTCTAGCTCATCTCATTTTTTGCATGGAAAGGGCAGTTTTTTCTTTCACTATCGATATGTATTTACTTGAAACTCGTTTTTGCGCTATCTTCAGGAGAGGTGCCCACTCTTCAATCTAATGGCAGTGCTGGTCTAACTCCTGAAGTGTCTAAAGAAGAGTTTGATATGTAAGTGAAGTCCAGTTGTGCACTCTTATAATGGTAATGCTGCTTGGTTATTTATTAAAGTTTGTTAAGCCTTCATGGTTGACCTTTTTTGTTCATTTTGAAAAAGAGAATTTGCATTGGTGATGAATTGTTTTCTATTTAAAATGTTTCCAAATTATTTCAGGCTGAAGGAACGTATGAACCAAATTGAAGAAAGTTTGGAATTTGTTGTGACAAAAATAGAACAAGTTACACGTATTATGGAAGAGTATACATTTGAGAACGAGTAGTATGTATTTTTGGTCTGCCACCAAAACCATATTGGTACTTCTAGTATTTCATGGCTGTTTTCAAGTTATATATGTTTTGTGAATGAAGTTGACACATTCATTTGTCTATTTCTTAAAGCTGGTGTTTTATGCATATTGCTTTTAAGTTTTTATGTAGAAATTAGAGTATTTCAATCATAAATTATTTCCAACTTTTAACTCTGTACTCAATGACACGTAATTTAGCAGTTCATTAAAATTTTCAATTTTCATTAGTCTTTTACAACTGCCCAGCTTTTTTTTAACAGCCAATTTTGAATGTATGATTTTTATGTTCTAAAGATTATAGATTTTTATGAAAGGGAGCAGACTTTCGTATATGGGTGACATTAAACAACCCTTAGAGGTTTAGATACCTACGTCTTAGAGGAAGGGGCTGAAACACAGTGGCACATTGCGACGAGAGAATAGAGGAGAGTGGGAGCCTGGAGAATGCAAAAGAAAGTGCGAGGTTGACGGTATTTGAACAGTCCTTAATCGCCACACTCAGTTGTGGTTTTAACGCGAGGGTCTCAACCCAACCTTCGCCAAATATCTCTTCGATCAACCCCTCCCGGGAAGGGGTGGTGGCCACTTTCTCCCTCTCAGGGGTGGGTGGAGGAGTGGACGCAATGACCCCGATGCATACGCGATGAGGTGTTTCCAAACACGTTGGAGAGCGCGTCTCTTTTCCCAAGGGTTTGTGGCCGAATTTCATTCCCCCCCCTACTTTCCCACCGCCCATTGCGTCGTCGATTGCGAGGGTTTCTTTTTTTGGTGTCGTGGCCGATGGATTTTGGTGTGGGAAGTAGACACGTCCATAATTTAATGAAAATCGGCAGGTCCAAACGTAGAGTTGGATTTCCAACGTCACCGATTGAGGTTAAAGTTTTTCGAGTTAACAGTGCCACGGGCATTTCGAGCGGGGGTCAAGGGGATGAGGTGGATTAGGTATTTTTTTATATGCCTAAAGATGGCAGGGAAAATTGATATACGGGTGTATATAGTGACAATTGAATGTTGAAGAGACTGATAGAGGAGTTAACGTCGGGTAAGCGCGGCAAGGAGAGGAAAATAATGGGAATATTGGACGGAATGAAGGAAGGATGCTCGTGGAGTTGAAGAATGATTTATATTATTCCAGAATTTGGCGTATTTATTTAGTTCAGTGCTAGAAGAGCTAGAAAAAATGTTGTCTTGTAGGGAATGAATCCATCAAAAGCTAACTTTACCTGAACATTAATCATAATAATGAAAATATAACGACTAATATAAATCTGGGAGAAAAAGAACAATAGCGAATGCCTCTAGTACTTTGCGTTGTACTAATGGCCTTGTTCGCATTGAATACGTAAATAATAAGTTTATACTTTATACCTAGATATGATCAGGCTTTTATACTGGGTCAACGATAGGGGTCACATAATGTTCAAGGCCGATTCGAAAACGTTTGTTGCCGTGGGAGAAATGGTAGCATGGTGCTTTTCTGCATCCATGGGCGGTGGTGGATATTTGAACGTCTAAGGAAAACTTCATCTTTGGCCATTATCCCTCCAAGGATATCTCATAGTATTCCGTAGCACCAGAGGAACTTTCATTTACCACCGCCCTTGGTGATGCCGGCTCCACTCTTTTAAGTAGGCTGCCTGGAAGGGCTAAGGTCTGAATCAGGGCTAAGAGTCCATTCCACCTTACCCTGCCAGGCAGACCCCCCTCCACCGCTCCGTTCGCGCCAGAGAAAATCAGTCCTACCACTTTTGGGTGCGACCCTGTATGTTAGGGCCCTATTTATACCCAATATTTAACCAGGGAATATGCATTAAAATTTATCACCTATGTCTGTAGCAAAATACGGACTCGTGGCCTTGGGTTTAACCGCTAAATACGAGGGCTTACACAATTTGCTCTTTTTGTTCAAGATATTCTTACTTCAAGAGAAAGCAATGTTCCAGTTGACGCTATTTTTCTAGATTTTAAGAAAACCTTCGAAAAAGTACTTCATAGTAAACTACTCATAAAGCTAGAAGCATATGGCATAGATTCAAATATTTGGGGTTGGATTAAAGACTTTTTGAATGGTCAGGCCCTATTTTCGTGTCTCACAAGAAATTTGTATCTTTGAATCTTTCAGGATTTGACTCAAGCCTCTCACTGAAGAACACATCACAGACACAGGATAATTGCATAATTTACATGTCTACCTCATTGTAGGAAAATTTAACTACGACGAGCTTTCATATAAGGTATAAGCACTTTTTCCGTTATCTGAGATCATATTCTCAAAAATATTTCTTCTCGTGAGCAAGTTGTATGCTAATCGAAAAATATTATATTAAATACATATTTGCTGAATAATTAGTAACGGTGGTGGCCAAAAAAATACATGCTACATGTATATGGTAGTGGTTTGAACGTCACTCAGCGCTGATGATGAAAGTACTATAATTATACTAAAACATTGGTCAGCTCTTATTTTTTATGATTTTTTCAGCTCTCTCGGTCACCTATTTAGAAAATAAAAAAAATATATCGTGTCGCATACATATAATCGTACTGTTTGGTACATTTCTACTTCCCGTTTTTCAGTGCAATTTAAACAATATAAAAAGTTATAAATCACCTTATTTCAATTAAAGAAAATTAAAATGATTGGGGTAAAGTAGGAGATGGTATATATACTCGTAGTAACTAGGAGAACCTACGTATTAATGTGCGATTGGTAACGAAGAGTAACCCTCCCCAAAGATGCTCTTGGCCATCGGAAATCTACATCTACTTGTAAATGGTGCCCCATCAGTCATCGCTGGGGTGTGTGGCGTGGGATAATTCCACGCCAGACATGTAACATCAAATTAAAGTGCTTCTTACATGTTAGTCTCAATTACATATTTTAAATAATTCAAATAATGTAAACAAACATTACAACAGCTACATGCTTTACGGTACGCAAATGAATATGCGTTCCCTATGTCTTTAATACGAGATGCTAGTAAAACGATCGATAGAATAAGGGTTTGATTAAATATTGACGACATAATAAGCTATTTAGAATATATTTTTTTCTAGCACAGTCTTTGGCGTTCAACTTCGATTTCGCGGTGAAAAATGACATCTTAAATCTGCCGTTTTAACAGTTGATCTCTTCAAACTCATTTTTATGCTCTCTCCTACCGTACTTTGACAGGGATAGTGATATATGTTTTTTAACATCATCGCACCATTGTGGGCAAAAGGAAAAAAGAATACATTTCTCCGACTCTTGTTTTCCCCCGTCCTTCCTCGAAAATAAATTAGTTCTCTGGCCACAGCTTCTGCTCTTTATTTCCCGCGACTTTCTTCCATCCAACCCTTGAAAAAATCTTCCTCATCCCTTGGATGAGGAAGATAGCTGGGAGCCCATTCATACCTTCCCTCCTCCCAGTCCTCCCTCCGTCCCTCCCCCCAGATACACCCTTCCGTGCACGGCCCCCGCCCCCTCTCTATTATTTCTCGTCCTCCCCACCCGCTCTTATCTCCCCCTCCCTCCTCCTCGCGTCAACCAACCTCTCCCTACCGAAGGGGGCGTGTTGCCTCCACCCCACCCGCCGGTCCGTCGCCCGCCACGCAAGCCGTCTCTCAGCCAGTAGGTTGCGCGCGACCGCTCGAAGGCCGTCCGGAGGGGCTTAGCAGGCGAGGAAGGGAGAGAGTGTGAGAAGGACGGAGTCTTAGTCCCGGCGCCGACGCCGTCTCTCACCGCTTTCCAGAAGAACACTCCCGGCGAGGACCTCGACGGACCTTGGCCTCCCTGTCCTCCCCCCCCCTCCCCCTGTGGTGCGCATTCTCTCCCGTTCCCCACCCCCCTCCACGCTCTCCATTAATGATCCCGATCCTGCATCGCGGACTGTTCTGGCTCCTGGGTCTCGTGTTGGTGATCTGGACGCTCAGTCTCATCGTGTCGTTCTCTTCTCTGCTCCACACTTTCATCTACCATGAGGGGATGATGTAGTGGACCCGTTCGGCAGCGAGACGACCTTCCTCCTCCTCTACCTCATCCTCTTGTGATCGTGAGTAGATCCGTTGGTCGTGGTCACCTGTGCACGCGGTGAACGGCTGATTTTCTATATTTTCTGCCATTAAATTCGTCCTCTTTAATTTTATTTCACTCTTCCTCCGTCTGTTGTTTCCTTGAGCGACGAAAAATATCCGAAGTTTCAAGAGTTTGAGAAAAGAACGTTCTTGTGGCTGAGTTCTACTGATTCCTTTTGGCATTCTCTCGCCGGCGAAATCTGTGAGTGGTGTGTGCAAAATTTGTTTGGGGTGCTCTCGAAAAAATATCTCAAAATGCGCCCTGCGATCACATGCTAAGATTTGAAATTAGATATGGAGACTTTAGTATTGTTACAATTACAATCGGATTCGCTCGGCGCCAATTGGTACAGACAAGGTTTTTGGTGGTTTTCCCCTACCCATTTTGCCGTGGAACATGAAAAAAGACGAAACAGACACAAAATGATAATATGCTTAATATGAATGTCATTCGAACGATTAAAATGCAAATCACAAACATAAGTGAGAGTGTTCGCACTGCAAGGGAATGGAACCTAATTGAATATTGTCAGGAGAAAATATAACGTATCATTTTCATATCGTATTATATATGATATTGATTCATAAGCATCGGAAGAAAATAAGAAGTTAGTTGGTGGTGATTTTGCGATGTTTCGTGTGTGGTTTAAAGCATGGTCACAGTCTCCTGGTCCCTCGGGTTGCTAGAGGAGTTGGTGTTTTCCCTTAAAAGTGAGAACGGATAATAAATAGCCGGGAATAATATTTACTTTAAAGAGTTTTGCAGCAACATCTTTGGGATTATCAGGAAATGTTAAGATTAGAGTTCGACATCCGTCCAAGTAAGAGCTGGATTGTTTTGACCCCTCCTCGCACATAGTACAGGATTTTTTATAAAATTTTTATTCTCACATCAACAAATTTCTTGTTAATTTACTATCTCTATGCAGGAGTGAAAATTAACCCAGTCCTAATATATTTAATTCACTGAATTTTGTCTTATTCTGAAACTGGCGGGAAAATTGGCACGATTCCGTTTGGATGTCTAATGAGTTTCTTGTGCGTTTTGTATAGAGTTCGCGCATCTAAGAAACCTGCGAGTGGCTCGGTGTTGATAACTAATGACGGCGTTAGCGTTTACCTGCATAACCAATTCGTAAGTTTCCGTTCAAGGTAGAGGAAAAATTTAAGTTTAGGAGTTGAATAAGAGTGAGTGACCACTTCTGATTTGTCTCTCGATTGGGCATTGCCCTTTACTACCTCTCTTCCTCTCCAATTTTAAAGAATTTTATCTTTCGATCTTTCATACGCCCCTTCAAGTTTAAAATTCTATAGAAATTAACAGGATAAGAAGGCACTTTGGAACTAAAACTCTCGATCTGCTATCGAGGGATGCAGATTTGAATTCAGGTCGATGTGAATGACTGTTCTAATTTGGAAATTTTACCCAATATCTTTCGTAGACTGGAAACGGTACCATTTAAATTATTTCTTTCTTCTAAATTCTGACAGAAAGAAAGGTACATAAAGCATGATATGTATCTTATCAAGAATTAAAATTTAACGCGGCAGAGTAAGTCTGTATTTTAATCACTGACATGCATTGTACATTGTGAGTCCCTTTTTTACGAAAAATCTTATTTTAAGTACAAAAAAGAGGTCAAAATAATTATTTTAAAAGGGAAAAATCATTTAGGTGGCTGCGGATCTGGTTATTTTGGGGGAACAGAAATCAAGACGGAGAGATTAATATCAATAAAAATGTAAATTTGACGATAGGTTTTGTTTTCTGTCTCATTAAAAGTGGTCTCGACAATATTGTCATATTTAGGGTTTTAGAACAGTATTTTACATTATGATAATGTTCCAAGTTGGGTTTCTAGAATATTGTTACGAATATGTCATTTTTGATTTTGCATGATAATATTAATTGACGGGTAGCTCAATTTATTAAAATATATAAAGAAGTATGTTGGCTTTCGTTAACTCTTGGTCAGTATATCAAAGAATAGCACACATAATGCTGCGACGACGTTTTAAATTTAAACTTATGGGACCACTAAAAATTGGAAACAGGGGTTCGGGTTTCACATTTAAGTGAAGATATTCAAATAAACGTGTCATATTATATCTCGATAGTTTATTGTGCTGTTATAATATTCTGTAAGATGGTGTATTTTGTGGGTAATTTACGTTAACTGTCATAAGGTATTGCGCTGGAATAAGTTATTTATCATTATGCATCCAAAGGAGAGGTTTTCACTGCTTTCATACGCCTATGTGAGTTGAAACTTGAATTTAAAAATTACATACATTTTATAGAAACTTTATATTTAGGAGGAATTATGATAAACTATTGCAAAGAGTATAAATAAACTTAAAAGGAAAGAAAAATCCTATTGGACAGGTGATGGGCGCGCAAAGTAAAAAAATAATATTTTAGAAAGCACCCTTAAATCTCCCTCTTAGTTTCACCTGTTAGAGTTGACAGGCGCTATTTCCGACAATTTCTCCGCAAGTTTCTTTTTAGCGATCTGATACCCGATCCTAGAATACGATTTTCTTATCAATGAAGTTTCACCCGTAAACTCTTCAGAATATCTATTTGCTAGACAACAAATTAAAGTCAAGGAATCAAGTATGATTATTGATTATTTTACAAGGTCGTTTTGAATGGAATTTTTTAAATACACTTTTTCCCCTCTGAATTCTCACCCGCACATTAATGGCGTGATCATAAGGAATTTAGCTTACCAGCACGCACTGCTACTTACCGCATTGCAATCGAGGCGTTTTTATTAAAAAATCAAAATCCGACAATTATTTTTGGAAATCAATGAAAAGATTTTTTTTAATCATGAAAGGACACGAATTCATATAAGGAAAATGGAATTAGAAAGAAAAAAAATACAGAACTACTATAGGCTCTCCACACTAATTAATTTTTATTAATCAGGTTAGATTCTTATAACTATTTTACTTAGGTACGTATACATCCTTATGTAAAATAAAATCGTAGCTAAGGGAAGTTGCTGTTTTCTTAGACTAAATGATACCTTAATCGGAATGATATGATATTATTTTATTTTAGACTGTTCATAACAGTGGTATATCATAGTTAGTCGTAAAGTACGAAAATTATTATCTGCTCGGTGAGTGTCGTGGAAATTCTGAATTTTGTATTTGCCTAAGGGTGATTCGTACATGCTGACACTCTTTATCTTAATAAGAAGATGAATTCATTTAACGTGGTGCTGGTGCACCCGGTGCTCACAAAAAATCAGTTGATATAAGCTTCAATGGCCAATTTACTGGAGTTTGATCAAAATATCTTTCCTTAAAGCTTGACTTAAGATATTTAACTTTTTGCTCTTCGATATATGCACAGGAGAAGAGCTATATGAGCTATTGAGCTCTTGTACGAGGAAATTGTTGGCATGTATTTTGTTTTGATAGTCACATGTGAGTTACTCCGCGAGATTACTTTCCCATACATGGATTTATTGATCCGAAAGGGATAATATTTTGACTTTCCAATCTCAAATCGTGTCCACTTATTTCATTCAGCAATATTTTTGATCTGAAACGAACGAGTACTAGTCGAAAAGAATAGCAGTTGTGTACATAGTAGATGAGGAAACCTTATATCTAGGGTCATAATTTAAAAATAGAAGTCTGTATTTTTTCTTGATATTTTAACCCACAGAAATAGTTACTTCAATGATGTGGCATGAATAGATTAAGGGACCGGTAACTCAAAGCTACAAACGCATTAACAGCTACATGGTATCCTGCAAGCCACCACTGCGGTGTATGGCAGGGGTTGAAACAAAAACAGGCATGCAACATCAAAAAATTAAATTCCTTTTAATTGTTAGTAACCAATAAATAAGTAAAATGATTTAATGGTAACTACAAGGGCACTAATACAACCAAGGGCAAATGGTAACCACTTGGGTATCTAAGTGTAAAATACTTCTCTAGGCATGCGATACAAGCTGGCAGTAACAAGAAGGGTAATAAAATAAGGTTAGATGAAATAATGGCAACATGCTAGGCTACCTAAAATGAAAATTACTTTTCCCCCTCGTGCGGTCGTTCAAAGCTTTTTCGATTTGATCCACATCTATGATGTAGATTCCTTATCGTTTGTGGGAAAAATGGCAAATTAATGGCTTACAAGCCCTCACGTTTCAATCACACTGAGTTTCTTTATGAGGGTAATTTTGTCCCAAAACTTATGATGCCATACCTTGTATATATATATATATATATATATATATATATATATATATATATATATATATATATATACATATATATACACACACACACATGCATATGTACACATATATATACACAAACATGCATATATATATATATACATATATATGTGTTTTTATGACTATTATCTATTTCGGTACTGGCCTAGTAGTTTTTCTTCGGCTATTGCCTTCAGGGTCCTCTGTTTGAATCTCAGTCGAAACTTTGGGCACATCCCAACTGAAATCCCGACAGTAAAAAAACTCGAACTGAATGGGAATAAAGGGAAAAGAACGCAAAATCCTCTAAAACTGAATGTGTGAGTTTCACATTCCGTAAGGTTTAGCTCAGGGGTGTCGTAATCCATTGGCTAAAGCCCTGGGCTGCGGACCCAAGGACCCAGGTGACTCGTCTGGAGAACCTAAGATTTACCCAAGCTGTGTGTAGTTTTGTTCGCCAGACCATATCGGCAGTGGGTCACAACGGGTGACGCAGGAGAAGGAACTGGTACTACCTGTGATGCATGAATTTCACACGCCGCATTTAAGACAATATTACCCTCCGCATTAGTATTAGGTGAGTTTTACTATCACCTGTATTAAACCAAATTTCGATTTGAATACTGTGATTTAAGGGTTTCAAGGTGGGGTGAGTTCTACCCTCAGAGATAGAATAAAGAGGGATGAAGTTGGTGTAGAGGCACTGGCTTTTCATTCCGCGGATCCGGGTTCGTACCTCTCCTTGAGGAGATTTTTTTCATAGATATTATCCCGATCCCTTCTTGGGCGCCATGCTGAGAGCCCTTCAAATGAAGTGCGTCATCCACCATAAGGGCTATTTAATAGCGTGCCCCTTGAAAGGACCACTCACCTCGACGTAAGAGTAGGTTTGTAAGAGCAGAACGAGTTTCTCCCCATCTCTCCCCATTCCATGAAAATTCTACCTGTAATATATTAATCACCTAACCCCAATGGTACACATGACTTCAGCAATCGATAACCTACCCTAATGACTAATACTACCAATACCGCAAAATGTCGGGGCTGATAACCGTAGATGGATGGAGCTGTTGTTTGGAGTGTTATGCAATACAGTTACGATTGATTTCATGAGACTTGTAAGTTAATTCGCACCAATAATTGCCAGCTTCTAAAAATTTATGAACAAAGTTACCATGGTGAAATATTCCATGGAGATAGGTATTCATGTTCTTCAAGTTCGGTGAAACTGTTACAATATCCTGTTTGCCCCCCATGAGCACAAGCGAGACGCAAAGTTTTAACAACTCAAGAGCACGTTACGTCACTCTACATAGCTAAGCAAACCACCATGACGGTGGACATGGCAACGATGACAGCGCTGTCGAATATTTATACGGCCGTTCGGGCGACAGTAACTACGGTGGCGAAGGGTTTAGCGGGCTTGAGGAAAAACGAGGGACCAAGAACTCATCGTCCTCCTCCCCTCACGTCGTGCCGGCGGGGTGGTTGGGAAAGAAAGCGAGTAGGAATGAAAGTCACTGCATTCGGATTCGTGGGATGGATTGGGGTAGGCGTGTGGTGCTTGCATCCCCTCTTGGAAAACCTTCAGCCGGCCCCACCACTCCCTCCCTCGCCACCAGCGCCAAACCCACCTCCCCCACCCTAGTTGATAATAATGGTATAGTAAAAAATGGGGGAGGGAATCGGCTGTACGCCCCCCCCTCCACCCCTGTATTCCCACGTGCGTGCAACTTGCGTGGAGCGGAAGTGGGTGGGTAAGTCGGCGGTGCGGCCTCTGTCGTATCCCCTCTCTCCCCTCACCCCCATTTGCCGCGCGCTTAGAACCCCCACTCGACCGTGAAGCAAAGGGAGAGGGGAGAGATTTTGGGAAAGAGAAGGGGGTAGGAGGAAAGAGGGGTCGGTTTGGCGTTTATTAGAGGGAGGGATGAGTGGACGGAGGAGGGTGGTTAGAGTTCGCCTGTTTTCTCCTTAAGGATGGGAAGGGGAGAGAGATTTATTTGTGCGGGGATAGGGTTGCCACGAGGATAAGGAATGAATTCAGAGCATTGACACGTGTCGTAAACGCATGAATCGCAATCAATTTCCTTAAATAGCTGTAACATCCAAAACTCAATGCAAGCACCTAAAAAAAAATTACACATGAATATTATTTTTACTTCGAATCCTAGTTTTACGTATTCACAATTTCCCTGAATACATGTTGTTTCCAAAATTCAATGTAATCAAATAAAAATATTGTATCAATAAATAATTAGCATTATGGTATTCCCTAAATTGAAGAAAGTGGAAGGGTAATATTACCAGAATGTGGAGAGGTATAAATGCTTCAGAGAATGGATAAAGGATGATGATCTATCAGAAGCGAAAGCGATGAGATCCCGGGTCGATCAAGTGATGAGGTGAAATTGTCGAATAAACTCACCACGGAAACTTACAACAAAAAAATCCATCGATCAATGCGAAATTAAGACTTTACCAGATATTAATCCACCATGAAACTTGGTGTATATTCAAATGCATGACCTTAACTAGGACAGGATTGGTCAAGCGTTTGGAATTAGTGGTGAGAGAGGTTCTGAAAAAGTTACCGGGGCTTGCGAAGACCAGAAGATGACTCATATAGAAGGCGAGGGAGCCAAGAACTATGCAATCAGATGGAAACAATCCCATAACACCATCAGAAAAAGAAGAGCTATGTTCTATCGGACACATCTACCAAATAGATCAGAAAAGACTGACCAATAAAATAAAATTGTTTGAGAATAGGAAAACCATGAAACGCCAGTTTCAAGATTTGCAAAGATACATTCAGAAAATTGCATAGCAGGAAACAGAGGCGTGAAATAGGGAAGCCTTGGAGTTCAGAACTAGGAACACAAAGGATTTCCGAGAAACGTGGAACGAAATCCAGAACCCAGACACCATGGAGAGAAGAGAACACTTTAGTGAAAAAAATGGAGTCCTGGGCGAAGTTCAAGGTTGGAGAATTCTGATTCAAGTTAACGTGATTTTGAGACAGCTGAAATGAAAAAAAATAATATTTTGCTTGGTACTCATTTCCAAGGGATAGGTATCTACTTATTCACGCAGAATTTGATAACCATTAATAAAGAATTTGAGAAACCACTACTAAGACTCTTGAAAAAGGGTCAAAAAACAGCAGAAAGGGGAAGTTGACAGCTTTGTATTACGTAATATCACCATTTATTGTTACTGATTGTATTAGCAGTAAAAAGGTATTTAGTAATACAAAAGTGATGAATACTTACAACTTATCACAAATTTATAGGCATAAATAAGGCATCAGGAAAACTTATAATTTCATCATGAAACGAAGAAAGGATTTAATAATGTTTTCGAGCAATTGAAATAGTTTTTTTCTCTCGTTTACCACCCTGGTTCTAACGAATTAAGGAGGACTTTACTTTAACCGATGTAAGTAGGACTATAATTACTCTCTAGTTGTCGGTATTAGAGTCATACTTTTTTTTAAGCAAGGATTCCACGTCGATGTTAAATAGCATTGGGGTTTTCGAATGTCTCCCACGTTCAATCTGGCTGGATGACGTTTTCTCTGTCGTTGCAGCCAGCAACTTGAAATTCGGAAAGTCAGTCAGCACCTTCGAACCTGAAGATGCTGGCTGTCAGTAAAGTCGTCGTCAAGTCAGATGAAACGAACGCGAAAGAAACGCAAAAACCCTCGTGTCACTAAGTATTTTATAATTACCGTATATGTTAAATCGTGCATCTGATTTTTGTGCCTCTAATCGCTGTCCTCTTGTCCTTTTACACGAATTTTTTACAAACATTAGTAGAACTCTTCATCTCCACTCGTGACGCTTTACCGCAAAACTGCGAAATTTTCCTTGTATTTTGTTTAATTTAGACGCTGTCTTTCTGTATCAGGCGCAAAATGCTTTCAAATTAATAATAATTGATGCGAACATTGTAATTATTATCCATATGGTGACCTTCATGTTCTCTCTTCCATATGCTTCTCACTTCTTATCTTATCCATTAGTTTGATTTTCCACAAATACCTGTGGAAAGGATAAATTGAGCTTCTTACGGCCTCTTTTAAGACTGACTGTATTTAACAATGTTTTCTTAAGCCGAAAAGGTTTAAAAATCCTTTACGGCTTAAGGTATTATTATTTAATACAATATAGTCAGTCTCAAATACCAGGGTTTGAAAACTATTCTCTGATTCTCGTATTTTATCGGAAAAAAAATCATACGAAAAAACGGCTCTTTTGGTGGCCTTGATCGTGCCTTGGGTTAGAAATCTTGAGCCATTGGTCATCAGATTTCGGCCTATGTTACCGATTGCGCTTTTCCATTTGAAAATATCTATCAGGCGTATTCTTATCAATTCAAAACAGCGGACACTACTCGATTCATGGCCGAAATCCATATAGTCTCTAATACGTAACCTAATAATATGTAATAGGGGCGTGATGTAGATAATGTTTAATCAATCTTTTTCATTTAGGTGACCACCTCCGGAAATTTGACCCTTCGACGCACATTTTATATTTATTATTTCAAGCTTTTTCACGGAAAATATGTTCATCCCGACCAACACGTTGCGTCGGGCGGTTTTGATGGAAATGTAGATATAAATGTAGGTTAATGGAGTATTCCTGTTTTTATCTCTTCGCTCTCCATAAATCTCTGTGCAAAATATCTGCGTATATCCACGTCTTCCACGGAGACTAGACAGTTGGATAACTAGCAGAATTGCTGCCCTGCCATAATTTGTTTACACCAATTCCAAGCCATGGAAATTATGAGATGTATAGATAGTTTTTATAAAATATTTGCATGAGCATTTAAAAAAAGAGAAATCTTCACTTTTAATTACAATCAAAAAATGTTGGTAATTGAAAACGATGGTTTTTCTGGATGTGGTAATTGTGTTATTGAGTAACTAATGATGCCTTATATTTGAATTTTGGGAGATTGCTATTAATAAAATGCGGGGGAGAAATGTATTGACATGCTTAACTAATTAATTTTGACATGTGAGAACTACTTGAGCAGAAGCGATACGATATTTATCAAAATACGGAGAAAAGCTTTCGATTTGGTGAACAATGTCATGAATGATAAAGGACGCAACGCATTTACCAAAAATTATATGATCTTAACCCCTAAATGAACGAAGATAATATGGACGCATTTAATTCTTGGATAAATATAATTTTATTATTATTTTAGCAATATTCGAATGAGTTAGATGTGTTTTTGATTAACCATTGAACTCGAAACTATTGTACTCTAAGCTCTAACTACGTGTAACATGAGAAAATATCCACAAATCCCATTATTCATATCATAACAACTCAATCTTCAGCTCTGCATACTTTTTACCTGTCTTTTTTCATCCAATATTTCCATCCAATATTTATCCTTTTCTCCCTCTTTCTCACTAAACCAACATTCTTCCCTCTCTCTTATTATCTTCAGAATCCCATCGCCTCTCAATATCTCCTTCCTTATTCCAATTGTTTCTGACAACTTTCTCTCTTTCTCTACTCGATATATTACCTCTTCATTTGTTTTCCTTTTCATCTATTTTATTTATTATTTTCCATATCCGCTGTTCGAAAGCCTACAATATACCCAAATCCTTCTGCCTCAATGCCTGAGTTTTTAAACCACCCAAAATTATGCTCAATATTAAAGTTTTTGCTAGTATGTTCCAAATATCTTTACTTAAGTTGCCTATGATCATCTTCCGCCTCATCGTAATGTCCCCACCATTCTACCTACCCTCATTTAAAACACTACCAAAAGAATTTAAAACTGATTTGCAGGTTCCAGTAATTTTCCCAAAATTTTAATGCTTGTCTTAGCTACCTTATATCTTTGGGATCCATTTGAATTCTTTTCTGAAACTATTTCCGTTTTTTATTTTATTAGTTTTTCCTCTGTTCAGCTTCTTTTATCCACACATCTGAAGAACATTCAACCTATCTTCATTATGACAAATTGAATAGTTTCAGGCGTTAGATGATGGAATTGAGACATATATAATGACCAAATAATAGAACTTTTCCACGGGATAAAAAATTAACACAGACAATGGGAATATTGAGAATCACAGATATGCTTCTCAATATTCCAATCCTTTCCCTCTTTCTCCTTTCATCCAGTCACAACCCCCTTCCACCTTCCCCATCATCTCTCACCACTTCCTCCAGAGTAAAAGCATGTATGAGGCAGGACTCACTCTGTACCTGAAGATGATGCAGGACATCGAAATATCGGTTGGTAATAAATTTTTATCCAGCGAAAAATTGCTATTGTTTGGCCATTAACTATCTTCTTCACACTACCTCAAATTACAGGTGACGAAGCCATAAGCTATCACACTTAAGAGGCCTGAAAATATACATATGATTTTCCGGAGATTCATTCATTCCGTGTTGGGACGTAATATCTATGCCTTAGGAGTTTCAATTGAAAGGGTGTGACTTTAGGATTAGTTTTTATTTTAATCGATGAGGAAAGTTAGGGGTGAAGAGTGTACTGGGAGGAAAATTTCCACTAATCTGATGTATACATGATTTTTATGAGGGTGAGTCATCCTGCGTAGTTTTTCTCAATGCTCCAACGACCACAGTAATCAACCAGAATGGTCGGTTTGATAGTGGAAGGTAGTAAATTATACTACTGCAGTATGTAAAATTTACGAATTAGGCTAGGGGAGGGTGATAGTTTCTTTCCCTGTGCCGCTTGCGGTTTCCCATGGAAACTAGGCTTTTTAACCACAAAATCGCTAGGGTGAAGCTGAGTGTTTCCTGAAGAATTGCATAAAATCGAAACTGGGCTGTGCGGTCAGTAGCCCGACACCCTTACCACCGAGTTATCATTCCTACAAAGGCCAATAGATCGCCTTTTATATGCGTTCCTATCCCTTTTCCTTACATGTATTTCCATGTTATGAATATATATATATATATATATATATATATATATATATATATATGTATATATATATGTCTATATATATACATATATATATATATATATATATATAATGTTTGTCATAATCATTTGAATTAAAATCGAATATTTATATTAAAAATTGAGGTGAAAAAAAATAAGAGCTAAGGCACCACAAGAATTCAGAAATTGAAATTCTCATTATTCTGAATCCACTATAAATTTTGAAAATGAAATATTATGTAGATAAATGTAGAATGCTCACATGAATCGAAATCCACCGGAAATAATAAACAAAATTTCGCGAACATCAAATGGCATAGAACTATGTAGTATTTAAAATTATTGACCGGTTGCACGACTAGTTTATTTCCAAACATGTCAGATTTGTGCGAAATTAACTTTAATATTCAAACTTGATATAAAAACTATTATGAAAGCATCATAATAAACACCACTCCAGAGACATTTTAAAGAAATTATTTTCCCTACAAGATTCACCAAAAATATTTTTCCTACCTTACTTCAGCATGTGGAGGAGGGAGCAAACCTCCCCCTCCATCTATCTGTATCCACCCCTGTTTTATTACTAAGGTCTGGAGACGACTAAGATACGTCAACTGTGAAGCAAAGCATGGGCGAGACGAGATAACCGTAAAGACGAGTTGTCGGGGACAGCTTGTGGAAAAAGAGGGAGAGGAAGTTCGCAGGGTGGCGAGCAGACCCCGAAGAGGGAAATGAGGCGTACACCAAGAAGGAGGGGACCCGTAGGGAAAGACATTGGTTATATATGTTGTGAGGGGTATCGAGAAAGTCACTCGCTTTGGCGTGGGGGGGGAGTGAGAGAGGGAGTAAGTTTATTCAGGTGAGCTCAACGGACTGAGTCCTTGGCAACGGCCGCCACCCGAATGCCTCGCCTGGAGAGCCCACCGTCAATAACTCCTCCCGTCTCTCTCTCTCCTCCCCGTGCATACATCATTCAGAGGCGAGACCACGTGCTCGGACTCAATTCTCCTCCCCCTCCCGTTCCTCTCCTCCATCCCTACCTCTTCCGTCAAGTGTTCGTGTCGGTCTAATACCCCCGAAAACAAGATTCCGCATTGTACTGGTCTGTTGGTCTAAGGGCAATTACTCTATGTACAAGTAACAACAAATTAGTTCTCACTATTGCTAATGAGATCACACAGAGGGTTTATCAAAACCTCAACTACAGCCGCGGATATCACGCTTTGAAAGAATAAACCTACAGGGTTCGTCCGGAAAATAAGTGTACTGATTTTTTCCCGCCGCTCCAGGCGCGCCCAGCACCGCTCTGACGGGCTGCGATTGGAGGGGGGGTATGTTGGCAAGCGACGCTGAAAAAGGCAGTCGGCTCTGAGCTGTGGTGTAGTGAGGAGCTCTGTTAACGCGAACCTCCACGCTCGACCCACGTCACGGAACGCGATGCCGAAGTTTTTGGAGCAGCGTTATTCCATCAAATTTGCGGTAAAGCTTGGGAAATCGTCGACCGAAACTGTCGGTATGATTAACCACGCTTACGGGCGTCAGCCATGTCCAGAAACATGATCTTTCGGTGGCACAAGATGTTCGTGGAGGGCAGAGAAGAGGTCGACGACGAACCACGGCCTGGACGCCCATCAACGACACTCACCGACGAAAATGTGCGAAAAGTTCGCGATGTACTGAACTCTGATCGTCGTCTTAGTGTTCGGATGATAGCAGAGCAGTGTAATGTGCCAAAAACAATAGTGCACGAGATTATTAGGGAGCAATTACAGATGCGAAAATTTGTGCAATGTTGGTGCCGAAAGTGATTATCAAAGACTCAATCGTTTGGAAATCACGACACAACTTGCGGATCACTGCAAAAATGATCCACATTTTTTAGACAACGTTGTTTCGGGTGACGAGACGTGGATCTTTGAGTACGACCCGGAGTCGAAGAGACAAAGTGCGGAGTGGCACACCCCATCATCACCCCGTCAAAAGAAAGCTCGCATGAGCAAATCTCGGATCAAGGCGATGCTCATTGTCTTTTTTGACAAAAGGGGAGTCGTCCACTACGAATTTGCACCTGAACGACAAACTGTAAATGCTGCATTTTACGTCCAAGGCTTCGAAAACGAGTCGCCCGCGTCCGGCCAGCGATCAAAAACATCTGGCGGCTGCATCACGACAATGCGCCGTCTCACACCGCGCTTGTCGTGTCGGACTTCTTGGCCAAGCACGGCGTGGCAACGCTGCCGCACCCGTCCTACAGCCCGGACTTGGCACCATCGGACTTCTTTCTGTTCCCGAAGATAAAGAGGAGTTTGAAAGGAACGCGATACGGGACTTTGGACGCCGTCAAAGCGGCCGTGACGACGTGTCTTCGAGAGGTTCCCGATGATGCCTTCGCGGGAGCGTTCCAGGAATGGGAACGCCGCTGGAACAGGTGATCGACTCACAAGGGTCCTATTTTGAGGAATATTAGCTTAAGATATGTAAAAGTGTAATAAATTTTTTTTCCTGAGCTCAGTACACTTATTTTCCGGACGAACCCTGTAAGTTCTAATGGAAGCGGGTGTCTTTTGCGATGATGTTGAAAGTGTACGTATTATTAGCCACTTAAATGGGAGAGATCATGGCCACAAGATTAGAGAGATCAAGTATAGAACTGACAGATTTTAGATGTCATTTTTCCCGCGAATGATTAGGGATCAGATTGGCTGTAACTTATTGCGCTAAGGGAGTACAATTTATATTTCTTTTATTATTCCATTTAGCCTAGCGTGTTGTTTTAATTTCATTTAACCTTTGTTTATTGCCCTTATTTTTGCTAGCAGTTTGTCTTGCATGCGTTATCTGAAATGCCTTAGTGCAAGAACATAAATTAAGTTATTATTATTTGAATTATTTTACATGATTATTGGTGACTAACAGTTAAAAAAACTAAATTGTTTGCGTTGCATGGCTGGTGTTGAATCGCCCCATACCACACACCCGAGTGGTGCAATCTTCAATAAAATCTTCGGTCATGTCTCCATTTTTATTTCTCAGCCTCAGATATCTATTACTCCTCCAAATTAAATTTTGAGATAACAAACTATCAGAGGTCCTGGGCTATTTATTAATAATTTTTTATGCCAAACTTGTCGATAATATTTAGATATGTTGTATGCTTCCAGATGACTCAAGATTGACACAGAAGTGTTGCAAGTGGATCACCGTCTTGTGAATGCGACCAAATGTGTAGATTGATATTTTTTGGAGTCAATTCCTTGGAATGAATGCCGGTTTCGATTGCGTTTTCTTAATTTAAAATGGGGTTTTGTGTTTATCTGTTTTCTCACTGGACAAGGAATTATCGAGCTTCAGCCATAAAATATTTTTTTCACATATATGTGTGTATGATTAATCTTCACTTCACAATTTTCTCTTCCGGGGCATGTAAAGCCAAAAGTAGGCTGAATCTAAGTTATTTGAGATATTTATTTAATTTTGCTGATTTCGTCAGTACTACCCCGATCAAGATTCTGTTACTTCTAGAAGGGAGAGCGATAGGCTAGCGAGGTATGAGGAAGGGAAAGAATAGATACTTTAATGGCATGAAGAACACAATCATTTTCCACTGTTCTTTATTTTGGTACTACTACTTTCAACGCTTAGGCGTCATCATTAGGTACTAAGGGCCTAAACTAGTAGTAACAAAACAAAGAACAGTGGTACAATACATTATGTTCTTCATTCCATAAATATGAACTTCCACAAAGTTGCACCGGAAACACTCGAATACAAGGATAGACACGTTGAACGGAATGAAGGGAGAATGGAAGCATGCGGGGTTAGCCAGTTAACTATAGTTTGGGGTGTCAGGGTTTTGTCTAGCTAGACGAAGTAAGAAATGTAACTACGTACGTTTAGTCAATGCCAATACAAAGATTACCTTAGACTGTGTTAAACACAATAGTAAAAAACTGCCTAGTTTATACACATTTATTTCGCCCCTTTCGCAACGTCGATTGTTTCAAATGTTTTTAATACAATCTCTTGCACTACTGAGATTCCCAATATTTATCGTCTTAAGCCTTTCATTGATTATATTCGCCCGTGAGCCTCAGGCAACCTTTTCCTCCCAAAGCATTATTTCTATTCTAATATCATGCTTTTATTTTGTAGTCTTTTACATTCTATTTTTTTAAATATTGTCACTCTCTTACAGTTTCATTAAAAGCCTGCTGAATGACAGGTTACGCTCCGTACTCCAAACTACTTTCCTTAAACGTTCTATGCCCTTCCTGTTTCAAGCGACTCTACTCCCACCTTTACGTATAACGACCTTCCCCGCCGACAGTCCACAGCCTTCCCTTTTCCTCTTGCTCCCTCATCCCATTCTTCAATCGACTTCTCGACTTCCATCTCACCTTCGTCTAAGGGAGCAAAAAATATGTTTATGTATTCCTAGTACGGTTATGAAATAATTAAACGATTTGAACCAATATCATAGCACCAATTCGTAGATATCGTCGAAAGAAACATTGCATGCATTCACAATATGTATGCACGCACGTAATGCACTTACCCAAACGACCATGTGTATTTTTATTAAACGCTTGGGATAGCGAGGGAAAAATTGGTCTTTTACGTGAAGCGATCGGAATAAAAAATAAGATTTTCAACAGGAATCAAGCATACTGCTGCATGGTCTTCGGTTCACAAAAATAATTGGAAATGATTAATTCTTAAAAGTTAACTTCAAGCCAATGGTAGCTACTGACACCTCGCTTTTGACTGGCTAACATTTTATATATATATATATGTATATATATATATATATATATATATATATTCATACATATATATATTTCTTGAAAAGCAACAAACAATATAAGAACACATAAAAAGAACACACACACACGTTATTTCTTAATAATTTCGACGGAATTTAGCCCTTTCTTCATCGGAAGAAACAGAAGTACTAACTGCTGGCATAGGAGAGGTGAGGGGTGCGTGATAAAGAAAAGGGAGCCAAGGGAAGGGGAGAACGGGAGGCGGAAGAGGGGTGATACAAAGGGTTGGGGGAGAGGAAAGGGAGAGGAGAGGCTAGAGAGGAGCGGAGATATGGAAGGAGTGAGAGGGAGGAGGTGGAATTGACACAATCGGAAAAGAAAACAATTTGCTCACCACGCCAATTGGAACATCCGAGACCCAGCTTTCAACTTACCAAGTCGTAATCAACACCCTGCAAGTCGAAAAAAAGCCACATACACCAAAACTCATGCGGAAGAACAAATTATTCACCTTTCCGATATGAATAGCTTCTACAAAATGACAATGAGACCATTCTCATTCGTGAACGACATTGAGATCCGGATGCTGATAGGCCATACAGAGCCAAATGAATGCCAATGGAGGATGGTAAAGAGCTGAGTACTATCGAAGAAAAATGGGAATGTATCAAAAAAGGGTTATCGAAAGCCGCAAAAGACACTTTTGGAACCCTTAACGCGAAAAGGACTAGGAAACCTTGGATCACGGATGAGATGATAACAAAGATGGATGAGAGGAGAAAATAGAAGAATGTAAACACAGAGTTAGGCAAAATGAAGTACAAAGAGTTAAACAATAAATTGAGGTGGGTAACAAATAAAGCAATAGAAGCATGACGAAAGACGGAGTGTGAGGATATGGAAAGTTTGCAGAGGAAGGGTGAAATTGACGCGCTGTACAGACAGACGCGCTGCAAAGTTAAATGCTAACAGTTAGAGATAAGGCGGGTGAGATAAGTAGGAAGGGCATTAATATATATAAGAAAGGGAGATCAACGATAGCAGTTAGAGATAAGGCGGGTAAGGTAATAGTTGACGCAGGAAAGATCCAAGAGAGATGGAAGGAATATATAGAAGAACTGCATTGTAAAGAGCTTAGACCAACAAAGTTAGACATAGAAAAGGAACATGACGTAGAGGAAGATAGCTTAGGTCCAGGCATACTAGACAATGAGATAGAAAGGGCATTAAGGGAGATGAAATTAAATAAGGCCGTGGGGGTGGATAATATTCCTGCGGAACTACTGAAATGTTTAGGAAAATGTGGGAGGAAGAGACTATATGGGCTGATTTGAAATATCTATGAGGAAGGAATCTGGCTGGAAGACTTTGTGAAATCAGTGTTAGTTGCTATTCCGAAAAAGGTAAAGGCTACATCATGTGAGGACTACAGGACAATAAGTTGGATGTGACACGCAGCTAAAGTTGTTCTCAGGATAATCAATAAAAGGATAGATAGTAGGGCAAATAAAGCACCATAAGAACACATGTAGAGCATATATGCAAATACGCCCATGGGTTGAAACTGGGTGTACCAATAATTAGCTTTCGGACAATACCTAGTATCCTTCTTTCATTCAAAAATTAATTCCCCCGTAGTCATGCCTGATGCCATCGGGAATATTACATGAAAATATTTTGGGCTCAGTGGGAGAAAGAAGAACTTCTGTCACTTATACTATCACAAGAAAATTAATTTTAAGGTATAAAAATCACAGGATGACTTTCTTTAGAAGAAAATGGGATTTAGATAAGACAGTGCCAACGTTAGTGGGAATGACATTTCTCGCTCAGTAGTGCACAAGGAGACGAATTAAGTTGGCAAAGGAAGCATTTACGGAAGGAAATGCATTTTTAAATGGCAATGTAACTAAGGGAATAAAGAAAACATCATCAAACGTAAATGAATAATAATTCCTTCATGGAAAAACAAATTGAACTAATTTTTTTAAAAAACTGTATTTCCTTATTTTTCCTTTCCATGTGATAACCTTGACAATGCAGACCGCTCTTGTATCTTTAAATGATATTTTGTTACTTATCTTTATTCTTCTGGCATTTGAACCGTGCATTACGCACTAATGGAAGAATGAAAAGATGCGTTATTTTTGCCTCATTATTTTACGGAAAATATTAACATCCCCACAAAGAATTTAAAAAGCCAAAGAGCGTATTTGCAAGGGAAAAAGTAAATAGAGATAAAATATATATTATTTCTAATTTATCACTACTTAATCAGCTGTAATTAATTCGGAAAATATTTTTAGCTGCCTTGTTCGTGACCAATATCTGGTCTAATTTAGTAAAAAAATTAGGCACCTGAATATTTTTATATGATATACCACTTTCAATAAGATTGATTATAATATACTGATTAAATCAATAGATTAATTAAAAAAAATGGAAGTACAGATAAGTGTGTGAATATATCCACTCACAAAATATGTATATAGATCAATTATTTCATGTTTTAATCGAAAATATTCTCTTATGTATAATGTATATCAAAGACCTCTCCAATAGGCATCAATTCATTAGCGTTTTAAATCGAAATCATAGCTAAACTGTCAGGCATTGGCATTCCAATTTGAAAAAATAAATATGTGCAATAATATAACTTTTGCAAAGTCATAGTTAAGTGGTTTAGAGGGCTTGGCCGGACTGGAATCCTTGATGGATTGAAATAACCCAATTTAAAATCTGATATCTCTAGTTAATAAATGCTTTGAGAATCTCAAGGTGAAACAAACCTTAGTTGAGAGTGAGTTCTACCATAACCAATCAAAAGTACACATAGGGGTAATTACTATGAAAGTCAATCTCCATGGTGTTAAATTAAGTTTCCACAACATGGCATGTATTTATTTACCGTCAAGTACAAGGGCCTTGTGTGTAGTTGAAGCAATAATAAATTAAGGTATATTTTAGCATAAAATCACGTTAGTTTCCAAATGTATAAGATTTAAAGGATGGTAATATCATTCTAGTATTTCAGGAAAGTGAAATTTGACAAATGCTTACGATATAGAGCTTTTTCAAATTTTGTAATGCGTGATTTTAAGTTTCCTTTTCCAAATAAAAACTATGTGCTTCCAGCAGCTATCGTCTGCCTATGATGCACGTATATTAGGGATAAAATGACAGGAATCAGTAAATATTTGGTCCCAAGAAAAATATGTTTCTACAAAGTTTAGATAACTTGTTCGCCATTAATAAAATCAGACATTATGGCAGTCAGATATTTCAACGAATCGGTTGGTAAAGAGAGTGCAATTACTGACATATCAAAGAGTAAATTGTGAATGCAGGACTATAATTAAAAAAAAACTTTTTTTCAACCTACGTGGCTTTTAATCAAGTTTATCAATATTGATTTTCATGATAATAGAGTTGCTATGATAAGAAAGAAAAAAAGAGAGCGTGAGAGTTTTTTATGTTAAGGGTGATGGAGGGTCACTTACCAAGATAGTATTTGAAATGAAATATATTGCTATAAAAACGTGGGATTAATGATTTACTATATCCATCAGTCCACGCACAATACCATTGCACTCAGGCCAAAGTTCAACATCGAAAGATTTCATGCACCGAAAATATTATTTTGCATGACGCGATAAAGAATTAATTGAATGAATAAATTAACCTTGTTTGAAATTCTATTTTCAAGCATTTTTATGAGTTTCTGGAGAAATACTTGAATATGAGGCGAGAACCGATGGCATAGGCATTCGTTAATCACCACTTATAATCTTATCATTCTCCCTACTTGGTTCAATGACCCAAGAAAACGGGCGTTCTTTTTCGTCAATATTGAACTCGAGAAATATTCGATTTCGGAAAGGAGAGTTGTGACAAAAACTAATAAATCAAGTAAAACCTTTACCTTACTGTCGAGGAAAATCTTCGGGAAGTCTCTTTCGGTTTACTCACGTTTCATACCCATGAAGCAACGGAGAAGCGTATTTGCGCATTAAGAAAGGGAGGGAGAATCTTGAAATGGTTTATTACTCCTCCTTAAGTGGACTCTGTGTGTGCAAAACGACCACAGAACGCGTCGAAATACCACGTGGCTGGTCACGCGAAGCTTATTGGCCAAGACCGAATAAGTCCCTTTTAAGTTCTCTTGTCGAAACCTCCCCATCCCCCACAATGGTCTCTGGATAGCAATGACCTCTAGATATGCATCTTAGTCGAGGTCATTGGCCTCCCCGTTGCTTTAATATGTGTTTGACCACGCTGCGTCATCAGTCAGATTATGCGGGTTTCTTATCCCCAGTAATCCAGTTCCGGGTTCACCGAGATTCCAAATATAGTGTCGAGTGTTTTATGTCCCTTTTTTTCTTATTTGAAACATTTTTTGATGATTACCTATGTATTGAAAATGGTAATATACTCTGTAGGAATCAGAAACCTGGAATATTGCGAGAGGTACAGGTATCCAGTTTGACGACGTTTTGACTTTGAAATGAATGAATAAATCATGAGTTGGAAAATCCTAATTGATGGCATATCATAACGTACGGTTGAATGTTTTCCGGAAACTAAAGAAATACAGAGCCTAAGTGATGATCATACGATTTGAATTCATCACTACATTTGCATGTATAGGTTTCAGAGGTAAAATATCAAGAGAACTTGACGTTCTTTAATTTTCCTTCAAATTCGCTCAATTCCCTCTTGAAAGAAATTTGCACACACGTAATTATGCTGGTGAGAAGTTGGATTGTTGGCAATAAACAAGTCTGTTCTGAAAGTAGTAGTAAATTGTTCAAATAATTTCCCTGTTAAAAGGAAAAAAATCAGTGCCCTAGAAATTAAGTACGGTAGAAAAAATTATTGAACAATGGTAATTTAAAATTTCCACGAATCGAATAATCGAATATTACTTCAATAATTGGTCTTTTATATTCAACAGAATCAGGCAATAGTGGAAGTTTGTCCTTATGAGATAGATTATGCATAGAATCTGTGAAAAAGTGCAAATTTGATGCTCATAATTATTCTTATACTCATAATGCACTTAAAATAAAATTAAGCTTTTGAGATAAATGAGAATTTTCTGGTAATTTTTTATCTTAACATAAAATAAAGCTGCAAAATTTAATGTACTTTCTAGTTCAGAAGCATTTTGAATCCTACCGATATAAATTTTGCCGAAGATATTTTTTAAGTTAGATCAAGTCCTGGTATCGCTAAGAAAAGTTCATCAACGCCAATAACACTAACACTAGAATAAGTACCGCCTTTCATTTATCACAGAATGGCGCATGGAACTTCAGAAGGAAAAATTTGACCAGGGGAAAAAAAGACCAGGGGAAAGGAAGGCGTAAATAAAGAAACTTACTGAATGTATGCAACCCGCCATCCACGAGTGTATACCTTTTGCAGAAATGCACGGGGTGGAGGGTTAGTTTCAAATACCATTTGTTTGGATACAACTTGCAGATGCCAAATTCTCCGGGAAAGCGTACATTAAGGATAAAAAAAAGCATACATACATTCACCGGATCCCTGAAACACCACCCCATCAATGTTTTTGCTATATCTCTAGTTATCAATCATTTCAGTGCAACGTCATATCTTTTCACACGCAAAATGAGTTTCCCAAATTTGGGATACATTGCAACGTTATGCATGAAAAGAATAAACCTTAAAGGAAAAATATTACGTCTGTTTCAAAGTGCCCTATATAAATAAATATATATATTTTGTGTGTGTGTATAGAAATATATATATATAATATATATATATATATATATAATATATATAAATATATATATGTATATATATACACATACACAAAAAATATATATTTTTATTCATATATATATGTATTAAAGATAAATATTTATTTGTTTACAGAGGACACTTTGAAACACAATATTTTTTTTATTTTTTATATTTTATATAGTAGCTTTGTCCATCCAAAAACCTGACTTAACCGGTAGATTACCTAATAATAATTATATATATATATATATACACACACATATATATATGTATATATATACATATATATGTATATATATATATATATACACACATATATATGTATATATATATACATATATATGTATATATATATATATATATATATATATATATATATATATATAATTATTATTATTATTAGGTAATCTACCGGTCAAGGTAGGTTTTTGGATGGGCACAACTACCAAATAAATATTTTCTGACTCCTAACAAAACGCAAAATCCAGCATTTTACTCTATACATCCGGTCCATCTTCCTCCGTTCAGAGATGAAGAGGGACCTGATGTAGAGTAGGATGCTGGATTTTGTGTTTTGTTAGGAGTCACAAGATATTTATTTGGTAGTGTGTGTGTGGTAGTGTTTGGTAGTGTGTGTGTGTGTGTATCCATAATTTATGAAGTTGTACGAGAGTAATCCTAGAAGTACCCGACCCAACAAAGAAATCACAAAACATTTGGAAAAAAGTATTTAATTTTCAACATATCTACTTTCAGCTCTATACACTTTTCCCAGCGTTGTTCAATAAGTTCGATACCCCAAGTTTTAGGGGAGGCGACCGACAGCTGATATCACTTACACCAATAGGGATGGATAGGAAAGGAGGTAGGGTGGAGGAAACCTGGCAATAGCCTTTAATGAATTCCTTGAAGGGGTCCGCAGTTTAATGTCCCAACCGACGGATGGCGTACTCACTCAAAGTGCTGTCCTATAAGCACCTCAATTAGGAATCGAGATACGACTGAAAAATATTTACCGCCGCCAGGATTCTAACCCATCTTGGTGAAAAGCCAGTAGATAAGCTACCGCATCATCTCGATCCCTGATTATGCTGATGGTGTCCTTGGTATTCTTCCAATATTCACATAACTTGAGGCTTACAGCAGGGTATAATATTTACCAACTGAAATTTCAGTGAGACTTACTTCCATTCCTTGTCATTTATGACACTTGCATTCATTAAATTATAAACACATGACCAATATTTAACCTGACATAAACTTGTTTGGGAATTCGAGGCACAATGGAAATTTCAGGGAATTTTTTTAATGGAACATTATGAAAAGACCTTTCTTAAAGATAATGTTGGAGGAATACGAGTATGATTAATTTACTGCTGCAATTTCCCCTTGTGTCGTCTATTTATTTAATATTATTATATTTAATATGTTATAATGAATACTTTGGCTCTATACATATATATATATATATATATATATATATATATATATATATACTCATATATACAGAAACAGATATAAGGAAAAGGGATAGGAACACATATAAAGGACGAACACAATAGAGGTGGGGAAGGCGGAATCGAACGGATCACAAGAGTAAAAATATTTCCTCAACCGGGACTCGAACACCGGATCTTTCCACTTGCCGGGCGGATGCTCTTAACCACTTGAGCTATCGAGGATAGTCAATTTACCCTGAGATCCGTGGGTCTAATATGTCGCCAAGCGCCCCGATTCTTTCAGCCAAGAGATGGCGTCAGGGGGCAGTTTCACCCACCAAAGGAGAAATAGACAATACACAAGGAAAGGAAAGGACAGTGGGTTAGAATTCATACAACATCATACAGGAAAGGAACAGTGCGTTTCGTGGCACGCATAGCCAGAAGAAAGAGATGAGCCACATTGGCCAAATACACATTCAAACACGAAATCCCGCCAAACGGCGAATAAATACTCATATATATTTCCTTTCCTTGTGTATTGTCTATTTCTCCTTTGGTGGGTGAAACTGCCCCCTGACGCCATCTCTTGGCTGAAAGAATCGGGGCGCTTGGCGACATATTAGACCCACGGATCTCAGGGTAAATTGACTATCCTCGATAGCTCAAGTGGTTAAGAGCAACTGCCCGGCAAGTGGAAAGATCCGGTGTTCGAGTCCCGGTTGAGGAAATATTTTTACTCTTGTGATCCGTTCGATTCCGCCTTCCCCACCTCTATTGTGTTCGTCCTTTATATGTGTTCCTATCCCTTTTCCTTATATCTGTTTCTGTATATATGAGTATTTATTCGCCGTTTGGCGGGATTTCGTGTTTGAATGTGTATATATATATATATATATATATATATATATATATATATATATATATATATATATATATATATATATATATATATATATATATATACATATTATTAGGTAATCTACCGTTTAAGGTAGGTTTTTGGATGGACACAGCTACTATATAAAATATTTTGTGACTCCTAGCAAAATACAAAATTCTATCAGGTCCCTCTTCATCTCTGAGTACTTTCTTCCTCCCTACATCCCGTCCAACATCCCTATTCTGTTCCTTCCCTTTCCTCGTTTAGCTACGCTCCATATAAAAGTTTTTACGAGTCTTTTCTCAATATCCTTACTCATCGTCCCTGTCATCAACTCCCTCCTCCTTGTGAAAGCATCTTTGCCTCGCGCAATTCTTCTCCTTACGTCCCTACTACTTTGACCGAGTCGGTCCAAAATACTTTCGAGATACTGTTCTATCTGCTCTAGCTCTTCCATATATGTATATATATATATATATATATATATATATATATATATATATATATATATATATATTCACACACACACCAAAATGATCATTGCATAATAACTGAATAATTCAGGATAGGGGAGAGTATTAGCTACGTTATGAATGAAGGGAATTGATAAGTTTTTGGATGTATCTAAATGGGTGATATTCCTTAAAGAAATGGAAATATTTCGCCATGCTTGCGGAATTATTGGGATTTGATCTTGAAGTAATCCAGTCGATATAATTTAGATATAAAGCAAAGAAATGATGTCCTTGTTTTATAAAATTATTCCAAAATACTATTTCGCTAAATAATTTTTGGGCTTTTTAAATAAAATAATTCCTCCAATTTTGTAATTATAGAGAAGTGATCTGGTCATGTTTCATAATGTTTTAGAATCTCTACTCCCTGTTTGTGATTGTTTTCATTTAGGCAATGCATGGTGTGAAACTTCAATAAGTGCTTTCTAATACGTTAGTTTTGCTCGGGATAAGAGATAAAAAAACGATGTTTTCATGCTATCGCTTGAATAAAAATGAAAGACAATTTAGGCAATCAACTGCTGATATTAAGATTAAATCCTGACCCTTCGATTTACCTTGATAGACGTTTCTTTTTTAAAGAACTCAGGAGACCTCGTGTTAAAAGTTTGGTTCAAGGTAATTCCAAGGATACTTCTTCTGGCTACAACAAATAATATAGCGTTTTCATTTCTCTCCCATTTTAAGTATTTACGAGTGTAATTCTTCATCAATTCAATCAAAATTTATAGGTATATATGTATATATATATATATATATATATATATATATATATATATATACATACATACATACATACAAACATATATACACACATGTGTGTGAGTTCAAATATGGTGGACGTCATTTTAACCTGGATGAAAGACTTCAGGTTATGCAAGTCCCCTAATTTAGTTGAGCACCAATTTTATTGTCCTGTACTCTCCTTGCATGTATATACGAGATATGGTAAAAATACTCATATATTATTACTGGCTTCATGAGTTGAGTTTCCACAATTATTTGTTTTTACATTAGTGCTCCTACTCCTGACATATCCTGACGCCAGTAACTTTGATGGAGGTTTTCATTATTGACGAGTGTAAACTCAATATATTATTAATGTAAAATTTCCATTTATTGAGTTTTGATTGAGTGAAATAAGCGTTTGCTAATGGTACAAAAATTTTTTAAAAGCCCGCGAAGGCATTAGATAAGGAGTCCCGTCAACGTATCAGTACTTTAACAACCAATGACGTCAAAAATATGAAGAAAATGGTTATATATGATAAACGAATCGTCCGGGGAGGGTGTTATTGGTGATATCTGTGTATCATATGGCTAATACTAACAAATGTTTTCGATTTTTTTTCGTTACGATATTGTTGAATTTCAACCGAAAGTGGTAATCAATTGACACTGTTTCGGAGTGTCTGAACCGAGTTAAAACTATTATAATGGCTAATCACTGGTAATAGAACATTGTTGTGTGAATTTTATTGTAAAAATAGCGCCAAATATTCCAACAGAAGCTCCCTGAAGAGCCAATACCGAAAAAATCCTCGTTATGTTCAATCGAATTGAAGACTCCGCTCAATGCTGTCTTTGATTTTAATAACATGTCTACTCTGAGTCCTTGCCACCAGGTCCGAAGGTTAAAAAAAATGCTAATTGGAATTTGAACGCTGTTTGTGAGAACTAATGTAATGAAAACGCCTTGTGACAAAACAACTCAAGGTAATTGCATCACGAAAATGAACCAGGACGTACTTCATTACTTTCTCGTAACCTTTGGGAGAAAAAACATCCGTTATGATGCCTCAGCACGGATATGGACCCCGTGTGATCATATTCTATACTTATGAAAGAATGACGTTCTGACAAAGTTGAAACAGATATGAAATCGCTGAAGCAGCTAACCTCATTTCAAGAATTACCTTACAGAGGAGTTTCAAACTGTGAAAAATGTATTTGCAGAAGTGCATTATATGTATTTTAATTGAGACTATTTTGAAGGATAAAACTCTCATTTTGATAATTAACTAAAAATTCTGAGAGGAATCCTAAATATCCAGTATTTTTTTTATCAAATCTCGTTTATACCATAAATATACCCAAGGACTAGTTTTGAATGTTGTCACTCCACTCCCGCAATAAACATTGGAGGAGCTTATGCGCACAAATAAATGTTTTATCGATGGTGCCTATTAATATGAAGTAAGTCACCTATCAGTTTCGCAAATGACTACATTGAATGAATTCAATCGTGCCTCAAATACGTCGCTCTGCAAAAAAAATTGAAAGGCCGTAGAAATATTAGAATATATCAATCCTCTGAGATAATAATGATAGCTCTCCGAAGGTTACCTCTTCTGGTCATTTATACTTGAAGGTCAGACCCTAAAGTTGTGATGTGGAAGGAGATAAAGTTTCACGAAAGAATAGGAGCGGAATAGTTTCGTCTTGTTCTGAAGGTTAAGAGTGTGTGATAAGAAACTTCTGCGAACATGCCTCCCAGTAGTTTATCATATTTGTTTAGTGGATAGTGGTGAGCTGATACTACCTTTTTACTTGGAATATAATAATTGCTTGGGCAACTCTATCGAGTTTCTTAACGATGTTAATTAATTGAAATATAAGAGCAGAACCCAATGGCAGGGTTTTTATACTCTGATTTTTCCTAAAATTATACTTTATAAGCTCTTTTGTGCAAATCATTATGGAAAACTAATGAAAAGCATCACTTTGGATAATACGAGGGCGATTCGAAAAGTTAGGTCTCCTATTTTTTTCAAGATGAATCAAATTTATTCTCAACTTTGTGTACATCGTAGGAAAGGCTGATCATTTAGCTATTTCTCTTCATAGTCGTCTTGACGATCAATCACTTTTTGCATCCTTGTAACCAGGTTTTTAATACCGGTGTCGTGCCCATATCCCGCCGCGTAATGAAGGCAACTGACGATTGCTTCTTGCACTTCCTCATCTGACTTGAATTTCTATCCTCCAAGGTGTTTTTTGAGAGCGGGAAACAAGTGGTAGTCGCTGGCGGCCTCCAGTCTACGTCTATCCTCCTGCTTCAATGACCACGTTTCCGCGCCGTGCATAGCTACGCTCCATATCATAGTTTCTACGAGTCTTTTCCAAGTACTTCCTCATTTGTTTTCTTTACAACCTTGATCAACGTCCCTGTCATCAACTCCTTCCTCCTTGTGAAAGCCTCTTTACCTGGCGCAATTCTTCTCCTTACGTCCCTACTACTTTGACCGTATTGGTCGAAAACACTACCGAGATACGTAAACTGTTTTACCTGCTCTAGTTTTTGCCCTCCTATTTTAATGTTAAGCTTAGCCTTTTTCTTTCTAGAAAATCGCATAACCTTTGTTTTGTTAATATTGATTTTCATCCCATACCTGTCGCACTGAATTTCCAATTCACTCAGCAATGCTTGCAGCCCCTTGGCTGACTGAAAAACTAAAGCTTGGTCATCAGCAAACCTAACTGATTTTATGAATTCCCCGCCCACCTTCATTCCTACCTCCAGTTCTTCCCATGCCTCTTTAATCATTTCCTCTGCATACAGGTTGAACAGCAACGGTGATAATGGGCAACCCTGCCTTACACCTCTTCCTAACACTGCCCAACCGGACTCCCCGTTCCCTACTCGCACCTGAGCAGTCTGAGACATGTACAGGTTGCGGATTAGCCTCCTTTCCCTCCAATCTATTCCTATTTTCTGCAGAATACTCATTAGTTTTTCCCAATTCACTCTATCAAACGCTTTTTCGAAATCTACGAAACAGGCAAATACCTCCTGGTTGTGTTCTATATTCCTCTCGATTAATAATCTCATTACTGCAATGGCATCACGCGTACCTCTCCCCTTCCTAAACCCAAACTGATCATCCTCTAAGTAATCATTTGCCCTACTCTCTATCCTTTTGTTTATGATCCAAAAAAAATTGTTAACTAAAAATTATTATTTATAAGATTTCATTTTATAAGTATAGACTCTCCTTCGAATTTTAAGGCTTTATTTTTGGTTGCTAAAGAGAAATGATAGTATATAGCAACTTGTTATGAAGTTCTGACTTATTATGAAATTTATTATAGTCAATATATCCCTATGCTATTAATATACTTGTTAATTCTTTATGGAGTATATATATATATATATATATATATATATATATATATATATATATATATATACACTCCATAAAGTATAAATAAGTACTTTAAGTATATATATATATATATATATATATATATATATATATATATATATATATATATACTTAAAGTGCTTAAAGTAATTAAAAAGAAAATTCAAGTAATAAATTCTACTAATATCAAAATTTATAGTTACAAAGACAAGAAATTCAACTAATCAAATGAGATATGAAATAATATTCACAAACAATTTGGGAAAGAGTTGTCATTTATCCGTTGTTTGTTCATCTACCTGTATTTATCTTAGCAAGGGTCATAGAGCCAGATGAGTCGTGTATGTTCTTGAATTTTGTATGGCATTTTTGGTTTGTACGGAAATCTAGTTCCTTGAGACAATTTTTTTATTTGTAAAATCAAACTTAAAAATACCGTCAAAAATATGAAACGTGTTGGCTGTTTGTTACTTTGGGTCACCTTAAGGTCTGTTTGCGTTAGGCATAGTAGTTCAATACCTATTAATCTCTAATTTACTCCGCAGTTCGTTGCGTTCGTGCCCTTCTCCAACCTCTTTTTGCATTCATCCTTGACCATTCCTTTTTTCCTTTCATTACGGCTATCAGTAAACGCATATGTCTCTGAATGAATTCAATTAGCTCCCAATTCTTCTTTTTCAGTGATTTCCCTCAGAATTCTTGTTTCAAAAGCTCTTTGAGGGATTAGTTCGTATACTCATCGTTTAGAATCAATTGCAGGTGCTATTTATCCGAGATGTGTACTCATATTTGAAAAAAACACTATGTAATTGTCTAATCTAGTTAAAGATTTGAATTATTTCAATTTTCTCACGTCATTTTCAAAAGCATACCAACAGGAGTTAAATTTTGAATGATGTGAGAATATTTTAGCCTGTTAAGTTAAATTTGTATTTGTAAAGAGTATTTTTTTCAACAATGTCACTCATTAATTATCTTTATTTTAAATATTCCTCTGCAGTCCCTCATTTTGTGGCTTCAGAATTGACCGTAAACATAAAAATGCATCATAACAGAGGTGATTGGACTTGCACTTAGGTAAAGAGACCGATTAATTAAGTCGGGGAAAAGATGCCTCACTTGGTTGAGAAAGCACGTTTCGAAGGAGAGTGAAAATGAATGCCTACTAGACTCATTAGCGATTTCAAGGAGTCAGTTTTGAATAAATTATTGGTGACGTCATCTCAGGACTCTGCGCACGCGCCGTTCGTTTGTAAAGGGGGTCGCCATCCAGTGTAACCCTCCCCCCCACACGTCTCTTCTCCTCCCAGTCCCCTCCCTTTGCCGCTTGCTTCTTCCTCTTCTTCCGCCTTGGCCGTTGACCGGAGGGCCCTCGTGCTTCCATCGCCCCGCGGATATCCTTGGCAACATTATCGCGCGGAGCGCTCATTTGCATATATCGTGCAGACCACTCTCATTTAGGTCATGTGCCCTCCGCCCACACTTCTCCAAACCCCCCTCCCACTTGAACCCCCCCCCCCAACCCACTCCGTTCCTTCCCCTCTGGTTTTCCCCTTCCCCATTTACCAATCGAATTTTACCTCTTCCATCTTGCGTTATCGCCATCTCTCTTTCTCTCATTCTCGAAAGAATAACTAAATAAAAATAATTATCCCAATTTATGTCCTATTTTCGGCACCCGACGCAACGTTTTGCGATGAGCTTCAATCCGTTCCAGGTCGCTGCAGGCAATTTTGACCATTTTATTCCACGAAGGATAAACCGTGGCCGCCAAAGTTGGTAGGTGCGTTTTTCTAAGGGTTTGCTACACAAAACCTTTTGGGTTTCGAATTAGAAATTTCAGAATAAGAAGGGCTGCAAATGTAGAGAGCTCACCTGATGATGAAGTTTTACTTCGAAACCCGAGTCGTGTGAATAAATCGTTCGTGTGGAACTACAAAGTTAGTCCTTTCATTTATTTATAAGAAATTTTATGTTTCAAGAAAATATAGACCAAAAATATTGCCCTCGATTGGACTTAGTGATCAAGAACGCGGTTTCCCGCGATTACCATTTTCCAAACTAGAGTCACGTAGACGAGAATCATACCAGTTTTATACAATTTTTAACAACTGGTCAGGAGTCCAGGGGTTCTTGGATGTGAGTCCTCCTGTGTACTTCGATAGTATAACGTGCTTTCCTATCGTAAAACATCTCGTTTCGGAATGTAACTTCTATCCGCTCGTGTGGTCATCGAACTTAGCATCAAGACCTTGATGTAGGCGTGCAGTACGTGACCAACCGTCTTTGTTGGATGGAGGAACCTCCTTGCCTACTTGGAAAAATGTGATTTAAAAACCGGCCAATCCATCGTCACAGTTTTGAGGGTTCTTCTGAGACATTTTGGCATCCGCAACACTTATTGCCCCGTAAGGACAAAAACTTTTAAAGTTTGAAACTATGCTGGAAGAAATAAAGGATTTTGATGGCTGTAAATTGTTGCTGAATTTTGGCCACGGAAATATTTTTTTAAACAACAGCATAATCAAAATGACTTGAACATCATTTAGATTGAATAAATTTCTAAGACAAAAATTTCGTGGTAATATTCGTAGGTCCAATATGTATTTTGAACCAAGAGTGTAAAAGAAGGAAGGATATGTGTGGGGAAAAATATAATAACAATGGCGGACGGAATGAAAAGAGGTATAATGCATGTGGTACTGAAGAACTGTTTCATCGTTTGGGGTGTGATGCTGTGTCTTGCAAGGCGAGGCTGAGAATCTTAAGCATGTTCAGTTTGTGTTCATGCAAAATCTACCTTACACGGTAGGCTACCAAGTAGCAAAAATATTTCATGGAAAAATGATTTTTTTTTCACGACCATGATTAGGGGACTTAAGGCACTGATATTAGAATTAGATTAGCAAAGTATGTTTCGCTAATATTTTATCCTCCCCTCCGTTGTCAATGTAGGCACATCAATTCATATCCTTGGACACAATTTAAATGCGATTTTCATCCTATTAATTTATATATTTACCCTATAGTTGCCTCTCTCAGTGTTGTTTAAGGTAAAATTCAGCCAACTTAATTGCTTAATAAGAGCTAGTATTACAGCTGAGCACGAAAAAAAGTGTCGTTAACTGTATTCATGTTGAGAAAATGGGCCCTAATTCCAATACTCTACCTAGTTTGTTAATCTAGAGAATAAAATAGTTGTTATAAATCAACAGGACAGCTGATATTAAATGTAAAATCTATTGACAATTTTTCTGAGAGATCGAAAAAAAGCGAAAAATTCGGAGTTGGATGAATTAGCATTCGGCCATGGATATATCTATGCCAAAAAATAAATAACCACCTAGAAACCTCAAATAAGGTGCCTTGAAAGAGTGTTCTGCATATATTTATTTGTGTTTCAAGGTTTTAAGAATGATTTATAGGGTTTAAAGGACAACAAATATCATAAATAATCAGAAGTTTACATTGAACTATGGTTTAAACCTATTTAGTATTTCAGTCATTCATTTGCATAACAGCTGATTCAAAAGGGAATTTAAAAAGAAATCGAGATTAAATTACGCGTTTGAAGATAGCAGCATCAATCTCGAGTAAATGGTGACTACGTTATTTTTGAAGAGAAATTTATTTTTGCCCATAAGTGTTTTTTTAATCAAGGACGCGATTACCTTTCAGGAATAAAGCAAAGCGTAAAAATTAAAATTGAAAAATGAAACTTTGACCCTTTGATGTTTGTGTATTATAAAATGTGTACCGCCAAACCAGCATTATTTAAAATATTAGACCAATGAAACCATAGTGAAGTAATTTTGATGGGATATAATTTTTGCAAGTTTACGTGAACATTTTCTAGACCAAATAGCCGGGATTATTTCAATTTTAGCGTTCATCATAGATCTGTTAAACCTAAATGTACGCTGTAGCCTATACAATGTGCGAATTACTCTGAAGTTTAAAGTATCAGAAATTCTTATTGATGTTTCCAATAACGATTCATGACAAAGGAATAATTATAAGAAACTCATCATAGTTAAGAAAGAACCATATCTAGAAAACTGAGCTGAAAAATACGAGAGGATTACTAATGCGTATGTCCTATTCCCTAGTAATACGTTCCTTCTTTGGTGACCTATTCCTTGGTAATTATTTCTTCGTGGTTTTCTCGGATGATCGTGAAGAATTCATTAAGTTAATTGAAAAAAGCTGCACATTGAATAAAGAATTTGGCTGCATAAGGGATGACTGCAGGTCCAGATCTGTTTGATGCCTTCAAATGCGTACCTCTCTGCATTTGGTTTGATCGGTAGGGACAGAGTTCACCTAATACGGAGTGGAAAATTCACACATTAAAAGTTTAGAGGTCGGTTTGTTTCCTTCTTCACCAATGGTTTTTTGAGGGTTTGCTAAGGGAAATCTGAGAGTTCCCAGAGGCATTATCACCCAGTCTCTATAGGCTTTGGCCAAACGCTCTACCCACTAAAATACCACATATTTATATGATATAGCATGATAGAATTTTAAGTAGGTATTAGCGTATCAAATGCAATGGTAAGATGGGTATTTTATACTTATTCATCGCTATGAATCCTGTTACTGCCTCTTAAAAACACTCTTAATTAAAAAGTTTTTCCCATTAAAATATGCCCTTATCCATTAACTCCCCTATCATAAACTTTTGGGATAATTTTTTAAGAAGACTGTCGAAAAGAGCACTTATTTTAATATTATTTACGAATCAAAGAGAAAGCATCTTATTACATACTTCTCCATATGTCCTTTTCACTAGGAGATTTAATGCAAATAGGGTGTAAGCTGCCTTCGTGAGATGAGATCGTTACCTACTATGACACTAATAACCGTTTCAGCACCACAACAACCATTTCTAAGGCGGAAATTTTATGTCTATAGACTGGTTGTCACTTGTAAACCCGTTGACTCGTTCTTAGTGGATTCATATGGCGAACGAGCCACGGAAGACTTGCTGGATGGATTTTAGGATCAATTAAAAAAAATATTTTCCCAGAAATGAAGTCGCAACGTTTTTATTTTGTTGTTGCCGGGTGAGAGTGATCAAAAAATCATCACGACATTACATATTCAAAGAATTACACCAGTTCTTTGGGTTAAAAATATTTTTGCCAGGAATAAACTACATAATCTTTTGAGCAGCTTTTTTTCTCATACGAATTGACGCACGCTTGAGAATCACTCATAAATCGATACAAACTACATTTTAGAATTAAAAAATATTGATTACAATGGCGGTTATGGAAATCAACTCGTAAGAATACAATATCACGTCATTCGCCTGTAGGTTTCTCGTGGCTTTGATTCGTTGTTATCTTAAACCTTCTGATTTTTACTAGTGATTCCTAAACCATTAGGATAAACTGCTTTCACAGAAAGGCAAAATTCAAAACCTGGCAAAATGAAAAACGAAAGCTGGAGAGAAAATGCGTGTTGACATGCGTAGTAAAATGATTGGAGGCTAGAAGGCGCCAATCGGTTGACTTTTTCTTTACTGGAATTAAAAGCGGAATCTTCGTATTCTACAAGGAGCTATTATTAATAAACCGAGTTTTGTCCTGTCAATACTTAGTTGAATTTATATCATGGTTGCGTTAAGTAAGTCAAGTTTGGGGAATAGAAAATTCCTTCCTCCAAATTTGTATTTTCAATAGCAGTATTATTTAACCAAGAGTTAATGACGGACACCTTATGCAAAGAAATAAAGAAAGAACTACTGAAAACTTTAATGTAGAGCATAGTTTTGCATGTATCGGAAACTTGGTTGTTCAGAATAGAGGATTAGCATTTGAAAGCTTTTGAGGAGTGGGTGTGAGGTAAAATAAAAAATATAAAATGGACGGAAATTAAAATGAACAAAGAAGTATTAGGTATGGTAACGAGAGAAAGAAAATTTTTGGATAGGTTTGAAGACAGAAAATTAAGTACAAAGGGTAATGGAAAAGGTATGCAATGGCATACTGAAGACGACAGCTGAGCGAGGAATCTGTAAAAACAAGGGTAAAGTGAAATAAAGAATAGACATTTAGGGTGGAATTAAGGAGGTGTACAGAACTAGAGAATAATTTACTATAGTGCGTGATGTATTTTAAGGATATTTAGTATTGCAAGCCAGAGGTTTGAGATTTATTAGGGTGCAGTGCCAGAGATGATCTTTAACCTACCCTAAACCGATTGAACATGGGTAATAAGTGTCAAACGAGCTTTGTCAAAAGGAAGACGAGACTCACAACGGCGTCACTAGGATCATCAAACCTTCATGACACAGTTCAGTCCGGATGAAAGGGTTCCGTGGGACAGAAGTTGCAGCCCTTTTGTATACGTTTTAACCCAGGCGTTTGGACATTGGTTTCAGAAAGATGGAAATCCCGCCGCTTGACGCCACTCCGACGAGGTGGACTGCTCGAGTTGGCCGGTTAGAGGCAGGGCCGACGATAAATCACGGAAGGGGGAGGGACGAGAAGAAGTGTGTGGGGCGGGAGGGGGAAGGTTTTCTCTCTGGCTTGTAGAGAGTGGGAGGGTTGAAGGAGGGGAGGGTAGGGATCGAGGAACCCACCACACCCCCTACCTAACACCCCCGAGATGCAATCTCGAACGGCCGCATATCTCGCGCCCCTTCCTCTCATCCCCTTCTCCAGTTCATGTGTTCCCCTCTTCCCCATTTGAAAACCTCTGGAACTCCTCCATCCCCAGACCCGGCCAAACTATAGGGCCTGACCATTGCGTGACACCGCGCGGCAAGCAGCCTTGTGTCCATTCCCTGTGTGGTTGGAGGTGATAAAAAGGGTAAGGGCCTTGCCCCCTCCACCCCCTCCCTCCATCTCACTACTCAAGCTCCTCTCCCACCCTCCCGCCGGACTCAAGTGCCACCATTCCCTCTTTCTTTCTTTCCCCCCCTCTCTCTCTCCTCCCTCTCCTCGGGGAGGAGGTATGAAAATTAACTCGCCCACACTCAAGGTTTTTCTAGATTCCTAGAGGTAAAACCTTGGCTGGAGGGCGAGTGAATCCTTCTCCTAAATGGCTTGACTGGGATCGACGTCCGAGGCGATAATTTAGTGCGTGAACAGAGGAAATGTGGAAGAGGAGGAGATGGTGTAGACTTCATGAACGAGAAGCGATTCCAAAAAGCCCATTATGACGCACCTGGAAACAGTTGAAGGAATATTTGCCGCACAAGGTTGGGTAAAAATGTTTCGTGAGTAATGAAGTTAGAATGATAGAACGTACCTTAAAAGGAAAAATAATGTTTTCTCTTTGACCAATGAAGATTATTTTTCTAATAACTTGAAAGAATGGCAGAGAAATTCACTTGACGCATGGACTTCAAGTTCCAAGCAAACAAAATATATTTCTGCACATAAACACTTAAAAAGGAACTATACTCGTATATAGTATATATCTGAGCATTACATATATGATATCTCGTATATATACGATATCTCAGATATATGCGATATCTCGTGTATATCTGAGCATTTCTTTATGTAAGTCGGTAGTGGATCAAATGTTGTCATGGCAAATCGACTTAATATTTTACTTGGCAACCGGGAGTACTCGTAGAGTATTTCTGAGGTCAAAGGATAATTAAGAATGCACACCTTAGAAAGGGCTGGACTTATAGAATAATGAGTATTTTTGAGTTAGTCACAGAGGATTTAAAATATAATTTCCCTACAATTATTAAAAATAAATAGTTTGAAACATTTTTCTCATTAATTTCGAAAGGTTTCCATTTTTTTTATGTTGCGATTTTTCACAAATTACCTCTAATAACTGTTATTTTGAAAATGTACGTATTTTGCACTTATGATTAGTTTAAAATTGCATTAACTGTCATAATTAAATAATTAATGTTTAGCAGAACTCGATGATAAATCTTATGTGATGCTCAAATTTTGTCTTCGACATTAGTCAGAAAATATCTTCCCAAGTAGTAGAAAAAATGAAGTACATTGCTTCAAACGTTAGCGATGATAAATACAGGGATACACAAAGTTCATAGATATGATATTACACACCTTGACTTAAAGCATTATCCTTCCAACACACTCATTGTTGATAGTATATGGTTCTCTTATCGTGTATTTTAATCACATTTGAATTCTTTTGTGCGCGTATGAAGGAGATGATATATGGTGTCTTTACCCTTCATGAACATGATTTTGATTTTCAATAAGGATTGTAGGATTAAGCATTAGGAACTCAGAGAGTGACATTTAAGGTAATCATTTAGTTTCAGAATTAAACCCAGCGTCAAATGATATTAAGATCAATCTTGCGGTCGTTTTTTGCAAATATTTATTTATTATGTTAAATTTCTTAAGACTTAATTGAACTGACCATTTTTTTCATTAGTCCCAGAAAGCTCTGCTCTCGGAACACCTGTCGCGCTGATTTCATTTTGTCATAATCGAAGTAAGCCATCTTGCTTGGTGGTTAAGGAAGAATGCTTCCCATCTTCTGAAATCTGGGACATAACCTTTGTTCCCGCTGTCGTGAGAATAGGACGACCCCAGGTGCGCTTAAATGGTTGGAAAGCGAGCACGCCAGCATTATATATCAGATTAGTTGAGGGCCCTCTTCGACCCAATAACCATTGCCGTAAGGAGACGACTAACACCTCCCAAGATAATCCAATGTCTCCTCCAGATAAGACGTATCTGCATGTTAAATCACCTTTTTCAAGACTTTGCTATTTCTTCATTAAGCTTATTTTTATGAGTTTAATTTTTATTTCTTCACTTAGCTTACCCCACGGAATAATCACGGTATCCTACCTCTTTCAAAGGCAGATTTTGGACAGTCCGTAATACAAATTAAATACTAAATATGTATCATTGGAACTTCCTATTAATTTTTTCATTACTTAGTAGCTTCTACCAGCTTTCATTCTGTCTAAGAAGACTGCTTTCTTTGTATATTCCACTTTCATCTTCTATCGTAGCCTTCAACAGACAACTATTTTAACATAGAATAGCATTTTCTATAAGTATTATCTTATAATTTTGACCGTGCCCTTTCTTTTAGCGGAATAAATACGTTTGGTTATGTGCCGTCGATATATAAGTTGAAAAATTAACCACATCATCGCCCGACTGACCGATTTTCGTCATTGCCTTTATTTATTTTTTTGGATCGTAGATTTGAAACATGAAACTGTGATAACGGAATAAGCGTTAAAATAGCGAGGAGACGCTTGATCAAACTGACACGTTTGCATGCTCACAATTAGGATAAGTCAAATCGACGAATGAACACTTCTACATTCGTGCCAATTTGGTGTTTCTTTTGGAGAGTGATATGCGTCATAAAGTAAAATATTGGCGGAGATAAGATCAAGGACGCATTCCTATTTGTATTATGGTATGTAATCACATATATTTTTCTTGCACCTGATTGTATTTAGAGTGCGTGAGAAAAGCGAAGGTTTCCCTCGCGAGTGATTTTCAGTTCAATTTGAAATATTTAAGACTTCGATTTACTTAATCTGTCAATAAAAAATTGTGACCCTGAATAATGTTTGGGGTTTGGTACAAATGAGGAAATTTAATTATTTTAAATACTAAAATATGGAGCTCTGAGTTACTTCCAGGTAATATCATGCCTCGTTGAATTGCCAACAATTTTATGACATCCATCTATCAAAAATAATAACATGCTAATTCACACGTTAAGGTTATATGTAGTACGAACTCGTATATAACCTTATTTAAACGCCTTCAACTATTAATGTTAAGACAAGTACGAAACTATAACTACTAATTTTTTAAGTATTGACTCATTCCAAGAAACTGCGGGAGATGCCGCAACAATAACTCAAGGCGAATGATTTTTACACTCTGAAATATTTGCATTGAAAGTAATGATTAGTTAAAAATTTCAATTAGCTTTATTAATTACCCTGAATTCACCCTGATTCGAAGCAATAAAGTAATTAAGTTCGTTAAAAATAATTTCGGGAGAGATGTGACCATTTTTATGGAAATATGCCCTGCATAACTGTACAATGAGTGACGTAAACTAAAATTATGCCGGTTTTTCCATGCTCGAAGCTTATCTTTCTGTTTTGATTGATCGTTGAATTCGAATTTTGATTTATGTGTAAGTGAGCACTTTCCCATCTTGTATGATTTTATCAGAAATTAAATTTCGGAGTACCGAAAACAGGGCAATATTTTTTAGAAGGACGATAACTAAAGGAAGTTCGATGGCAAGTCATATTTTATGGAGCGTGATGGTGAATAATAATATTCTCATGCCCATGGCATTCCAAGGATACGACTCTGGAACTGATGATGTAGTGGCGATTAGAATAAATCTTTATTTTGTCTTTGGCCATGAAAGCATTATCTACTACATATATATATGTGTGTGTATATATATATATATATATATATATATATATATATATATATATAATCTATAGTTTAAATTATCGAACAAATTCCAAAGAAACTGCGGGAGATGCCACAACAGTAACTTTTAACGGAGTCATCCGCTAATGTGCATTTCAATGCAACAATTTCAGAGTGTAAAAATCATTCGCCTTGACTGGGATCCCAGTCAAGGCGAATGATTTTTACACTTGTACACGCATCGCCAGCTAGTCGAATTCAAACTTATCAAGCAAAATAATGTGCAGCAGAACAGGAAAATTAAACACCGAGACCTCATCCAGTATTTTATGCGTTTATTTTAATGACCCTTCAGCAAAGTGGTATTTTAAGCCCCAGTGGCAATAGGACGAGTGAGGATATGGTTCAACTTGTTGGTCTTAATTACCGTGACGTCAAGCCTTCATCTTTTCTCATCACGGAGTATCATGGCTGTGCAAACACACCCCCACCCCTATTTGCGTGAAGCTATTTATTTTGGGCGGCGCAAGTTTATCCTCTCTTCTCCTCATCATCTTAGTCACTTCTTTTCTTAATTTTTCCTAATCTAGTCCATTTCAGTTCTATAAAATTTCAGTCTTAAGTCGTTTAAAACAATTCATTCCCGTAAACGCTCAGTCATATTGGGTAACTTTTTCTATCATCTACCAATGATTAACAGCTAAATTTAAAATGCGTGTATTTGGTTTTTTTATTGCTATAAGTAGCACTTAGAAATTTGGAAGAGTTTTGTTTATTAGACAGAAGGCTCATCAGTGATCTTAGCGATAGTAAGAAGGGTAGCGCATTAGCGAAAGATTTTTTACAGAAAGAAGCCACTAGTATTGGAAAAAGTAATGGGTTGGACATAGGAAATTAGTTAATAGAAACTGATTTTATTATTACTTTGTAGTCTACTGTTTAAGGTTGGTTTTAGATGGACATAATGAACACCCCTTCATTTCTTAGCCTGCCTAACGAGACACTTGCTGACACCCTACATAATATTCTTCTTTGATCCCTTATACTTCCTGCTCCCTTCATACCGTCCAATATGCATATCCTATTCATGCCCCTTCCTCGATTGCCTAACATTCTCCCATCCATCTCCCGTCTTCAGCAATCCATTGCCACTCAGCATGCTCTGCATTCATATTTCCTGCCTCATTTTGATTTCTTCTAACAATTCTCTCTCGTCGCCCCCCAGCCCTAGTACTCTTTATGCATTCGATTGTTTCTGGCTCTAATTTGTGGAAGTCCATGTTCATTAAATAAGGAAGACAATTTATTTTTCTACTGTTATTTATGTTGATACTACTAGTTTCAACGCTTAGGCGTTATCATTGATGACACCCAAGTGTCGAAACTAATGGTTTAAAATAAAGAGCAATGGAAAAATACGTTATATTCTTCATTAACGAACTGGTAATATTCGTGTATTTTTCTTTTCGCTCACTTTACCTTTTATATCCGTCTCCAAACCCACATTTCAGTGTCCAATCTCTGCCTGTCATCTTGCTTCAAAAACCATGTTTCCACACCGTACAAGTCCAGGCTCCATATCAACGTGTCCACTAGTTATACGGAGTGCATATATTTATACATATATATATATATATATATGTATGTGTATGTATATCTATATATATATACGTGCTATGCTATGACGTGTATGTATATATATATATATATATATATATATATATATATATATATACATACAGAGATGACTTCGTCGAAGTTACACGGAACTGTTGAATAAAAAACTTGGACAGCAACAAACAATATAAGACCACATAAATTAGGACACTCGCACGTTAAATAATTTCAACGGAATTTAGCTCCGTTTAGCTTTCTATTGTTTTCTGCTCCCCAATTTATATATATATATATATATATATGTATATATATATATATATATATATATATATATGTGTGTGTGTGTGTGTGTGTGTGTGTGTGTGTGTATAATAGAAACTGCTTCGGCGGCATTTGAAAGCTCGATTTCAAGCTGTGCTATGACGTAGGGGTCGTCTTCTGCATCCCTACATGGCCAGTTTGATTCTTCACACCACCACCCTATGTCGTTGGTCAGAGGTGGATGGTGTTAATGAAACCAATATTTGATGATATTATTAGATAGCACAAATAAATACTGATATTGGTGGAAATAAAAACTTGTGCCATCTAATACTATCATTTATCATATCATTTAATATTGGTTTATGGACTTAAAAGAAAATATATTATATATATAATTGATAGCATCGAAAGTTCATTGAATTAGATAAATGCCAATGGAAGGTAGACAAGGAAGAGGTATATTCTTAGTAAAGGTACTTCACAAGGCAGCATTTTATTTAAACTATTTAGGGGATGAAATTCTAAGAATGGATTACGATGAGCAGATAATGAAAAACGCTAGTAAGGAACTTGGAAGGAAAGGTGATTTTTTTTAAATAGAAGATAATAGCCAAATGTAATGACCATCGTTATTGTGGCAGATATAGCTGCTTAAGACCAAACCTCAGAATGATAATCTCATCATTTTGATTGCTTTTGCATACAGTTTTCCAGGAATCTATTTATTTTTCATTAAGAAAAATGGAAAATGTTGCAGAAAGCTTTACTTTGCTGCAATAATGTCATTAAAATCAAGAGCAAGCCATGCCACACTTCACATTTTTCCACTCATTTATTTCATTTTGACAAGATTTTCTGGAGTACCGTTGAGTATTCAAGGTATTCCTCATAAACGTTTGGATTGGATACCTCCAGGTTGTGAGCGCGTCACTTGAATAGAGCATCAATTATTTTGCACCTGAGCATCGGTCGATTTTTATGAAAGGCGCGAATGTGCTCATGGGATATCGATTAGGTTTACGGGCGAGTGGCTTAGGAGAGCGTTCCTAGATGGGCGAAAGCCGCCACTTTCCCATTGATTCAAGGGCTAAGTTGTGAGTGAGGGACACCATACTTCTTTGGCCGCAGAGAGCAGCAATCGATGTCCAGTCAAGAAGCACCGACGGCACTTTGGTCGAAGTGCACATGCAAATGACAACAGCATGTTGCGTTGATGTATTGTCCATACATGATTGAGTATATTGATTGAGATATTCCAAGAAACTGCTGAAGAAGCCGCAACAGTAACTTTTAACTGAGTCATCCGCTAATATGTATTTCTATGCAACAATTTCTGAGTGTAGAAATCATACACCTTGACTAGTATACCGGTCAAAGTGAATGATTTTTACTCTCTAAAATTGTTGCATTGAAATCGATTGAGATTTTCATCAATTTCGTTGAGTATCCAAATGAGAATAACTTTTTTGTTTAATTAGTTTGGCCAAATGGAAAATATGCTATTCACTTCAAAAATAATAATTTCCTCTTTTACTGTTGAGGCTCCTTAGAGGCTTTGCCTTTAAGTTTACAGTAATTCAACTTTTTACTTATTGTCAAGTTTCTCAGCGATAAGGCTATTCAATTTTCCTCATAACCTGTGCGGCAAATGGAACTCAAACCTGCAAACTTTGACTTAAAGCGTGGAAAAATTACCAGAAAAACCAACCTGGTTGGCAACTTTAAGTATAGAGCACTCATACGTGCATAAGTACCTGTCTGATTTTGAACCAACTAAATGAAAACTATTGAGTTTATGAAGATCAACGACAGTTAAATATTTTGCAAAATTAATTCATGCCGAAGAAGTACATACTACATGTAGTATTGGTATTCTACCGGTTAAGGTATATGTCAGATGGATACAGACTATAGAACGGCAGAACGATACATATCCTTGCCTACCCTTAGAAAAACCCAACCTGACAACCAACACTACAGTAAGCCCCTCTTCTATACACTTACTTCCAACCTCCATTATGCCTATTCTGTGTCTACTTTTTTCCCCTCTATCACAGTCTTCAATATTCTATCATAAATCAATAAAGTATTGTAAATAAACTAAATTAAAGCATAAAAATTAATATTAAGGTCCAAACTTTCAAAAAGCAGTAAATATTCTGTGATTAAACTGCCGCAATAACATTTTTTCTATAAGGTTTTTGTCTACATTTCCATCAACATTAGCGATAAATATTTATTACGCTCAAATGAGAAGTATAAAACGAGATAAAAATTTTCTTTCATCATTTTATTTATTTAGAGGGAAATTATATCAATAATTTCTTTTAAAAAAACAAATTACTATGGGATTATAAATTATTAACTAGAAATTATTGCGAAATTAAATTTTCAAAATATATTTTTTTAATTTTGATAATTATGGAATGAAATGTCCAAGTCGACATTTTTTCACATCCACATGGCTGGTTGTTGCCATTTACCACCTCATATATAAAAATTGATAAATATTCGGATTCGAAGGTCTTCGCAAATTAGGTTAATATTTTTAGCATATTTGGTGAACAGTAAATGTTCTAGTTACAGAAAACTATACATTATAATCAATTAGTTCGCAATAAATAATTCAATTGAAGCAGTGAAGAATGCTAAGTTTTTCTATTTAGTTTTGTATTTTAACTCGCTTTACCATACATTTATCAATTTGATACTAAAGGTAAAATTTAGAGCTAAATTTTGCATTTCGGTTAATTAGTAGGATAAAATTGCTCTTTATAATGTAGGAAGAGTTCATGGTTTATGTTGTCCAGGCTTTATCGAAGTTGAAATTGGGATATTTGGTGAATATAAGGAAAACTTAAAAACTTTTTACCACTGTTTTTATAACGGATGCTGACGATATACTGGTTTATTATATATTTACGATTAAATTTCAAGGTAAATCCATGTATGGTTATGTCCTGTGTTTCATTTTCAAAATTAACATAAACTCACACGCACAACCATTAATGCTTTCTTTTATTGGCGTTGCTTATTCCTGTTTAGAAGTGTATCGAGTTGATACTAAACTACCACCATCACCACACCAATCGGTCAGAAGGTTGGTTTAGATGGGTAGAGCTCAAATAAAACATACTAAGCTCGCATGCTAGGGGATGTGGGGCCAGTTCCCTTTCCCTGAAGTCGTGGTTTCCCACAGTCTCTGATGCATAGAATATCGCAAAAGTTAGACTTAAGATGGGGTTGCTCAAAAGCAGATCCTGAAATTTGAACCCTAGTCCCACTGGTCAAAAAATAAAGCAATACCTGTATAACCAATAGGAACCAACGCTTCGACGTAAAACTATATTCTTTGTTTACCGATAACGCTCATCTGTTCGAGGAAACTGGCAAGAAATAATTTTTCCTGGCAATTCCTCAGCATAAGAATAAACAACTAAAATTTCTTTTTAAATTTATTATTTAAAGTATTCTGCTGGATTACGGTGGTTTCCTGGCACTGATAACTGCTCTAGCGCTAAACCCTCATTCAAATGGTTAAAAATCATCCTTTAAAACCAAACTGAATATAAAAAAATAACTCTCTATTTAGCACCACATACTTTCTAATACCATTTATTTAATCTAAAATGCCTATTTTTATCCTCCCTCTGCCTCACTTACTGAGTATGGAGGAGAGGAGAAGTTTAGTTTGTCAAAGACGAAGAACATACGACTAAGTTGTACATATGCGGGAATTGAGAGTAAGTCCTTAATCCCAACTTCTGAAGTTCAGTTCAATTTTTATTTGCTAGGATAAAAATCATCAATTTTGATTTTTATAATGATTTTTACCTTTTGTTTCGTTATTATTATATATCATAATTTATCATCCCTTAATCCATCACATTCCTGGAAGCCATATAAAAAACTCGCGAGTGCACCTGATCTTGTATCATAGCTATATTTAGATATCTTTCTACCGTGATAAGTTCTAATTCGTCCATACAATCCCTCTTATGGGCAATTTATCCTAAGGATGACGATGCACTCATTTTTCCGAAATAATTTTTTACGGCTTGGAACTCCCACCAGTGAGGAAGAGTGCGGAATGGTAATTTTGCGAACAGTATTCTAACAGACCAACAGAAGAACCGATGACCTAGACACGGTAATCACTCTTACATATTTTTACGCTTCACGTGATGTATTGTGTATGTGTGCTCAACGTGCCTAGTCATGGTTGAACAACATCAGATCGCTTGCAAGTAAACAGCTCGAGGGAAAACAGAAATATTTAGGTGACCCGAAATCAACGGTGACGTCTGGAAATGTAGCAAGATGGCAAACATGCATGTGGCAGCTGTGTACAAAACATGACTCAACAGTGGAGTTGAATATCATGGATTCAGAGCCGACACCAAGGCAATGGCGCGTGCACGATGCAACGTCTGTGCTGACGTAGGTTTGACCCCGGCCGGCTGTATTCATAGGTCACCGTGTTCCATACTCGATGATAGCTTTCGCGTTATTCAAGGTATCATGAACGTGACGCGTACTGACTTGACATACTCTTCGAGTATTATACCTCAATGATTCAATGTTTGCTTTACGATATGTGAGAGATATGACCTAATCCTAATGCCCAACGAGGAAAATTATGTGCAATTCAATGGCGTTATCTGTTTGCTGTGTCGTGCAAGAGTTAAATAGATAACCTACATTAATATATGATTTCGTAAATATGTCTTTATTGGATAAAAATCATTATAAAATTAAGTAATGACATCAAAACTTATAATTTGTTGGCTTAAAGATAATACATGACGTATGTATTTAAATACTAAATGCCTTTTAGAAAATTAAAACCTTGCAATTAGAATGAACGAGTTTCAGTGTGAACCAATACTGACAACTATTTAAGATGATTGTTTTTTAGGACTGCCATGTACTACATTTATTTTTACATATTTTAGACTCTCTGGTATGATTACAGGTGATCTTATGTAACTGTACCCTAACACCAGGTTCCCAATATGGTTTATTTATCATTAAACTTTGTGATCCAACGATAAAACGTGGTACGATAAAAACTCATCGATAAATGTGTTCTGAAGTATTTAGAAGACACGTAACAATTATTCCCTAAAAATTAAATCGTTGCAGATTAGACGATGAATTAATTTTACAAACGTAAGTTATGGTTTGAATTTTTATTAGCGCCACCCAGAGGTAATTTGCATTCATAGGTAAACTTAAATAAATAGGATTTTTTTATAGGTATTGTATTTATTTATTGTAGGTAAAAACAAATATTCAATTAACATTCATCAAAAGTAAGCTGAGAAGTCCAATTATGAAGATAAAAGCAGCAAATTAATTTAGTCATGTTTTCAGTAACGTCCTACCCACGGTAAATAAAAAAACTTATAACGAAGTGGTTTGGTTTGTTTCATGTACTCACAATCCTTCCCAAATAGATATTTTTCTTTTAATTTAAGAGAGAAAAGTATGAACAGAATCGATATTCATCACCATTAAGTGGCAAAAAAAATAACATTAGCTCTGTATTTCTTCTTTTCAATTCTTTTAATTTAACTCTAGATTCCTCTCTTTTTCCACGAGAATTATATCCCAATCAATTTTTGTAAGTGAGTCAAGCGAGGGACATCTGTTACAAAAATGTGAAGATGTGTCATGCGTACATCCCGGTATATATATATATATATATATATATATATATATATATATATATATATATATATATATATATATATATGAAGTAAGCACTAGTGTACCAAGACAAAAACCCAGAAACACACAAAAAAAGAAAAGAAACTCATACGTTTTCGAAAATTTCATAAATATAATTAAAATATGTACACATAGATATGGTTTGTTTAAAAAGTGTCCGGAAAAGTTACGGAAAATAGATTTATTTAAGAAATTTTTACGTCTCAAAATTCTGAAAAGTACATCCATTGAACGTCGACACACATTTCCAGCGGCTTTTCCACCTCTCGAAGGCTCCCAGGTAGGCGGTTTCCGGACAGTTTTTAAGGGTAGGCGTGCAGGTTTCTTTGACAGCGCTTAGGGTGTCATTATAACATCCCTGGTATTATGAGGGGAGTATGGGAGTATTTCACTTTTGAGTACATATCATCGATATATATACATATATACATATACATATATACATATATATATATATATATATCCCTCCCCGGACTACAACCTTGACGTGGTGGAAGGGCTTGTGCGTTCCGATGACCCCTAGAGCTGTGCTGGCGGGAGTAATAATTATTGCTCCTGGTAGGGTCACCCATGCCAGATAGGTCGAAGGTTAGGAGCCAGACGAAAGGTAGTCCACGCAGCGTCTGTTCCTCAGTGAGGCGGCTGCAATGGCGTCTGACCCCAGTGGGGCGGCCAGTAAGTGATGGTGTCACGTTAAAAACACTATTGAGGAAGGCAACGGGAAACCACCTCAATTATCATTCCCTAGAAAAATATGATGGACAATAGAGATATTTTGAGTCCTGGCAACCACGGGGCTCGGCCCAATCGGCCGTGTGTCGTGCCCGGCAGCGGGGGAGGCAAGGCTTCCGCGGTCGTCATCCCACGAAACCCTTGCAAGGGAAAACCAGCAGCAGCAGGACAGAAGACGCAGGAGAAGAAGACCAAATTAGTTAGAATAGGAACGTGGAATGTTAGGACAATGATGAGGACAGGGAAATTGGAGAATGTTAAGCGAGAGATGGAAAGGGGAAATATAGATATTTTAGGTCTATGCGAGGTGAGATGGAAAGATAGCGGGGATTACTGGAGTGATAAGTATAGAATAATATACAGCGGCGGGGACGAGAGCCAACGAGGGGTTGCCATAGTATTAAATGAAGAGGTAGGAAGAAGCGTAGTCAACATAGAGCAGGTAACGGATAGAATACTACTAGTGGAGATAAAAGCAGAACCGACGAACTTAGTTATTATTCAGGTATACATGCCACCGAGCAACCATAAGGAAGAAGAGGTCGATAGGATATACGATCAGTTGGAGAACATGATCGCGTGTGTTCCTGCAGGGAAACATTTGATAGTGATGGGGGATTGGAATGCGACGGTAGGTGAAGGAAGAGATGGTGATGAGGTGGGGGACTACGGTTTAGGCACGAGGAATGACCGCGGGGAGAAAGCAGTTGAGTTCTGCAGGAGACAGGGGTTAGTCATCACCAACACGTGGTTTGGACACCACAAAAGACGCAGGTATACATGGAAAATGCCAGGTAACTCAGGAAGATATCAGCTAGATTATATCCTGGTTAGACACAGGTTTAGGAATAGTGTGATAAATTCCCACAGCTTCCCGGGAGCGGATGCGGACTCAGACCACAATTTAGTTGTTATGAAATGTAGCGTACGTTTCAAAAAGATAAGGCAGGGGCGGCGAGTTAGAAAATGGAATGTAGAAGCATTAAATGGGTTGAAAAGGAAGGAATACAAACAGGCGGTGGAGAAAATCATGGAGGATGGTAAAGAGCTAAGTACTATCGAAGAAAAATGGGAAATGATCAAGAAGGGGTTGTCTAAAGCCGCAAAAGACACTATTGGAACCGTTAACGCTAAAAGGACTAGGAAACCATGGATCACGGATGAGATGATTACAAAGATGGATGAGCGGCGAAAATGGAAGAATGTAAATACAGAGTTAGGCAAAATGAAGTACAAAGAATTAAACAATAAATTGAGGCGGGCAACAAATAAAGCAAAAGAAGCCTGGTGGAAGACGCAGTGCAAGGATATGGAGAGTCTCCAGAGGAAGGGTGAAATCGGTGCGCTGTACAGCAAAGTTAAATCGTTATCGGGAAGTAAGAAAGGAAGAGCTATGCTAACAGTTAGAGATAGGGCGGGTAAGGTAATAGTTGACGCAGGAAAGATCCAAGAGAGATGGCAGGAGTATATAGAAGAACTGTATAGTAAAGAACTCAGACCAACAAAGTTAGACATTGAAAAAGAAAATGACGTAGAGGAAGACAGCTTAGGTCCAGGCATACTAGACAATGAGATAGAAAGGGCATTAAGGGAGATGAAACTAAATAAGGCCGTGGGGGTAGATAACATTCCCGTGGAACTTTTAAAATGCTTAGGAAAATGTGGGAGGAAGAGGCTATATGGGCTGATCCGTAGTATTTATGAGGAGGGAATCTGGCCGGAAGACTTTGTGAGATCAGTTTTAGTTCCTATTCCGAAAAAGGTAAAGGCCACGTCATGTGAGGACTATAGGACAATTAGTTTGATATCCCACGCAGCTAAAGTTGTTCTCAGGATCATAAACAAAAGGATAGAGAGTAGGGCAAATGATTACTTAGGGGATGATCAGTTTGGGTTTAGGAAGGGGAGAGGTACGCGTGATGCCATTGCAGTAATGAGATTATTAATCGAGAGGAATTTAGAACACAACCAGGAGGTATTTGCCTGTTTCGTAGATTTCGAAAAAGCGTTTGATAGAGTGAATTGGGAAAAACTAATGAGTATATTGCAGAAAATAGGAATAGATTGGAGGGAAAGGAGGCTAATCCGCAACCTGTACATGTCTCAGACTGCTCAGGTGCGGGTGGGAAATGGGGAGGCAGAATGGGCAGTGTTAGGAAGGGGTGTAAGGCAGGGTTGCCCATTATCACCATTGCTGTTCAACCGGTATGCAGAGGAAATGATCAAAGAGGCATGGGAAGGACTCGAGGTAGGAATGAAAGTGGGCGGGGAATTCGTAAAATCAGTTAGGTTTGCTGATGACCAAGCTTTAGTTTGTCAGTCAGCCAAGGGGCTGCAAGCATTGCTGAGTAAATTGGAAATTCAGTGCGACAAGTATGGGATGAGAATCAACATTAGTAAAACAAAGGTTATGCGATTTTCTAGAAAGAAAAAGGCCAAGCTTAACATTAAAATAGGAGGGCAAAAACTAGAGCAGGTAGAACAGTTTACGTATCTCGGTAGTGTTTTGGACCAACACGGTCAAAGTAGTAGGGACGTTAGGAGAAGAATTGCGCTAGGCAAAGAGGCTTTCACAAGGAGGAGGGAGTTGATGACAGGGACTTTGAGTAAGGATGTTAAGAAAAGACTCGTAAAAACTTTGATATGGAGCGTAGCTATGTACGGCGCGGAAACGTGGTCGTTGAAGCAGGAGGATAGACGTAGATTGGAGGCTTTTGAAATGTGGGTGTGGAGAAGAATGGAGAAGGTGAAATGGACAGAGAAGAAAACAAATGAGGAAGTACTTGGTATGGTGGGCGAAGAGAGGGGTTTGTTGGGAGCAATCCTATGGAGGCAGGGAAAGTGGATGAAGGGGGTGTTGACCGGCAGTGGGATGTTGAAGACTGTGATAGAGGGTAGAATGTTGGGCAAAAGAGGAAAGGGAAGGAACAGGATAGGGATGTTGGACGGGATGAAGGGAGGAAGAAAGTACTCAGAGATGAAGAGGGACCTGATATAGAGTAGGATGATGGATTTTTTTGTTTTGTTAGGAATAATAAAATGCCTGTTTGGTAGTTGTGTCCATCCAAAAACCTACCTTAACCGGTAGATTACCTGAAAAAAAAAAAATATATATATATATATATATATATATATATATATATATATATATACATATACATACATACATATATACATATACACACACACACATATCGATGATATAGAAAAACTCACAAGAGCAATATAACATATGGACGGCACAATAGAACACAAATAAAATAGATAATAACACTTAAAGTGACACTTAGATGGTAGATTGTTTGAGCTTTCGGCTCTCTATATATTTTATGTATATATATACATATATATATATATATATATATATAATTTGAGCTTTATGAACATCCAAATATGATACATTTTCATAAGAGGAGACATTCACAAAAGGGCCTAGTGGATTCCTCAAAGAAGCTCACACCCTCTTCCTAAGAACTATTGATTTCTTGATAAATTTTGTCAGGGAAGACAGAGGAATCTTCGCTTTTGAAATTTCGTCGGAAACCTTCAAAAAGCCCACTTGTTGAGGGGCATGCGTGCATTAAGAGTCCAGATTTCACCAGGGAAGTTACCTTTAAACAGTCGTGGAGATAAGCATAGTGCTGACAAATTTTGAATGCAGTTAATTTTTAAATTCAATACGTGTACTTCAACGCAGACGATGACACGAAAATTGTCTTTGGAACGGAATTTTCCTTAAAAATATAAGTTAGAAATAACTAGATAAAATTTTTAACTCAAAATATACTTGAAATTGATGTAAGGTTTCTGAAATTATCATATTTTTAGTATTTGAGGGAGTAGTTTTACATGAAGAAGAGAAAAGTAAGAGGGAAGAGAATGTAGTTTAACTGTTGCATTAACCTGAAATGTTACCCCATTAATTTTAATATTTGAGCCTTTTTTATTATAATTGGAATCTGTGTAATCATACCGAAGAATGTTTGCTTGTGTATCTACCTCCACAATTTGTTTCTTCTAAATAATACTTCACATTATCTGGAATAAAATATACAAATATAAATGAAATACTACAACAGGATCTTTACATGTTAACAAACCAATGAAGTTGATTAAAAAGTTTTGACTAAAAGTTTTAATCCAAAGAAAATAGTCGGTTTAATAAAGTATAAGATTCTTCTTACTCTACAGCGTAGTTGTCAATAAGCTAATTTTTCTAATTTTATCACATATTCATACTCTGGCTTTTTTCCTGGAGTTTTTGTTGGAAACTAAAGGATATATTAATTGATAGAACCGCTAAGATAAACCATTAATGTGTTGAAGGCTGAGAGAAAAGCCGATGACAGTCAGGCCTCAAGAGGTATTGATAATTCAAGTGATACACCGCCTGTATCAACAAGGCTTATGAAAAGCTAAACACGTAATTTAAACTGGAGAAAGACTGACCGAAAAAATTTATTGAGATCTTTTCCAAGGTTAAGTTGGGATAGGATCTAAAGAAGGCCCCTTGATAAAACATGGAAAGGAGAATTTAGGTCGAACCTAAAAAGGCTGATGCTACGTCACTTTGTTTTTGTTTACTCTGACCGTGACGTAGTCTTCCCAGACTTCTCTTAAACAGAATGCGGGAAGATATTTTCCATCATAATGAGAACTTGTAAATAAGCCCAAAGGGTTACTATTTTCTAGCACAAAAGTTACTTCCTTGCCTCGTACGTAAGTAAATGCACATCAAATTAATAAAATGTATGTTTTATTGTAAAAATGTGTTGGTCCAAGGCCAAACATTTGCAAAATTATAATTTTTAAGCTCAAATCTGCATCTGCAAGTAAAGAAAATTCCTTTTATCATAATAATGACTTTCTTGAACTTAATTAGTACTGACTCCTCGAGTCCTAAAGTTGGGTTCCTTTCCAACTTTTTTCACGACTCTGTTGGGCGAAATATCATATTTATAATGTTTGACATAAACTTTTCATTTCAAAACACACAAGAAATTTTTTTTTTTAAGTTTTAGTTTCTTTAGCATTGATTTCAGGCATCAAGTATGAAGAAGGTATTAGTTATTTATCAAGGTGGAGTCAATAACCCCCTGGCTCCGTTTTTAACGTTAAACGCTCCGTTTATTTCAAATTTCGAGGCATGATTAAGCGACTTTTTTATCAATAAGTCATAATAATAGTTTGCATTTTGCATTATAATCTTATGACAAACATGACCATAACTTTTCCGCGTTTGCAATGAAGAAAGAGGGAAATATTGACGAAATGAATACCTGCAAGCGTTAATCGAATATCACTATGATATATATCGCCTCTGTATTATATCATGCTTTTACGATATCACTGTAAGCTAGCATGAACCTTTAAAAAAATGAACGTGATTCACTACAAATATAGTTGATGAAACACCACAGTAAACGCGCTGCAAACGTTGGAAACTGTTGGAGCAGTTCAATATAAAAGACAGAAGAAAGTTGTTTCCCAATAATATATAGGCTATAAATTGAGACCAAATTGATAGTGTGCATTCTGTGCTAAAAGACTTGAAGTGATACTTTCAACTCGTTAAATTTGCTGACATGCCCATTGAATAGTCCTTCATGACAGGATGTGGCTATAAAATACACTTAATGGAGTATATATATTTCCATGTACTAGCAAAAAGTATTAAGAAATAGAAATCTCCATGGCTTCATTAGGAATTTTTTTGAACTGACTGTTTGTTGTACATTTATTGGCATAAAATTCCCACTTGTGGAGTTGATATGCACTGAGTTAGCGGTTTTGATTGACGATTTATATCTCTAATTGATGAATTAACATTTCCCAATTTTACTGAAAAACTTTAAAGTGATTTATCTACTCCGAATAATTAATCAGTGTATTTTTTATCAGTACATAATTTTTCCAGGACTCTTTTAATTTTCTAAAAAAACATAATCTTGGAGGGGCCAAAAATATTTTTTTAAATTTACAGTGTAATTCTGCGTAAAGAAACTGCGAAACATTTGTCTGCGTTGCGATGATTAGCTCTCCCTCTCACGTATTTCATTTTCCGTGGAGTTCCGATTAAAAAAATTTAGGAACCCTTGTCTACGTTTGGGATTTCCCCGTCTTCACTTGTTTCATTTTCGGTGCGCCCCATAAGCTTTGTCAGCGTGTTTAAATCGTGGTCGTAATCTGTTTTTTCTTCGGTCCAATCCCGCCTTAACACTATTGCCTTGAACAAACTGCCTTTCCTCAAGGAGGAGGGCTCGATTCGTTTAACCCCTTCATCTTACTCAGACCTCGGGACAAAGGAGTCGAAATCACGGGAGGGAAACTGGGTGATAGAGGGGGGAGAGAGAGCGAATCGTGTCAGAAGAGGAAGAGGCATTCGGGAGGGTAGCGGGGTAGTGGGTGTGCGGGTGCGGAGAAAGGAATACGTGTGATTCAAAGAGGGAGTTATTGGGTCAGAGCCAATGTCCGGCTCCGCTCGCGTGAGTCGGCAGCGACCTATTAGTCGGGGGAGGGTGAAAAGGGAGTGAGGGTTAAGGGATGGATGGAAGGGGCGGGGACACACGCCATTTTGTATGCACACTCGTCAACTGTTAAGATGGCGAGCGGCGCTCCCTCCTTGCGGCGGAAATACCTTCCCCCTCCCCGTATAACCCACCCTCTTCTACCCCCCACCTCACCCCCTCCCTGCCTGACCTCACACTGTTCCTTCAACATCCCCGGTGGTTCCAGTCGACTCGCATCTTATCAACTCCTGTTTGTTTCCCCATCACGTTCGATTCTTCTTACAAGTGCCAATGGACCCATCCAAAGAGCCTACTCCCGCCCCTAACTCCATCCTGCCACATTCTCAGATATCACGAGCGGAATCAGAGCTCATGAAGGTGGAGGTGACTTTATTAATCAAAAGAAAATGAAATTATCTTGACGCATATACATGCAATTCAAATGGGCATATGTGGCAAAGAGGAGCGAGAGGAGGGTGAGAAGAGTTGCAGTTACCCCTGCAAAACCTCCAAGGTCTCAGTCTCTATATATCAACGAGAACCGATGACTTTCAACATTAAATCCGGCGGTGGGGGGGATTAAATCTCTTTTTCAAGTTAGTGTTGAAAATGACTGCAATACCTCTTTAACTCTACCGTTTTACGAAGGAAACGAAAGCTTTAGATGGGAAAATATCAAAATCTTCTTTTCCAACCTCAAGGCCTAATATCTTGGTTTCCGGTAGCACATTGGATAATTATTATATACGAAAAATTAAAGTTTCCTTCGTTAAACTTATAGAATTATATGAAACTATTTCTTTAAAAAGTGTCATTATTTAAATTTATGCCACAAGTATATCGCCGAGGAATTTTAAACGAGCAATAATTAGTTGGCGAAGAGAGAAGCCTTGTGTTTTTTGTGGTGATTGACTTGAGTTTGATTTGACTCTAGCTGCGACACTGTCCGAATGAGCCGAGAAAACACAGGACTTCGACCATTTCCTACAGCTACAGCATATTACGTACAAGCTCAAAAAGCCTATTATTTTATTTCCACGCCCCTACTTACCTAATATACTCAGACTCATAGTGCTGGCATTCGGAGAAAACACCTTTCACTGCACATTCAATAAGCACACAATCGAATCATTCTCGCTCTCTGGTTCAGGCTTCACCATGTAAATCAGAGATAATGTGCGGAGATACTTAATATCTCCTCCCAATTTTTCTGCATTCACTGAAATTCACCTAATTATCTCCCTCTTCCTCCCATCATGCAAAAATGAATATTTCGAAATCATTCAAAATCATTTCGTGGGTTGAGAAAAGTAAACGATAATGAGGCGTTAGGAAAATGGAATATGCTTTCACACATCTACATCTACATGGCAATCTGTAAGCGACCTCTAGGGTGTGTGGCATGGGGTAATTAAACACCAGGTATGAATTTTAAGATATATATGCATGAAATACATCTATACGCGTAAGAGACGAGCTAGTAATAACAAGCAGGAAAATATACCAGAGGTAGGATGAAATAATGACAACATACGTTTAAAGCCACTTAGAATGTAATTAGAAAAATACGTGGGTCGTATAATAACTCCTTTGGAAATCCAAGAGATGGAACAAGTAGTGTCGGAAAAGGTTTCCTTTTAGTATGTCTCATTTCTCACTAGACTGCAGTTTAAATTTCGGCTTTATCTATATCCAATATGGTTTGATTTCCATAGTTGATTAAAACAATAACCTTTTTTTTATTCAGAAAAAGGGAAATGAATAAGTTTCGTACAATATTCAACAGTTCTATTCAAAATGTGTAACTCCAAAATAGATCCAAGCAATGTTGATTATAGCTCAGAATACACTTACGCCTGTGTTTGAGACTTTTTACAATTAGGAATATGAGTTTAAACTTGGATGTATAACCACAAATGATGAATATCGTTCAGGGTGTCAAGGGAAAGTAAATACTTTCGAAACGATTGTCGAAATCCACGATATTTATTTAACTACCGACGAGTCAAAGTTACAAAAATAGTTGAGGCCATAGACATATCACAAGGTACAGTTTTTTCAACTTCGGGTTTTTTTCAATTTCAACAATGATTGGAGGGATTAATTTAAAGACCTTGAATTTGTCTCACATTAGCGTAGTGACTTGTATTTATTCTGATCGCTTAAGCGCTCTAGAAAAATGCCATATTTGTACCAGTTACTACTAGAACTCGTATACAAAGTGTTGCTTTATTCGTCGTATACAAAGTGTATCTTTTCTACGGTCATATTTTTCTCCAACATTTTAATAACATTTATGCATCTAGAAGCACAGTAATCTAATGGATATGGCCCTTAAATTTCGCTAGATATTTTCGGTGACTTTGGACATAAAACTTCTCACAGGATATAGTCATTTTTGGCCAACACTTCTGACACTGGGAAAGGAACTAGTCTCCTTGTACCGAACTAGTTGATAGAACGTACACCTTAGTGAGAGGGGTGTTAAACTCTCAGCCCTCATTTTGACCTTAAGATTGATTTCTGTATTTCCATTTTCCCATATCCTCCTCCTGTATTTTCTGGACCGATATAATTAGTAACTATTAATGGTAAATGAGAAATTAAATTATTTAATTGGTAGCTAGATTACCTGAAGATTTAAAATGTCCAGCACCATAAATTTAAATTATTAAGTTACGAAAAAAAATATTTTATAGGGAATTGTTTTGAGCGTAAAGAAATTCTACAGCAAATAATGAATTTTTTCACTCCGCCGGGAAAGGGCATTTAACATGGTTACTGGAGGTGGCGACTGAGCAGAATATTTAAGAAAAAAGACTCGCATTCTTAATCACCGCCCTTATAAATAAGCACGACACGTGTTTTGACTTGAAGGAGAAATTTTTAATTTAGATTAATGTACGAAAAGTGAAGAGTCAGGCGTGATGTTGTGGAATCGAGACAATGAAAACTTCGTTGCAATTTTCCACAGTTAAAACTTTAATGCCGACCATGGTTTCGATACACTGTATCATCATCAGGTGAGGAAAAGTACAAGGAGAAGGGATATATATATATATATTGGGGTATATATTCCATTGGTTTTTCCTGCCTTTCTCTTCATGACAAACCCCCCCTTCCCCCGCTCTTTCCTCCCCTGCCAACCCTTCTTGTAGCTTGGTATATATATCCCTTCTCCTTGTACTTTTCCTCACCTGATGATGATACAGTGTATCGAAACCATGGTCGGCAATAAAGTTTTAACTGTGGAAAATTGCAACGAAGTTTTCATTAGATTAATGTAGTTAGCTTAAGCAATAAATTGATATATTTTTAAAGAATACACTGCCTTGTTTGATAAAAACCAAGGACTACCTTCAGCCCCTAGTTCCTAATTTAAATCAAGAGCCTTGAAGATTCTTGTGTGTACGTATCCTGTGAGGGTAAGTTGAATGAGCCAAAGACGGATTAATATCAGACACATCTACGTGACCAGCTTAGGCATGTTTGTGTGAATGTATGTATGCATGTGTATTCCGATTCTTTGGCCAAGAGATGGCGTAAGGGGGGTGATTCACCCAATAAAGGATAAATAGACAACACACAAAAGGTCAGTGAATAAGCAATCATACAAAATCATAAAGGATAGGAACAGTGCGTTTCATGGCACGAATAGCCAGAAGAAATAGATGAGCTACATTGGCCAAATACACATTCAAACACGAAATCCTGCCATATGGCGTACAAATTTTCATTCACATGGGAATAGATATAAGGAAAAGGGATAGGAACACACAGAAAGGACGAACACAGGAGAGGTGGGGTAGGCGGAATCGAACAGATTACAAGAGAAAACAAAGAATCGGGGCACATGGTGACATATAAGACCCACAGATCTCAGTGTAAGTTATGTTTCCTCGATAGCTCAAGTGGTAAAAGCATCCGCCCTGGCAAGTGAAAAGATTCGGTGTCCAAATCCTAGTCAAGAAAATATTTTTTCTCTTGTGATCTGTTCGATTCCGCCTTCCCCACCTCTCCTGTGTTCATCCTCTCTATGATTCGTCTGGAGTAGTAGTAGTTTTGAGGGGAGGCGACCGACACCTGAGGTCATTTGCGCCATAGGGGATGGATAGGAAAGGATGAAGAGTGGAGAGAAACCCGGCGTCGGCATTAGCCTACTCTTTACGAAAGGCGCCAAGGGTTCCGCAGTTTAACGTCCCATCCGACGGATGGCCTACTCACTCAAAGTGCCCTCCACAAAGCACCTCAAGTAGGGATCGAGATACCTCTGAAAAATATTCAACACCGCCGGGATTTGAACCCGCGCCCTCAGGGTGGGATGCCAGTACGTTAGCCCCCGCACCATCTCGATCCCCGATTCGTCTGGAGAAGTGCATTGTGGTCAATGGGGAATACTTTGAAGGTGAACCAAATTTAATGTAAATCGAGAACCAAAGAATCAATGACAATATTCCTGTTATTTTGGGTCCCCCCTCGTATATATATATGAATAATATATGCAATGTTGGCTATGCATTTCAATTGGCTTGTGGTTTTTTGACACTAAAAAACTAATTACAAATAATACTTCACAACTCGGGGGTTTTTTAATGCAGCGCACATTTTAACCGTCTGCAGTGAGCAAAGTAGAAGAACCACAGTCCACCCGCTACAACAGTAGGATAGGTGTAGGAAGAGTTTTAGACTCCAAGATGGTGGCTCTAGCCCGACCCACCGCCATCCTAGGCCGAAACTAACTAAGTTCCATCCTTCTCTTCCTTGAGAAAGGTGTCTTGACCAATGAAAATTCGCAAACGAGTGAGTTTCTTTTCTTTTTTGTGTTTCTGTTTTTGTACGCTAGCGCTAACTTCATATACATTATATATATATGTATATGAAGTTATATATATGTGTATATATATATATATATATATTTATATATATATATATATATATATACATATGTGTGTGTGTGTGTGTGGTGTGTGTGTGGTGTGTGTGTACATGTGTATATATATGACGATACAATAGAGTCTGTGCCTAGAGAGAACCTACCTTAAATGTTAGTCTATCTAATAATACTAATGGTTCCTATGGACTTATTATTTTTTTACCTACGCAGGATGGAAAAATAATTGTAGCCCTTCCCCCCACTCATGGAGAATAAGCGCACCAAATTTAATTGTTATAACTTCGTAGAATTAATAAAAACATTAAATATAAGAACGTAAATGTAGTAAAATAATGAAGACACTGCCAGTTTTGGAAAAAAGGAACACATTGTATAAGTTAAAATGAGATTTAATGAAAATGTGGGTTAGGTGATGGTTTACAAATATTACATCGAGTCTCATTAATATACATGTAAATATGATTATTATTGTCATTTAAATTTTTTTATTCTCTTCGGGGTTACTGAATTCTATGTATAAATTATGCAAGGAATAGGAGGAGGGAAAAATAAGTCTTCTTTAAACCCTATTTCCCCTATTACCTCTCCGTTGTACACCAAAACCTCGACAACTCACTCTCCGTCTTCCCAGATTTCTCTACCTCTTCACCCGCCCACCTTCTCCCTCTCTGTTTCTCGCCCTCCACGCTTGCCGCTGGGCTTCCACGAATTTGACAGTGTCAATAAGGTTCGACAAAAAAAAGAAGAGTGAATTCGGGATCGATTTTTTAGCATAACAATCATCGCGCTCCGATCAAGTGCGATCACGCTCAATGTTATAACCACTCTGCTCACGGGTGGAAACAAAAATACCCCTATATATAGGTCAAAGATTGTGCGATACATTACATTACTGGCCTCCAACTTATTTTGAACACTTTGATTAATTAGAATCCAATAAATGGTGGGGAATTTGAACAGGCGTTCTCAAAACGATTGTTTTGCTCTCATTGGTTAAACTGAGGAGGCAAAACGGGTTCGGTCTCTCCATCCCTACGCCAAATTAAGCTCGTGGGAATGAAAGGATTTCAAGGATTTAATCCATTTGGTATGGAAATTTCTTGTCGTAATATTTTTACGTATCGTTAGGATGTAATTGGTGACAGGGAATCTAGCTTTGTGAAGGCAACGTAAATGATACTGGATGCAGTTATTTTGGGTACAGAATTACAAATATATTTGACTTTCACTCTTTGGACACACTTACGTGTATTTTCCTCAAATTCTCAATTCGAATTCACCTAATTACTCTCTCTCTCGGTGTACATATAAATAAATATGAATACAAATATACACATTCATATATATATATATATATATATATATATGAATGAATATATATATATATATATATATATATATATATATATATATATATATATATATATATATATATATATCTTCGAAATGGAACGCTCTTCGGCGACGCACAAATATATAAAAACAAACATGTAGATTTTTAGAATATAGTATAGAGAAACAAAGAAAGGACACTCACAAATTGTTATTTGACGTTTCGACAGCTCTGCTATCGTCTTCAGAAGGTCAGTGATTGTTCAGTGATCAGTAGAGTGATTCTGAAGACGACAGCCGAGCTGTCGAAACGTCAAATAACAAATTATGAGTGTCCTTTCTTTGTGTTTCTATATTCTAAAAATCTACATTTGTGTTTATATATATATATATATATATATATATATATATATATATATATGTATGTGTATATGTATATATATATGTATATGTATATATATGTATATATATATATGTGCGTATATATATATATTTATATATATATATTTCTTTATATACATATAAATATATATACATACACACATATATATAAAGAATCGTGAATCTATTATTATAGAATTTAATTGATCAATGGATCCTCTCCCCAGTCGCATTTATAATTTTTTTCCTAGATACCTAGCGATACACGAGAAATAATATTTTAATTAACTTTCCAAAGTGAACAAGAATACAATTCCTGACGCGAAAAATTCCGCATTCATTCAAATAAAAGAATTCTGAATCGGTATAAATGCGTTTTTTCAAATATTCAACCAAGATGAAATTTTGCAGAATAAATACAATTTTATATCTGTTGCTTGGGGGTAAGTATTACGGTTTCACCGAGAAAATAGTAATGATCAACAAATCATGTTTCATCAAGAAATGTTGACAATCTAACTTACAGAGGCAAAACAATAGGATGGACACAAAAAAGTAAAACATTGTGAATAATGCTTGCTTTGGTTGAAGAAATCTACGGTGCATGGGTTTTAGTAATTTCGTTGACCATGGAAATCTTAAGATGAAGCATACCGTACTACTTTCTAGCTATCTTTGTAAGGGTGGATAAAATCATCTTACTAAAATTGCCAACTTTAAAATAAATAAAATAAAATATATATACTTTAAATACTTTAAAATAAATTATGCATGTTTACAAATCTCCCCTGGAAAGAGGTTTATGAAATGATAAGTTTCTTGGCCTAACCGAATCAAGAATTTGTATTAATTGGATATATAAATTATAAGATTAATAAGGCATAAGAACGAAAACGAAACGTAAATAAGCAGTAGCTTCATCAAAAGATTATACTGATGGAACTGTAATAAGTATGACGCACTAGATTTTACATGAAATCTACGAATTTTTGTTTATCTTCCAGAATTTACACGGGACTGATCTTTCTGTTGATGTTATTCATTCAAATCTAGGGTAATTTTGGTTACTTGCACTTTTTCCATCTGTAGACAGTGAACTAGCTGATACCCAATATTCATAATAACGATTAAGATACCCCAAGAGTTTTCCGTGAATCCTCGTCCTTGACCTACATTTCAACCACCCACCCGCCCGATTGATTCATAAACTGACCACTCTTCGAGAACCGATTATCAGACAAAAGAAAATCTTCCAATCGGAATACTTGAGATTCCACGTAGACACTGAGAGATAAGTTGTTGGAAAATTCAATCTTTCTATGACTCGTTTGCATTCTTGTCGCTTACCTTTCCCCCCGAAGTCCATAGGATTGGATTGACCCAAGGTAAGGAAACAAGAGAGAGAAAGGCGACGAGGGTGTAAAGCTTTTTCAACTTCTGCGAATCCGATCGCGCACTCATTAATCAACTCGGTTTTCCGCGCCCGACGTAATTTACCTGCCTGCGGCGTGATCCAGGGCGTAAGATAAAAGGGTTTTCCCTTTGTGTTTACACTTAAGGTGGCTCCAATTTCAGGTTGGGAAAGCCCCAGATAAACTTAAAAATTCGCAGAAGAGAGTAAAATCCATGGGGAGTTTTACTAAAGGCGCTTTTCACGCTAGTTTTCTTGTGAGGTTTCTTTGAAAAGAGCACATTTAGCATTTGGTATTATGACTGATACTGAAATTCGTGGTTAAACTACATCATTTAAAATATAGAGCAATAGTTCGACGTTCAAAAAATATTAATATGGTAAATTTTTGTTTCTGTAATTAAAAAGTTATATATGTAAGCCTTAACAGCTCACCTCGGGAATTTTAAATGCCATAGTTCTCCTCATTATCAAATTACTTGTCGTGAAGAGATAATGGCCTCTTGAACGTAATACGTTCGTCATTTGTTAGTGTACTTTTAGTTGAAATTTGCAAACAATGTTTGCCATTTTCTTCGAAAGAACCAATTCATTGTATTTATAAAAATAATGGTTTGAGGCGTAACTTTGTGAAAGCGATTCATATCGTAAAAGAAATACTTTTTTATTCCACATGTATTTTATTATACACGACCTTGGTTTTGACTTACAAAGTCATCAACAGGATCATTCTGATAATGACTTTGTAAATCTAAACCTAGGTCGTGTATAATAAAAAAAATATATGGGAGAGAACTAAGTATTTCTTTTCCGATATCATTGTATTTATGATTAAATATGACAAAATATATATTTTCGGGTTAAATTCCATTTTTTAATTTCTAATAAATTATAATTTAGCAATTTATTTTTTTTTAATCACTACTGCTTCCTTTACAAGCACCTAAAACTTCCTTGGCAATAGTGAGTAAAGTTTTCCAATTAATAAGACACGTTCCTTGAATTATCATCCAAAAATCCTGTAAATAATGTTAATATTTAACAGTTTAGACATATATTTGTCCCTTGGTTGTAATGATAATATTTTTCTTGGCATTCTACCGGCTAAGGTAGATTTCGGATGGACTCAGCAAACAAAACGGTACAACGATACACAATAATATATAAATTGCAATTTAGTATGAAAAAAACCAATGAAAGCAAAATTTATATCCCTTGGGTCTGACGCATTCAAGCTGAAATTGCCTTAAATGGCCTAAGGCACTTCATCTCAATATTTATTTTCCACTGCCATGAGGAGGAGATCTTGAAAATCGGTCATTGGCGAGGGAGATATCGTTTCTGGGAGAAAGCGGCGAGGTCTGGAAGAGGGAGATAATCTGGGCCGGTCTCAGTTCAGCCTGTGAACTGCCTTAACGCCAAATACCTCGAAAATGTCAGTATCAAATTGTGTCATCGCCGTGTTTATTCGCAGTATAGGTTAAGCTTAGTAAGAGGATCTTGTAAATGGATATAAAAAAGTCGCACCAAACACCTATATCCGCAAAATATAGCCTCCTTCTAGAGCAATAAGGGCTAAGTAAAAATAGAATTCGCTCTCTATCAATGGATGCACACATTTTCAGGAAAAAACACAAATAGAAAGCCGAGGTTTGAGGAGATCCGGCTGAAGTCTAAACAAGACTATGAAAATGAAAGAAGTAATAACATCAAACTATAGAGCAAACGATAACCAAAAAATTAAAGTAATTAGAGTAATATTCGAAGAAACAAGGGTAATTTAAGTTGCAGTCATCAGATTTTCTATGAGTTTTAAGTGTGAGTTAACGGGCCACAAGACCATACGCCTTAATGTAGAAAAATATAAATTGGCGAAAAATATATATTAGAGCTAAAAACTATTTTCACAATACTGCTATAAATTCATTTATATTTTGAACCCTTAAAACGAAGTTTGCACCCTTAACGAAGAAAGTCAAATAGGGAAGACTTGGTTGGTTTGGTCACGTGCTGACACGTAATTAAAACTGTTAGGGTAAAATATCACTAATTGTTAATGAGGAAGGTTGACATATTAGAGGAAATCTTAGGAAGACAAGCATAAATTGTGTTAGAAATTGTGTGAGAGAGTGTGTGGCAAACGAAGATAAAATCTCAGACAGGTAGTAGGATTGGAAAAAGATGACCCTGTGTAACAACCCCAAGTGAAATCGGAATAGAGCCAGGAAGAAGAAGATAAAACCCGTTGGTTCTTAAATTTATAGTCCGCTATTGAGAAATTTCCTTCGTCCTTTAATGTAGTACCAGTGAAGGAATGAAACAGGGAACAATAAATGAATCGTAAATTTTATATTTACTTCGTGTACCATTTCCCTAGCGTGTAAAGGGAAATAAATGCATGAAGTATTGCAAACGTGCTGCTTAGCAAATGAATGAAGCGAAAGTCATTTAAAAACTAGGCTGAATTGATTTGAAAAGGGTTGATTGAAGTAAACAAACCGAAAAATTACACGATGAGTTTTAATTTTTTAAAAGAAAGATCAACTGGTAATCATGAATTATTCTTAAAATTAGAGATGTGTAAGACGTTTTCCTACGTGAAACTAAGGGAATGGAGGTCCCTTGAGGTTTTGTCTTCAGGGAGTGAAGAGGGCGAGTTGAAGGGGAGGGGTAGCTTGAGCGAGAGGGGAGGGAGTGGTTCCAGCGGGGATGGAGTGATGGTGTGGGGGTGTGGCAGAGGAAGGAACCGGCGAGGAAGTGGTCAGACTGACCTGAATTCTAAATGGAACACGCGAATTATAAAAAAAATCCCTCCAACCGAAACTAAGTGGACATTCTCCTCTATAGCTCTCCCCTGAATCTCTCTTAACAAGGTCTGAATTACACATTCTCCTCACCCTCTTTCTTCCCTCAAAAGTGTACGCCTTGAAAATATCGGGAATCACCATTTTACGGAAGATCTCCAGCTTTGGTTAACAAACGTCAAGATGGCGCACGTTTACGCCGTAGAAGATGGAATAATCCAGAAGTTGCCGAAGCACAGAATGGCGATAGAAGTTAATGACATAGAAACCTATCTTATTTTGCACGATTATCACTTATAACCGAATTTCATTCGGTATCGGACCGATCGCCCGTTAATGAAATGAGCAGTACACAGGAAATCATTTTTATAGAAGGTAGATACGAGAAAAAATGAAGTCAGCTGTAGAAGTCAATTCATTCACTGAATAAAATACATGATTATTCGAAAAAAATATCTTTTGAAAGGTTTATTTCCATAAAAAAACTTTTATCTGTTTCCTTCTTCTTTTTGTTGTAGTATTTTCTTATTAATTTTACACTTCATTAGTTGTCCAATCTAACCAAATCTCTCTATCCCGTTTAAATAATTTTTGACGAGATTTGAAAGTATTTATAATAAAGTAGAACATTCTACCTTTTCTTTGTCAGATAGAATCATTCACCCAAACTCTGCGCTTGATATGAAGTTTCCGAAGCGAGTCCGAATGAAAACGAGACCGAATTAAATCAGTAAAGGCAGGCAAATCAATATAATTTAGATTCGTTTATTTTGGGCGAAGAATTAGTCATTAACCCTGATCAATACTTAATATCTTGGTGCGTTTATTACGACGAATGCTCGCGATTATATTAATAAGATTGCTCTCCTGCGTCATCTCTGTTTCTAATACTAATTCCCTGTCTAAAATACTAGTAGTTACATTCATCCGTTATCTCTTTCCATCAATTTTCTGTCTAGGTGCTCAGGAAATGTGTCCTCTAATTTATTATGCAACAAATGATTTTTTTAAATCACTGATAAGGATCAATGTTGTTCAAATTAGTACCTTTCAAACGTGCAAAATTGTTTAACCTCTCTCCATTTATTTTACTTTATTTTATTTCTCATTTTATATCGTTCAAAATCAAATAATGATATTTGAACTAAGCGCTCCTTAAAACAGATAAAATAAACCGGTAACTCCCAAGCTGAATAATAATTAATCCGAAAGCGGTATTATTTGTTTTACAATCACCTCGAAGAGGCTGTTTTCATTGAACGTGCTATTTAAATAATGCACTCAAAATTGAAATAAAAACTTTAAAAAGCCGCAACAGAAGATCCACAGATCAAGATGCTCTGGGCCATTCGCACCAAAGAAATAACATTTTCTGTAGTAGAAACTTTTATAACACCAACTGGGTCAATGCTGCTTTAAATACAATTCGTCATTTGCAAGACTAATGTGAATCCCATTTCACTAGCAGGGCGGCAAGTGGAAATTTATTGGTCTTCAAAAATATGTAAAGACCATAGAAAAATAATAAGCAAAAAATCTACCTTAATGACCTCATAGTAATAGGTATTCTAACCAGTAAGGTAAGTTTCGGATGGACATGACAATTAAATAATTATCTTCTTATAACCTTATACATTAATGAATAAATAACATATTTCTTCTTCTTTTTTAAATTTATTCATTAATTGAAATCAAGTGAAGTTAAGTTATTTAATATGTATACTGTCATATTACGTGTAGTAAACAATAAAAAACCATAAACACAGTAAACAACCCTAAGGTCGGTTTGGTAGGTGAAAGTAGAGTTCACCCAGTACTAAGCCCGACGGCGTGTGAAATTCACACATCAGGGTAGGGGGGCCTGTTCCTTTCCCTGTTCCGGTTATGGTTTGCCAGAAAGATCTGGTACCCAAAAAATCATGTAGCTTGGGTGGAGTGGCAGATGCGGAGAGACTTGCGCCGGGAATCGAACCCAGGCCCCTCCAGTCAGTAGTCCAACGGTCTACTCCCTGGACTACCACGACCCACAAGTTGTGTCTTATGACAGTATAAAAGTCTGTCCTAAAAGTAGTAAAACTGATTCGATTAAAAACAATTATTATCGTAATTGATACATTTACTCAAAGGTCTTCGGAGTAGTACCCTTGTGCGTCCACACACCGCTGGCAGCGGGTTTTTCATACCTCGTATGCCTTCTGGAAGGCGGTGCCCGGAATGCTGCTATGCTCCCTCATCATGGGCTGTGGTAAAGCTGTGTTAGTCCAACCTTTCAGTACGGATTTGAGGCGGGGGAAGAGGAAAAAGTCTGATCGGGCAACGTCATGGCTGTAGGGTCCTCACTCACGCGGTCGAGAAGCTCTTGGCAGATCCGCGTGCAAGATTACTTTTGTTCGTCCGAGAGCACTCGCGGGACCAACTTCGCACACGCCTTTCTCATTCCCATGTTTTTGGTCACAATTTCATGTACATCACTTTAGGGATGCCAAATTTATAAGAAAGCATTTGAACACTTAATTTGCGATCCCTGTTTGCAATATTCTCGTCACTTTTTGAGGTCACATTTTCTCGTATGTTTTCCTTTCTGATTATTTCACCTTTTCGATCCTTCTCCATATCTACATTTTAAAAGCCTCCAATCCACGCCTATAGTCTCGCTTAAACAATCACAATTCTGCGCCGCATAATACCACGCTACATATCAAAGTTTTAATGTGTGTTTTCTAAATACCCTTGACTTCCATGTAATTTATATGATCCTTCTTGTGAATAGGCTTTTGGCTAATTCAAATCTTCATCTTTTGCCCGTAACACATTAATCATTTCGGCACAAAATAAAGCCACGACAGATCAACTGCTTAACCTGCTTAACTTTTCAGCTTTTCAACACTAATTTTTAAGTTATCCTTCCTCTCCCTCGTAATTCTCCTTGGCTTTGTTTTGATCACCACGTCACGGAAGAAAGCAATAACATTCACCAGAAGTTCTATTCCTCTGAAAGATTTTTCTTGCTAATTACATCAGCATTTTCATAGGAAAAGTAAATTTCTATGTTTGCATTAGTTAGATCAATCATCGTGGTCACCGAACCCTCACTTCTTCTACCTACTTACAACAAGAATATTAGGTTTAAGCCGGTGCACATTTGCCAGTACGTACCCCTGCTATTTTTTAACTATAAATGACTTCAGGGATTGGAATTCAAGGTACAAACTCCTGAAGCGCCTTATATGTCGGTATATAAGTTAAAAATCCCGATTATTTCTCTATACCGATGAATACTCCAAATTTGGAATAGCCAGGAATTCACTTCTGGTGAAAGTAAGACAGGTGACTGTTCTTTAGTATTTTTGCTCTATATTCACATGTTAAGTTTATTAAAATATTTTGAGTGATTATTTACTCCTACAACTAACCTCAAATTCATCGTAACATACCATGGTGCATACCATTTTAATCAGGCGTTTTATATCCGGAAGTCACTCGGGACCCTCATGAGGCTCCTTTGTGTGAGGGTTACACTTTGTGTGTAAGTGGGACTAATATCTTCTAATTCAAGGTATACAATATTCGTATTATAAAATTTTGCGTTTTAACTAATAATTATTTTTTCATCATGATCATCTCATCAGAGCACAGCCTTGTCGTTGTAGCCATTGGCCTCTCTCCATTGCCGTTCTTTTCAGTTCATTGTAGATCGTTACCCTTATAGCACTTTTTATACCATCTATAAATTTCTATCTTGACCTTCCTGTTCCTTTTTTTCTTATTATATTCTCCTCCATAGTACTCGCATTTACCAGGAAGTTGTTTTGTCTGAGAACATGTACAATAAATTCAATTTTCTTTTTCTCCATCTCTTTTATTAAATTTCTTTCCTATTTAATTCCTCTCAATAATTCTAGGTTGCTTTACTTGTCCGTCCATCTTGTTCTTGTTATTATCCTCCAAATTTACATTTCCATTGCTTCCAACCAAATCTTTTCACTCTTTCCCAATGCCCAAGTTTCGCATTAATATAAAAATGTATGTACTCCAAATAAATGTTTTTGCAAAGGATTTTCTACTTTCCAATTTCATATGTTTGTTTCCTAAGAGATGAAAAAGAATCAGAAGATTGAAAATTAAAAGAATTTTTTTGGAATTATATTCTGTATTCTTTAAAACTTCCATTATTACAACTAATCTATATTCCGCTAATGTAGTGATTCACGCCTAATTAATACAGTAGAGCAAGTTTAAGTGGCTATAGGAAAGTGCTGCTAATTGTCTTTGTTCCATTTTTATGTACAGATATTCTAGAAATTAAAAATGCTCCTTCAAAAAATAAGACAAAATTTACTGGACTGAAAATGTTCCTTATTTTAATATTACCATGGACAACATACATTGTCAGCAATTATAAGGGTCATGAACCTATTGCAAGCTTCTAAAGCCTCTGAAAAGCCTCTGTATGATTGCATGAAAGGATAACTCTAATGAATGAATTATAATATAAAATGAATAAAAGAATAATTGGATTGTAAGCAAAAATATTTGGTAAATAATTGGGTATTGATAATAAGGTATCGGTTGCCTGCAAAAAATGCAAATTCTAAAATGAGGCTAGAAAATTTGAAGCAAACTATGCGTTTTGGCTAGCGCAAAATTGAACGATTCAATAATCTGAGTAGAGAAAGGAGTTTGGGCTTCAAACTTGTAAAACTACCACCGACACAACATGCAACAGGATTTCTCAAAATTACTTCATCTTAATTCTTAGCCACGGCGTATTCGTTTGAGTCTAATGGAAATAGGTGCCTGGTTTGCCCAATTGCAAGCGAAGGACAGGAAATAAATTATGGCTAAATCCATGAACATACTATAGTTTATATATTTCATAGTATCCATGAAAGTACTATACATTTACGATAGACCTCGTCCATTGAACACGTACGTGTTTGAATATGAGCTATCTGCTGATTGGTTCGAAGGTCAACCGGCTGCCGTCACCGCAAATCTGTGTCTGTGGTCTCGGATTTATATTAATGACTCCTTGGCGGCAAAATTGGCTGGCCCCGATGCCCCAGTTCTGCCGTCTTCCTCCCTGTAAGAATCGAACTGTACTTGAAAAATAGATGTCCCTGAGAGTACCGACACCAAGTTTGTACCCGGGACAGCTTGTAACCGAAGGAAGGAAACGGACGACTGAACGCAAAAGAGTTTTATTACGTCGCGCAGGTTTTGGTTTACGTACTTTTATTTTAATCATTGCCTATATTGTTAGGAATGTTTCTTTAATCCGTTATTTCAGCCCTACTTTAATTTTTTTCACGCTAGGCCAATACTTCTATTCTTTATTTCAAATAAATTTGCCTCTATGATTCTTCAGTCAAATAAAATTTAATAGGTTTTTTCATAAACTCACCCACTTACTAACATCATTAAAGTTGTCAAAACTTGAACGAATTTTCTCTTCAATTTTAAATTTACATGGCTAATTCCTTTTACTAATTATATCCAGTATAAAAATCCGTTTTCAATCTAAGAAAAATGTTTCTGGTTCAGGCAATTATGAGCATAACTATGATTTTTATACCATAAGATTAAACATGGCATCAAAAGGACAGGTACAATTATAATGTATTTCCTACATAAACTTCTCATTGAGTTATATTAAGGTACTTATCATACAGATGCGAACAAATTCATTAATTTTTACGGGGGAGAAATATTGAAGGTGTTAAATGGGATTCATTGCTTTTCCTTGCGAGCGGAATCCAAAGTGAAAGCATTTATTCTATTGAAGCAGTCGTAGATGATCAATAGCTACTTATCTCAATGCGTTCGCAAACATTGTAGCAGAAAATAAAATCAAAGGGGAGTTTAATGCCATGCGAAAGGTTTTATGTGTATGTGTATACATATGTATATATTCCGTCCGATCTGAAGAAGGCTGACAGCTTAAACTTTCTGAATCTAAGTGCCCTTTTAAATGTTATCTATTTTTATTTTTGAGTTCTATTGTGCTGACCAAATGTTATAATTCTTTCGTGAGTGCCTCTGTATCATCGCTATATATATATATATATATATATATATATATATATATATATATATATATATATATATATATAATCTCCGAATTGTTTCTTGACGAAAAAAAATATTTTTTGCACCAAAATGATATTTCTATTATTAGTTTTGAGTATTGATAATTTTTCGACTTAAGGCACCCAATCATGATGTAATATCCGAGCTCTCTTCCTTTTCCTCAACTTCCATCTTTTGTTTCACTATGAAGATCTCCTCTATCTGTCAAGTACAATTAGCGCTTTTTCACGAATGTTTTCTCCAATACTGAATCAAGCGGCGGGGATGAAAACAATCATTTAAAATTCTTGAACGTCAATAGTGGGAATCAGATACCTTTCCTTTCACCAAATCTGTTCGCTTCTTCCAATATTTTGTATCGATCAGGCCTAAGTAAATATGAAACAGCGTTACTTTCTCAACTCAGAGTTGGTGAATGTTTAATTTATGGCACTGAGAGACTCATTGATCCGAGAATCGCAATAATAACCTTGGCGATGATCGTCGAAGCACGTTTCGGTCCTTGCGTGGAGGGATTGTTGTGAATGTGTCGAGAGACAAGAGGGACTTTGCTCAACCCTTGACTCGATCCAAGGGACTAAAGCCATCTCGGTTGGTGATGTTGAACTGGCGAGACGTGTGTGTATGTGTGTGTACAGCTCCCTTCCTTTCGCCACATTTCCTGTTTATTCTCGGACCCCTTCCCATACCTTGCCCGAGTCCCCATACACGCTTTTAGAAGTGGGTGCTTCAAAGGGAACCACTTGAACCTCCGATCCTTTCCCATCCCTTAGCAATGCAGCACCCTTAGGAAACCCTTGAAGTCATTTCCTCCCCTTCCGGTTCCTCACGAAGCAGTCAACGCCATCTATCACCGGCAACCTTCACTCTTTGACTCTCGGCAAATTTCCCCAGCGGTCTCCGGCGACGCGAAAAATCTTGAATCGTGCGCGGAGTCCCCATCACTTATCCACTTAAATTACGTCAACGCAAAGAGTTCACACGCTGAGACGGAAGGACATTTTTTTATAACGGAGTCCTGTATCAAGTGCTACGTTTATCACGCCTTCGATGGATCTCGAGGTTTTATTAATAATTAAAATAATTCTTATAAAATTTATCTAGAATTCATTTTTTCTGGCAACCCCTGTCATTTAAACCTCCAGAATTATAAACGCGTAGTTTTATCGTTCGAATAACTCTTCCTCAAATATTTCAAACATCAGGTAAATTTTTTCATCAATTAGATTAAGGTAATTGCTATACCATTCCTAAAATATATATTTAATGAATACACAACTTTTTATTTGAAACCTTTATGTTGAAATTTTTTTGCTTATTGCATATACACTAATCCATAATTAGTCGCTATAACGAATCGTTTATATTATGATCATACCTTATTATAATATTACTTGATTGGACATTTCATGCAGGATATCTTTTCAAGGTGATCAATCACAAAAAATTCTCTTGGTTATATTTTAGCTATTTTTATGGACATTATATCATTCTCTACAACACATTTAGCAAAAATCTATGATTAATTGATAGAAAATAAGACTATGAAGGGTATTTCCCATTTAAATTCTCTGTATCCAAGATTAAATCTTAATAAAACGTGTTAACCTTAATCAAAAAGCACATAATTATATGAATCTGATTTTTCAATTTAAATGTGAAAACTCTTTTGAGACAACTTAGACTGAATAATGAAGGGAGTTCAGGTCGATATTTCCAAGTTTTTGGGCATGAAACTGACTCTTTATGTGGAAGAGATATTACTTACTTCTACTCCGAAGTTCCTGTTAACAACGGTGGCGTGTTACGTAACAGATATATTCCGGCGATGACTCATCTCCCTAGAGACATACTAAGGAAATGCATGAGTACTTCAATAATTCACTTTGAAAGTTTTAGACGTTTTCCTCATTTGTAGTCATTTTTCCTTTTGTAGAAATTGCAATTCAGATACGACATTAAATAAGATTTTAAACAATTTTCTATTTTTCAAACTCTCCCATTTTTGAATACCCAACATTTCCATTACGCTATCAACCTTTTGTACCTCCCGAGTACTTATCTTGCTGCCTTTTGTTGTACTTTTTCTATCTTTGTAATATGCCTCATCTCATCCGGATCTCATACTAAAAAGCCACAAACACAGTATTGAATCCAAAGGTCGGTTTGGAATGTGATGGTAGAGTTCACCCAGTACTAAGCCCGACAGCGTGTGAAATTCACATATCAGGATAGAGTGGCCAATTCCTTTTCCTGATCCAGTTATGGTTTCCCAGGATGATCTGAAATCCGAAAATTCACACAGCTTGGGTGGAGTTGAGGGTGCCCGGGAATCTAACCCGGGTCCTCCGGGCAGTTGTCCAACGCTCAACCCCTGAACTACCACGTACCCTTTCGGCGTAACCTTTCATAATTATCTTATTGAAATAATATGTCCCCAAGTTCGTTACAGTGAATACATTAACATTTGAAAAGCACTCTTTTAAGGTGAAATGAAAACAAAATTTTTTACACCTTATTTTTAGGTGTGTATGACTTTTGCATTGCAATATTGAAAAAAAAAATATTTTAATGAATGATTGATTCTTAACTTTTAGGTGATTCAGCAGTGAAGGTCATTTTACGCAACGAGCAAAAAATCAATTTAAAAATCAACACGACTGCTCAACGTGCAATTTCCCGAAGAAATTTGCTTAGCAACCGAGCAAAAGGCCTCTCATGGTGAGCCCGAAGGCATTTTTATGTTGCTCTTCGAATTATTCCAAGGGAATGTCGAATTCTTCTGCCAAACGATGCCTTGTCACACGGAAAGCTTATCGCAATACTTTGTAAGTATATATTAGAGTTATTATAATCTGATTCAAGTGCTTTAATAATTCAAAGAGTATTAAAATAATTTTATAATTCACGGTAGTTCTAGCTTAATATTGGTAACGGCGTTTCTTTCGGTCCATTTTAAACATATTTTAGCATGATAGAAAGAGCATTAAATTATGTTTGTTTTTCTTTCTTATACTATTTTAAAAGCTCATTATACGACTAGGATGTCCAATAAGCATCGTTCAAAATAGGCTAACCAAATATACCTTCGGCAAACAATGTTTTGTTATCTTTGATATCTTCTGTTCTGTACGAAAAAACCATATACACGTGAAAAATCATACCTGTATGAAATATGATTTTTTATATTTTATAACTAGTTATAGATAGGTTTTGGACGAACTCTAATCGATATATATTCAAAGTATCGTGAGACTCCTTTTATTTTGACTTACATTATTTGTTTCTCAATTTCTTTGTATCTTCTGCCTACTTTTATGCGGTCCATAAAGCCTACTCTCATCCTCCCCGTGCCCAACTTACCCAATATTCTCCCTTCTTTTACGATCTTCCCTATAACTCTACCATTTAATTTTTCCTTCATTCAACTTTTCTGCCCTTTTTGGATTATTTGGATTTTTTTAATTATCCTTCTCTTTACCAGTCCTATTTAGAACTTAAACGTTAGTGGTCCTCTCTGTACAACTTACTTTCTCCATGCTTCGTCAGTTAAACATCTCAAAAGCCTCCAATTAACGCTCATTGTCTCACTTTAACAAACAGGGTTTACATTATGGAAGCATTCTCTACACCAGTAGGTCAGAACTCTTCGATTAAGTCAAGCATCTCACTTCGACGACCATATATTTGCACGTACGAAACCACGCTTCATATAAAAGTTTTTACTAATCACTTCTGAACTACCTTCCTCAACGCCCATATAATTAACTGCCTTCTCCTTGTAAAAACTTTTGCCTGACGTAATTCTGCTCCTTATATCCCTATTTATTTTATCATTATATTTCGAAACACCTAAACTGATAAAACTGTTACACCCATTCTAGTACACAAACTTCCATTTTAGTATCTAAATCAGCTTTCCTCTCTCTGGATAATCTCAAAACATTTGTTTTTCCTAAATTGACTATCATCCAATACCTATTACACTTTCTTCCAAAGCACTCAGTAATACTTGCAACGCCTAGGTGGACTGGTAATAGAAGTTTTATCATCCGAAAACTTATTGCTATGTGGTCATGACTTATTTCTGCCTACACCTTTCTTGGAAGGAGAAGTAACACTGAATTGATGAAACCTTGCTCCTCCTGTTCAAATACGACGATCATTTAAATATTTTCTGATTTAATTAATGATTTCATTTACTAACCTGAGATCATTTTCACGGATTTTCCCTTCTTACTTTCCAGAATTCCTTTCTCCTTCCTGTATGATGTAGAAGTTTCCTTAGTTCTCGTACCAAAACACAATCCAACATCCAAATAACACAATAAACCTCTCTTCAAATTTTCAGCCTTCTTTTCTCCCTTCAGTTCAACTAATATTCCTATCCTAATTCTGACCTTTCCCCTCTTGCCTTATATTCACCCCTCTCTCACATACCACCGCCAATCAGAATACAATGCATGTCTCTTTCCTGTATCTTTTGCATTTTTCCCTATAATACTTTCTCCTCCCCCACCACTTCTAGCCTTTCCTTGTTTGTTTTCCCTCCTGTTCACTTTATCTTCTCCATTCATCTCCACGCCTAATTTTCGCAAGCCTCCAACCTTCGTCTATCCTCCTGCTTCTGCGACCGGAAAGTACACTTCGAATAAAATATACATAGTTTTTTATATCTTCTTCTTCACCGTGGTATTTTTGACATTTTTCTCTTTAAAATGTACTCTATGTCACTTATAATAATTGTATATCACTTCAACTTAAAAAAATAAACACTAATTACGGTGATGAGTGAGGGAATCAAATGGATTTATACAGTTTTTTAATTACGCTAAACCTTTATTAAATATAATTGGAGTTAGCCTCGCAAGTTATAGATAGCTTGTTTGAATTTCGTCCGGATATTTAACGAAGCATTTTATGATATAAAGATTATTTAAAGAAATAGTGAGTTATAAGTTTTGCCATGGCAGAAAAATTGAACCAGATGTATGCGGAGGATCGTATTAGTACATAGGTTAATATACTGGCTTGTCACCCTGAGGGCCAAGGTTTGAATCCCTATGGTTTCAAGAAGCTGACATGTCAATCCCTAATTTTATATAATGATGTGTAGATAGCACTTTAAGTGGAATACGTTTGTCGGGACGTTGAATTATTTACCTCTTAGTGCCTTAATGAAAGATTTAGGCTAATGCCGACGTCGGGTTTCCTTACGCCCTTTCTATTCCCTGTAAACGCTTTCCCTAACAAATTACCCACCCATCCCTGTTGGCGCAAATGGTCTTAGAGTAGGATAATAATGACTACACCCAGATATTTGCAGGTATATTACAAAAGAAAATTGATCAAGTACTAAGCCTCACTTATTTCTCTTAAATATCACGCACGTGGACGCATTTTCGAGCAAGCATAATGCATCATTTTAGTTTGGCAGATTTATTTTCCAATCAAATGGGAGCCATTTTACATGAGCAGAAATGAGAATAAGAAACGAATATGGGATACAAATAGAAAAAAACTTCAGCAATCTACTGCAATAAATTGTGGTATATTACATTTCGGCTAGTGAAATCAGAGAGGAATTAGTTCATTTATGCTTAAACAGGATTGCTATATACCTTATCCCTAAGTAAAACGGATAATTAAAACAATGTCATCTATTTCATGAAAATGCATTTGAGTTTCAATCTCTGCCGCCCAAACTTCCGTGAATTACGCCGGTTGAGCGAGTGCTTTTCCCTCCCGGGAGATAGCAGCACTTGCCTCAAACGGCTAGGGAATGATTCATGCAGAGTCAATGACTCTCAGTCAAGGTTTTTTATGTAACACGTGGAATAATTCTGCAGAATCTCCGTAGGATCGTTAAAAACAAAGACTTAACAGCGTAAAACGCTTTTAATCAATTGAAAACCGTCATTATGTCCTCAAAATTACATTTTCTGTGCAATTCGTTTTGATTTTTGCCGGTTTCAAATAACCGTTTCGGTCTCTTTAGTATTTTAGTATCAGCAGAATTCAGCAGCCATCGTGAACCAATAATAGTATAAGAACTCCTTTTAAATATCAATTTATATGCGTATCCATATTATTTAATACACATTTTGAGATATTATACGTACAAGGACTGTCCCAAAAGTAGTGTGGCTTATTTTTTTCCGGATAGACGGACGAATGGGCGGCTATTTCTCTTGCTGTGTTTGAGGGAGTGGAGTTTCAGGAAAGGCTGGAAGGAGGAAGCAGTTGACTCCCAGCCTATGCGGAGTGCGGCTCGTTCGTTTGCAAAACCTCTATAATGTGACCTTGTTCCGCTCCGGCATGAACCGGTTAATGGAACAGTGCCACACCATCAAATCTTGCATGAAACCTGGAAAAACTGGAAGAGAGATTCATTACTTACCCAAGGCAACTCATGGTGATAACTCTATGAGCAGATCGGGCGTTTTTGAGTCGCACGAGTTGTTTCGGTAGGGTAGAATAGATGTTCAAGATGCCGAACATTCAGGAAGACCTTCGACCTCAATAAGTGAGGGAAATCTTGAAAAAGTGAAGGCTCTCTTGGATCCCGATCGCAGATTAAAAGTTCGCATATTTAATGATGAACTTGGCATCCCTGAAAGGGATGTGCATTGACTTGTGACCAAAAACATGGGCATGAGAAGGGAACATGGGTATGCGAAGTTGCTGCCGCGAGTGCTCTCGGACGAACAGAAGTAATGTCGCACACGTATCAGCCAAGAACTCCTCGACCATCCGATACAAATATTTTAGACAATGCCCCACCAAACTTTTTCTTCTTCCCCACTTCAAATCCGTGCTGAAAGAGCGTTATGAGGCTCAGTGGAAGCTTTGTAACAGACCGTGACAAGGGAGATTGGCAGCATTCCGGGCGCCGCCTTCCAAAACTTCCAGAAAACACCCCCTCACTTAAACTTTATCACTTTCACATTTTCCTACTCCATTTATTGCAGGCAAGTTTCATCAACTCAGCAGATATTTTCCAAGATGGTAGTGATAGGTTCGATGTTAGTTTGAAGTATTTAAAAAGGTCTGATTATGTCTATTTCCATTAAAATGGATTTCCATTCCCATAATTGCAGCTCGTATTTTCAATTTCTGAAGTGTTTTTACGATTTTTATGTTTAGTCAAACGTTCATCGGCATATTTGCCTTAAAGCGTGTATAGCTGAAGTTATATACTCTTTTCTTCTTTTATTGATATTGGTTATCTGAAGTTTTGAGGTACACTCTTTGTGGGCCACGCTTAACGGGATTTCCGCATACTATAAACACGGCCTTCTTTTTCTATTCTATCCTAATTCAGCTCTTCATATTTTTCAAACTCCAAACATGCTATCCAAGAAGCCTTCTCTTGTCCTTTTTTCTTCCCATAAAACCACTTTTCTCCTTACGATCTCAGTCTAAAAAATTCCACTTCCTCTAAACATCTCTCCTGTATCCATTTATATATCCTGCCGTTAAAAACTCCTACAAAATTTCCTATCTTCTCCTAGCATACCTAAAACATTTTCCTTTATCTTTATATCTGGCCAAATTATTTTCACCATCCTTCTCAATGTACACACTTCACGAGTATTACTGCTGTTTGACAGGTTACTTAGTAACTCATAAGGTTACTTCCTCCGAGTTTACGTTTACTCAGTTCTCTAGGAACGAAAATATAGTTTCGGTGTCCTTGGGAAGGCAGCAGTGAAGGATTCCATATTTAATAAATTGTCCATTTTCCACAAAAAAATTACAAACTCATTTAATATGGACATGAAACAATCCCGCGAAGTGAAACCTCAACGTGTTAAGTATTGGTGCACGATTTAATATGTGTAAGAACGGTAGGTACCAAAGCTTAGCGGTTAAAAATAGACTAGAATTATGCATACAATTGCATAAAAATAATGCATACTTCTGCTGACGACGGGCTGTCTTCTGACAGCGTAACTTACACCGCCTCTGATGCTCGCAACAAAATTTTACTAATTCTCAAAATTCCTCTGTTTTATTAATCTTTTATATATATATATATATATATATATATATATATATATATATATATATATACACACACATATATATATATATATATAAACACAGATGTAGATTTTTAGAATATAGAGACACAAAGAAAGGACACTCACAATTTGTTATTTTACGTTTCGACAGCACGGCTGTCGTCTTCCCATGCTTCCCATGCATGCCGTGCTGTCGAAACGTAAAATAACAAATTGTGAGTGTCCTTTCTTTGTGTCTCTATATTCTAAAAATCTACATCTGTGTTTTTATATATTTGTGTGTCGCCGAAGAGCGTTCCATTTCGAAGATATATATATATATATATATATATATATATATATATATATATATATATATATATATATATATATCTATATATATAAAGGAGAGTGTTTGTTTGTATGTATGTAATTTGTTTACTTTTTTGCTGTCATAGAAACAGCATTTTTCCAACTATGCCAGCAGGATACTTTTGCAAGAACACTATTGTATTCAGAATTGCCGAGATATTATACGTGGAATACATCAAGGAAAGTCTTTTGTAGAAGAAAAATGGGCAACTTTGATCCTGAGAATAATATTTATTCATGTGACGCATTGGGCCGAGTCTACACAGTCCATCCTAACAACGCCGAATGTTATTTTTTAAGAATGCTTCTACATACCATTAGAGGACCTCGCTCATTTGCAGAATTAAGAACGGTAAACGGAGAAATATGTGAGACATTCAGAGAAGCTTGCCAGAATTTAGGGTTGCTAGAAGGAGATCAACACTGGGATGACTCATTGCGAGAGGCCAGTTTGATTTCTCTTCCAGGACAAATCCGAATTTTGTTTGCCATCATAATAACCTCCTGTAATCCATCTAACCCAAAAACATTATGGGAAAAATATAAAGAATCAATGAGTGAGGATATACTGGCTAAAGTTCGAAGTGAAAATCCTACATTGGATATTACGTTTAACTCCGACATTTTTAATAAAACTTTGATTATTTTGGTGGAAAAGTGTATCACCATGGTTAACAAGACTTTAGTGGAACTCGGTCTTTTTGCACCTGTACAAGATCAACAGGGTGTATTTTATCCAGATTATATACGTGAAACTAGCTACAATGTCTTAGACTTAGAAGCATACATCGCGGATAAATAGCCACTTCTTAATGGAGATCAGAAATTCGCGTACGAAACAATAATGGATCAAGTAGATAAACAAGAAGGAGATATCATTTTTCTTGATGCTGCTGGTGGCACGGGAAAAACATTTTTAATTAATTTAGTTCTCGCTGAAATCAGGGTTCATGGAGAAATTGCTCTAGCCGTTGCATCTTCAGGTATTGCAGCGACATTAATGGAAGGAGGAAGAACAGCCCACTCTGCCCTTAAGTTGCCACTTAATATTTCCCGACAAGAAAATCCCACATGTCATATAAATAAAACAAGCGGCCAGGCACAAGTTCTTATAGAATGTAAATTGATAGTATGGGATGAGTGTTAGATGGCTCATAAAAAATCTCTTGAGGCCCTCAACGCAACACTTCAAGATCTTAGAGGAAACTGCAGTTTAATGGGAGGAGCTCTGGTACTCCTGTGTGGAGACTTCCGTCAAACTCTGCCTTTCATTCCAAAATCGACTCCAGCCGATGAAATTTATGCCTGTTTAAAACATTCTGTTCTATGGAATCATGTCCAAGAAATTAGCCTTAAACAAAACATGCGAATCCTCTTAAGAGATGGGAATGCTCAAAATTTTGCAAATAAACTTTAGGAGATTGGAGAAGATAGATTAGTTATTGAAGCATCTGGTATGATTAAATTGTCATCAGATTTATGTGTATCGGTGAAAACTGTCCGCGATATGATACAAGCAGTCTATCCTAACGTTAATCAAAATTATAAAAATTTAGAATGGTTGCGAGAAAGAGCCAATCTTGCTCCTAAGAACGATGATGTTAATGAAATTAACAAGGAGATACTAGCCATGCTGCCAGGAGACGTGATTGAATATAAATCGGTTGATACCGTAGTGGATGCTGACGAAGCCGTCAATTATCCAACGGAATTCCTAAATTCACTTGATCCAGCTGGATTGCCACAACATCGTCTTATACTTAAAGTAGAATCTCCAATCATTTTATTGCGAAATTTAGATCCACCAAAACTCTGCAATGGGACACGATAGTGTGTGACAAAATTGATGAAAAATATAATCCAGGCAGTCATTTTAACTGGAAAAGGAAAAGGTGAAATAATTTTTATTCCACGGATCCTCTAATCCCAACTGATCTTCCCTTCAACTTTAAAAGATTACAGTTTCCAGTCCGGCTAGCTTTTTCAATTACCATTAATAAATCACAGGGACAGTCTTTAAAGTTTTGTGGTGTTGATCTAAGATCGCCATGTTTTAGCCACGGGCAACTTATGTTACTTGCTCCAGAGTAGGTTCGCCTAAAAATTTATATATTCTTTCTCCTGGATATGAAACAAAAAATGTAGTTTATAAACAGGGGTTAAATAAAAAAGATTCTTAAATTTGTATGAAGTAGTGTATTATTGTACTTTATAATTTGTTGTTTTTATTTATGTAGTATATTTATATTATTGTTTCTCCCTAACCCGTGCAAAGCCGGGTATTCAGCTAGTATATATATATATATATATATATATATATATTTATATTTGTGTGTGTGTGTGTGTGTAAACATACACGTATACTATATATATATATATATGTATTAACTTTCATTTAAACATCATTACATAGAAACACAAAGAAAGGACACTCACATAACTAAAAAAGTTTCTGGCGTCACTTGGTGGAAAATCTTCATATTGAAATTGAAAATAAACAACTTGGCCATTACACATAGAAATTTTTTATTTACGACCTAGGTATCGCTATGGTATGTCATGGTATCACATCGCCAGGTTATATACCCGACGATATTTACTGTAACGAAACCTATGTCGTAAATAAAAAAAGTTCTATGCGGAAAAGCCAAGTTGTTTGATTATAATTTCAATTCTCACATAACTAGTTGGCGTTTCTATGTCATGGTCTTCATCATCTGAATAATTCAGAGAATCAAAACCAACCGAAAAATTCATCATCAGAAAAATTCTTTTGAAGACGGCAGTGCCGTCGAAACGCCAATTAGATATGTGAGTGTCCTTTTCTGTAAATAAAAATTTTAATTAAAGTTTTTATATATTTGTATCATCGCTGAGGAGCGTTCCTTTAGATATATATACATATAGACACATATGTATGTATAAATAAATAAATGAATAAATAAATAAATCAATATATATATATATATATATATATATATATATATATATATATATATATATATATATATTAATACACACACAAACTGGCTCTCATGTTTTTCATTATGTTGATTTATATGTATACAAGCGCATTTTTTACGAGATTATATTTGAAAATTTGATTTGATTGGGTCAGAGTAAATCTCACAGTGAAGAAAATTCTCACGGCTTCCTTTGGAACCTCTCGTAAAATCCCTGGGATCTGAGTTTCCTCACGCGCGACCGCGAACGCCATTGTAAAGCCATGAAAACGCCACGAAAGAGCGAGGATCATGAGATAAGGGACTTATTAAGTCCTCCCTGAATACAATCTAAATATTTTATGTGAACCGAACAAATTTAAAAAATTAATTCCCCTCTCTCTAGTGCCAAAGTTGAGTAGAACCAGAGAAGCGAGAATTAAAGGACAGCTCTATTGCTTTCCTGATATTTTTACTGACAGCTCCGCTGCTCATTCAAGCCTTTATAAAAATTATAGAGCGATTAAGTAATATTACGTTTTTTGTTTACTGCCATGCTATCTGATACTCCCCCTGCCGCTTGTTTCCTCTTTAATCACTTTAATTGACTTAGTATACGTTACGTTATTTTTGCCATTATTCTAGGATAATTTAATAAGCTGTGACTGAAATAATATATCTTTTTGAATAGGTTAATAAGATCGACATAGGAAAATTTAATAAAACTTTGTGAAATTTGATCATTTGTGATCTCATATAAAACCATTCTGAAAACCAAATTACCAGCGAGCATCACTATATTGATTTTTAAGCTGAAATTTTTTTTCACGTCTAAAATCCTCGCTCCGGGCATTGTAAAAAAATACAAAGGGATTTATTTCTTTAAAACTTGGATTTCTTGCCTAAGAAAAACTGAAGTAGTCTTATCCTATCTTGAGCGTCTATTTAAAAAATATAATTACCAAACTACAGATTTTGATAGATAGGTATGTTTTTGATTTTAATTATATTGTTTTATCGATGTAATTGTTATATTAAAAAATCAACAATTTTATGGTTAAAAAAGAAATTAAAACTCCATGTTTTAAAATAAATAACCCTTGATATCACGTAGAATGCTATTCCAACCTTCTGTTCCACCAAAGCGTGAGAAGGTTAATATTAAATTTGTTTTTAGGGAGTGCAACACTAATATGGAACCGTTTTAGCTTAAATATTAGCATGTTCTATCCAGGTACAAAAAATGGAATAGGAATTACACTTGATGAAAACTTACTAGTTTTATGACATTCTGGAATATTATGCCATTCATTTCGTACCTTGTTTCGTAACGTAACAGATTCTATGCTAGAAAATATTGCCTAAATCATCAATTTATGTGAAATTGCCGTAAAATAATAGATCCTAGTTCCCGGGTACAATGAATGATTTTTTACACTGTAAATACATCAATTTTGGGAAATTGTGCTCAGGTTCTACTTGAATGTTCCTCTAAATATTAAATTTATTTGATTAGCATAGATGCTGAATGACGATGTTATCTGTTAAACTGTTCTGTTTACATTTTAAAGTTTGTGTAATTGATAACAAATAGACATATAGTTTCAAATAAACTAAAAGCCTCGTAATAGAATTGAAATTACGGTCAAATCAGCTGGATTGTATGAAGTTCTACCTACATGCTTGTAATTATTGTTTCGAAATTATTCATGGTCAAATGGAACAAAGTCATTTCGACTCTTTTTTTCCATTTCCGAATGAAGGTAAGGCAAAGGTGAACAGATTTAGAATAAACCTATCTACCATAGCTCTATTTATGCACCGAAAATAGTTCCATATAAGTAATGCTCATTTGCTAAAACTAACCAAAGCTACTCTTCACCTCTCAATAGACTTCTCCTGCTTTTAAATTTCAGCGAAATCCAAACGTCTCAGAGCGTCAAAGCGAGGGAAATCAAACGTCTCGTTTTAAGTCCTTCCTCCTGTCATTCCTTCCAACATATCTTTTCCTATCCCTAACACGCGTCCGTAACATTCTCACCTCTTTTACACATGGACTAAATTAAAAATATTTTAATATATGAATTAAAATTTATTTATTTAATTTTATCATTAATCTCAGGCGTCATTGGAATATAATGGGGTAAAGTAAATTCGAAGTTTTTGCAAGGAAATAGACAAGCTTCTTTCAACATACCCTTTATAAGCATTAGAAGATAAAATGTTCGGTAAATTATATATAATGGTAGATTATGGGCCATATGTGCGCAATCAGTCGAAGTCGTAACTATTAAAATCGCTAGATCATCAAAATAACTAAAGAATGAATTACAAGAATAATTACAGAGGGGTGTGGCCGCAACACCCCGCAATGGTAGAGAGAGTCGAGAGATAATGAAAATCATTTTTCCATTGCGGCCACAGTTTAGATAACGGAAAGCTGTTGGCTGGGCAGTCATACGGAAAAACAGCCTTCCGATCGTCAGATATGCAAGAGAGGGTTTAACGTCAGTGAGATCCATATACGTATAACAGGACTGGTCAATATCACGCGGAAAGGGGAGCAGACTGAGCCTGAAAGATGATTAAAAGAAGATAACGGACGTGAAGCTCTAAAAATTTACTCATCCACTTAACACATCCATCCTAAGTTCCATTTGCCCCAAAAATATCCAGTTTCGGCAGAGTTCGACTAGATGACCGAATCGCATAGAGATGACTCGACCATATATCGTAAAGGTAGGAAAGTAAGACAAATTCTCTAATATTTACGTTGATTTCATCAACTTCGCAAATGGTCAATGAGGTATGTCTATTTGGCACAGGTCATTGGAATTGGAGATTTAGGAATCCTACGTCGTCACTTAAATTTTAACGAAGATCCCCAAAATAAACGCCAAACGAAAATAATCTTAACTATATACTTAAATAAAATTTACTTACCATTAGTGTTAATTTCCGCTATTTCCTCTGGCAAGTTAAAGTATACCCAAAACGTTTGAATCTTATTTATTTATATATATATATATATACCCTGCAAGCCACCACTAGGATGTGTGTCAAGGGGTGAATACACACCAGACTAACTTTTACCCAAAACATGACCCTGCCGCGGTCGAACAATGTTATTATGATCCCTTAACCTGTAATTACACCGTATATTTACATTATTCGTAAAATTTTACACCATAAATAGTTCCATTGAAGAAGATCAATAATATCTTATTCATGATAACTCATATCTGAAATTCATTCGTTGATGACAGTTTCATTACTCCTAGTACACTGATGTCAAATTCCAACTTGTCCATGGCTTATATCTATGCCGCTTCATTATTTTATGCATAAAGAAATAACCATTCCACTATGGAAAACCTTGCGTAAATGCCGTACTTTCCACATCTTCAATGCTGCTCTATAATGTATTCTGAATTAACAAATCATCTAAATATAAAAAGACAGAGAATGCTGCTTGCATGTCTTCTCTTTGTCTTTCATATTAATTATAAGGAACATAATATGTATCACATATATAATATCCCTCCATAATAAAACTACGTAAATGTACAAAGGTTGGCCAAAGACAGATATAACGAAAACAACGTAAAAATAATAAAGAAAACACCTCAACATTTATGTTGGCAATTGATGTTTAAATTTGATTAAAGGAAAATTTTAGCACTTTAAATGTCTGTGTATTCTATCTCATTGTACAAACAAGTTTCAAATGTCATTATTTTTTCTTCCTGCAAACTTTGTAACCCTAAACCATCAAACGTTAAATCTGAAAAAAATGTTTGCTTAAAAAACAAGAGATATCCTAAAATACTTTTTTGTTGAACTGCCTTTATGTAGGAGATCTCGTATTTTAAGAGAAATATAATCAATTCAGCTCTAGAATTGTAAATTACGTTACCTTATTTTTCTTGTTCAACTATTGTTCCATTTCATATTGGTGTTATGAAAGTGTATGCCTTATAATACTTTCCTTCACAAATCTTCCATATTTAGTGCAAAATATACAAATTATAACATAAGCTGCATCTGCATGCATTGCATTAAAGATTAAAGAAAATGTGAGTGACCATATCTAAGCTCCATAGCACTTCATATATCCCAGAGAAAATAGAATTTTCATTCATTATATTGGGAATATGTACTCCTAATTCAATATTAACCAGCAGTCCGCAACAATCGAAGACAAGGAAGTGAACATTGCGATAAGGTAGTCTCACAAAAAGGATAACGCACAAATTCCATTAAAAACTTGTCTTGTCTTTCGATCCCTTTATATGAATTACCTAATGCCATGGCTCGATTTCCAATTTATGTCGTTGAAGGGTAAATTCGGATGTGTTCGCCGTAAGCAGAGATTTATACCCCCTTTGTTTTACTGATCCAATAAATAAGGGCCATTGAACATAACCAGCTTATTGGATGTGTGAAAATAAATATTTCATATATATTTATCTTTATATTTATATATTATATAATATAAATATATAAATGTAAAGTATAATCGTAGCCACTTACATATACACTTATTTATTGAACAAACATTCCAATGGGAAAGTGGAAAAGGCTTTGAAATCAGCCGAAATTGGACTACTTTTTTCCTGCTTTATAACATGGATAGCTAAAATCAAAATGACACGATATCTGTTGATATATCTCCACCGCTGTTTTCGGAAGCCTGAATTGAACATAAATATGGCAGCGCTTTTTAAACTTCTTTCCTTCCATCCAATCTCAATATTAGCCATGTTTAATTAAACCCGATATTAGGTTGGATATGCATGAGCATGATTCAACAAACATTTGTATTACAATTTAATGAATTCAATTGATGGAAGTACATTTAATTATCCATCTGTTCTGACTATTCTGATTCCAATATTTGATAATTAGCACTAATATTGAGTCATAAATATTATTTTTAAGCTTCTTCTTCTTTCTCTTCTTATTCTGAGTATTTCATGTCTTACGATTCCATCAGTAAACTCTCTCGTCTTTCAATTTTTCATTATTGACCTCGAAGAGAACTATTAATCTAACTTTGCATAAGAATCCATTATGGTCAGATCATAGATATAAATTTTGATTAACACAGATGCAGCTTTATTTAGCCCGCAAGCCGATATTCTGAAATCATTGGTTAGCGGCTTGGTGTGATGGATATGGAAGGAAAGCCAAAGTGAATAAGTTAAAGGTTATGAGACTTTCGAGAAAGAAAAAGCCTATTTAAAAGGTTGAAATTGGAGAGAAAAAGCTAGAGCAAGTGGTACAGTATTACCTAATTCGGGAGCGTTTTAGATCATGATAGTCAAAATAGTAGGAACATTAAAAGAAGAACTGCGATTGGATGGAAAGAAAGGAGATATTTCCCGCCCTTCTTATATGCAGATACATACGGCATTGAAGAACAGTTTATTTTAGTGTTGGCTGTCAGGTTGTGTCTCGCTAGACGAAGCGAAGAAGTGCATTAATGATAAGCCGGTGTCCATCCAAAGCTGATCTTAATCGGACTATTAAATTGACAAATTTTTTTCCACGGACCACTAACATGACTTTTTTTTAAAGATAAAATATCTCATGCACAATAATGATAAAAAATATGAATTTTTTTAATATAAAAAATATTCATTGCGAAAAATGTCACTTTCAAAGCAGTGAAAATGTATTAATCTCTTACAAAATATATTAAATGTACTTTTTTTATATTTTTAATACTGTTTTGAAATTTCTCCCCATTCTACAGCACTTTCTTGCAGACCAGCAGCAGGCGATAACTGGCATTGATACACATATTTTTATGTGATAGCCAGAGATTCGTGGTCATGATTTTCACAACTTTTTGCATATATTTTTCAAGGAGTAGAATCGAGTTAAGTAGTATCGAGAGTCAAAGCATTCCTCTGTAAACAATGATCTACTTACTCTTGGAGAGTAAAATAATGAAGTACGACAGTATTGTATAAGGCGATGCTTATTCACTACAAACTTCGTGATCGGAGGAATCCTTAATGAAGGCTCTGGTCCGCGAATAAAAAAGTATACCAGCCTTGAGAAAACCCATTTGTGATCAGTCAATTGGAAATGTGTTGGCCCGTGAAATTCGGGGAACGCTGCGTTAGAGGTTTATCTACAACGCAGCCGGTTTGAATACTCTTGAGGGGCGATATGGACTTCTTTCCCACCTCCCAGTACCTGACAAAAACTCATCGTTTCGCCTGGGAGCGGCGCTGTATAAACTCCTTTTCCGTTGCTTACAGGTGGCGAGGATGCGATCGGAGGCGTGGCGGCGGAGGGTGGCGTGGAGATGGTGCGACGGAGGGCGGGGCCTCCCCCTCCCCACCGCCTCATTCTTCATACCCTTCCATCTCCTCCTCCTCCTCCTAGCCATCCCCCTCTCCACGGCCAACCTCCCGCTCTTCGACGTCACCGCCAAGATGAGGATCCTGTTGGTGCCCAGCGACGTCCCAGTTGGTACCGTCATCTACCGCCTGAGGGCCACCGACTCCGACTTCGACTACCCGCTTCACTTCGACACCAACGGTAAGCGGGGAATGGCTATGGGGCCTCGCCGCGATAAAAGAATTAGATTGGCGGGTGAAAAACCGATCTTCCGTTCGCAGCCGGCAATTGAATCTGTATCGAACGACGGACCGTTCTTTTCAGGCCTGGCAGGGATTGAATTTATGGGTTTTGAGCAGGGTTTCCCGAGCTGTGGACGTTCACATTTTGTGTTACGATGAACGCTTTTTTGTCACATAAACCCGAGTATTTCATGCGTGCTACACAAAAGGCTGAGCAGTCCGTGTATTTGGGGGGATATTTTAATTAGGGAAATTGGCGTGGTAGTGTGGCATCCAGAGAAAAAACATGTGAGCTTACGAAGCATTCACAAAAAAATGAGATTAATGAGTTAAGCACAAGCAAAATATCAGGGGTAAAGATATGTTAAGATTTTAATATGGAGGGTAGCGTTACATGGATACGAAAAATGAATTTTGAGACAAGAGGACAAGCGTAGATTGGAAAACCCTGTCATCAACTCCCCCCTCCTTGTGAAAGCCTCTTTGCCTAGCGCAATTCTTTTCCCTACGTCCCCGCTACTTTGACCGTGCTGGTCCAAAACACTTCCGAGATACGTAAACTGTTCTACCTGCTCTAGTTTTTGCCCTCCTATTTTAATGTTTAGCTTAGCCTTTTTCTTTCTAGACAGTCGCGTAACCTTTGTTTTATTAATATTGATTCTCATCCCATACCTGTCGCACTGAATTTCCAATTCACTCAGCAATGCTTGGAACCCCTTGGCTGACTGACAATGACCCTGCCTTAAACCTCTTCCTAACACTTCCCATCCGGACTCCCCGCTCCCCAATCGCACTTGAGCAGTCTGAGACATGTATATGTATATAAAGATATATTTAATGGATAGAAAAACTTGAATGAATAATTGGGATTCACAAGAATTTGGCATTTACGTTTCTTTCTGGTATGATCCGCATTGCATTCTGATTTCAATATTTTCATACGTTGCGTATTATCTAATTTTTACTCATTTGTAATGAATATACCGCTTTTTACTCAAAATCAGTTTGAGAAGCCCACTGTAGTTCGTTTCCGTTTTCGTGTGGAGTTATATTTAAGCGGTTTGAAGAACTAGCTTAGAAGGGAACAGCTCCCGTCGATATACATTTGCATGTCGGTTTAAGCGAGGAATGGGCTCAGTACGGTCGTACTTGTCCCTTTCATTACAATACCGTGGTATTTTAGTAAACACAAATGCAGTAAACTCAGCAGATCCTTCGGTTTTAAGAAAGGTGAATAGCTAATGAAAAGCCTTGAGAATATCATGCGCTTGATGGCATTATTTACTGACGTTAACATACGAAACTCCTAATCGCATGTAGTCACAATTGGACTACAACGGGAAAATAAAACTAGGTAGGTTTCCTATTACACGATTGAGCTATGCCACACACACAGGCACACATACAGACACATAGAAGCACATACACATATATGCATATAAAAAGATGACTCACACGTTATTTCCTGATTATTTAGACGGAATTCAGCTCCGTCTTCATCGGAATATATGTAAGTAATGCTGAGCAGTCATTACTTCTATTTCTTCCGATGAAGACGCAGCTGAATTCCGTCGAAATGATCAAGAAATAACGTGAGTGACCTTTTTATGTGTTCTTATATTGTTTGTTGCTGTATAGTCCACAGTACAGTATAATCCTCAAACCGTCAACACAATACACTCCCCTCCCCAAACCAACCCGCCCAAAATGCCCTAATCTTATCACCACTTTCTTCCCCGGAACACACAAAATTAAACATCTAATCCGTGACCTCTTCCCAATTATCAATAACACTCAGTCCACATCACTTTTGTTCCCACACTGTCCCTCTGTTTCATTTAAACGCCCGTCGAACCTGCGAGACATCTTTAAGTCCACAAATCCAACTTCAAGCACCCCCGTCTCTCCCCCGCCCCTATCCGCACCACGCAACCGCCCACGCTGCAAATGCTGTCATCTTTTAAGACCCTCCCCCTCACTCAGTACCAATTCCCAACCACTCGCCACCTGTACCTCAAAAAATATTATATATCGCCTCTCCTGTAACTTCTGCCCTGCCTTCTACGTGGGCGAATGCACGACCGCACTTTCCCTCCGCATGAATAACCACCGATATTCCACCAAATCTCCCACCTTTCTTAATTACCCCATCCCTACTCACACCGCTTCCCACAACCAATCTTTTGACGACTGCTTCTCTGTTTCGGTTATTGAAATCCTTCCCAAATCTGCGAGTATAATAGAAGTGAGAACCCGCGAGATGGCGCATATCTGGGTGGCCCAATCATTCAAACCGCCCGGGCTGAACCAAGCCCACTGAATGCATCAATTGGCTGCCTACATATCCCCCCCACCCCCTTGTTCATTTCCTATTGGTCCCTTTACCTCTCCTTCCCCCACCTCTCCCCCGCACATCCTCTCCGCTCTTCCCCGAGAACGCCATTCTGAAGACGACAGCCGTGCTGTCGAAACGTAAAATAACAAATTGTGAGTGTCCTTTCTTTGTGTCTCTATATTCTAAAAATCTACATCTGTGTTTTTTATATATTTGTGTGTCGCCGAAGAGCGTTCCATTTCGAAGATATTTTATATATATATATATATATATATATATATATATATATATATATATATATATATATATATATACATACATACATATACATATATACATATAAATATATATATATATATATATATATATTCTTTATATATATATATATATAAAATCATTCACATGGAAATTGATACAAGGAAAAGGAATAGGACCACATGTAAAAGACGTACACAGGAGAGGTGGGGAAGGGAGAATCGAAGAGATCACAAGGGCAAAAATATTTCCTTGACAGGGGCTTGAACACCGGATATTCTGATTTGCTGTTCCGATGCACTAGGCCTAGACTTAAAGCTACGTTATTTTATTATTTAAATATGTTCGAATTTGCGACTTTTATAGAATTATTCACCCCAACTTCCATTGAGATAACACGTAGAAACTATGTATACTTATCATATTTAACTACTTAGATATCTTTTATTTTCTTTCCCTCACCCGTATTGATTTTCAGACGCGACGGGTCGTGCCATAGTGATCATACGAGACCTGCCATGCTCCCGCAACAAGACCCACTGCTCGGCCAACGTCCACCTCAAGCGGCAGCTGAGGGACGGGATGAAACTCAACTTCCGGATAAGCGTGACGGATTCGAGCGGCGACTCCACCGTAGTGGATTGCACCATCAAGGGGACCTCGCCCTCGGCGACAGCGGCGCGGACTGCCGCTTTTCCTCGATTTCCGGGGGTCATCTTCGCACCCGAGGTTCGTGTCGACTCTTTCCGGTTTATTTAAAGCAGTTTTCCTCAGAGCCCCATACCATCCCCACGAGAAATTAACCGAAAAAGTTGATTCACTTGAACGTTTGGAGCGCATTAGCTTCGGGAACATTTTAGGATGGAATGAAGATTACAGAGATAAAACGACGCCTTTTCGAAACTACCTTTCGTCGTAAATTATATTAGTCAACGACTGGTTGGAAACTCGATGCACAAAAGGGCTCCAATCATTTGGATTCTTTCAAGTGATTGGAGACCTTATATATAAGTTTATATGTACGGCATGGTTAGCATGGCTATGCGATAGAGTAACCATTTATTTAATCGTTCAGTGATTTATTTATTTTTTCTAATTGAGTATGCATACTCAAGTTATTTGAATTTAAAGGATTGTTAGGATATTCTGCTACCAAAAGAAAAAAAAAGAAACTTATGAGCCCCAAATTCCAAAATATCTTATATCATACGATTCATTTAATTAGGTTTTGCAAAGTTTTTAGAGCCGTTTATTCTAATTTAAATCTTCATTTATGCACAGCTTCTCGCGGCTGTATCTATGGAAACAAATCTTTTAAAAAGCATTTCATATGAAAAATATGGCATGTTTCATAAATGGCATTTAATAAACAAATAATTCATGCCTCAAGGAAATTTCCAGCTTCTAAAATCATGGGCTTGCTCACTTAAAAGTTATGCATCCACGCCAAACAAATTACATATTTCTTTATCTATTCATACTTATTGTTCACTAAACCCATAGAATTGAGTGAATGTGGCGTCTTGTTGTTATTAGAAAGATAGATATGTATACCAATAAAGTAAACATTGAATGCTGAAATGCTTCCAATTAATGAGTTGATATTTGAAGTTGCCAATTAATGGAAATCCAGTGAATTCAGAAAAAGAAATATATTGTCCACGCGCGTTTGGATGGTGATGTCATTTTTGAGGCCAAAATTGTAAATCATGTAACTATATATTCATATTAGTTGGATTTTAAATTTACCTAAAGATTTACCAATTTAATCACCTCAAATTTTGGCTGTGATAGGTATGTACGGAAATTAGTTAAAAACCTAAGCCAAAGAAATCTACAAACTCAGAGAAGATTATACTGTTCTTTCTTTACTATTTATTTCCATAGAAGTTTTAATAAACAAATAATAGCCCAACTACCAGTCTCAAACATGGATTGGGTGTACAAAGAGTTTCACGAAGGGTTTGCAAATATCGAACGAGTCAATTCCATCAAAATTAGGTGCCTTATATTGCCATAAAGAAAATTCAATCAACGATTGTTTCTCTAGTAACAACATTCTATAATTATTGTTACGCTCAATGGCTACATAAACTGACGTCATTATTGCGCTGGGAAAAGTGTCCAGGGAGAAAAACTGATAAGAAAATGTAAATCCTATAAAAGCAGAAATGAGAATAAAAAATCTAACTACCAGATGATAAAATCGTACTCGTTTTTATGGCAGTGTATTTTACTTTTAGTGACCTTATGAAATCGTCTTTCGAATTTCCCTTTAAGCATCGAGAACTTTGTTACCTCCTATGACTAATGGAACTCGTTTTATTATTAATGCCTGAAAAGATTAGAAAATAACCTTTTTCTTTCATAAAAATACCTCAATCATAATATTCATATAGCCGTTCGAACGCTTACCTTAAGGATGGAAAGGACGCATATTTTGGTCAAACATTTTTTAGAAAAAAAATAAAAATTGCTTTCCACGACAAGGCCTTTGTGACTCCTTGAAATTCCGCTTAGCCATTCTTGACTTGTTATTAGACCTCCTAGAGGACATCCATACTATACTGTATACATGCTCATGGTGGAACACAAAAGAAAACCCTACTGCTTCTTCTCAAGTTTTTCGAAGCAGTCTTCTAACATATTTCGGTATTCCTTTTACAAGTACTCTTTTGCTCGTAAAATATTCAATTCAAAATTTTTCCTGCCGCTCCAGACTTAAAATTTAAACTAAAAGTAATCTTTTTCCCTAAATTAGGCCCTTACTTCTTGGCGCTTAACGTGTTCGATCAATTGGCTCAACTCTCAAATTAGGATAATATATGTAAAAAAAATTATATTGCTCTCTACATGGTATATTTCTAATTTTAGTTCGTTTTTTTAAATGTCAGGTTTATTACTCAATAATATTTTCGGAAGGCACAGTCACCTTCATGTAACAATTATTTTGTAAGGAAAAAATATGCTAGGAGTGAAAACCAAATTTATTAAGCCCCTTCAATTAGGGTAAATTCGTCAGATAAAATATATTTTTCCACAAAAACTCTTATTTTCAATAAATTATTTTAATTAATTGATATATAACATCAAGGAAGTCAGTAAAAAACTATATTTTCAATTTATTTCACAAAATATTCCTAGAAACCCGATAAGAGTTAATTTAGTTGATTTGAAAAATATTGCTCTGGGTTATAAGTACCTACTATAAGCTAGCTCCAAAATGTTAATATTGTGAATTCTCTTTTTAAATCTTTTATAGGATGCGGAAATTGGGTCAGTTTTGGACTATATTATTGCGCGGAAGAACTCCAAGAATGCCAGGCACGTTCATCTCGAAATTTGGGTCAGTAATAATTTATTTATCTATTATGAATATCTTAGGAAATGGATACGATGAAAGTTTAGAAAAAAATTACCTATTAATCAGCATAAATTTTTCAAATAGAAGATATTTTACATAATGTTCACAATTGGCGATGGTGATATGGAGTTTGCAATTTGAAATTAATTCAGTATCACTAGAATTAATTAGTCATCTTTCACTGCACTGAATTGAATTGCAGAGGTATTTAAAAAAAATTGAATTGTGTAATGAAACTGGTTTTTTTTTCAGGGATCCGATCACTTCGACGTTAAGCACTCGTTAGCATCCCCTGAAACAGTTAATGCAACTATTGTGCTGGTAAAACCACTGGACTTCGAAAATCAAGCGGTTCACCGGATACAAATCCTGGCGACGGTATGTACTTTGGAATAGAACGTAGTCGTGCTAAAATCAATTTTTAAATCCGTATTATTGATCACTCGTGGGATATAATATGTAATTTTGAATTCGTGGCCACGTGAATGAAGGAAAATTCCAAGTCCTACATCATTGCCAGATTAATGTTTCCAATTCCCAAAAGATGTCCCCATGTTCATGCATTACCAAAATAAGTATAAAATAATTTCTTCTGTAAAAAAATTGAATATCGTGTGCACCTTTAAAATGATCGTACTATTTCAGAGACCAAAATAAGCGCTGTGCTTGATAATTTTACTACCGGGGGACAAGGGGTGTTACAAATATTTTTGAACGTATGAGTAATATTAAGTTTGATATTTTTTAAGCCAAAGGTATTCCGCAAGGACTAGTGGAGACAATCCTTAGCCTTGTTTTAAGTTCTAAAGGTAAATCCAATTCATTCATGGCCCACACATTCCTCACCCTGTACTCAATATTATTCCTCAGAAACACGACTCCAGCAACCCAAACAAGCACTAAATTAAGTCGATACTTAGACGTACCCAATTTTTACTCCAATACAATAATAATTGGAAGAAAAATAATGAAAATATTTATTAGAAATGATATCCTTTTTAATGTATGAGGCTACCTTCGGCAGTGGACAACCTAATTAATATCATTCCCAACAAAGTACAAATTTGTCAGACTTGAAGAATTATTTCGAAGAGTAATTTTCCGCCACTGATCAACTAGTGTATATTTTCGACAAGTAAGCCTCGCGACATCAATCGCACTCAAAACTCCCCTTTAAACCACTGACCTGTATTTTATTAAAATATGTATTATCGGATTTTCACTAAGTTCCAGTAACAGAGTACAAACAAATAAAGACTAACTATATGAAATTTGAAAATAAATGTCGATCAATTTTTATCGAAGATACATATAAGTTTAAAATATTTTTTACTTTCTCTTTTAGTTAATCAAGAGTATCTGTTTTTTGAATTGAGGGAATCGACGGATCATCTATGCCAGAGTGTTTAGCAACTGTACCAATATATTTAATTTTTTTTAATAACATCCAATTTCATTACTGTGCTCTACTTTTGTTGCGTAGAAAGAAATATTAACTTTTAGAACCGCTTACATTTTACATAAAGTTACACACAACTTACTCCAAAGTCAGTATGATTCCATGTTATGTTATTTTTAGTACATGTAACGCTAGATCCATCGTTATGCGATCACTATTCAAGTCACCGACATGTAGAATTACGGCGTATATATTTCATTGAGAAAAAAGAAGATAGAGACGACTTCAGATCAACTTCACTGGAGAGATGGTTGTTCGTTTTATGTATACTTTATATTCAAAAGGATATTTGCCAGCTTGACCTTCTATAATGGTTATTAATATACTTGCAGGATCCATACGTGGACCCTGAAATGGACACGCGGAACGTGGCCGGTCTTCGCCTCGAGGTAGCCGTGGTGGATGTACAAGACACTCCACCGCGATTTCTTATTGCTCCTCCGGCCACGAGGTTAAATGCATCACTAGTGCCGGTAAGTGAAGCTCAAAGTGATTCAACACGAACATTCATAACACTCACAAATGCTATGTTACGTTAAAGTTTGCTTTGCGAAGATTTTACGACTTGAATGGGATTTCTTTTGAAAGAATCCCGGGGAAAAGTAAAACGAAAATCTTTCAATTTTCGTCGTAAAATATGTATTAGTAAATGAATTAACAAAGCTAGCGCATGATTCGTTCAAGACGGAAATATTTATGCCCCACAAGATTTTTTGCACATCACTGAAGAATCAGACACAAAAAATCGGTCACATAACTTAAATTTCAAATCATTACTCCATAATCTGTACCAGGCCCTAAATTTATAAATCTTTATATATATATATATATATATATATATATATATATATATATATATATATATATATTAATAGCGAATGATATAAGTTCTATTCATTTCGTGAAAAAATGACTGAGTTTTATCAAATAAATTATTTTGACATAATATTAAATGTTTTACCCAGTTTTTAGTCAAGAAGACCATAATATTAAGCCTGAGGTAAATTTTCCTTCTAACCCACTATTGCATCTTTAGTGGTCTACCAGAGAAAAGTAAATTTTAAATGCTACTAGAAGGGATTGCCAAATGACCGGAAGCGGCTGGCGGACGTTTATTTCACTGGTGTTTTACTACACTTACATAGACCTTGGAATTTTGCCCGTCTTTGGTAGCGTTAAATTATAATGAGAAAAAATGAAAGTCTCTGACCCTCAGGATATTCAAATGAAAATGCATTTTAACGCATGAACATTAAATTTTCCCTTGGAAAAAAACATGCAAACGACCTCCTCAAGGAAAGAAACATCAGAGGGAATGTGACAAATGGTAAATTAACGCGTTCTAAGGTTACAAAGAGGACTTATCATTACTCATTTTGAGTCTGAGTTCAAGCGTGAGCCTCCTTTACAGGCGTAAGTTAATCCCTTTGGCTTATTATTCGCAAAAATTTGTAATCAATTCATTTTTGTTAAACTGTGTTTTGTTTTGTGTCTCACGTGACAGGGGAACGTCATTTTAAGGGTCAGCGCGGAAGATGGTGACAGGGGAGCCCCTCGTAGTGTGCGGTACGGCCTTCTCTCAAGCGGAAATCCTTTCACACCCTTCTTCAGGATGGACGAGACAACAGGCAAGAACCACTACGCCACACTAAGCTTAAATTAAATATGATATCAATTAGATATTTTTTCCCAGCGCTAAGAATTGTGAATAAGAATAAATAAGAATTGTGCTAATAAACTCCGATAGGTTGAATATGAAGAAAATACTAAATGAAAAAATTATTTTTATTTCAGAATAAGTATGCTTTTTTTAAGGAAAAAGCACCTTGATACATTCATGCTACTTGTAATGAGTAGTTAAATCCAATAATTCGTGAATGATATTACGAAAGAGTATTTAAATAATCGCCATGGATTCGAAACTTATTTGGATAAATTGATTTCAAGATATATTCATTCTAACTACACCAACTAACAGAATAAAAAGAGCATCAAAATTAAACGATGAAATAATAAAATTATAAAAATGAGATTAAATTAATTTAATTTAGGCTATTGAGAGAAATGTCGCTTCCCCATGTCAACTCTATCCCTCCTCCCATACAAGTAAATGTATAATTTTTACTTCTTCGCTAATCCTTGTAGCGTGTTCAATTAACTTCTCAATTTGAGAATAAAGAAGATGTTTCCAAAGAAAACCCTCAAATCCAGTTTTAATGGTCGATCGCCAAAACATTTCGGCTATTTATAACCTCTTTCTTCCTGCTCATGTACAAACCTGTGCTAAAATATATACGAGATGAGAGAAACAATGAACATCCAATTAAGAAGCAAAAACGCGACAGCGTTCTCTGAACAATTCAGAAGGGGTTTAATACATCGAGAGAGGGTAGCCAACATTTTACCGTGATCGACCAACAAAGAAAATCGCGATGGTGTTGTGACTAACGTACTTCCCAGCCCCAGCTTCGCACCCAGAGGGCCCGGATTCGTAGCCTGACGACGACAGATCTTTTTCAGTGATGCCCCGATCCCTACTTGAGGTGCATTGTGGAGAGCACTTGATCCGTCGGATTGGACGCTAGGCTGCGGACCTCTTGGTGATTTTCCTTAAAAGTAGGCTAATAGGCCGACGCCGGGTTTCTCTGCGCTCTTTTTCCACTTCCATCCATTACTAATGGCGTGAGTAATCCTATCTGTCGGCCACCTCCCCAACTACTCAATCTACTGCTACTCGATCAACATAACCAGACTCGAATGGACGACTCTATCATGAGTAATTGTCATTGCTCTCACTAAGCTCACCTTTAAGAGTCATTGGAACGCAGAAACCGTGCCACGATGTCAAGATTGTAGTCCAAGGAGAGGAGAAATTAGAATATGTAAATGAAATAATTATGATGGATACTTACTGGTTACCTAAAAATGTTTAAGCCTTTCGCTTAAAAATATTGTATTATTTTCCTGCAAGGGTATGCTTAATGTATGTATATATTTTCTCAGAAGGGAACCTCGTACACGGCAAGTTTGTTTAGTATGACTTCTGGAGAAGTTAGTTTAGTTCACCACGAGCAGAAGTTTATCTTGCTGGTTTGTTTGCTTTGTGTTTAAGCTGGATGAATATTAATGCCCCGATAATTCATCATATCTGACAGTTTCATTGATTCAAAATAGCTTTCACCTTGTGATAATTTGGTTTCTGTTCTAATGCTAGCAGATATAGTACTTCACGGATTTATAGTAAAATTTATATTCTCATTTTTATGCATCAGATTTTAAAGAATAATATCAATATGTAGAGGAATAGTACTTCAAGAAACTACGGGGAAATTTATAATAGAAGTGCGTTCAACAAAATTGCAAGTGGGACTGAACTAACGGCTTCATTTTATTTTAATAACATTTTTTCTATTTTAATATCCGCGATCATGACCGTTGACTTTAATCTGGGCTCGGTAATAAATGCGGGGCTCAGAAGTGCTAAAGTGGAGATAGGATTCAATTCCCAGGGCACGCAATCCACTCATGCATCTCCTAAGACCGTCCAAGTTCCCTCCTCCTTGCAAAATCCCTTACCTGCCGCCCTAAAATCCTCCCTCGCGCCACGCTCCCACCATAAATTAAGACGAGTAATTGACGCTCTAGTCTATTACAAAGTCACTGGGTAAGGGACTATTTCTTTTCTCCCTTCATCTTCTCCTTTCATCTTCTCCCTTCAAAGTCTCCGGTGACTTCGGGGAGTTGGAAATCATACCCTCGAGGCCTCACTTCCCTTCCCACGGAGGATACGGAGTCCTTGGAGCTATAACGGCTGGCCCTTTGGGGCACTATCGCCTCTCTCCTCCAGTCACTTTGTGATTTTCTGCCCGAGGACTGACTACTCTATCCATTCTCCCTACTCCTCTCCCGGAAAAGTCGTCGTGGTGACAAGCGAAAGATGGAGAGGGAAAGAGAGGAGTCGGAGGGGGAAGGGCAGTGGGAAGGAGGAAGAGAGAGGTTGAGGGGGAGGGCGAGGTGGAGGGAGAGAGAGAGGGAGAGGTGGAGGGAGAGGAGGAGGGAAAGGTGGATGAAGAGATGGAAGGAGAGGTGGATGGAGGGAGAGAGGAGGGAGGGATGGAGGAAAAGGGGATATGAGGAATTAAGGGAAGAAAAGAAGAAAAAGTGAGTGGGAGTGAAAAGAAAAAGAAGGGAGAAAGATGAAGGGAGCGAGAGAATGCGGAGGGAAACGAGAAGGAGTAAGATAGAGGGAGATAGAAGAGAAACGAGAGAAGGAAGAAGAGGGAGGCAGAGAGAGGTAGGAAGTGGAGAGGGAACAAGAGTGCGGGGAAGGAAGCGAGAGAGTTGGTTAGCGGAAGAGAGAGATAGGAAGAGGAGGGAGAAGCAAAGGATCATGGACAGTGGGGCGAGACGAAAGTAAGGAGGGGTGTTTGGGAAGCACGGGACAGGAGGGTAGTAGGAGTCTACGAGTTGCTGACACACTCTCCGGCGGAGATAATTAGATTAAAAATTCAATTAGCCGTGTTGCCAACTTTAAGGTGAAGCGGAGGAGAGTGGTGAGAATTACCACATGGAGGTCCAATTTGCTACCCCTCCCATCACATCTCCTTCCCCCTCCGCCACCTACATTTCCCATTTCTCCCACCCATACACGACGCCTCCAACCCCCGACCGAAGCACCTTTGGTTGGGTAAGGGGTTGGATGTTATACATACGAATCAATTGGTCTTCACCACCGCTAAGCGCCTTCCAATCCACCAACTGAGCCATTCCTCTCGTGCTTCCTCGTATTCCCCAAACTCAAACCACCAAACCTCAACACATTCGCTCGTTTAAATTACCCCAACGTTGTTTTCCCATCTATCTTTATCATCCCTTCCCCTACCTTTCGGGGCGTCTAAACGCTCTCAATAGGTTTTCCCCGCCTAAGCCCAAGAGGATTATGGATACCGCATTGGTTGGGTCACTACCACCGAAGTGATGACGATGCTAAAATTCATGGGTAACATTGCTATAATAATTCAAGCAATTGCTAAAAATTTTGGAACGGATAATGCGGTTAAGAATGCGGTTTGGTTAGTGAAATAAAAAATAAACGTTTTCTGAGCCAAAGTGAGTAAAAATAATGCACGGAAGAGATAATGAAACTACCAAAAAATGATCTTAGTAAAATTATTTCAAGTTAAAAAAAATATCAATTTATTTTGTCTCTAACTGTGGGAAGAAAAGTATTATTTTAACTTCAAGATATAGTATTTTTACTTAATGATTATCTCTGCTGCTTAGTATTCATGAGATAAGATAAATACTTCAACAGAAAAAAAATTCAAAATAAGTCACATTTTGCGACGAATAAAGACAAAATATTAATATCATGGAATAGAAAAACTCTTTACATTCACTTAAATGCTTTGGACCAAGATGATTAAAGTAGTGGGAAGACTAAAAAAGAATTGCTTTAGGTAGAGAAACTTTCAAAAGGAGGGAGCTGATGACAGGGACGTTGAATAAGGATGCTAAGACACATTTAGTGATAAGCTAGATGCGGTGCGTGGTTTTGTATGACACTGAAAAATGGCCCTTGAACCAAAATGATGGCGTAGATTGGAGACATTTAAGGTTTGGTGGTGTAGATGGACAGAAAAAGAAAAACAGAACAGAAAAATAGGATAATAAGCGAAGAATCAACAGACAGTCAGGAGAAATCAAAAAGACGCAGGCGGGAGTAAATCTTTATAATTGGCGATGGAATCCTCAAGACTTTGATCGAGGAGAGAACGTTAGGCGAGCAAGTTAGGGAAGGAAGATCGAATATATGCATGTTGAATTGATTTAAATTATGCAAAAAGTGTACGGAATTGAAGGGTTTATCGGAGTTATGAATGTCGGGTTGCGTCTTCTTAAACATGGCTAAACAATGTAGGCGTGCTCATTCTGCGCTCATTTAAAACCAACCATAAAGATAAACTGCCAAGAAAATGATGGAATAGAATTTCGCCAAATAAAATATATAGTCTTTGGCTAATACAATTCTTAATAATTATATTTTCCATATTTCTTTTTATAATATAATGGCTATGACAGGTGTCGAGTCAATTACATATTTCAAACATTGGTAACCTGAGTGCAATAAATGGACAAATTTAAAAATTTATATATATATATATTATACATAAATGTATTCATAATATATATATATATATAATACATAAATGTATTCATTATATATATATATATATATATATATATATATATATATATATATATACATAAATGTTTGCTTCTATAATAACTACGGCATAGTAAATGTATATCCCCCCTATAGAAAATAGATTCATGGGGAGAAGAATGTTTATCTGGGTTTGATATAAACAATTAAGTTAAAAGTGAATCAGTTGAGGTAGATTTAGCGGAAGCGACCGACAGCTGAGACCCTTTGCGCCACTGGTGATGTATGAGAAAGGGGAAGGGTAGATAAAAACCCTGCGTTGGCATTAGATTACTGTCAAATGCCACCAAGGGGTCCGTAGTTTAACGTCCCATCCAACGGACGGCCCACTCACTCAAGGTGCTCTCCACAAAGAACCTCAAGTAGGGATCGGCATGCTAATGAAAAATATCCAGTATTTGAACCCGGGTCCTTTGAGTGGGAAGCTAGTACGCTAGCTATCATGCCACCCGATTCCCATAAAATTGAATTAAAAAAGGTTTTTCGCATATATCTCTCATATTTATTAGGCTTGTTATTAATTACTTAAGTAGGCACTGAGCGTATTTTGAATATAAAATACACTTCGTTCACAAAAAAATTTTAAGAAGTGACCAATGTATTTGTTATGTATTGTTTGATTTTGATTTGGTGTGTTGTTTATCAATTAAACAAGGTCTTAGCCCTGAAGGAAAACTCCCTAAAATGGTTTGAGGTTTACGCAAGTCATTTCTAGACTGTTTAGAAATACATGTAAAATATTTATATCAATAAATTTTTATCTAAAGAAAAATATTTTCAATAAAATTGGGTGAAATAAAGTAAATCGCGAAGTTAAGGCCCTACATGAAATAAGGATGAGGAAATTTGTAAAATTGAGTATTAATGGGTAGTGTTTATTATCCGTAATTTCATATAAAAAAAGTTATTCGATTTCGAGAAATGAACTTTTCAGCCATTTTGAACTCATTTCGTCCTAAAATTTCTTTCACTCGCAGTTCAGAATAAAATCTACCGGAATCAATTCCTGTTTCTTTGGAAAACGTTTAAAAAAATATTTCTTCTGAGAAATACATTGTCATTAAAATGAATGAGTTAATTTTTCTTGCATCATTTTTCTGATTAGCCTTAAAAAATATATGAGCATAAATTCCAAACTTATGCAAAATAAATACGAGAGGACGGTTTCTTGGGTGTCATTTTGTGAATAAATTTGATTAATATATAATTATGGTCGAAATATCCTTTCAATTATCCTTTAATTATAATGTTAACCGTTGAATTACCGTTTAGAATCTTTCTTAAAATTTCAAGGTAACCTACATATTTTCGTTTCCGGTGACCCGAAAATGAGAAACGGTGCATGGTGGTCTTCGGCTGAATTAATGAAGCACGCAATTCGAAATTCAACATCTGCATTTGATTCACCAAAACCTTTGTGATCGACCCTTTAAAGTCTCTCCCTGTATTACTCCTCCGGGTACCGACCAACCCCAAGTAATCCCTGAAAGGTAACAAAAGGGTACGAGTTCTCACCAGCAATGGCACCAAGTCTGTTGAAAAAAATACCTCACCTTTCCCCATACCCCCATCCCCAGTTAAACCCGGTCGCTCACCACGGACCTTTAGCCACGGCTAACACCGTGGAGATACGAGGAAGAGTTTTACAAGCGGGGAGATAGCCGGTAATACAAGGAAAAGCGGAGTGGGAAGCGGAGGGATGGTTTTCGAGCGTGGGGAGAGACATCGGAGAACTGTTGTGTGGGGGAACGAGGATGGGGTCCTAAGTTAAGAAGTTAGGAAGGGTAATTAGCGGGCAAGGGAGTTATTGAGTGCGAGTACGCTGGTCCAGGAAGGTCGGAGTGGAAAAGGGATGGAGACGTTTTAAGACGAGAGGAAAGGATTAGTGAGTAAGATTGTGAGAGAGGGGATGGAGAGAGGATTTGGGCAGCACGTGCGTATGTGTGTGGGTGTATGTATTTGTGTGGAATTAGCCCGTGGGTTCCTCGCGCTTTGGGATAGGGACGAGGAAAGAATTAGCCAGGGAAAAGAGACGGGGGGCAAATGGGAGGAGAGGGTAGTTGAGGAAAGGGAGAGGTTCGTGGAAAAGGTTGAAACAGGGTTAGATCCAGGGAGTTGGGGTCTGGGGAAGCGGCTCCGTGTGGCTACGGCAGTCTTTTGAAATCCCGAAAGCAGGGTCACGCGGCATAATTCATGGGCACTTTGGTGGGGAGGGGCGGGAATAATCCACATGGATATACGTACGATACTTTTTTAAATGTAGAAAGAAGCGCGAGAAAAAGTGTTCTATCCCGTGAACCATTGTCGGCACATAATCTAATAAATTTGGTGGAAGCTTTTCGCAAAATTTTGCAACTTCAGAGAGTGAACGATGGTCCAAAAATCTTCAGAAAGTATATTTGTAGAGCTAATATTTTTCATTGTATTAACTCAACCATTGAGGAAAGACGATGAGCGTGGATCGGAGGATTTTGAGATGTGAGAATGGAGAAGAAATGAGAAAACATTTTCGACAGTGAGGAAGACTAATGGTGGAGGTTTACGAATGGTTGGAGATGAGTGGAGCTTGACATATGAAACCTGAAGGAGGAAGAAATGATTAGAAGAAGTGTTGAGAACTAATTGAATCTTGAAGGCCGTATTAAATGCTAAGAACGTACAGTATTAGGAGAAGGAAAAGTCAAAGAAGAGGGTAAGAATGCGCAAAGAAGTGTACTCACAAGATGGAACATAATTAGAAAGAATATCAGAAGTGTTGCAGAGAGAAATGAAGATTGATTGGTTTCTACCATTCAACTTAAAATATATTCCCTTAGTTTTCACGTCTTCCCCGGAATCAATCATGGTCATTCAACTCATTTTATAAAGCACATTATGGACAATCTGTGGGTACTATTTATTTCTAAGTATCGCGGAACTTTCCATTACCTTCCTACATGTCTTTGTGCCTTACGCCTACCTTCACACTGTCTAAAAATCCTACTCGCTTCTATCCGGCTTATGCAGAGTTCGTCTTCAACCAATGCCTTCATCACACACTACCTTTAAATATATCCTGCATTTATGACCTCTGACTAATTTGGATATCACACAGTAACTTCCTCTCATTTCCCACCATATTTTAAACCTCTGCGTACGTAATTATTTCTGGTAAACTTATTTTCTTAAAGCTCGGCCACAATCGCATTTCAAAAACTTAAAATCTACGTTTCAAACGCTACTCAAGGCTAGGTGTCACAATTTTAAAGAACTGCGCTCCATACTTATGTCTTTAATTGAAGATACGATGAAAAAGACAAAAGAAAATGATTGGAAGAAGGAATTAATGGACAGTAAAGTTCGGGCAATATTTACACAAAGTGGTTGCCAGGAAGTGTCTACGTTTAATATGTTGCTTAACTAATCTTTCAAATTGGCACTACTACGTTTAAACCCATATTTCACTTCTATACATAATCTATGCTAAAATGATCATATGAGTTAACGATTCTCATTAAGGTATAGTAATGTTTATGAGAAGTAAAACTTGTTCAGATACCCTCCCGTTCTTATTAATCAATTAAGTTCTTAATCAATAAATGTGCTAATATGAATATATTTTTATTTATAAGATTATTAATAAGTTAACTATAGTTGTGTAAACGGTGCTTGACGTTTACATATACTTTTGTGTGTACAAATGCATAAATGCAATATATATATATATATATATATATATATATATATATATATATATATATATATATATATACATATACACACACACGCACGCACCTATATATATTTACCCTTCAATGGTATTGAGCTCAAACTTGTGAACTTCATCTTGTTTTGAGGAATAAGACGAACTTTGTAAAATTCACCAAATCGTTTTGAATACAGTACTAACGGTTTCATTGCATGGGTGAAATTATTCCTGAAAGTTTATTCTATGTGATGAAACCGGTCGAACAGTGTTAACAAAATTTTGGTGAATTAAAAAATTTTTGTCTTATTCCACTTTAGACATACTATCTACTCATGTACTTATGCCAGCTCCAGTATATGGCGAAATAATATAGTGTTTTGTAGGCTGCCTAGGCTGGAAAGATGCTACGTCTATAATTGAATACTTCCTTGTTACAGCGTGGAAGATTTTTTTGGGCTGGCAGCGTCACGATATACATATATTCTCAGAATAGAAAAACAAATTATGAATACCATAGTTTTGTGGGTCTCTAAATAACGCCTGGGATTCTTTATCTAAAATATTGCAGCATTTAATTTGACAGAGAAAAGCTTATGATTCAGGTAAAACTCTATTAAGTAAGAAAATAAATGACTCACAATATTATCGGTCTTTTATGGATAAGGGATACAAAGTTCTTGAACAGGAGGATATCAGAACGAGTATTGGAATAGGAAATCATAAATCAATATCAGGAATTTAGAAAAGCTCATCGCTACATTATGTTTTTAATGTTGTAATAAGTTTGATTTTTAAATTATTATATCTCACTTTATAAAGTATTTTATAGTTGATTTATAGAAATTTCGCCAAAGGAAACAGCAATTCATTAACAATTATGGAAGTACATTCATATTTAGCGATGCCAACTTGTTGAATTCATCTATTATTGTTCAAAGCCTTTGATAAACATATGAACTAATATACTACGAGTATAGCACCTGTTAGCATTTGAAGCGTCCAGTTTTAGGATTTTTCAATATTTTTTCCAAGTTGCAATTCATTTTTTGCTAGTTTTAGACATCAACATTAGAAGGCATTTTTCTTGCAAAGATTGGTGAACGGTTTCTAGAAATTTTAAGTAATAGGCTAATCCTATTGTTTTTTTGATTAACAATTTGATATATGTATATTGTGGTAACACGAATTTATTTTTATCTTTTTTTGCATGAAAAGTTCCCTTGTGATGCTACCTTTTTTCTAGATGAATATTAGACTACAGTATGTTTATTCTAAAAAGTCCTCTCCTTGAATGTTGATCTTTTATTAAATGTTTTCCCTGCAATTAATTAATGCATAATAATATTTTCTTGTCAAACGTTAATCCATTTAATCACATTTTCCCAAGAAATTTCAACAAATTAGTCCCGTTTCCGCTTTTTGAACAGGAAATAATGCATAGGAGAGTATATGAAGTTATAAAATTAAATTTTAACTATTCATCTTTGTTACTCAATATTGAATATTTTTAATTGAAAAAGATTAATTATTGTACGAAAAAATCATGTTACTGTAAATTATCCTGCAGAAATCTGAATAGATTTAGAGCAATGTTCTGGAAAGTTTGGCGGATTAATATCTGCTACGGAAATTTCAAGTCAATGTCCCAAAAATATTTGTTTATCTGCAAAACGATTAAAGACCATACTTAAGGCGGCATACGGTCCTGGCGAGAAAAAATGATTAATATCAACACGAAAATTTATTTTTGTTCATTTTTCAATGCAATATTAAATAATTTCTTAAAAACAGAGGTTGATTGTGAAAAGTTAAAAAAATTAAAACAGATATCAAAGAAAGCGAGCATCCGTAGGCAAATTTACGTGACGAAACAAGCAAAATAAATGAAATGAAAACTTTTAAGAACTACAAGAATGATTTGTTGATGGAAATTTCGTTCCGATCAGCTGTGAGTGAGGCAAACGTCCAACTAAATTACTTTGAAGTTGCATTTTCAAATACTTCCTTTTTAAATTGATCAATTTATCAAAAAATATTCATTGATAAAAAGGGAAAACTTTGGCGAGTTATGCTCGGGGTAATTTATGAAGTGAACAAGAAACGAAGAAAATTATTTTGTTTTATGAATGGAGAAGATTTTGTAGTGAATAAGTAAACAACGAACGTCGAATGCAATTATGGAAGTGTTTTAAAACGGATGGAAAATGGATAACTACGAAGTTAACATTAACTTACAAAAGGTTACTACTATTTTTTGCAACTTAAAAATTTGTAAATTTGGCAAAAAATGATTTTTCATTCATACCTTTCCTGCATGCCTTTTTTGCATTTTTCTTAAAAGTCCTTTAGCTCTTTGAATAGTCAAAATATTCCTCAGTTAGCGATAAGTGGTTGAAATGAAGGTATTCAAGTTTTACAGTAAAATCAACAAAACATTCGGGAATGAATCAAAATGACAGACGAGAATCCGCAAATTCTTCGCCAAAATGATATTACATATTTACTCAATTATATCTATCTTTAGTAGCAGGATTCTAATAATATAATGCTGCTCATAAATCTACAGAGAAACTATAGTTTAGTTTACAGCTATTTTTTAGGATACGATATATGTCTAGCAGTTACCAATCAGCTGTTTTACAGTGGCCTTTTATTTCTCATATTTAATTCAGCTATTAGTAACTAATTCACTTATACCATAGAATTCCAAAATGATTTCTTTGATATAAAACGTGAATTTAATGCATTAGCAATTAGTCGACGGGCATGGCATAAATCTTTGAACTTCAAATAAATAGACGAATACGTAGAACGTCCGGCCTCATTTACTTCGACTATTTCAACTTTAACTTCGTTAATTAATAATGTAAAAAGTATGACATATTGGGTGAAGCGTTTATAAATATCCACTAGTGTTTTTTTTCAAGCTGTAGCCATCCTTGTCCCTATTTTTTATACCATTGAATACCACAACATACACGGTATTAGTCTCATGCAAAAAGCTCCCAGAATTCCGAATGAATTATCCTATAAGTACAACTACTTAGCACTACAATAATGGCGCAAGGAGCTGCATACATCTAAAGAAAATTATCAACTTGAAGCGATTCGGAGATTTTCAAATGAAACCATCTTGACCGCAAATCAGACTCGTTTAATTAATTGAACTATGTTGAGAGAAGATGCGTAGCTAAACGTTAAGGCTATCGTCTGATTTTTTCACGACAAGGACACTCAGAAATTAACCACGATAATTCCGGTTGTGTTCCACATGCATTTAGAGAAGTATTTGTCCCGGGAGAAACATTTGACAAACCTTGCGAAACATTTCTCCTCTTTACCAGGGATAGGGTCATTCTAGGAGTAGAAACAGTCACGTTTATCTTTCTCGTTTCGCCACGTCAATTTGGCGACAATGTTATACGAGTATTTAGGTAAAGTCAAGAGTCAAGTCGGATTAAGGAGACTTTCACGATGTCGATTCATTCATCACTCATTTACTTTCCAACAGGAGAGCTCAAGTTGGCCCGTCCCCTGAAGCAATTGGCGGCCATAACGCAGAGCAACGCACCCCTGGTTGTCCTGCAGGTGCTTGCCTCGGAGATAGTGCTGCCGCCTGACGACGACCCGCTCAACTCCGAATCGACTGCGGAGGTAGCGCTCATTCTGGAAACACTCGCCAGGGGGCCACCACGCTTCGAGAGCAATCAGTGAGTGAATGACCTTGAAAGGCAATTATGGATCTCTTATATAAAGTGACGGAGAAATATCCCCAAGGGTAAAGTGGCAAATACATGCTCCCCAAGTTCTAGCCGAAGCCGAGCTCCGAACAAATTAATTCATTTATTTTGTGGAGTACTTCCATACGCCCGAGCATTGCTAGAAATATGCATTGTGATGTTTCATTATTACTTACTTCACATCAAAGTCACATGCCAGCATTGCCGCATCTTAAATTATATTTCATCCGCTCGGAATATACCAAAGCTATCCAAAATATCTCACTTCATCTTCGTCTATTCACGAAGATAATCCTAGATCGAGAGGTAAACTTATACTAATTAAACAAAAAAATGATTAAAAACTATTGTGCAGACGTTTCAATTCAAATGTCGTGAATAATTGTACAATTAATAAATTTGTATGAGTTGTTAGGTTTTTGTGAGCTTCTTAATTTCATGTTTATATTTAATGACACACGGGAACATATTGAGTGATTCATGAGCTAAAGTTTTCAGTTTTTTATCAGCTGCTACCTGTTAACTGGCATTAAATCATAGTATGTTTATAATATAATGATGATTAAACATCATTTCCTCAACTCTAAATTGACAAACATTTTGTTGCAATACTATACATTACTATATTCTAGTAATAAAGCACATCTTCCTCCAGGCAAAATTTAATTCATATGCATAAATAAATCATATGAATCAGAATTGTTTGAAATTGGGCGTTATTTAGAGTATAAAACATTCTTTTTCATTAATCTAGTAAGATATTTGCAATTTTAATCATTATTTTGAGCAGTAATACTTTGTTTACGCAGCAATAAATATCTGAAATTAATTAATTTACTTAAAATTTATAGAACTCATAAATCTTTTGGAACCCGATCTCACTTTGGAGGCAATTTATGTGTTATAAATAACATTTATATGATTTTAAGGCAAAAACACTTACATTACGCTTACACACACACAAACACATATATATATATATATATATATATATATATATATATATATATATATATATATATATATATATATATATATATATATAAGGTAGGTTTTTAGATGGACACAGATACCAACTAAATATTTTGTGACTCCTAACAAAACACAAAATCCACCATCCTACTCTACATCAGGTCCCTCTTCATCTCTGAGTACTTCCTTCCTCCCTTCATCCCGTCCAACGTCCCTATCCTGTTCCTGCCCTTGCCTCGTTTGCCAAACATTCTCCCCTCTATTACAGTCTTCAACATCCCACCGCCGGTCATACCCCCTTCATCCACTTTTCCTGCCTCCATAGGATTTCTCCCAACAAACCCCTCTCTTCGCCCACCATACCAAGTACTTCCTTATTTGTTTTCTTTTCTGTCCATTTCACCTTCTCCATTCTTCTTCCTACCCACCTTCTCCACATATATATATATATATATATATATATATATATATATATATATACTAACATACATACATAAACACAGACCCACACACACTAACACACATCATTCGTGTAAAAAATAAACCATCCATAAGAAAATACTTATTCCTAGGTAAGATGTAAAATAAAACTTCCAAGATGAATGCTCGGCCTACGTGGCATTTCATGTCTCATCTCAAGATATAGTACACTGCCGAAAAAAGGTAGTTTGCGATTGGAACTTCGCCCGGCATAATAACCCCTCTCGTGTTTTCCTTCCACCCCATTGCACAGGTACGTCGCCCGAATACCGGAGGGGAGCTCTCTTGGGACGGCGTTGCAGTTTTCGGACCCCTGGGTTCCAAGGGTGAAGGACGACGACATGGTAAGGGGGAATTGGACAGGGGGGAAGAGGGGAACGGAGAAGAGCTCCGAAAAAGAAAGGGTAGGAGATGAAACCCCAGGTGTGCATGGAGGGTGTGCTTGGATGATATGGTTGCTTAAACTTGACATTTGGTGGAGCGAACTAGGATTCTTGGAGCTCAAGATGCAGGTGCTTTGAAGTTAACTAGATATAATCCGTTTTGTTTTAAAATTAAAATTTACCCATTTTAAACTAACTTAAACTATTGATTTAATTTTTTAACTCTATGGTCGGTTGAACTTTACGAAGCTGCATGATGGGAAAAAATTACGTAAAAATTTTATAAGTTTCATTTATTGTTATTAAAAAATTCGTTAAACAGTCGATATTATCAGATCATGATCAGAGGAAACCGGTCGTTTTTAATAAAATGCAGTGGTATTTATTGAGTTTTATCTAACCATTTCATACCTCATTTTGGATCTTTTCGGCAACAAAACAGATTAATAGGAAAGGTTTATATTTTATATTAGTAAAACAATGTTTTTTATCATATATTTTGAATGAAATTGTTTGAAGTTTAATATTTTTAACACTTTTCGAGTTTTAAAAAGCTTATGAAACATAGATATACTTTTCAAACAAAATTTAATCATAGAATACAATGAAAAGATTTATCAGATTAAGGAATGAGAATTTTGTATGTTCGGCGCTCTATACCACTTGAATATAGGTCTTACGCGCTCCCGTACAGTTACAAAAGAGTAGGCAGAATTCCGGAAAAATCTCGGAGCTTTCCCAAATACTACCTAACTCTATAAGAACCTTTTTCCTTAGACGACTGCTTGAAAAATGTATACTTTCTAAAACTGCTCGTGGCTTTCACAATGAATAATACGTAAAGCCCTCTCCAATCTTCGCCGATAGCACAAACGTTACACCATTCTTGACATAATTAAATGCACATCCAGCTTTTTATTACTTTTTATCTACTTTTGGGGTCATCTGGGCATTTATTAAATGCAACGCTTCCACATTTTGTTTCACACGCTATTTTAAAATTTTGTAGTTTCAGGTGTGACGTGGTGGAATTCGAATATAACAAAGAACGGGAAAAATTTATATCCGTTCTTTGTTTCTATTTTTTTAACAAACGCAGAATTTATTACATTTTTTTAATGGTAAATTTTATGTTGTATTTTCCTATGATAACTCTCCAAATTGTCCATAATATTATTTAATGACCGTTGACATATTTATGTATGGAAACGGCGAGGGGTTAGGTGAAAGATGGGATTATTTAGTGTCAATATCACCTCATTAAAGACTTTTTTCCTCTATTTTTCAATTCAAAATTGCCAAGTTACTAATTAATACTCATCGTTTTAAATAACATAATTCATTTAACTATTTATAAATGTATTACTCATTTTGAAACTCATTCCTCGCCAACGATGTCAAACCTTAGGAAAAACAAAGGCCTAAAAAATCTTATTTGTTCCGAAGACCATTACTTACATGCATCTAATTTAATATTCCATCTTTACTTCCACCTCATCTCATTTTTAAAATGGATTCCGTATAAATATGGAAAATCTTCTATAGTCAACAATTGTATAGTACTAAATGTGCAATCGAGTAAAAAATAACTCCTATTTTCATTCTGGCCACTGGCGCAAGCCGCAACTTCTACTAACATATCCGCAATCTGCAATCTAATAAATCCGCAAATATAACATATTTAACCAGCTTCCCGGGTCTTTAAATTCTTACCTCCAGTCGTTTGCATGAGTGGCATACACCATATCCAAGGTTTATAAGTAAAAATTACCAAACTTGCTCAGCCTTGACACTTCACTGCCTGACACCACCCCGGCCAATCATTCTTTCTGTTACTTACGTAGGGTGAATCTTGAATAGATTACAACTGAGACGATCATATTCTCTCACAAAATTTAATATAAGTCGTTAAGAGTAATGGAAATAACTAAATAAAATAATTTACGGCTTAAATTGGAAACAGAATTAAAGATGACTGTGTTAAAAAATAAGAGACAATAACCGATTAGGAATTAGAAAATAATTATAACCTAGCGGTTTACACCGCATGAACTGTGTCGGTTCGAAATAGTTTCAGTGGGCTAAATGTTAAGAAATTGATAAATAATTCCATGGGTCAAAATGTACAGCACATGTGGGGATCGGACACTTGGTTAAATATTGTCCAAAGGAAAATTTCCCGCGAGTTGTCCAAAACTTGGGAATTTCTCCAATAACTCGAGAGTGGGGAAATTTTTTCATTAATTTCCTCACTCTCACCGAAAGAAGATTTAAGCAGACAACTCTCGCTCCTTTATCGAACGAAAGCCTGTTGCTCACCCTCCTAAGGGTATTGCCCTTGGGTTCAAGTTTAAGGTCCTCTCTCGATATTCGCACTAGAGTGTCCATTGTTTGTGTTCTCTGTCACATGTCACGTCACAGTCGGAAAGATTGGACTCTTTATTATATGCACTTCAATGAAAAACTTGAAATAAGTTATGAATCTGACTCGGTAATAACTTCAGGCAAATGGAATTAAAGTAGCATAAAGCAGGGTCATTCCAAAAAGTAGTTGTTACGTAAAAGTGAAACTAAGGTGACCCATAAAATACTGCTTATAGGAAAACTTCGAGATACGAATCACGATGAAATAATACCGCTCATCAAGAGACACTAAACAAAAAACGTTTTCTAATAAAATTCACAGAATATTCCCACTCTCTGTGTGAGTCGAAAACAATAAAATAAATCATATAAAAGATTTTGCAGAGTAGGGTTGTACACCAGATTACTTTTTTGTTTATTCATTCATGTTCAATATCAATTAGAAAATGACTGTTTTGCCGGAGTTTGGGTCAGCCTATTCCTGTCAAATAAATAAAACTTAATGTTGTTTATCAAAGTGTATGTTATTTATATGTATACAGGTATATATATAAATATATATATAACCTATATATATATATATATATATATATATATATATATATATAGGTTTATATTTTAGTTCTGAGTTTCAATTTTGTCATGGAACCTATCCGATCCACGGTAATTTTTACCCCTCTTATGGAAAAAGTTCAAAAATATGGCTTACTTTAATGTTTAAACAAAACGAGGGCAGCTAAGGTTGCTCGGAGAGAATGATGTTTAACAAATTACGTATTCCATACAACGTACCTTCAGTTATAGTTTATTAGTATCAAGATAAAAAACTATAGGGTTGTTTGAGAGTAAGAAAATATGAATGGGTTTTCCAGACTGCTTTTGTTAGACCTTACAAAATTGTGTAGATCGGTTCAAGCACAAATGCAGACCTTTAACTTCCATCTCGAGATTTTTTTACTGAGTATCTAGTGCAAAATTGAGGCCCACGTGCTTTGCCTCATTATGCGAATGATGGCAACCCCGGAAGACTGTGATTTCCAACAACGATTCAAAAATAACGGTATTTTACGGTAAGGATATTTTAATTGCGGTAACAACGAAATTTAGATTATCTTAAAATTAATCTGTGCAAGCAAAAAGAACACAGATTATGACCTCATAAGCACGACATTATCAATTACAGTAAGATAATTTGGAGCCCCTGAGTACCTTATTGACATCCATTGGCACAGCTTTAGTCACGTTCAAACTTCACATTCCTTAAAGTTTATTAAAATAACAAATGAAACAAATTTTTATGAATGAGAAAACAAAATTCTGTCTGACATAATATTGTGTATTAACAATATTTTATATTTTATCTCACCCAGAAGTTTACCTTTACTGCTTAAATGTCAGATGTACATTCAAAATAACTGCATAGCCATCTATGAAATATTCAATTATATATTTGTTATCCACATATATTTGTTATATACACATATTTGACGATCTATTTTGTGCTTTGCAATGCACAAAATAAATAAATACCTAAATAAAGATAAAGTTTTGAACAATTACATTTTTATTTGTTCAAACCTTTTCCATTATTAAATGCAAATATAAAAATAATGCTCATTCATTACCCAGAACTCATAAATTCAATCCTCTATTCTAAATATCTTGGAGAACAATATTTGAAACAGAATCAACATTACGTTCCTATAAAGGCAAATTATTGTAGTCTTCAGGAAACGAGATGAAAATGACTCTACAGAGAAGAGTGTGATAAATATGTTGTACAAAAGTTTGCTGAATTGATTTAGATACTTACTTTCCAGAAGGTTACATTTATGCTTATAAATTAGATATTTAACGTATGCATTGTTCTTGAATCAAATTGGAAAGGAAAATTTTTTTTCTCAATAAATACATGGAAACCCAAAAAATAATGAAACAGCATGGGGGAGGAAATATATATATATATATATATATACTTGTAGAACTGATATCTAAACAGTTTTGATGCATGAAGTATATTCTGTAAGTAAGAGTTTTTTTTTAATAATGAAATATTGCTGGATCAAAACACATTTTTCCACAAGCAGTATCATCAACTGATATTTTCCAAGGCCACTGCAGTTATTCTTCTGATTACCACTAATTATAAGATTGTTTCGTTAAAGCTTTGATATCACAAACTGTGTGCAAGTTGTGAACAGATAATTCCTGCTTACTTATTTTGGATTTTTGGATCATTATCGACATGACGGAGCACTTACCTAGCGACTATTTCCTCTTTATATATTTCGGACAGTGGCTTGGTTGGCAATTGTTTCAATACGACGATTAACTATAGACCGCCGTTGCCAACTGGTTCAAATTCCAGAAGGACGATTTCTATGCTTAGGAGTTAAAGAAACTGGTGAAGCGTGTGTTACGAAAAGTTCATAGAATAGAATGGCGGTTAGGTAGAAAAGTGAATTAGGTTTTTCAGAAAACTAAAAACGTCAATGCATACATTTTACAGCAGATGTTTTTTTATGAACAAACGGGTGAAACTTAAAAAACAACCCTTGAACATTTTGAAATATGACCAAAAAAAATTTTTACCGCGCATGATAAGAATTTTTGAGTATAATACCTAAGGTAATGTTTTTAAAAAGTAATTTATTGAAAAAAATAATGGTACCGTTCCTCAGTACGCGCAATTTTATAGTAAAAAATGTAATTTTGGTTTGGATGATAAATTTAAAAAACAACAATTAAATTTGTTTAAAATTGAAGGTAAAATATTTTGGGAGTGTCCAAGGCCATTGTATCATTCTGGTCAAACAAATCGCCTCGCAACCAGTGCATATTGTATTTTTTTCCTCAGGATTTGAAAATACTTCAACTTCCAAGACGGTTAAACGATCTACGTAGTTTAAAGCTAATTTTTGGACGGTCCGGAAGGCTTACTTATTTTACTCTAAGTACTCTGCGGAAGACTTATGCTGTGGTTAATGTCTTGGCCTTCCGCCCAGAGGGCCCTGGTTCGAATCCCAGCGGCGGCAGATATTTTTCAGTGCTATCCTGATCCCTATTTGAGGTGCTTTGTCTTGGGCACTTTGAGTGAGTACGCCGTCCGTCGAATGGGACGTTAAGCTGCGGACCCCTTGGCGACTTTGGTTAAGAGTAGGCTAATGCTGATACTGGGTTTCTCTCTACCCTTCCTCCTATTCCATCCATTCTTAATGGCACAAATAACCTTAGCCCTCGGTCGCCTCCCCTATATACCTGTACTACTACTACTTAGGCTTATTTCTTTCTTCGTTTCTTCGTAAGATGCCTTCATACTGTCTAAAACACCATCTCTCTTTCTTCCTCTAACCCGCTTTTTTAATGTTCTCCATTCAATCCGAGACTTCAATATCCCAATACTTCCTCAAATCACTTTCTCTGCCTTTTTCTGATACCCCCCAGTAACTTCCTCCTTTGTTCAACCCTATTAAAAATTTCAGCGTTTGTGTTCATCTCCGTCCCATTCATTTTCTTCCCCTTTTACCACAGCCACATCGCAAAAGCCTCTAATCTACGCTCATCATTTTCCCACAAACTCCAGGTCTCACCTAAATAAAGCACTACACTCCATATTAAAGTCTTTGCTAATCTAATCTTCGGTACTCTGTACAGTATACCCGTCATTTATTATCTTCTTCTGGCAAATGCCTCTTTTGCTAACGCAATTTCTCTCTTTATGTCCCCACTAATATGCCCATTATCCTGGAAAATACTGGCCAAATACATGAACTGATCCGTCTGTTCTTCTTTATCTTCTCCTACTTTAATATTTAAGATGATGTTACGTAAAATTAATAAGCGTGCTCTTTCATATTAATTACCTCATCTCAACTGGAAGGCTAGATAAAAGGTTGATACTTATTATAGGTCTTATTTTTAGAGGAGAAAAGACGGATAAACTGTGGCGTGTGCTAAATAAACTCACCGTCAAGAGATGTTTCCGAGTTTGTGTTACGCCATGTGATCATGGTTTCATCAGGATATTCAAAGAGAATAATGTCTCGAAACCCCCAAAGCGCATCAAAATAAATTGATCTCTGAGGGCCATGTTTTGGTGCACTCCAGATTTTATGAGCCATTCAACTTCAGTTTTTATTTGACAAACGCGGGTTATTTTTCAATCAGAAAACGGGAATGGGTAGGGAAAATAAATACTTCGGGTTTCGGTTTCGGAATATGGCCTGTTGAGCCAACGTTCGATATCCATCAGAGTTTGATTGATGCGCCACTCAAGAGTCAAACTCCTAAGCCCTTTGAATTCAGTCCATACCATGAGTGCCTTCACCACTCAAGAGTCGTTTAATCATATGGCTCCATGTGCGCTAGAAACTCAAATTTCTCCTAATGCCACTCTCTATAGTTGAATACTCACTACTTGGAATTTTCTAAGCAAAACAGTAAGAAAATATTTGTTTTTATATTTAAGTTATAGATAATATACAGGGTCTGGCTCAAAAAATAGGCAGAATGCTTTTTTCCGCCAACTTGGACGGTTGAAGAGGAAGGATTTGTGGCGGGAATGGTGGTGATTGGTCTGTGAGAAATTAACGCGACCTATATGAGCTATCTGTGGGCCGTTACAGTGCCTGAATGATTGCTGGAATGGACCCTTGTTCGAGGGTCTCGTCACGAATTTAAGATGCCACGTTCAATGGAGGAACGATACGCGTTTGAATTTTGTTTTAAGCTCGGAAAATTGGATTCGTGAGATGAAGCAATGTCCCAATCCTTTGGTCCAAGATGTTTCGGCAAGGTAGGGAGGATGTTGATGACAGGGAAGACCCTAGACGAACGTCGACGACTTAGTGATGAAAAGTATTAGCAGAAAAGTGCAATACATGTATTCCAAAATCCCCAGTGAATCACATTCTCACAGAATATTTAGCCATAAGAGTGTGTGCCAAGAAGGTCTCCAAGGTGTTGCCGGAGGATCAGGTGGCTGCTCGTGTGACAATATCGCGTGATCTCTCGGATATCACCCAAGCCGTCCGTCTTGCTGCCCTAAAGTGTGACCGCCGGACTTCTTTTCGCTTTTTAAATATAAAAAAAAGACTTAAAGACAACCATTTTGGAACGCTGAATTACGTTAAAGAGGCCGTAGTGAGGTATTTGAACGAGATATCGTGTCGATTCATTACAGGAATCTTACAAGCGCTTGGCAGAAAAAGTTGGGTTTCGATGAAAAATAGGTCTATTTGGAAGGATTTCAGTAAATTGTTCTTTGATCTGCAATATATTTTTCCCGAATTAATTCTACTTACATTTTGGACACACCCTGTATGATCTGTAAAGTCGAATTTTTAAGGATTTAGTTTGATGCCTTTAGCTTTCATTCACTTAGAGCCAACTGACCTCCACAATTTACTCACTCGTACTGTAAACTAAAATTAAATCTCAGTTCGAGCAATTTTAAACGTTAAGAAATGAAAATTTGTTACCTTTTTTAATATATCAAAGAAAAGAGACCATATCATCCCAAAATGGACGCGTTGGCTGATATCTCGATCTAATGGGGTAGGGTTTTGTAACCTCAATACGTCAGGTTTCACACATTCTCCTTTTGGGCTTTTTCAGTAAGGTTCTGATATTATCACTACTTTAATACTTGGAGACTCCACACTGTTGAAAGATACCAGTTTTTTGCATAGATAAATATACTAAACGCTCTGGCTAACTTTATCATTTCTGAGTCGACTATGTTAACTTTATGTTGGGAGGTAAATAAATTCTCAAAAAATTGTGCTAACTCGAGAATAATGAAGTAATTCCGTCATATTCTCCATTATTGTTTAATCAAGGATATTACGTCAACACGTCGTTATTGACAATGCTTCAAAATCATGATTTGTTCCCATACAGAGAACCCTTACAACCGTTTACTACGTTCATAATTTTATGTACTGAAATCTGGATGCTAAAATTACATGAAAATTCAGTTAAAAGTCTCCCATGAATCCTTTTACACAATCCAACTCTTCTTTTGACTTATTATTATAGCGGGTTTTTTTCATTGGTATTGTTTTTATATTTCAATTAAAGTAAGTATTTAGTAGTCTCTACTTCAAATTCCATCCATAGTTCTGTGAAGGAAACGGCTTTCCCATTAGGAGCAGGATAATATCCCCAAAACGATCACAATCCCAAAGACGAAGAAGATAAATTTCGACAAGGAATAGTGTTTTTCTGTCTCAGCAATAAAAAATGTAGATTTTTACAAAAATTTTGGTGATTCCGATGCAAAAATCACTAGTCTTAGTAATAACCCTGATATTCTGTGATTGGTTGTTGGATTCAAGAATCGGATACAAAGTAAATATCGTATTCGTACGTATAAATGTTCAATACTGTAAATGGAATTCAACTTACTAATCAAATGCTTTCCTTCCTTTTTTAGCGATGGGGCTTCATGCATTCTTTGATGCATGATTCTGATTTTAGTGCTGAAATAAGCATCGTGTATAATGTTCTTAAGAGTGATAATGCAACTTCTATAGTTACAAACTTAAAAAAAGAAATAATACTAGATAATAGTGTTATTTGGCGGAATTAATCAATAAGGTACTTTATTTTTAACACAATTATAATTGCGATGCAATTACTCTGACAACATAACTTACGTACCTTTTAGTTCCCAGAAATACTAAAAAACTCTTGAATGTCTATTACTGCTTCAGCACCGACAAAAATAATCATCAGTTAAGAATTTCCAGTATAATTAATCACACATTGGGAGAATTACATTGAAGTAATTCCAGTCACAGATGAACTCCACGGGTTTCACTAACTGAACAAAAACTTCCAAAAGGTTTCCCTGTAATTTTTTTTCTTTTAGTATACCAATTATCGTAAAATTTAGTTTGACATCACAGCGAAAAGATGCCCTTCAAATGTAATTAACCAGTATAAAATGTCCGAATACAAATCACTGAAACCGTACTTTAAGCGAAACGCATGCGTTGAAATGTAGATAAACCTTTCTCTCCCTTTGATTCCTCACTTTTATCACTTCAAATAAAACGAAATCATCTAGATTTTATTATAAAAGTGCCCAGATAGCATATTTCGTGAAACGGTTCTTCGAAAGGCACTCAAATCATTATCGAGCACTACTAAATTACGTGCTTCATGAAATACATATCAAGAGGGGATCATATCGATCCTTTCGCTTAATCGAAAATGCCACTTCTGCACGCCTGATCCATAATAACGACCGTTCAACCGGAGGTCTTGAAAGGGAATCAGCCATGTTTCATTTCGCACCTCTTACCTTTTGACCGCGTTCCATTTCCCGCAGCTTCACCCGTTTCATTTCCCAAAGGGTCATCTATTATCTCTCAAAGGGAACTCCTAAAATCAAAACTTCTTCCCTGATGTCCTTTCCCTCGCACACCACCTATCCTGCCCATTTCGAATCTTACGAATAAAAGACTTCAATCAACCTCTAATTTTAGAACACGATCCAAACTCCAGTGACCTTTCCTTCCACTGCTGCTGCTGTTTTCTCTTTGACCCCTCGCTTCCCCTCTCGGCAATCATTAATTTGAAAAGTCACTTGTGCAATACAGAACTCCATTCCTATCACCAATGTTTCTTTTGGCTTTTCAACCTACTCACATATTACTCAAGGATATAAAAACTAATTAAAAATCCACCCATTTCAACCTTACAAGAATACCTACCATTCCGACGGCAAGTAATTTTTTTCAACCTAATATTGCAATATAAATAAATTTTAGAAAATAAACTTTTCCAACCGGTGTCACAACATCCAAACCCTATTTTTAATAGCTCTTTATTAGAACTTATTAGAATGTTTAATATAGCAGTGAATCGATAATTTACAGAGTATTTAACTCTATTTTAAAATTTATTTCCCTAATTTGTCTTTCAAAGGCAGCATACAAATTTTACGCATGCGCTACTTTATCGATTCTAAATTTCTTTTCGAGCAAAATTGTAGAAGCATTAGCAACGGTGTTTAATGTTTTTCGGTGAATCGTATATATATATTTTAGAATCCACTTTGAATGGTTAATAGATTTTTGAACAATATAGAACACTATTCGTACGCGGATCACTTAAAAAATACCGATGTATTAACTGACTCAACCCAAATACTTAAATGCTGCAGTAATGTGACAATCAGCTATTTCGAATACCATTACATCATTTGAGTAATAATTTTTCCTTAATCCAAAAATTTATCAGTTAAATTCATGCTTTAATCAAATAATTTATACTACTTTCATGACTAAATTTTTTAAAACTTTTTTCAAGGTTGAATATTGGACAGATTTGTTCCTATATATACAAATATATAACTCAGTGCAATCAATTGTGATTTATTTCGTCTGCAGAAATAAAATATATTTGATTCACCACTGTATTTGCAAGAAAATATAGCTAACATAATCCGTTATATTATTAATGAAAAATGGAACACGTATTCATAACTTTGTACTCTAATGGATTTCTACCAATTATTAAAATATGTGTGTGTATAGTAACTAATCACAATATACAGAGCTTAAACATATCAAACTTGGAACTAAAAAGGAAAAAATAATTAAATTCGCGTGTTAAATGGTGAGTTAATTAAATTGGAAAATACTTATATATCAAATATTAATTCAACTCATGCGGAGAGTACGAAGTAGCTTGCAGAAATGTAGAATAATTTATGAATTCGAATGCATATGCAAAACTGTGTAATTTTTTCAATTTTTAAGTATTGAAATGAATTTTCATATTCAATCACAAGTTTGACCACTAACATTAATCAAATTTGTTTAAAATAGTTTTTTAATTTTCCATATTATTGTGTCCTTAAACAGTATATTCAGGTTGCTTTTGTATATTTCGTAGATCTCAGATGTACGCGTGAAAAAGTAAATAGGGCAAATTAAAGAACGTATTAGATTGGATAGGGTTCGATTAGAAACTAAGAAAAAGCATCCGCTACCTTTACATTTCTCACCCTGCTCAGGTACTTTGGCCGAATGGGGAGTTGGGAAGGCTGGTGTTAGGAGTAGAGCAGGAGAGAGGGGTCTCAATTACCACCCGAAGAAATGTTAAAGGAGGCATCGTAAAAACAATAGAAAGGGATGAAATTTGTGGGGAAGCTCATAAAATTGGTATGGTTTGCCGATGATTATGCTTTAGTTTGTCAACCAACGGTCTATAATAATTGCTGCGCCCTTCAAATAAACTGTGATAGGTTGGAATGCATGAATAATCAAGGTTTTCCAGTAAAGAGAATGCTAAGTACGATGTAAAAACAGGAGGGCAAAATCTAGAACAGGTTGGAGAGTTTGCCTACATGCATGTTAGAAGCGTCTTGGACCAAGATGGTTGAAGTAACAGATACAGAAAAAGAATAGCTGCATTAAAAAAAGAAGCGTTCCAAAAAAGTTGGGAATTGACGACACGAAAGTGAAGCTAGGAGTTAAAGAAAATATGAGAAAATATTTAATATGAGAACTAGTTTTGAATGATTTGGAAATGTGGTTGTTGAAACAAGATAATAGGCATAGATTGGAGGCTCTTGAGCTGTGGATTTGCAGAAACATGGTAGAGGTAAAATGGAAAAAAACAATAAGAGCGCTTTTGGGAGATAGCCAATGAAGGCATAATGGTGGGTGCATTTCGAATAGCAACGTAATTCTGAAGACTGTGATAGAGGGGAGGACGTTTGACAAACTAGATAGGGTGAGAAAAGGATATGGATATTGCATAAAGTCAAGAGTGGTAAAAAGTATGAATAATAATTTAATACATGTCGAGTGTGAGGTTGTGTTGCTAGACTAGAAGATATGTATATAGCATAAATCTAAAATATATCTTAAACGTTAGACCATAGATGAATTAAAATAATTCTATCTTATATATTATAAAAATATTCTTGAAAAAATTAAGATAGTGACAAAGAAAGTCTTTACCATCAATGAAAAGTAAATATCAATGATTGATTTTATCAATTTTCATAATATTTGTTATATTTTCAAGCTAGGTAACAAACATGAATATTTATATGTATAAAGAAATAGATATCATTAGTTATTTTGGTGACAACATTCCTGGTTCATATAAAAGAAATATTGTGCGTCTAGTTATAAGTAGTTCAATATAACGTATTCTACGAATATTACAGTCTATATTGATCAATAATATCTTAAATCAAATTATATAGGTGCTTTAGTGTATAACATTTCGGGGATGGGGATGGGAAAGAATTGCGAATAAAAGAAAGGGGGTTGGAACAAACATAGATAAAATTGTTTTCTTTTAGGCCATTTATACTAATCATTACTTCACATCCATATCCGTAGGTTCTGCAATCCAAAATTATAAATCTACAAGATATATAGCTTACTGTATTAGGAATATCAAAGGAAGCTGTTTAAATAGGTGGCTTTAAATATTATCTCGATTCTACCTTTGATTTTACAATAACTCAATATTAAAAACAACTGCTTAGACAGGTAGTTTCCAGTGACAGTTAAACTTGTCCAGTATTTTAACTATAATCAATGTATGCGTTCTTAAATATTGATTGCCTTTCTAATTGTTTCTTTTTATCCACAGGGACGGTCAGGGTTCTTTGCATTGACTCTCGAAGGTGACAACGGTACCTTCGAAGTGTCTCCAAACATCGCCGAACGAAGCGCCAATTTTGTCATTCAAGTGAAGAACAACAGATTGCTGGACTATGAAAAGTACCGAGAACTCAACTTCAAGGTAAATATAAGTTTTTACAGGTTAGTTCATTATCATGGAAAACCGTAGCATTACTAATTCCAGCCTCTTAATTCTGCACATAATGCTCCCACGGAAAATCCGTTTAGGCAGTACAACAACACTGCCACAGTGCCAACGGTGCCAACACTTGCATATTGGAAGGAGCATTTGATAGATTTCTCAATGTTGCCCTCCTTTTTTGTAGTATTTTTGTATGCACGAAACATGCAATCATCTAAATAAAATAACATGATATTTAAAATTTGAAAACTTTAGGTGATTGTATCTGTCTATATGCATGCAAATTGTATACACAGTAGAGGACTTAAAAAACCAAACAGCAAAGCAAGCCAGTAAACTTACGTACAAGAATTGTATCATTACGAAAATAATTTGTGAGTATAGGGATGGTACTGTGCAAAATGCACTGTCTTCACTCCTTTTCGGCTCGGATTCGAATACCGGATTTTGGTCGTATCTCAGTCCTTACGTGAGGTGCTAATGTTAAGGGCACTTCAAATGGATTAAACCTACTGTCGGACGGGAGGTTTAACTGTGGATCTTGGTGCATTTAATAGTTTGATCGATTAATTGTAAAAACGAAATAAACCTTGTTTCAGTGACATATATACATATATATATATATATATATATATATATATATATATATATATATATATATATATATATATATATATATATATAATTATTATTATTAAGGTAATCTACCGGTTAAGGTAGGTTTTTGGATGGACACAACTACCAAACACACATTTCATTACTCCTAACAAAACACAAAATCCATCATCCTACTCTATATCAGGTCCCTCTTCATCTCGGAGTACTTTCTTCCTCCCTTCATCCCGTCCAACACTCCTATCCTGTTCCTTCCCATTCCTCTTTTGCCCAACATTCTCCCCTCTATCACAGTCTTCAACATCCCACTGCCGGTCAACACCTCCTTTATCCACTTTTCCTGCCTCCATAGGATTTCTTCCAGCAAACCCCTCTCTTCGCCCACCATACCAAGTACTTCCTCATTCGTTTTCTTCTCTGTCCATTTCACCTTCTCCTTACATGATGGACAAAACAGATATTATATATATATATATATATATATTTGTATATATATATATATATATATATATATATATATATATATATATATATAAATAATGTGGACTAATCTAAGTTCATATTAACGATTAAAATATAAGTTTCCGTAACTTCTACTTTGCCCTTATATTTTTCATTTTATCCTGCCTATTTTAAATCTTATAGTACCTTTATTTGCATGCTGTATTGAATAATAATGACAAAATATCGTAACATCAAAGAAGGGCTAACCCTCTCCATCACTTTTAATTAAAATGTGTTGGAATTTTGATTCGTTGCTTAGAAACAACAAAATTGGAATGCAATAATAATTTGCGCGGTAATGGAAAATTTACCTTCACGATTTAGGGATTAATCATTTGATTTTCGAAATTTTCGTCTTGATCGTTTCGAGAAGAGAAATGAACGAAGAGGGCGAGGGTTAATGCCAACGAGTATATGGTTGAAATAATATTTCATTACGTGTTAATTTCATTATGATGCTCCTCTCAAGAATGATTTTATGCAATCAAGCCCAACGCTAAGTTAATTGTGGTTTCCTTCCGCATTTTCGTGTGTGATTATAGAATCGCAAAGCAGGTGATGATAAATATAACGTACGGTTTCAAATCCTTAAAGTACCTTAAAAATAAAGGGTAACTGTGAAACAAGTGGTTCAATGGAAGTCCTTCGTGCATAACGTGGTAATGCATCAAGAACAGAAAAAAAGGCATTCTCACAAATCGCATAAATGATTTCTTTGGACTGGATTGCTAATATTATTTTAATATTTATCAAATTAACAAACTATTATTTTCAGCATCCACATAGAAGGCATATTTTGTTTGGTGTCATAATTTAATGTATAATACTAACAATTTTATCTTTAAATGATGCATTATCTAAATTAAACAATTTTAGTTTGAATGTTCGTAAAAAACGTATCTTTGAAAGTCATTTATGTTAACAATTACACTTTAGCACTTCCTTTTGATAGTAGTCTACTAGGCTTGGGTATTATTTCGATGGGTCCTGTCGCTACACAGTATTCTACTCCTAAGCCCTAATTTGCATAGTAAAAAAAATTTCTTTGGCCTTACGCTATGTGTACATATTACAATAACTCATCAATTAGCTATACACTTTTTACTTTCCTGAATTCTATCCAAAATTCATTTTATTTACCACCCTCTTACAAATTTTCCTAACATTTGCTCCCTATCTTACTTGTCTTTAAGTATCCTATTGACTCTCAATATCTCCTACAATACCTTGTCCTGTTTCCTATGAATTTCTCACAACAATATTCTCTCCACATTTACCCACGCATTCTTAAAAATGCCAAATTCAAATTTAATTAAAGACCAAGACCACTATTTTTAAAATTCAAGGATAGCACAAAAATTCACCATTTTATGCGACCAGGTTTTTTGAAAAATTCAACGTTTATACCCAAGTAAATTTAATCTCCATTATGAAGGAAAAGGCAGAGAAAGTTATTTGAAATAAAAACAAAGTCTCTCTTTATAACACGGCTGTAGGAAAAAGTAAAAGCTCCACAAGGCTAATTGTTTTTCACGATGCAAAAGAGGGACAGTGTTAGATCTAGGTTAAGTTATACCTCAGGATTTCCTAACGAACGAATAGAAATTTAATTCTAGTAGCAAAATGTCTTCACTGCGGTGGTATCACGTCCCTGGTCTTAGGATAAGGCGTAGATGCAAATGAATATTGTCACGCATGGGCCATGATATTTGGCACTCAAAGCCACCCACTAGCATTCCACACCAGCTGCCGCTCGCAACGCATAGGGGAGGAAAGCAGGCGTTGTAGGGTTGGATTTCCTCAGATTCCTCCGTGATAAACCCCACCGCCGATTAACTCGCCTTTTGGGACCCGTTATTGGACCCGACTCGTTTCATTAAGGGGATGAGGGGTGGCAAGTTCCCAAACTTGCGGCGGGTGCCGAGCTAAGGCATTCCCCGGTAGTAGAATTGGGAAAAGCAAAGGGAGATGAAGAGGTGGGATGGAGAAAGGGATGGGAGGTGTGTAAGAGCGGTTCGTTTGTGGAATGGGGGAAGATAGATAGGAAAAAAAGAGTGTTTGTGAGGAAGAATGATGCAAAGTAGGGCTCAATTTTGGTTTTTGTTCGGTGGGGTGTAAAATGGTTTATCGAAGAGGGGAGGCTTGTGGGCTGGGGAATGCGGGAGATGTAAGCATTCTGACTGAAAGGGATGGATTTGGGCCAGAACTTGGGGTTCCGTCCGCCGCCCGTCAACTCGTTTTGGCCTCCGCAAGACCTCGGGGACGTTTCATGGGAAGCTCAGCAAATCCTCCGACAGAGTGGGCAGAGACACCCAGGACGAGACGGGCGACTGCTAGTGCTTTTAGGAGACCACACCAAAAGCCGATATAGTATTTTTATTCACATTGTAAGCATTGAAACGTAGACGCAGAAATGTTGGTGGATATCAAAAATATATTCACAAATTGTTGACCAAAGGAATAACTTATAGTGAACCATCATAAATGGTAACATTTTATCTTACGCTATCTCATTGGATGTCTCCCAAGTGATCCAGTTCACTACCAATCTCTTCATTTCCCCTCAGTTTCCTCCTGCTGACATCTCCTGTCATATTCTTTTCGCATTTCGTCCTTGGCTTCTCATCTCTCTTCAGTACAATTTCCATATTATTGAATACATTCAATGTCATATTGGCTTTGTAATATTATTGTAGCCATCGTCTTAGGTTATCAATCCTATTTTTCATTAATGTCAAAACCATAACCTCTCCCGTTACATCTTTATTCCTTCGCTATTCCTTGAGATAGGTTTGAGATTGAGGTTTCTCAACTCTGGTTTGTTTTATTCATCCTTGGATTTATGCTGAAGTTTTTCTCTTTCATGGCATCTAATATCGTTGCCTCCATTAAGATTACAACTTAGTGTGTGTCCGATTGTTTTTCCTCTTCACGTTTTCAATGTATTTTAGAAAAGATAACATTTATCCAATCTCTGAGATTCTCCTTTATTTATATCTCGGTAAACCCCTTTTATTTTCATTATTCGGTATCACCACGTTTTTAGTTACTTCAAATTTTTTTTTCTTTACCGCTGCCATAGCCATCGTCTCATAATCTTCGTCATCAAACACTTAAGGCAGTGCCTAATTGCAATAGCCATGCCTCTTTATTAACTGCTGCTACCTTCAGGCAATCATATGATTAAAAGTCCTTTTCATGCTCCACGCTCTTGAATTCTCATCGCATTTCTTATTCGACAATATATTCCCGATATATTGCATTTCTTATCATAATCATCGCATTTCTTATTCGATAATAATTCCTGAATCCGAATCTTGGCTCGCACGCCAATTTAACTTGCTATTTTAACAAAATTACAAGAGTACATTTTGACTGAGAGAGCTCACCTGATACTCGTTAGCCTTTAAGACCCATGATATTCACACAATTTTAACGTGGAGAACAAGAGTGTATTACAGTAACTCCGATAGTTATCCGACGAATTTGTAATGGCCATAAAATGCTTATTCCCTTTAGGGTTTTATACAGGGCTTTCCAAAGGCGTCACTGGATTTTGATACCGAGACTCGTATACCAATAACCTGACACTACCCCCTATGTTACTACTATCTACCAGTACTTTAGTATAAAAATAAATTTTACTTTCCTTTTCCAATATTGTTGGATTAAATTTTCTAGTTTTAATGGTGTTTTCGGCGACGCAGACTTCAAAGTTCTGGCATACATAATAAAGGATAAGATCAGTTGAAAAATATTTTACCGATGATAAAATAATGCTTCAAGTTTTCATGGTGATATAGCGTGCAAGATGGTTGTAGCTATTATTAGGTAGGCAAAAAAGGAGGCTGGATAGATTGTAAAATGTGCGCTCTGGTGGAGTGGCGTTTGGATTACGACGCTTTAGGTTGGAGGGATGCGTCGCGTTCCCTTAGCACTTCATCCTAATTAAAGGGACAGGGAATGGCTTCGGGAATTTTTATACTCGGGTGGGAGCGATTGAAGGTGGGGTTGACGTCGATCGCGTTTACGGGGGATAAAATTGTTCCCAATGAGGCCCAGTATAGGAAGGGGAACGCGAATTTGTTATACCGAAACACCTGGTGATACTTTCCCGCGGGGTTCGCCAGTTTCCAGATATATGGTGTCCAAAATCTCAAGGCGCCGCTAAAAACCAAATAATTAACAGAATTTAAATTATTTAATATCTCTAATTGGGTTTTATTGCATGCCGGAAGCTTTTATCCATTTTCAGGGTGATATATAGTACATTACACAGAACAAACAATATAGAAACACAAAAAAAGGAACACTCACACATTATTTCTTGATAATTTCTTCATCGGAAGATGCAGTCATTACTTCTCTATCTTCCGATGAAGACGGGGTAGAATTCCGTCAAAATTAGCAAGAAATAACGTGTGAGTGTTCCTTTTTTTGTGTTTCTATATTGTTTATTACTGTGCAATGTACTATTCGGCACTTCCGTGTTACGTCTACGAAAGCATGTATGTATATATATATATATATATATATATATATATATATATATATATATATATATATATATATACTCATATATACAGAAACATATATAAGGAAAAGGGATAGGAACACGTATAAAGGACGAACACAATAGAGGTGGGGAAGGCGGAATCGAACGGATCACAAGAGTAAAAATATTTCCTCAACCGGGACTCGAACACCGGATCTTTCCACTTGCCGGGCGGATGCTCTTAACCACTTGAGCTATCGAGGATATATATATATATATATATATATATATATACTCATATATACAGAAACAGATATAAGGATATCCTTATATCTGTTTCTGTATATATGAGTATTTATTCGCCGTTTGGCGGGATTTCGTGTTTGAATGTGTATATATATATATATATATATATATCCTTTTACAATACTCCTAATACAAATCATTTTTAAATTAATAATACATATTTATTTGTAAACATTTATCACATTTAGTTTCGTTAATTTGGCGTTTAAAATCCTTGCGTCAATTATAAGGATTCATAACTCTACAATATGCTTTTTAATCACAAAAAACCTAAATAATTATGAAAAAACTTCATTTTTTACGGTTTTTGGAAAACTTTGAACTTTAGCCATTATTTTCTACGCTGAATATAATCCATGGCTTTCTTTTTTCCATTACCTCCCGCGGGGGACAGGTGGTGGCCACCGAGGTGGGCACGGGGGGCGGTGACGGGGGCGCCTCGAGCACTGCCTCTGCCACCATATACATTGATGACGTCAACGACAACCCTCCCGTCTTTCTGCGAGAGGAATACTTCGCCGAACTGCAGGAAAACGCTACCGCGGGGACGAGCGTGGTGCAGGTGAGTTACCCACCTGCGTAGTCCAATCTCCGCTGAGGTGACGAAACAAAACGCATCAACCTGCCTCCCGTTCCAAAGATCAACTCGATCCGCGCCCTCCATGACCGCAGTGATAGTTGCTTGAAATATCCGCCGCTGACAGGGGAACGCCGCTTGTTTTCGCATGGTGTGTCACTGAATCGATGGGAAATCAATTTTTAGTTTTGTTTATGGATCAAAGCTTTTTCGCAATTAGATATTTACGGGACTAATTCTTCCTGTTGATTAGTACCGTAGGGACACATTGCTATTTGATGCCGTATCACAGATTTGTGTGAAATACCACTCTATTTACTCTTCTAAAAAGATAAAGACCTCTATCTATTTATCTATATTTTTATTAACATTATAATTATTAGTTTCCATTTTCAGCTGACGAGGTTTACCGATATCAAACCATATTTTTCGGGCGTTTTTCGTGGCACTCTGCTAATTATAACATTATCCATCCTTAATTGAAGCATTGATATTGCAGAAAATCGTATCCATACTTTGTCTTTTAAAAAATTTTCAAACTATGAAAAAATACCAATCATCAATAGAAAACTAAAATTCCTCTCCCAATACCTGTGGTCGCATTACACTTCATTCAAGTATCTTCCAATTTCGTGATCAGAAAGGGTTATTGAGATTTGGAATCGATGTATGTATCCCTACCTAGATACACAGTATTATTAGCTAAAATCTTCAGGAACTTAAATGGGCACTAAACGCTTAACATTAACGCTAAATGTGGCATATCAAGAGAGGGTTCAATCAAGTAATGGTAGGCATTTCGTTACCAAAAAGGACCAGAATTATTATCATATTATTATCATGCGTCGATCGGAAAGTTCCTAACCGATTTTTCTTTACACAAAATTCTTTATCAATTTGTCTCAAAAAAGAAATGATTTTTTATTTTGCAATCGTGTGCATATTAACTGATGGGGAGTGTTTAACAACTTATTCCCTACCACTACAGTCAAACTTAATTCTCTTACGTACTACATTTATTTCATCCCAGTTATTTGTTCCCAACAGTGAAATAGTCAAATTATCGAGTTAAAATTATTGAATACTTTATTAAGGCTCGCACTTGGAGGCAATAAGCATGTATTCCAAAGTCACAGCATAATATGAAGTTTCATTTGAAATGTTACCATTAAGGGCGTGCGTCAGGGCGCCATATTTTAAAGCATCTCATTCTCCCTGTTTTCTATAAGTTTGCACGACAAAAAACGCACTAGGCGATAATTGTATGATGTGAATTTTCAGTTAATTTGTACTCCACCTGTGTTAAGGTAGATTTTGGACAATCCTTAGCGATTATTTGTTTCCATATATCGCAGAAACTTTCTTTTCCTCTCTTCTTTTCTCCTAAAAATAAACTAACCATGGTCCTGTTTAAAGAACCTATCATCTTCCTTCCTCTACCCTGCTAATCCAAAGTTTTCGACATTTGTTTCACGATTTTTAGGTTCAAAAACCGTTCGGTATTTCCTCCATCCACTTTTTCCGTCTCATTCAAATTCCCCCAGTAACTTCCTCTCTTCGCCCAACCAAATTAAATACATCAGTGTTTATCTTACTCTGCATCCAAATTATCTCTATCATTCTTCCGCCCGACCTAGATCTCTTAAACCTATATAAAATGAATTGGCACTAAAATTAGAATTAAAGAGCTATGCCACAAAACTTTATGACTTTTGATCATGACTTAATGACTTATGTGCATATTTTAAGGAGTTATCGATATCCAGTTTGCAACCAATCTTTCCGTTTTTGCCAAATTTAAGAGTTGCTAAGTGCTTTCAGGTTTAAACCTCTTTTTTTTAAGTTCGTGCTCGAGTAGAGGCAATCGATACAAATGAGCCAATTAACAAAACTACGGTCGATGTACCGAGGAGAACGAATAATTCAATACCCTCTCACGAAGTGAAGCGTAACGTAACGTATGTATCATACTTAGTGGTAATTTAACCCACCTTTAAAGGAACGAGTTCGTGCACGTGCATTCGTTAGGAGGTATTTATTGAGCACTTGATGGCACGTAGTTGAGGAGTTCACTTAATTTCGTCATTAAAACTCCAGAACACACAGCAACATTACGGTTCTTCCGGCGAAGCTAAAATCCATGCCCTTGCCTGCGCTCCGTCCGGATTAAATGACATCTAGTTATAGCATTATCCGCCCCCCCCCAACCCCCCCGCACCGCATCGAGTAGATGATACCTGCTTCGACACATGTTGAGACGGCGGGCATAAATTTAAGTGCCCTTTGAAGAGCCAATCCAAATACTCTCTCTCTCCCTCTCTATACTCCCTCCCACTATCTCTCTCTCTCTATCCCACCAGATTTGCTAATTATATCGTTTTTCAGGAGCACTAGAGAGCTGGATATAGAAGGATAGGGAAGTGTGGGCGAGGTTCGAGGGTGGTTGGGAGGATTATGGATGGAATGAAAAGGGTATGGGGCGATGGGGAACGCTTCCATTCCAAATTCCCTGGATCCCTTCTTTAATGAACGTATCGACCTACGCCGTCGAAATAGGGACCACGACGTCGGAGGAATGGGGTTTGGGACGGTTGAGGGGAGTTGGGGTAAGGAAGTTATGAGAACCCTAATTAAAATCCGTCATCTCATCGCCCGCCATTTCAGATTCCCTTCTTCCCACCCCGAAAACTCCCGATATAACCGAATCGCCCCCGTCATCCACTGCCTGCCGAACCCTTTCTGCCTCTCCCTCCCTCTCCTCTTTATAAACCCCATCCCCTTTCGTTATCCCCCACCTCCTTCCTCGCGTCACCAGTTGATGCAGCGGCAGAGGTCCTCAGATCAGTGGACGGCTATTCCATTTGCCCCGAGCTCGGCCAACTCCAATTCTCTCTCACTTGTAGGATAAACCACAACCAAACCAACCATTGGCCGCTTAAGAATTTGTAAAAATCAAAATAATCATTCCGTTATCAGTTATAAACCAATATTTATATGTGTGTTATTAAACTGACGCACAAAAAGTTTTATTTTTCCATTTACATATGTAATCTATGGTTTTATTGGCTTAGTCGAAGTCTGGTGAATTTGCACCGCATTCAACCCAATAAAATTCGTACGAGCTGTACTTTTTAAGTGGATAAATCTCGTTTCCTATTAATCATAAAAAAATATATTTAAGGGGCAGAGAAGAAATCGACCATTTCTCATCATGGGATTACTCTATCTAGGTCAAGGGTGAAAATTCAATCTAGTTCTACTTTAATATTTTGCCTTTTCCGCTGAATCCGTCATTTATTGCGATGCATGCATGCTGGATGGGGTGATTAAAAAATCAGTCATGCAACATCAACGTTAATCTTTGCCTAAATGCTTTTCATAAAAAGTTCTAAAACTATTGCAATTTATACTTACCAATAAAAATGCAAAATATTTCAAATATCTGCGGTAATATTAACTAGAGTTACATGAAATATGGTTTTTAAGAGCAAAACATTGTCTACGCATGCGAAACGAGCTATTAGTAACGAACGAATTTGCCACCCGGAAAAACAGGTATTGCTTTGGCCGGGGAAAATTAAAATGTGAATAGACAAGTGACGATAGGAGAAAAACATGATGAAAAAAACTCAAATTTCCAAACTGTCAACCGAAGTTACGCTTTCATCATTTTTATATCATTCACCATTTTTCGTAGATTAAAATGCTTTCGTTTACATGACAAAAGCTTTCCATTGTGATTATTATTATACCTAACTTTTGAATTAATGCTTACCAGTGGTTGATTTCAAATGCTACTATTGGGTTTATCTTGGAACATTTTAAACGAATTATTTTAATAAAAATATTCATTACGCGTAAGCTACTCCCGGAATTAAGAACAAAATAATTTTCAAACTAAGGCTATTTACATCCATTTGAGACAGTGGTTTACGGCTTATTAAAGAAATACGACATTTTAAGAAAATAAATCGGAGTTCTGATAAGATTAGCTATGAGAAATTTCCATTCCCGTTTGATAATTTCCCATCTTTCTACTTCGATCATTGGAACACCCTACTAAGAGCTCGGCAATATCAGAAGATGGAGAAACTAAAGTGTGGATTAGAACAACTCAAGAGCGGATTCCCGTCGAGCTACAGTAAACCCCACCCGGAACAAAATAACGATTCGTGGTATGTTTTACCCACTCCGAAACCATAACCACAATTTCTTGGGGAGACGTCTTCCTTAAATTTAAAATCCAACAAAAACTTGTTTGGTATGCTCCTCGTATTCGCATTATTACTTAAAACTTGTTATTTTATTAAATAGTTAATATGAAAATCACAGGGCAAAACCTTAGACCAAGAATTCGTAAATTTCTTATAGTAAAATTTACAAATATATATATATATATATATATATATATATATATACATATACATATATATATATATATATTTAGTCAACATATCCGCACTACAATAACGTCTGCAGATAAAAAGCGTGGTGGTTGCACAAAGTGAAGTCTTGGGTACTGTCAAATAAATTGAAATGCAAAAAAATATGGTACACAACTTTATGATAGTGAAGGTAGCATATTGATTTGAATTTAACATCAAAAAGGAAAACATTCATGAGAGCCTTCTAATTTAACGGAATCGAACTATAAATATAATTGAAGGTAAACTCTTTTGAGTTTAAATTATAATATAAAATTAATTAGCTTAATTGTCCCGCCAAAGGACTAAAAGCGTGACGTTTTGAAGAGGCATGTGTATTCAACTGACTCATAGAGCAGTGCTGGTGGGAAAAATGATACTTTCTCCTGATAAGGTGACCCATAGGTCGAAGAGTCGCAGGCAGAAGAAAGGTAGTCCGCGACACGTCTATTCCTGTGAGGTGACTGAAAAGTCGTCTGACCCCAGTGAGACGGCCATTTAGTGATGATGTCACATTAAAAACACCATTGAAGAAGTCAACGGGAAGTCAACTCAGTTGTTTATCCCAAGAAAATAAGATGGGACTACAATGGAGAAATTAAACGGACGGGATGAAAAACAAATGAAAAAGCAGGAGAAAGTGTCGGCTATATGGAAAAATTAAAGAAGGCATGACAAGTATATGCCGGAGATACTTAGAAGGCAAAGTGATGATGAGGACGGTGAAGAGGGGAAAATGATCGAGGTAGGGAGAGGAAAAGAATAGGCATTATGAGGCAAGAGAAGAATTATGCTAAGCTAGTGTACTAATTTGCACTAATTGATTTGGCGATATTTCGTGGTGCTATAATAATAAATACTTGCAAGTATAGAAGTGCGCAGTGCCTGAACCTACTACTCTGAGTAGACCCAATATCGTGAGTAGTAAATGAACACTTTTTTATAGCTCAAAAAACTCTTGGCCACTAAAGAAAGATTGTAAAATAGCCTGCTCAGCAAAAAAAACCCTATTAGAAATGCTTATCAGGTAAATCTTAAAAATAATATGCACCAGGGGTAATTAATTCGAGTAATGAAAAACGTTTCATGTATCATTTAAACGATATTAAAAAAACATAATATATAACTCCTTACAGATGATTATACAAAGTAGAAGGTAGCGGAGTACTCCTCAGAATTTTTATTGACATTAATGAGGAAGTGCTGGACATGGTGGTGGAATAGAGAGGACTGTAGGAGAGGATTGTTAGGAGAAGTGAAAAGGGGACAGGAAAGATGGGTTCAGAGCTTTTTGATTGGCGATGGGATGTTGATGACTCTGATGGAATGGAGAATGTTGGGCAAATGTGATGGGGAAAGAAATAGGATACGGATGTTAGACGGAATGAGAGCAGGAATGAAGTATACAAAATTGAAGAGGGTGCCCGGTTTCAGGTTGTGCTTTTGACCATGGGAGACTTTATAGGCTCTGTTCATCTACCTACCTCACCTTTACGCTTGGACCTCACACCCACCTTAACCTTTAGAAAACCAAAAAACGTAAGATTTTATAGATTATCATCTAATTCATTATCTAGGTCACCTCAAAATCCCTTCATCCAACACTCATGCAAACACATATGCCACAAATCATCAAACAACTGCACCCCAGGATCCAGCACGAAAGCCATGCAACAACACGCAAGCCAGGACACAACAAGCAAGAATGTGAAAAATCACTACCACATGAAGATGCAACACAAAACACTCTACCCCCCGAGGAGACTGTAAAAGGCAGGGAATGCGACCCAACGTTGCAGGTAGCAGGAATTTCTCCCCGCGGAGAGGGACGAGGGATTGAAAGGGAGACTTAAAAACAGATGAACAGAACACTAATGAGGATGCTACAAGCAGGAGGGTGACAAAATTTTATTCCTGTTAAACATTTTCGGTGTTTTAACAATAGTGGCTAGCTTTTGGTTGGCTCCTTATAACTATTTAAAGGACTCAACCCTTTGGGAATTCCTTAAAGAGCCAAGCTCCTTTTTCCTTGCATACACATATACGCATATTTCCCATATCCTCATATACGTATTCTACCCATCTTCATGTCGTCTGCAACGTGTGTCATTTTCTTTTCACTTCGGCGTTATATTTCCATGATCCAGTTGTGGCACAGTCTTCGAAAATCCAATATTTCCTTATATCTCATTTAACAACCTTTTTTTCAATTTTTTTTAAATTTCCAGTAAACTACTTTCTTCTTATCCGAACCATATTTGCATATTCTTCGTTTCACTCACGGTTCACTTTATATTTTCATTCATTTCTAGTCCAACATTTCAAAAGTCTCCGAACCCACGCTCATCCTATCTCCCCAAGCATCAAGAATATGAAGCATTTTAAGTATATCAAAGTCTTTAATGATATCTTCTTTAAAGTCTTTACTGGAAGACTTCGTCGAACTCTCCCTTCACCCATCAACTGCTCCTTCTGCTGACACAATGCTAGCCCTAATTTCCCATTACTATTACCACTCTCTTGTATCTTTAGTAAATAAGGGAAATCAAAATTTAATTTAAAAAATTTGATAGCCTACAGGACGATTGGATTAAATGCCAGTTTGAGCTGCATTTTAATATCGCCAGGTGGCTGAATGGCTCTGTGCAGGTACGGTATAGACCAAGAAGACACCGACTCCGGAGGATGGGTTGGAAGCAAGCTGAATGGCGAAACACGTGATAAGCTAAGCAATATCTTGACCTGTTGACAAGAACTGTTGGCTATAAGAGAAGGGTTTATGCCGAGTGTGGGAGGAAGGATTATACGGGGTGGTGGCAGTGGATTTATGCCAAGTTTAACACAGCTTTCAAGCCCCTCGTTTTCACCGGATCCCTCCTCTTAATGCTTTAGCCTATTTTAGTTTACACGCAAAGGCTTCATTTGGCAATCATTATTTTTTATGTTGGTGCATTGAATAGGAAAAGAGATGTACGTAGAAGTAAAACTGTTTTCAATATTACATAAATAACGAACTTTCTCCCGGCAACAGCTGCCTCTTTAACTTATGCGTCACAAGCATGAGAAGTAATAGTAGGATTTTTTAGTAGTTTCATTTCACCAAGGTCACTAAACTCCAGTTTGGAAAATTCATCCTAATGTATGTCTACATTCTACATCTACGGTTACACCCCGCGATCCACCAAAAAGGTGTGGGGCAGGGGGTGCAAGAAGCACATGGAAATGGTTAGGGATGGGGGAAAGGAAACTTGTTTGAAGGATTAGGAAGAGGGAAAAAAGTATTTACTTAAAATTCTTAAAATGATGTGAACACATACATAAATATTAGCTTTTAAATTTTGTTTTAAACAAGTGTTTATTTAAATCACTACAAAAGTTCTCAGGTATATCAAATAGGAAGGAATAAAAATGAACCACATATACGATAGGTCACAAACACACTAAGGCCGGTCGTTCAGAACTAGAATGCAAAAAAGGGAAAAATCTATTAATATATGGTCACACAACTTATGATTCCTACTCCTGGCATCAGAGGAAAAATATGTCGTACACCACTTTAGGCAGCGGGCCCTGCGAGGCATCACTCCCACGGGGATGGTCGAGGGATTAGAAGTGAGCTTAAAATCAAAATAAAAGACTATTAGGGTACTTTTTAACATTCACTACGTTATATGCAATGAACTATTAGCTGTAAATTTGCAAGGTGTCAATCCTATAGAGCCAATATTGATTTTTAAGAGCTTTATACCGATATTTCGGTCAACTGGGTGAGCATCAACGGGAGTGAGAATTTGATAATGAGGAAGGCAAGAGTAAAAAATCACTCATCGTGGTTAATTGAATGTGATCAACAAGGGAGGGGTTGAGGGAAGTAGCAGGGAACCGGTTTCACGGAGGGAGTAGTCAAGAATATGAGTGGGGAGGGTAAGTTGGGGAGATCGACGGATGAGGGAACCGTGCTAAAAAGGGGACTATTGACGTTAGATGAATTTAAATCCTATTCCTTCATGCGGGAAGGCATTTGTCAACAAAACATAAGAATATTGTGGAATGCAATAATATAAGTGATATTAATAATTCCCTAGAAGTTAAGGATGCTTGATGTTAGATTGAAAACTGGTTGGGAATTCCTCAAAGCAGTGTTTACTCACACGTATTGCTTTATACAAACTTTTATATCTTGTAGTTAACGTTTGTCTCACTCCAAAGATAATGGTCGGTGGTATAAAATCTATTTCTTAGACGGTCTGACGTCTCCGGGGACCCGTGTGCCAACGTGATCCCGAAAGGTCACTTGAGATTGGCCATTGGGTTAACCAGGGGCCAAAATTCCTGAGTTAAGAGCATCTCGCATTCCCAAAGTGTATCTCAAAGCCGCAATCTTTTGGCTAGCGGACGGTTGAGTTTTTCATTTGGATAATCCGGTTTAAATTTATGAAAAAAAATTATTTATTAGCTCATCATACGTTGTTAGCTTATGTGGTGGTTCTTAAACGTCGAATTTAGGAATTTTGACACTGAGAGCGTTAAATTATTCTTAATGAGGTCCGCAAAGATTTTGGGGTAACCCAGATATTTCATTACCAAATGCATCTTTATGATAAATAGAGTAGGTAGATACTCGAAATACATAGCATGTAATCCATCATTATAGGATTGAATATGTTAACACATTGTAATTTCGTATTTTAATTCGTGATAGGTAATGAAAGGAAGTGTTGATAATACTTTCAAACCATGATTTTATGTACAGAATTGTAGGCTATTTTGTCTTAGGTTTGCTACCCCCACGTGGTAATTTTTTAAATTTATACTCAGCACTACTTTCTGCCGATCTACGAGGTATGTTTGGGATCGACACAGCAACGATATATTTCTTTGCCTTTTTTAACGAAGCACTCTCAGATATACGACCACCCTACAATAAATCCTTCTTTCTTTTTTAGCATCTTAAAAAGTCTTTTCTCAACTTTCTTACTAACCTATAACCATCGCCCACCTTCCTGTGAAAGCTTCTTTGCTTAACGGAGTCATATATATAGTGTATCGATGTTAATTTAATTGGTTCCTTAGTTATCGTCGTAAGAATAAGGTAACATGATTTTGTTGTCATTTGGCTAAAATCCACGGAAAACCTCTCTTTAATATCTTATAAAAATGTTCATAATTATTTGTCTAAATCCAAGAACACGTCGAAGTTGACACTAAAATAGCACTTCATACATAATAGAGGAAATTGAGAGATATTTCCTCAGTCAAATATTTTCCCAATGTATTGATTCCAGTTTCACCTTTTCCTCTCTAACTTCATTTCCTCGGTATGTATCTTTAAATCGCTCGATCGGGAATGGGAGATAGAGCTCTCATCTTTTCAATGGACTTTTTCGGCAGCAGGCTAATCTGATAAGGTGAGCTGCGCTCCGCCCAAATGAAATGAGATCGAATGTATAAGGAAGACGAAAGTATAAACTTAAGGATTAATCTAATCCGCTTTAAGGTCGCTCGTAAAAAAATGGCAGTCCTCTTAGCACTACGTATCCGGAGGAGGTGAAAGAAGTTAACCATGTGTACTTCTTTAATGCGATCTAGATAAAATATATCGTCTTAAGATCATGAGTCTGGTATTTAAGGAGGAAAATAGTTTCTCTCACGCCTAATATAGTAGTATCTTATGTGTTGCCAGCGTAAAAAGTGGATGATTCCCAAGTCCCTAAAAAGAAAAATGTAAATTTCTAAAATCCAAAATTAATTTCAATGAGTGACTACATCTGCAAACATCTAGATGATCCTATTATTGGCAAATAAAATTGTAATAGCTGTTTAAGGGTGGATTACTTAGCTGAATAAATATTTTAATTCTTAAAATTTCATTTTGAGTTACTAATCTACTCTAAAGAGAGTGAATACTCACAAAGAGAAGAGAGAAACTTATTGGGCTCATCTACATCTACATCTACATCTACATAATACCCCGCAAGCCGCCGCAAGGGCGTGTGGCGGGGGGTGTTAGGTCACCAACCGTAAAAAAGAAAAATACCACATGCAAAAAAAACAACACGGAAAATTACACCCACAGCAGCGCACACACTCATGCAAAAATCCCTTCATCCAATACTCATGCAAACACATAAACCGCAAAACAACTAAAAAACTGCACCCCATGATGCAGCACGAAAGACATTCTACAACACGGAAGCCAGGACACAACAAGCAAGAAATTGAAACATCACTACCACATGAAAATGCACCACGAAACACTCTACCCCCAAAGAGTCTCTAATTGGCAGGGAATGCGACCCAACGTTGCAGGTAGCAGGAGTTTGCCCCCGCGGAGAGGGACGAGGGATTGAAAGGGAAACTTAAAAACAGATGAACAGAACATGAATGAGGTCATTCGGAAAGAATGGGTTATTATAACAAAACACATAAGGTTAGTGGAAGAGCATGCATTTAAATACAACTAATTATTTTTTAGACGCTGAGGGTGGCAAGTGGAATTTTTGCTATCTATAACCCTGCAGTTGCTATCCCGTATTGTCCGTGGGAAGAAGGAGTCCTTGAGTCGGCTAGTTCTGGCATCTATTTCCCGAATTTTATATGCATGATCCAAGCGACTAATGTATGTAGGAGTACGAATAATTTGCGAGACCTCGGTGCTGAAACATGCGGATCTAAATTTATTTAATAATTTCAATCTTGCATTGAATCGTCTATCAGCCAATGATTCCCACCCCAAATCCATGAGCATTTCGGTGACGCTTTGCGTTTTATCGTAGGAATTTTTTACAAAACGGGCTGCCCGGCGTTGAACCTTCTCAATTTCCCGAATGAGACCTTTTTCACTCGGATCCCACACGCTGCATGCGTATTCTAAATGAGGCCTTACAAGAGCGTGGTAACAACGTTCCTTGACCTTCGAGTCACTTTTGCCGACAATGCGTCTAATGAATCCCAATTTTTTATATGCTTGACCGCAGACTTTACGTATGTGAGTCCCCCAAGTTAAGTCTTTTGTGAATGTGACACCTAGGTATTTCACCGTATCAACTACTGCTAGGTCACCTCCAGCTAATTTGTAAGCAAATCCCGTTGATCTTTTAAAGAAATTTACCACTGAACATTTATTATAATTTAGAGTCAATCCCCAGTTAGAACACCATTTAGTAATGCAATCTAAATCCTGCGCTAGAATAAAACGATCCTCATCCCCAGATATCTCCCGATAGATCACCGTGTCATCTGCGAACATCCTAATTTTACTTTTCACTTCGCGGTTCAAATCGTTAACAAAAATCAAGAAAAGCAACGGCCCGATCACACTTCCCTGAGGTACCCCCGACGTGACTCGAACGCTGTCGGAACTAGCGCCATCAAGGACTACCCTCTGTTCCCGCTCCGAAAGAAAATCTTTAACCCAACTTATGGCGCCCTTATTTATACCCGCGACCTTTAATTTATGAATGAGTTTACCATGTGGGACCTTATCAAATGCCTTTTGAAAATCTAAGAAGATGGCATCCACTTGCCTCCCTCTCTCACCCGATAAAAGTAAATCATGTGTAAATAATCCTAATTGGGTTTCGCAGGAGCGAGTTTTCCTGAATCCGTGTTGATTGTCACTTAAAAAGTTAATATTGTCAAGGTGTCTCATTATTGAACTGACAATTATGTGCTCTAAGATTTTGCAACAGATAGAAGTGAGAGATATAGGTCTGTAATTACTGGGATCCTCCCTGTCACCACCTTTAAAAATAGGCGTTATTTGCGCGGTTTTCCAAATCTTAGGTACTTTGCACTCTGTGAGGGATTTGTTAAATATAAATTCAAGGTACGGGGCAATGTTTGGAGCTAAATGTTTTATCACCCTAGCTGGTATATTTTCGGGACCCGGGGATTTGTTGGGTTTAATCTCGTTAAGCAATTTTAGAATTCCTTGTTGGTCCACTGTTATTTTTTCCATGGGTGGAGTATGTATTGTTTCTTGGAGATATGCGGTGGCAACATCATTCGAGAAAACGCTTTGGAAGAATGAATTTAGGATGTTAGCTTTACCCTCACTGTCTGTATGAATTATATTGCTACAATCCCTTAAGCAAGCCACGGTTTGTTTACTCCCATTTACTTCCCTAACATATGACCAGAAAGCTTTGGGGTCAGTGTCCAAGTGCTCGCAAAGTACTTTGCGTTTAAAGTCCAGTAAAGCGCTACATAATTGTGTTTTGGTTTCAATTTTGGAGGATCTATATGTGTCCCATAATTGTTTATTCTCAGGGGATGATGTGTTCACGCCTGCCCTCTTTACTCTAGAGTGTAGCATTCTCTGCTTTCGAAGGGCTTTTCTAACGTCTTTATTGTACCACCTGGGGTCGCGATTTGCTTTAACGTATTTTATAGGTATGAAATCTACGATTCCTTTTTGCATGATATTGACAAATTCTGTCCAAGTTTCTTCCACGTTGACATGACTTAAGCGGGTTTTGAACTCGGGTAGTGAAGAGTTTAATTGATTGGCAAAAGATTCAAAGTCTGCTTTATGGTAATTATAAATTTTTCTTTTTGGTTTAATGATCTTTTTAATTTCTATGTCCAAGTGGACATTAATTGCTTTATGGTCACTCAAGCCCTCATCAGTTGATACACTAATAATACGTTCAGGCGTGTTTGTAAGGAATAGATCCAATATGTTCTTTCCACGGGTGGGCATGCGTACTGCTTGATGGAGGGAGTTTCTTTGAACCAATTTTATCATGGAATTGCAAGATTCGCGATCGCGGGTCCCAGATTTAACGATATTGTTGTCCCAATCTATACCAGGGAGATTAAAGTCGCCACCAATTATGTTTATGCTGTTATTATATTTACGTGTAAAATTGTAAATTTGATCGTTGAGGGTGTGAAGTGTTTTCAAATCTGAGTCTGGAGGTCTGTAGAAAGAGCATACATTTATGTTGGGTTGATTGGTCCGTATTAAGGTGCACCAAACACTTTCTATGTTATTATTCTCAAATGAAACTTGCCTGCTTTCAAAATGACTTTTAACTGCCACGAAAACACCTCCTCCGGGTCTTGTATCTCTATCGTGTCGGTAAACTTTGAAATCTATTGGGAAAATTTCTTGGTCATTTATGTCATTGCACAGCCAACTCTCTGTGCCTATTACTATATCAGCGGAATGATTTTGGATTATGTGTTCTAGATCCGCTGATTTGTTCTTGAGGCTTCTGCAATTTATAACAAGTATAGTTAAATTATTTTGATGTTGAATAACGTCCTTATTTGTGCCTGACTGTAATTTAGGACGCCTTTGTGGGGAAGTGCGTGTCACATGTCTTTCTAAATCAATGCCAGTGATGTCGGTGACTTTTATATTTTTGTTAATAATATTATACGCGCTATCCCCAGATGTTACTGACCCACTAAGTGACCTGCCCTCTATCCTAAAAAAGGCCTACAGTGGTCGAGTATCCTATCCGCTACCTTACTCGCCGCTTCCGCCGTGTAATGGACCCCAGATCGGTTAAGGGGAGTCCTGCAAGATCGGAGGGTTGGTCTCAGGTCGACGAAGGAGGCTCCTATGTCCGAGCAGAATCTCGATAGTCTCTGGTTTATGCCTTCCACTCGGCTCCAAACCAGAGACCCGCGATCCTCCCTCGGAACGATGCTGCAGACCGTTAGTCCCAGCCGAACCCCCTCGACGCCCTGGACGCGCTTCACCTCGGAGCTCAGTTCCCTAAGGGAACGGAGGACCTCCTCGGATCCACGGTCCGTGACGTCGTTGGTGCCCACATGGGCCACGACCTGCAGCCTAGAGCACTTCGTGCCTTTGACCGCCGCCTCGATTGCCTTCGTCACCTGAGGGACTCCTCCGCCTGGTATACACCAGGCGGTCACCCGTTGATCGGCGCCTACGCGGCGCGCCCTTTCCCTCAATGGAACCATTACACGACGGACATTCGAGCTACCTATTACTACAACTCCCTCCCTTCCCGTTCCCTGACGTCTTACCCTAGGCAGTGCCCTCGGAGTAGGGATAGGGGCTGCAGGTACGGTGGTGCTGTCATCCGACAGCACCTGGTACCTGTTGGAGACGGGGATGGTATCTGCCTCCGCAGAGTCCAATCCACGCCGCAGCGTTACCTTCCCCTTGCCCCGAGAGACGACCCTCCAATCGTCCGACCTACGGACGTGAGACACTCCCTCGTTGGGAGATGGGACACGGGGTAGGTCTCTAATCGCCCAGCCACGTGTTGCATTCGGACGAATCCGTGCACCCATATGGGCGTGGCGGGTTTTCGTATTCCCACCCCGAGCACCATCTCTCCCGAGGGGAGTCCTCCGGCCAGCGATCTCCGATCGAAGCTCCCGCACCATTCTCTCCAGCATGACGATACGGGCCCTTAAAGCCGCGCATTCGCCAGTGCCTTCGAGCATGGCAACAGGGGACCTGGATGAAGCCATCCTAATTTAACTACCGAGTTCCCAACAAAAGCTAACTTGTATACGCTACGCTAAAATTTCTAAGAGGGGTTAGTTAAATTTACCTCAATCAATAAGTTACGCTTTGGAAGATAGTAAAGAAAGGAAAGAAAAAAGATGGTAAAGAAAATAAAGCACTCACCGATAACCAATTAGATTCGACGGACAAAAACCACCGCAAGCCACTACGAGTACCCACTAGGAATACCACCAAACTATTAAAAACTAATAACAAGCAACACAAAAACTAAATAAACTTAACTATTTCACAAAATTAAAGCTAACACTAAACTACACTTCACTAGGGAAGAACAAACACAGAGGTACAGAAGTATCAGCAGGCACGCAGGTAGTCTCAGGTAGGGTCGAACCGGTTCTAGGGAGCGAGCTCGAGCACGTCTGTTCTCGGCAGAGGCCAGGCAGAGAATGATCTAGAGGTAATATAGCTTACCAAAGGTCACAAATGGAGGAATATAATTGCAAAGGAAGACTGAGGATTGTCTATGATAAAGAGCAGGTGGTGGAAGCAGCAAATTAAGAGATTGGCAGGGAACAGAGAGCTTGGATAACTGCTGCAAATGAATTCACGGGTTGAAAACCTGCGATGATGATGCAGACTAAATTTAGGAGTCACTCTTAATGTTAAGAGGACAAATACGATAGGTCAGCTGCCCTAAAACGGCTGTATGCCCTTCTCTTTCAGTGAATTTTCAGTGACTTTTGTTTGTATTCTATTGCTAATTTTTGCATAAGTGTACTAGAAAAAATAATGCTGTGCGATTACATGGGCTTTGTTGATAAACAATGGATACGAATGAAAAGGTAGTAAGAACTACGCCCCGAATTGAAAAACTGCATCAAAATATAGGTTTTCTTTTCTCCTCCAAGCAGAAAAAGCGATATTAACATATGTCAAAATATTTTGGCCTCACATGTTAACTCTCACGATAAATTAAAATATTCTCTAACTCTCGTAATATCAATTCTAGTTTCTTTAGTACATCTCCGACTATACTTAAAATTTCTTGTCTCTAAGTTCGAACAGATGAATGGAGGACATTAAAGAATTTCACATGACTCACTTTGTTTGTGGATACATTCATAAGTAGTTTTAGTCTTAGGGGCATATAAATTTATTTCATCGACATGAAACGCATTTTTACAATACCCAGTAAGTCAGATTAGGACGTGTGGTGGGTGGTGTTTATGAACCCACTAATTATGCACGAATTTGCACTTGTATGTAATTATGGAAATAAAATTTTACAAATACATGAACGAGCAAAGACTATACAAAATTATCTACACTTTGTGCAAAAATATATGTGTTCGAATAAAGCTCTGAATTTTATTTTTTGATGAAAAGAGTTACCTCTTTGGGGCGCTCTGTTTTTGTCATAATTTAGTATCGTTCGAGAGCTAACAATCTAATGTTGGGCTGCATTAATTATTCGGTGTCACTGGTGAACTCGGTTGTCCTGTGCCTAGCCAATGGTATTGGTCTTGCTTGCTCCTGTAGCTACTCAAGGGGTACATATCCCAGATCAAAATTCTTCTGCAGTATATCTCGCGCTTACTCTTTCCTCGTGGCAAGTTTTCAAAAACCTAGCCTATTTTATCTGAACTTTTTCCATTCCATATTTTAAAGTTTCTTCATTGATCTTATTGCATTGCATACTTACAATCCCTGTGATTAAACCTAGTTTTTTTCAAAGCTCATCGGTATATTCTTAAAATATGTAGAACCAATGATACGTTCAATTTATGTGCCATACACATACATTTTATTAAGACACGAAATTATATTGGCAAGGTTCGATCAACAATAAAAAATATTAGAGGCATTGAGACCTACAAATTAAAAGTATCTGTTCTTCCCTCATTACGATATGCAAATATAATGAAATAGAACTAAAGTGTTCGAATGTGTTCAGTTAAACAAAAGGTTGTAATGGCTTAGTAAATTATTGCTTTCATGTCGAGTGTGGAGCAGAATGTACTCCCTGATTTGACGGGTAAATTGTAAAAATATCAACTAAGATGATAAAAGAGGGTTTTTATTTCTACAAAGAATATCTTTTCATCCAATTTAATGCTATTTTCATCAGGTTTTAAAACTATTCCATGGTGATCTTGGTGAGCATGCAAATGTTGAGTCGTTAAAAAAAGTTTTCGAAAACTCTTCTCCGCATATCTTGCGTTATTCCAGCGATGACATACTTATGTGATTGCCTCCTTAAGAGCTTCCAAGGTTCTTGGTCTAACTTCGTAAAACTCAGCTTTGAGATCTATTAAACTGTTCCACCTGTTCTAGTTTTTGAAATCCTATTTTGATGTTAGGTTTAGTCTTTCTCTTTCTAGAAAACCACATAACTTTTGTTTTAACAATATTGATTCTCATCCAATACCTATCACACTAAATTTCCAATCCACTCCGTAATGCTTGCTACCCCTTGACTGAATGACAAACTAGAGCTTGGTCATGAGCAAGCCTAACTGGTTTTAAAAATACCCCGCCCACTTTCATTTCTACCTCCAGTTCTTCCCATGCCTCTTTAATCATTTACTCTGCATACAGGTTGAACAGCAACGGTGATAATGGGCAACCCTGCCTTACACCTCTTCCTAACACTGCCCATCCGGACTCGACATACTTTGAGATTTATGTACTTAAGGTGTTCTTATATTTCAGGAAGAAATAAAAGTTTTTAGCAATTTTATTAACGTTCAATGCTTTCTTTTTAGGTTCAAGCAACCGACGTGGACACAGGGGTGTCCGGCAGAGTATCGTACACTCGACTTCTAGGGCCGGCCAACGCTTCCCTCTCATTGGATGCCATGTCTGGAGTGATCACTGTTGCGATGAATCATCATACGTTCGACCGCGAAGCAGCCCCAGGTAAAGTGTAGCCGTAGCTCTAAGCAGCTAGGAGTGAGAACCTTGTAGAGAGAGTGACTGTATACGCTCGAAAAGAGAATAAGAATGTAACGGGAGACCTCTAGAAGCACTTAAAAGGTCATATTGAAGCCAAGAGTTCTTTTCTTAGCAAATGAATTTTATCAATTAATGAATGCCTGCCATCAATTATCATCAATTAATGAATGCCTGCCTAATGAGCAATTTGACCCAAGAATATTGTTCCAACGCCCGAGTCACATCCCATCGCGGGCAGTAGGGAATAAATCTGATGGCTATACCCAAGGTTTCTCATAGTATAACTCATTTACATTCATAATTCAGAATGTTCAACAGTCGTCCTTCATGGAAAATATTTTAATTGAACTCAACTAAAAGTTCTTATGGAAAGTCGGAATACTTAATGCACTAAAAATTACAAGATTATTACATGTACTTACATTATTACTTGTATTCCTATAATTGTTCCTTTCTAATGAGAAAAGGTATCACCCTGGCTACATTTATGAATAAAAAAACTCGAGTTGCCATATTTATCCGTAACCGAGACATTTATTTCGTCACGAAGACTATTGAGCATGTCTACTGGATTAAGATAGATTTACGTTAGACCCTACCTTGGATAATTGTAAGCGCCAACTAACATGGCACAAAATGACCTTAACCTCTGCACGATATGGGATATCTTATTCATTAGCTCTGTATTATTTATACCTCCATTAATTCCATCTAAAGTTCCTATCACTTTCCTCCTTCCACCTCAATCTTCCATTATTCACCCTTCTATGACTTTCTACGGTAAACTAATGACTGGTGTTAACTTCTGCATCCACAATACTACCCTCTTTGAATTTCTCTTCCTTTCACCTACCATCCTCAGAACTTCATTCTTTGTTTACTTCTTCATCCATTTCATTTTCCTGTTCTCTGCACCCATTCTCTAAGGCCTTCTTTCTAAGCTCATTATCTACATCTACATCAATACCCTGCGAGCCACCAAAAAGGTGTGTGGCAGGGGGTGCAGCACCAGGAGGAAAGGGTAAGGGATGAGGGGGTTAGGGTTTTTCAAATGGATGGGGAAAGGTGGGGGAACCTGCAAAAAAAATAAAAATACTAGTATTACAATGCGCAGTCCCTACCTTGTAGGTTAATACTTATTTTGTCGAGTCGACTCCTGGGGGATTTCGATTACAAGCATTCTGGTCTCTTATTGTTCTTGGAAAAAATGACCATTTAAACCTGTCAGTCTTGCAGTCTATCTCTCTAATCTTATATTCGTGATCCCTCCGCCCGTAATACGTTGGGGTTCGTATTTTGTTCTAGATGTCATCGGAAAAGATCCCATCTTTAAATGTTTTAATAAGTTTAATCTATATTGTAAACGCCGCTGTTTAAGGGAACCCCAGCCTAAATTTTCTATTAAAGTAGTTACGCTAATGCGTTGGTCATAACAATTTTTGACAAATCTAGCCCCCCTCCGCTGAACTCGATCCAATTCCGAAATCAAATCTATCTCTTGAGGATCCCATATACTGGCAGCTTGCTCTAGATGGGGCCTGACTAGGGCAAGAAAACATCGTTCCTTCACTTTCTCGTCACATTTACCTAGCACTCTTAATGCCAACCCCATAAGCCGTGTTGATGAACTATATAAAACCAAGCTTGTTATTAAAGTTCACGTTAGGAAATGAAAAAAATTAACTTTTTCAATAACAGGTATCATTATAACCACTATCGATTGCTCCGGCAATGTTTGACAACATAAGAGAACAAGATAAAGCAGTAAGTTCAGCCAAAATTACGTAAAACGAACAGAATTACAATTAAAATAAACAACCAAAGCAATAAAAACACTATCTAAAGAGTATTAAGAAATAAATAACGGAAATTTGAGCATGAATGAATGATTAAATTACCATTTACGTTGTACTTCGCAAGACACCATGTTGGGTAATAAATCTCGTGCCCTTTTTAATGGTTGTATTAATCCCGAGATATTTGAAATGACGTTGAATGTCATTTCTGTCAGAGGACCCTAGAAATCGACAACTTAATTCATCCATTTACCGGCTTGAAAAACTAAAAGTGCGCGCTAAGCTAATGGATCCTCAAAGGATTGGTATTTATTTAACTGCGTTTCTTCATTATTTTTCCATTATCTAAAATAATCAAAAAACATTTTAGGAGACGTTGACGCGAGCAGTTTCCGCCATTTAAAGTTCGATTTGTTTTATATTCCATGAATGAGAAATGAAGAGCCTTTCGTATTCCTGGTTGCCCCCTTTTTTTCCTTTCTTGTTCTTTCCATCAAGCAGTTTTATTTTATAACCTCTTCGAAGGCCCTCCCGCCGGAGCACCTTCCTCAGCGAGACACGAACTTTCTCATTTTTTATCCCCCGCCCTTTATTCTCTCTCTTGTTCTTTTTCATGTACTTATATGTGTATATATATATATGTGTATATATATATGTATATATATACACACGCACACACACATATATCCCAATATTCGTTGTAACCCTTAAAATGTGATTCTTCGAACATAAAATCAGCATAATGTAAATATAATAGACAAATTGAATATTATATATGTATATATTTATGTATGTATAAACACACATATATATGTATATATATATTTTATATATGTATATATATATATATATATATATATATGCATATACATATGTGTATGTGAATATGTAACGGATTCAAGACTGTTGTCGAGGGTAGAATGTTGGATACAATACATATATGCGGGGAAAATATGAAATGCTGCAGGTAATGAAGCGAAGAAGGAAGTGAATATGTGTATGTACGAGGGTCATCCGGAAAGTAGTACCCGTTCGTGCCGCATGAAGTGCTGACGACGCGAGTAGCCGCTGGACGAGGTCAGATAGCTTCAGTGGCTTGTCTGCCTTCTCTGAGCCAAGTTGCGTGACGCTAGCATTGCCTGTGTTGTTTCTGTGATTGTTTACAATGTTTAAAAAAATTGAGAACGCCGCCAGTTGTGAAGTGAGGGCAGTGATTAAATTCCTCAATGCAAGAAACGTTCGCCCATGTGATATTCATCGCCAATTAAAGGAGGTGTATGGAGACAATGTAATGGACGAGTCGTCTGTTCGGCGGTGGTGTCGCAACTTCAACATGGGGAGGGGGAACACACACGACGATGAGCGTTCGGAGAGACCGTCTGTCATTACAGACCAACTGGTGAGCTCAGTTGACGAATTCGTGAGGAACGATCGGCGCGTCACAATTGATGACATCTGTGAGCATTTTCCCAATGTTTCTCGAACAATTGTTCATGAAATTGTTAAACACCATCTGCATTATGCAAAAATTTGTGCAAGATGGGTCCCTCGCGTATCTCAATGAGCTGGCGGCGAAGGACTATGCAGCAGGAATACAGAAACTTGTCACACGTTATGACAAATGCCTTAATTTGCTTGGAGATTATGTTGAGAAGTAGTTTAAAGTATCCTCTTTCAAATAAAATTTTTTATGTTTGTTAATATTTACTTTTGTGTCTTTATTTCACGAACGGGTACTACTTTCCGGATGACCCTCGTATGAGGGCTGTTCAGAAAGAAAACTCCGTTACGCTATGAAAACACACTGGAATAGATAAAGATATTTTATTATTTTAATCTCGAAACTACATATATCTGCTATTGCGTACATATTCACCAAACAAATTTAAATATTTGTCATATCTATGAATCCAGAGATCTCAGCCAAACAATGATGCCATCTTCAGCTTCTTCGTCGAGACAAGTACAAAACATGTAGAATTCTTACTTTTCAGTCGTGTTTCCATGCAAATAGCCGTAGATATCTGTGGAAAGCTTTTTGAAGATTTGAAATGTGGCAAAAACGAAATGAGGTTCTTCACGAACTTTTCGTATGAATTTTGGTGGAGTTCATGATTCACCATAGATGGGAGGCCACTTAAGTCATCATTATGAGCATTTATGTTCGATACACTGAACGAAGTTTACATTTCACGAGATTTTCAATTGTATTCTACATTTTGACTCGCTATTGTAAGCAATGGACGGCGTGATCTTTTGACCACTGCAGATCGATTACTGACTTTAAATGTATATATCCCCTCCCCGGACTACAACCTTGACGTGGTGGAAGGGCTTATGCGTTCCGATGACCTCTAGAGCTGTGCTGGCGGGAGTAATAATAATTGCTCCTGGTAGGGTCACCCATGCCAGATAGGTCGAAGGTTAGGAGCCAGACGAAAGGTAGACCACGCAACGTCTGTTCCTCAGTGAGGTGGCTACAATGGCGCTGACCCCCGTGGGGCGGCCAGTAAGTGATGGTGTCACGTAAGAAACACTATTGAGGAAGGAAACGGGAAACCACCTCAATTATCATTCCCAAGAAAAATATCATGGACAATACAGAGATTTTGAGTCCTGGAACTTACGGGGCTCGGCCCAATCGGCTGTGTTCCGTGCCCGGCAGCGCGGGAGGCAAGGCTCCCGCGGTCGTCATCCTACGAAAGACTTGCAAGGGAAAACCAGCAGCAGCAGGACAGAAGACCCAGGAGAAGAAAACCAAATGACTTAGAATAGGAACGTGGGATGTTAGGGCAATGATAAGGGCAGGGAAATTGGAGAATATTAAGCGAGAGATGGAAAAGGGAAATATAGATATTTTAGGTTTATGCGAGGTGAGAAGGAAGGGTAGCGGGGATTACTGGAGTGATAATTACAGCATAATATACAGCGGCGGGGACGAGAGCCAACGAGGGGTTGCCATAGTATTAAATGAAGAGGTAGGAAGAAGCGTAGTCAACATAGAGTAGGTAACGGATAGAATACTACTAGTGGAGATAAAAGCAGAACCGACGAACTTGGTTATTATTCAGGTATACATGCCACCGAGCAACCATGAGGAAAAAGAAGTCGATAGGATATACGATCAGTTAGAGGACATAATCGCGTGTGTTCCCGCAGGGTAAACATTTGATTGTGATGGGGGATTGGAATGCGACGGTAGGCGAAGGAAGAGATGGTGATGAGGTCGGGGACTACGGTTTAGGCACGAGGAATGACCGCGGAGAGAAAGCAGTTGAGTTCTGCAGGAGACAGGGGTTAGTCATCACCAACACTTGGTTTACACACCACAAAAGACGCAGGTATACATGGAAAATGCCAGGTGACTCAGAAAGGTATCAGCTAGATTATATTCTGGTTAGACACAGGTTTAGGAACAGTGTGAAAAATTCCCACAGCTTCCCGGAAGCGGATGCGGACTCAGACCACAATTTAGTTGTTAAAGGAAGGAATACAAACAGGCGGTAGAGGAAATCATGGAGGATAGTAAAGAGCTAAGTACTATTGAAGAAAAATGGGAAAGTTTCAAGAAAGGGTTGTCTAGAGCCGCAAAAGACACTATTGGAACCGTTAACGCTAAAAGGACTAGGAAACCATGGATCACGGATGAGATGATTACAAAGATGGATGGGCGTCAAAAGTGGAAGAATATAATTATATAATTAGGCAAAATGAAGTACATTGAGCAATAAATTGAGGCGGGCACAAATTAAGCAAAAGAAGCATGGTGGAAGACGCAGTGCGAGGATATGAAAAGTCTGCAGAGGAAGGGGGAAATTGGTGCGCTGTACAGCAAAGTTAAATCTTCATCGGGAAGTAAGAAAGGGAGATCAACGATGGCAGTTAGAGAGGGGTAAGGCGGGCGGGGTAAGGTTATAGAGGGTTAAGGCGGGTAAGGTAATAGTTAACGCAGGAAAGATCCAAGAGAGATGGAAGGAATATATAGAGAAACTGTATAGTAAAGAGCTTAGAACAACAAAGTTAGACATTGAAAAGGAACATGACGTAGAGGAAGATAGCTTAGGTCCAGGCATACTAGACAATGAGATAGAAAGGACATTAAGGGAGATGAAACTAAATAAGGCCGTGGGGGTGGATAACATTCCCGCGGAGCTTTTAAAATGCTTAGGAAAATGTGGGAGGAAGAAGCTATATGGGCTGATCCGTAGTACTTATTTATGAGGCGGTAATCTGGCCGGAAGACTTTGTGAGATCAATTTTAGTTCCTATTCCGAAAAAGTTAAAGGCCACGTCATGTGAGGACTACAGGACAAGTAGTTTGATATTCAACGCAGCTAAAGTTGTTCTTAGGATCATAAACAAAAGGATAGAGAGTAGGGCAAATGATAACCTAGGGGATGATCAGTTTGGGTTTAGGAAGGGGAGAGGTACGCGTGATGCCATTGCAGTAATGAGATTATTAATCGAGACGAACATAGAACACAACCAGGAGGTATTTACCTGTTTCGTAGATTTCGAAAAAGCGTTTGATAGAGTGAACTGGGAAAAACTAATGAGCATATTGCAGAAAATTGGAATAGATTGGAGGGAAAGGAGGCTAATCCGCTACCTGTACATGTCTCAGAGTACTCAGGTGCGGGTGAGGAACGGGGAGTCCGGATGGGCAGTGTCAGGAAGAGGTGTAAGGCAGGGTTACTAAATCAGCGTTACTGTTCCACCTGTATGTAGAGAAAATGATTAAAGAGACATGGGAAGCCCTGGAGGTAGGAATGAAAGTGTGCGGGGAATTCGTAAAATCAATTAGGTTTGCTGATGATCAAGCTTTAGTTTGTCAGTCAGCCAAGGGGCTGCAAGCATGGCTGAGTGAATTGGAAATTCAGTGCGACAGGTATGGGATGAGAATCAATATTAATAAAACAAAGGTTATGCGATTTTCTAGAAAGAAAAAGGCCAAGCTTAACATTAAAATAGGAGGGCAAAAACTAGAGCAGGTAGAACAGTTTACGTATCTCGGTAGTGTTTTGGACCAACACGGTCAAAGTAGTAGGGACGTAAGGAGAAGAATTTTGCTAGGCAATGAGGCTTTCACAAGGAGAAGGGAGTTGATGACAGGGACGTTGAATAAGGATGTTAAGAAAAGACTCGTAAAAACTTTGATATGGAGCGTAGCTATGCACGGTGCGGAAACGTGGTCATTGAAGCTGGAGGATAGACGCAGATTGGAGACTTTCAGGGTATGGGGGCCAGTTCCTTTCCCTGTGCCGGTTATATGACGGTTATAAAATGGTTTCCCAGTAAGATCAGGTACCCGAAAAATCAGAAAGTTTGAGTGGAGCTGCAGGTGCCCATAGTGCCTTGCCCGGTAATCGAACCTGGGGCCCTTCGGTCAGTAATCCAACTCTCTACCTGCTGGATTACCACGTCCCACATATATGTGTATTTATGTATATATATATATATATATATATATATATATATATATATATATATATATGTGTTTGTGTGTGTGTGTGTGTGTGTTGTGTGTGTATATGTATGTACACACACATACATACTTGTGTACACATGTGTGAATGTACTCATACACACATACATATACAACGTCCGTACAACGAGTATCGTGACTTGTTCGCTGTAGCCTCAACGGAGCGAAAGATTGGGGTTCGACCGGTCGGCTCGACAGAGAGGTCCCCCACCACTCAGGTGCACTTTAGATCAGTCGCCTTTGGGCATGCCTTGACCCAGGAGGTGGATTTTTATGACGTGTGATTGTTTGTGGTGTCATCGCGCCAGCATGGAGGGCACCGTTGAGCAACGCTGCGCTGTGAAGTTTTGCTTTAAAACCGGGAAATCTGGATCGGAGACCCTTGAACTCATTAAAGAGGCTTATGAGGATGATATCGTAAGCCGTAAAAGAGTTTTTTAGTGGCACGAAACAACCCATTCGACGCCCGACGACCGCTCGAAGCGGTGCTCAGTGGGCCAAAGTGTAAAACGTTCTGCACTCTGACAAGCGCTAAACCATCACCCTTATCAATGAGAAGACTGGCGTTTCAGTCGGAATGGTCAACATCATTGTAACAGAGGATCTTCTGATGAAGAAAGTGTGCCCAAAGCTGGTGCCGAAAATCTTGAGCGAGGAACCAAAACTGTCGCGGGTAGAAATTTCGGAAGAAATTTTGGACTGCGTCCAGGAAGATGAAGGTTCTCTCGATAACGTTATTCCCTCGAAGGATAGCTCAAAAGGAACTCAAAGGATACGGGTTCGACTCCATCAAGGCTGTTCAATCGGCGACGACAAAGGATCTCAAGGGTATTCAGGAAACCGACTTCCAGCAGGCTTTTGAAGAGTGGCTGACGCGCCGAACTTAGCATGTATCGATGCAGGAGGAATGTATTTTGAAGAGTATCAAGTAATTGTAATGACAACTCCAATAAATTTTGATTTTTGGAGACCCGGTACTTATTGTATGGAACCTGTATATATATATATATATATATATATATATATATATATATATATATATATATATATATATATATATATATACAGGTTCCATACAGACACACATATATATATACAGGTTCCAAAAACCTACCTTAACCGGTAGATTACCTTAAAAAAAAAATATATATATATATATATGTATGTATATATACATACATATATACACATATATATATAATTTTATATATATATGTATATGTAATTATATATATATATGTATATATATGTACGTATATATACATATATATATATATATATATATATATATATATATATATATATATATATATATATATATATATAAATAATTATATATATGCATATATATATGTATGTATATATATATATATATATATATATATATATATATATATATATATATATATATATATATATTTTTTTAAGGTAATCTACCGGTTAAGGTAGGTTTTTGGATGGACACAACTAGCAAACAAATATTTTATTACTCCCAACAAAACACAAAATCCATCATCCTACTCTATATCAGGTCCCTCTTCATCTCTGAGTACTTTCTTCCTCCCTTCATCCCGTCCAACATCCCTATCCTGTTCCTTCCCTTTCCTCTTTTGCCCAATATTCTACCCTCTATCACAGTCTTCAACATCCCACTGCCGGTAAATAAGCCCCTTCATCCATTTTTCCTGCCTCCACAGGATTTCTCCCAACAAACCCCTCTCTTCGCCCACCATACCAAGTACTTCCTCATTTGTTTTCTTCTCTGTCCATTTCACCTTCTCCATTCTTCGTCACACCCACATTTCAAAAGCCTCCAGTCTACGTCTATCCTCCTGCTTCAACGACCACATTTCCGCGCCGTACGTAGCTACGCTCCATATCAAAGTTTTTACGAGTCTTTTCTTAACATCCTCACTCAACGTCCCCGTCATTAACTCCCTCCTCCTTATGAAAGCCTCTTTGCCTAGCGCAAGTCTTCTCCTTGCGTCCCTACTACTTTGACCGTGTTGGTCCAAAACACTACCGAGATACGTAAACTGTTCTACCTGCTCTAGTTTTTGCCCTCCTATTTTAATGTTAAGCTTGGCCTTTTTCTTTCTAGAAAATCGCATAACCTTTGTTTTATTAATATTGATTCTCATCCCATACCTGTCGCACTGAATTTCCAATTCACTATATATATATATATATATATATATATATATATATATATATATATATATATATATATATATGTATATGTATATATATATATATATATATATATATATATATATATATATAATCTATTAGAGTTTCTGCATTATATCCATCAATACTCATGGTGACCAAAAGCTAACTATGTAGATGTATATATGTACATTGATACATATTAATAATAAGCTTGCACTAAATTTGAAAAAACCTTTCCATGGTGAATAATATTTTTTTATGAGAAGGAACAATAACTTCCTGAACTCCCCTTCCCTTTTAATGGACAGAAATTATTTTCGCCATTATCTTATTTCACAACGAACCGTTTTTTCGGGCCCCATCGATCGCATATTTTAAAAGCGGAGGAATTATGAGTTGAAATCCGGCGGGAAGCATTCCAGGGGAAGGAAGCTACTCTCCAAGGGAGTCAAGAGCAATTTTCGAGGATTTAATGCCACATAGCATTTGCCATTTTCATATACCCTATCCCCATGTCATTTGCAATTGAAATTAGGGACATAACAGCGCTTCTAGGGCTGTTGAATTGTTGTGCTAAATGATGCTTCTTCAAAAATAACACGTACCGCACGCACAGCTGAGGGAAAATCACTAGTTCAGACATTACAGATCAACTATCATTATTGTTGATATATATATATATAATTATATGTATGTATGTATATATATGTATATATATATACATATATATATATATATATATATATACACACACATACTTACATATAATTATATATATATATATATATATATATATATATATATATGTATGTATGTATGTATATATATAATATACGTACTATATGTATACATTCGTTTATATTCCTCTACCGGAAGATACAACATTTTAATGAGCTACAGGTATCTACTATTTTCTGAAGGTAACCATGGATTACGTCCTTTTTTCGTGGCGAATAACACTGCTCTTTAAAAGGAATGTTATCGGTTAATGATAAAATCCATAAAAAGATAATTTTAAATAAACATCAATGGCGAGGTAGTACACTTCAGCAGATAGATTCGTTCGCCCCTTAATGGAGTTTTGAAAGAGGTTAGATAGAGTTTAACGGACATTAATAGGATATGCGTAATGTAAAGACGTGTTTAAAAAGCTTCGTTACGTGATGAAGGGCAACCCGAGTAACGTTGGTTATAAAATTGGTTCTTGCGGCAAAAGGAAACGCTAGGATTGAAGGATCTTGAGATTTTGGTGTTGCGCAGAATGTAAAGAATAAAATGAACAAGAAGGGGAGCAACCGATGAAGTCCTGGAAATGGTAGGAGAAGGGAAATTTGATGAAGGCAGGAAATGTTGATGCATGAGAAACTGGCAGGTAATGTGATGCTGGAGATGGTATAAGATGGGAAGGGAAAGGGCTTTGAGAGTGACGTGGATGGAGGAAAATGATAGGCATTTTATATGAAATTAAATGATATTGAAAGTTGTCAGGTCAGGGATTTATTACAATATATTGTAGTGTGTATTGCCAAGCCTGCCCATCAAAACCTATCTTTACGGTACAGAACATTCCTTGTTGCTTCATCAATTATGTTTTTTTCCATAAAAATATCCTTTGCAATCAACAGATTCCATTTCATTAAATGAAGAACACAAATGTATCTTTCCACTGTCCTTTATTTACGTACAACTAGTTTCAACGCCTAAGCGTCATCATCATGTCAGATGATGATTGATGACCAGACCAGATTCATGATCAGACCTGACGATGAGGTTTAAGCGTTGAAACTAATTGTACTTAAATAAAGAACAGTGGAAAGATACATTGTGTTCTTCATTTAATGAACATCAACTTCCACAAAGATGAGCCGGGAGAAATTGAAGCTTCCATTTCATAACCGAAAACACTTTAGAATATAAATAACAAAATGTCGAGTGAAACAACAATGATCTGAAGAACAGATATTCCTTCTATGTATTAATGAGTACATGGATGGGGTGTTAATGTTTCCACAAAGTTGAGAAGTATTTTCATTCTGTGATTGCGTCATTTTTCAATTTTTTATCGAACTAAACATACTCAACGGAAAGAGTTAAATTAAAATTTTTGAGGATACAAGCTTATTTTATTGCATGAAATTAAAATATGTGTGTACAAGCATTTTTAATGATTTTAATTACGATTACATTGTGACAAATGTCAAGGTATGCTAATATTCCAATTTCATGAAAACGCTTGAGTTAATTTATTTGCATAATTATCTTTTTATCATTAAACTTAAAGCACTAGAACCTTGAATAAACTCGTTCTATTACTAGAAGTTACAAAGCAAATCTAGTTCCCAAAAGGTACGCAAAATATAAGGTCAGTGAATGCATAACGTTTTCTTTACGATATCTGCGTCATATACAAGAATTTTTATTTATTAAAACTGTTTAAACGCTTTTTTATGTGATAATGTATAAATGCAGTTTGAAAATTCCAGTTAATACAATTTATCTTATAGTGCACATTACATTTAAATGCGAATACTCGTCCCTCTCAACCCGAAGTCATGGCTGCATTAATGCGATCTTAATAAAATTTTCGTCACAAAATCATCTAAATTGATCTACGATGTTATTCTTTACAAAAAATCGCATATTTTACCTGGCGACTCTGGTTGTTTATTTTTTGATCATTTTTCAATGGGGATCTTATTTATTCCGCGTACTTACTTAACTGTTGAAATATTTTAGTGATTAAGGTCAGGGATTTTGCAAGATATCTCCAAATGAAATAGCGTTGCCCTATTTAAACGAACAATGCCAAGGTATAACATGCACGTTTATGCCGTAGCGACAGTTAAAAACTCTTGCAAAAAAAAGTTAAAACATGTTTTAGGGGACATTTGGAAAATGACCTTATATTACACTGCATTTAATGTTTCTATTGATTCTGTATGAGAGATATCTCATGTTTTAATGCGTAGTTTGCTATTCAGTAAGCCTTTTGGTAGTTTTTAGAATAAAAAAACGACAGACTAGTTCTTAGTTTTTAGTTTGATTTTAGAGAAACTGATTCTTTTTTAGTACTCCGTCGGCTGCAGTGATTTTTTCACGTCGAGAAAAGAGGCAAACAAAATATTTTTCAGGGGTATGACCAACCATTGTGATTAGAAAGAGACGTTAGCATTGTTCTGCAATGTTCATTTCTCTTCCAGGAAAAATTCATGGGCCCGGGTCATGTGTACTTAAGCAATCTGATATACGTACAGGTTGTACGCCTATACGATATGTACGGCATGTACGATAAGTCGCCTATTCCACCACTCTTTTCTTATTTCCTGTAATACGATGTCAATTCAAAACTTCCGCAAACTTTTTCATTGCAAAAAAATTACTTTGCTAAAAAATTATCGATCGGGGTTTTTTTCAAAGTAGCTTCCATCCCCAACGCATACATTTATCACAATGGTGTTTCCTCTAGTTGATACAGTCCCGGAACGCTTTTTCCGGAATGCTCATAAGCTCCTTAAATATGTCTCTATCTCTGAAATGGTGGTTAATCTTTTACTCTGAGCAGGGTAGTTTGGGTAACAGGAAAAAGTCACATGGGGCCTGATCTGGCGAGCAAAGTGGGTGGGGAAGCACGGCGTTCTGGTTTTTAACTAAAAACTCACGAGTTTTGATAGGCGAATGAACCAGGCGTGGTCATGGTGAAAAAACACTCGTAATTCCAGAATTCGGGCCGTTTTCACCTGATTCTCTTACTTAGGCGTTTCATAACCCCCAGGTTGTACTCAGTGTTTCCTGTCTGACCTTAAGGTAGGTGTTTCACGATGCAAAACCCAATGTGCATCAAAAACAATCAAAATAACATTGACTTTCAAGCAAAATTGTAGAGCTTTTTTGGGGTGGGGGGATGTTTCACCAATTCATTGTGAAGATTGCACTTTTGCTTCGATTTCATATCCATAAACCCATGACTCATAACCTGTTATGTTCCTGAACAAGAAGGTTCCATCTTCTTCATCTCGATCTAACAGTTCTTCACAGATTTGAACCCGATGTTGTTTCTGGTCTGCTGTCATCAGGCGAGGCACGAAAATGGCGGCGATTCGATGCATCCTCAATTTTACAGTCAGGATTTTATAGCACGTACCAATCGAGATGCCACACTCTCCTGCAAGTTTCCTGACAGTCAAATCTTTCTATGTGGAACGATATCATTCACTTTCTAGATGCGGGGGTCATTAGTCAACGTTTATGTTATTCCGGAACGCTCGTCGTCTTTCACTTTTTGCTACCCCTTTTTGAACCAAGTAAACCACTCATAACATGCTGTACGTTTCATAGCAGCCTCACCATGAGCCTTGGTAACCAAATCAAAATTTTTCGTGAAGGATTTGCTGAGTTTCATGTAGAATTTTGCAGAAAAACGCTGCTCCTTCTAAGAGCTCATTTCCACGGATCCCATTTCTCTCCCGCACTACACAAATACCCCTTCACATTAACGGCCGTAACTAATCAACAAAACAACATGTCTACTAAGTGATCAGAGGTGGTCATTTTTAAAGTTTTTGCAAACACAAATTTTTCAGGGATATTAAAAAATAGCCAATTGGAGGCACGCCATTGAAAAAGTTCGGGAGCTTTTTAAACAAATCTCGTATATAAAATATTTTACCCGACTTACTCTCTCAAATTTCTTCTCAGTATCTACAAAACAGGCAAATACATACTGAAATTACTCTGCATTTCTCTCTATTCATGATTTCATGGCTCTAATGGTACCACGCGTGCCTTTTCAATCACGGAAGCCAAACTGATTCACAAAATAATCGTTTTCCGTCCTCTTTTCCCACTTATTAATGGTCTTCAGTACCTCAAAATATTTGTAAAACAAAAGTTATGCAAATAATTTGTTAGTATGAATGAACATTTCTAACTCATATGATGTTGTTTGCCGAAATTAGTATGGTAACCAAAATTCAGGTGTACCTACAGACAACTTTCTCGCCATTCCATTAAGGGGTCGGTAATGTGAAGGAAAGCCAGACTTTATGTAAGAAAACAATAAATCCCCATCTTGCTGATTCTTTTAGTGCTGTCTCATCGGTAAATACTTTCGTTGCTCCTATGAAATTCATACCTATGTATCATACCTCGCAGTGACTGACGAACACCATTGTAGACTAAAAGGTTTGCAACGTTTCTTGATATTAAAATGTTTAATTACTACAACGTCTTGATCGTCAAGGTGTCTTTCAAATTTTAAATCTTCATGCATCCATTTTTTATTGGCTTGTAACATTTGAAGTTATCAATATTCAAACTTTCCCCAGATTTTAATTCTTACTTTAATCGTCCTTCTCCAACAGCAAAGCTCATCCCTGAGTTCTCTTATTTAATTGTTTTGCTACCCATTCTTTTATCATTACTTAACTTCTCGTGCATGCTGTTTGTGGCTTATTCCATAATCAGTATCAATTCTCGAGGGAGCAAACTTTTATGTGTAAAAGGCATTGTATTATCACCGTATAAGCATGCTGTTTACCTTCAAGTCTCATAGACTGCTTTCATTTCCGGTCTAAACTTTTCCTCGTGTATAGCGACTTCCGCAGACAATCTAAAAGGTAGAGTTGAAAAAGTAACCTTACCTTGCGAACATCTTTTTCCATGTTTCTATGTTTTAAAAATCTATATCAGTTTTTTCACATATTTGTGTGTTTTTTATACCTATATTATAGTCACCATTGGCCATTGTGAGAAAATTATCTAATATTGGTGGCAGTAATTAATTAGACGGGTCATCTAATTCGCTATAATTACATTTTATTGGTTTCTAATCCAGAATACATTTACAAATTCTAAATAAAGTATTTTTTAGAAATAATAAGGTAAGAAATTTAGTTTTTTGCCAAAATTAAGCTGCACACAATATATTTATGCATTTTTTTGGCATTTTAAGAATGAAAATAATTTTTATGCTTTTTAATGAACAGAATTAAATGCAACTGAATAACACACCAACGACAGTATTCAATAAAACATCTCTAAGGTAATTTTGAAGACAGCATGATTTCATCATTATTCATTTGCTGAGTCAAGAAGGCTATTTTATAGAGCAGTCACGTTAAGAATAAAAAGTGGTAACCATGGCATAATGTGAAACATCCTCCCCGCTTTGCCTCTTAAAATTTTACAATTCGGAAATATTTTTAATACTTTTGAATTAGCGTAGTGCGAAAATTGTTCGAAGTGTCCTTGCGGGATATTAGCTTGGATTAATTTATGCTCACGGTGTTAATTAAGTGAAATCCTCACTACTGTTGCACAAGTGGTGGTAAACGTTCCAGTCGTAAATTCAAAGTTTTAATACTGAGTTATATGGGCTTGTGTTATGCAGGATTCGTAAAAAGGCACCACTTGTAAAGTTAATGCACATGAGAGGGGTGTATTTTGTAACGGCTTCACAACGCCGGGTGTATAAAGACCAAGGGAGTGTTGAAATTTAGTATGTTGCTAAATAATTCAAGGCAGACGTAAGGACGTGCTTTTATTTGCTCGCATATTTTATTCCGAGCATTTGTTCCTTAAATGAGCCTTTGTTTTATGAGCCTACGTTTTAAGGGTCCGGAAGTTATACTCGCACTATTACAGCCTGAATATGTGAGTTAGATAGGAAAATAAGATTCTCTTTCATATTCGATTCATCACAGGCGTCATACATTGCTGACGAACAGAGGCAACTCTGTAAATAAAAACGGTTGTTCAACTTTGCAAACGGTTTCGGATTTTCAGAATCTTTTCCTGGCGCAATCAGGGAAAACTATGTGAAGTACGAAGTAATTTTTTATACGATACAATATAGTAACTCTTCTGGGTACTAGGATGTTATATACATTTATATGACTCAATTAAATTAAGGGTTAAATATTTTTTCACAGTTGGCAGCCTAGTTGGACAATATTTAAATCAAAACTCAAACTCTTAATTTATCGAGCAAAAGAATTTCAAGAACTCGATGTTCCATTATTCCATTTCTTTTATGTTTTTTTTCAACCGTCGGAGATTTGTATTGAGTTATTGAGATTTAGCTTATTTCGATGAAATTATATTTTTCGCAAGGATATCTGCCATAAATAAAATGATTATTATAACAATCACGCTGATATAAGATGAAAATAGACATAAGTATTATTTTTTCCAATATTTAATGCCGAAAATACTCTTAATCGTATGTACATTGTAACCAATGTTTTATGAAGTACTTCTTCTGCTTCAACCACTTGATAGGGAACCTATATATATAGTATATATCATATACTATATAATATAATGCCTTACAAATTATAACAGCAGATGATATATATATATATATATATATATATATATATATATATATATATATATCATCTGCTATTATAATATGTAAGGCATTATTCTAACTCGGTCCGAATGAGTGATCATAAACTTTTAATTTCCATAAATAACTGCGCAAAAATATACTTTCCCACTATTTTCGTAACCAAATATATGGTACAAGTTTCAATAATTTGACTCCGGTATCGCAACTGAGACAAATATTTGAAGCATGTTCAGTTCGCCTGCGATGGTGGTAACAGGGGACATTGCATTGAGAGCTTTCTTTCGCCAGAGTAAACAGTAAGTCGAGCCCTATATAATACTGCATTAACATGAAAGCCACAATGGAATAAAGATGGTCACCAAATGAGGTTGAGAAAATTATCATAAATATTGAAATGTTCATTGGTTGTCACCTACGCGCTGGGGACAAGAATTGCACGATAACTGTTTTTGAGAAGTGAGTTCCGCGAAATCCCGATTTTCTCACAAAAATAAATGAAATGTGTATTCATCATCCTATCTATTGTCCAAAGCTAGCCCCATTAGACTTTTCCCTGTTTTCCATTGAAAAAGAACCTTCGTTGATAGCATTTATTATCATCAGAAGCTGGCTTAGGCAAACTGAAGACGCTCAGCTTTCAAACGTCCGTTGCTGACGTAGAACTGCGGTCAAATCAATTAACTAGTAGACATCTCACATTACATATGCTATTAGGTGATTAAAAACCGACCGCGGGCGCTGTAGATGAACAGCATAAATGAAAAACTGAAAGAGGAATATAAATTGATGAAAAACGGTTCTCTCGAAGAGAAATAAAACGGAAACGATACAAATAAACTGAAGAGAATGTGCTTACTTGTAAAACAAAGATTCGGGAATGTACAGTGTACCGATGATCCCAAAACAGAGGATAAACATTTAATAGTTTTTCATAATTAGAAAGCAGAGGCGCGATTACCAGGAACCATATTGGACATGCTGGAACACTTTATATATACATACATGGGCAGAAAAAAATAAGTGTAATTCATATTCAACTCATTCTCATCATTTTGTGAAATATAGTATAAAAAAATTGTACTTAATGATGAATTCTAATAGTTAATACCTGTTGGGCCGTGTTAACCGTTTGGAATAATGAAAATTTATACATTCATGTAAATAGGAAACTCTTTAATGTCGATTGACATTAACAATGGAGTGTTTCCAAAATGGAAACGAAATAATTAAAAATCATTGTCAATCGTAACATTTTAAACAGTATAGCTAACAATATTTTAAGAAATACATTTATTTTCATTAAAAGTAGATTAATTTATGAATAATAATTAGTGCATTTATATAATATGAGCTGTGCTATGTGCAATAGATATAATTTATATCATAATACCTCCAATTTTATCTCTAAAATAAGATACATCCTAACTAAATGGCCAGGCAAAGATTTTCTTCGTCCAAAAGTAAAGTCATATTTATTTCCCCATAATCCAATTTATAATTGCGTACCTACATGTGTCTGTACCCAGTATATGGCAGATTTTGTTAATATTTTTATTGATGAGTTTTGTATCCAAAGCAAGTAACTTCTGGTGATGTAGCTTGTGGTTAAGTGGAACCTAGAGAAGCCAGCGAATGATTAATTAAGATCGTACTTGTTATACAGACAAGTATAATTGTTTTCCACTGTTTTGACAAACTCAAAAGTAAATTATACGAGTAAAACCACCTCATTTGAGCTATATCCAGGGTTAATATATCCGCAATAATTCAACTTGAGTAAGAGTTTTATCACACTTGACCGTTACGCTTTAATTATGGAACCAATGAACTATTTCAATGGGATGTGGTGGAACCTTTTTGAATTAATTTAAGAAAGATCTGAATAATTTTTCGGAGAAATTTTAAAAATTGGCTAGGGTTTCGCACTCAAATTTTCACAGGAACTGAAATGAAGTTAGTGTCGAAAATGATTTTGTGTTGGATTCGAGGTTGCAGTTTAATTATTTATGATTATCATTCCAGAGCATCGCCTGTATGTGGAAGCGAGAGATGAAGATGGCAATGGTTTGCGTGCCACGGTGCCCTTAACCATCAAACTTCTGGATATCAACGACGAGGTGCCAATTTTCAGTCGACCCGCCTATGAGTTTTTTCTTGACAGGGACGGGAAAAACTTCACATCCGAAGCATACGTTGAGGTAAGATATTGATTTTCTTGGGAATGGCCAATGTTGCAAAAATGGGTAACAAGTAAAACTCTTAACGTGAAAACTGTGTCTAGACTATCATCAGAATAGGTACACTGATTAGAGAAGGATTTTAAATTGTAAATTCGGTATCTCACTTCAAATGTCTTCATATTTTTTTTATTAGGTAATATACCGGTTAAGGTAGGTTTTTGGATGGACACAGCTACCAAATCAATATTTTATTACTCCTAACACAACACAAAATCCAGTATCCTACTCTACATCAGCTCCCTCTTCATCTCCGAGTACTTTCTTCCTCCCTTCATCCCGTCCAACATCCCTATCCTGTTCCTTCCATTTCCACGTTTGCCTAACATTCTCCCCTCTATTATAGTCTTCAACATCCCACTGCCGATCAGTACGCCCCTCTTCCATTTTTCCTGCCTCCATAGGATTTCTCCCAACAAACTCCTCTCTTCGCCCACCATACCAAGTACTTCCTCATTTGTTCATATATTCAATCATATCTTCATATATCTAATCATAAATAATTTTTAAATATCTTTTTTGAGGTGATGTGAGCATGCGCCTGCAAATATGATGCTAATTTCTAGAATTTAGCAAACAATGCTAACCTTGATCTTGACGCACCAACGCAGCTGACTGGGTTTTCTGCGCCCAGACGCACAGGCCGTTTCTTTGTATGGTCGTGAGAGCCCACGTTTTACGATTCTGCCATATTAGTGATCGCTTCAAACAATAGAGAAATAATACATTTAGTTTATGTCGTGAAGTTTTAACAAATGCTGATATTTTCATCGTACTACAGAAGCGGAATAATTTACTCTCGATTTGTTTCTAAATTTGTCAATTATTAAAGATTACCAAGCCACACATGATTGTTATTGGACGAATATGATTATGTCTTCATGTGGTCTAAGGTGGACAGCTGCGTTAGCACATGCAATTGTTTATTGTTTTGAATAAAAATAAACAGAAAGTTGAAGAAAATTTAATTATCATTCCAATTTATTTTATGATTTTTAGACCATGATTGTTACGTTATTCCTCGAAAAAAATTGATAGAGTTATTTTTGTCGCGATTTCCTGCCAGAGGTGACTTAGCAAAAAATGTATTTTACCAGCGGTCAAATTTCCAAATTCATATTATTTCCTGCTCGTATAACAACGAGGGTTCATTGCAAAATGATTAATTTAACGAATTTTTTATTAATAAATAAATCTAAGAATAAACTTACTGTGGTACACCGGTTTAAAATCTAATATTTACGTATGTATGTATCTTAGCAATACCATCATAGTACGCTTACTTGCCTTCCATTGCCCTGCCAACTTTTATTCTTCCTCCACCCCTTTATTTACTCCACCTTATTTGGAATGTATAATTTCCTCTTTCCGTTTTCCTTCTCTGATTCATTAACATCTTTTGATATTCACACCAACCATATTTTTCCTTACATTTTACATCCTTTCAAACACAACTTCATCTATTTCTTCACGGTAGCTTGCACTGCATCGTTCGTCTTCGACCCTATCCAGGTCATATTTTTATTCTCCTACGTGCCAACATCTCAAAAGCCACCAATCTTACCATCATCATCTTTCCTCAAACACCAAGATTTTGAAACATACAAAGCAACGCTCCGTATCAAAGATTTTCCATACCTTTTCATTACGTCTTAACATAGAGCCCTGTCATCAATTCCTTTCTCTTTGTAAGCTCTAAGCTCTCCTCTTGCTAACGACATTTTTGCTCTTATAACCTGGGAGTATTCGTCTTCTTTCTTGTTTTAATGCCTCACCACACAACCGAAGGTTTACCAAGAAGTCTACTAGCACCACGAGGAGTGTTAAATGAATGGTTACGAGAGAATAATCAGATTCGTTTGAATCTTATCGTTCAAAGTATTATTAAGACACAACACTTTTGCCAGTCCCAAGAAGAATGACTTGAAATTAAGGCATTGGAATATAAATTAAATAATGGTTTGAAAACACCTTTTCCTAAGAGGTTAGCTGACAATGAAACTGTATCAATAATGTTCACCATGCACAACAATGTTCAGCGTCCTCTGCAACTCATTTGTTTTCCAATAATGGCCATTCATAGTGGCCTATTAATTCATTCCAATATGTTTTCAGCAAATGGTTTTATACCAGGGAATGAGTTTTCCCAATTATTTCTTCGGCCTCAATGGTGCTGAATCTCTTTTATTATTATTATTTATTATTTACACAATTACGTTGCAATTAGGCGATTTTCCTGGTGGCAACGGTCAAGTTTGGTCACAGATAACTCTTATAACGAATCAATGCCTTCCATTACTCATTCAGATGTCGCCAATTCAATTTCTGCGCGGTTTTGGGTATCTGTGATAGTCTGTGTTAAAACTGTCGTATTTTTAACCAAGCAAAATAGCCAAAACTTGTAATTCTTTGGATTATTTGTGAAATAATGAATATTTTCACGCCAAAGAATGCGCTTTACAGATGGGTTCATGTTTATTAAATTATATTTTTAGAGAGTTAGGATTATATTTTTAAAGAGGCTTCAAGTGTCAGTTTTGCTTCTTATTTTCATGTATCAATGACGTATTATGAAAATTAGTCTGAAAAACCATTCATATTAGTTAGTAAGCATGCTTGATGGGAATATATAGTTTTTCAGCACTATGAGAGTTTTATTAATTTTTGAAACGTTCTCTCAAGCTTATTTTGGATTGTTTCTGACGAGCCAAATATTTTATCTGTGCGATTTCGGCTGTTTTATTCCCGCAAAGTATGGTTGAAATATCCCGCAATATATCATGCAAAAAAAGTTGGTAGGTGATGTTATGTAAATGATATTACGGTTCTTCTTTCATTTGACTCTTCACATCAGTTTTCATGAGAACGTCGTGTATCTCAAAGTAACCGTAATTCTCTGATAGTAGTCCACCACTGCCGTAGGGCATGTATAAAATATTGGATTTTAAATTCCAATTTTTATAAAAAAGTGACTCAAGATGGCTTGATTTAACCAACGCCAATTATTAGAGGGCAATAGAATCACAATATAGAATAATTTTTATCAAAATCACATAAAAATGACATCTCTAAGTCCCTTAAGGTCAAGAAAAAAAACTTAACCAAGGAGCAAACCCATCAAATAATTTTTTTAATTAAAAAGCCTGGCCCTTTATGGTTTATCCGTGATGCTGGCATGGAGCAAACCTTAATTCTAACCGTGACCTCCAGTCCGTTAGTCATAAGCGTTTCCTGGGAAAATTCACGTGAAATTTGGTGATACCTGGATGGCAAAAATAACAATCATCTACATTATTACATTAATGAAATGGGATAGGGAACTTTACGTTGGGAAAATTTAAAGTAATTTTTACGGCAAAAGTCTTGCTCCAGCTTGAGGAAGGATGAAATCACTCCACCCGAGTAGTTTTCTCTACAGCTGCGCCCAAAATAATATGACTTATCGAAATCAAAGCTTTGCGCTGTTTTGGGGCACCTCTCACCGTCTCTCTTTCCCACTCAGTCCCCTCAGCCATCGGTTCCTTCTCCTCCTCCGACCCCCATCACTCCCACTCGTCCTCCCGACGAGTTCTCTCAGCCGACCGGCCCATCCCATGAGAATGTCTCCCGCATACCTCCACCTATCTACGCTCCCCCACCCCTCCTCACTATGGGTTACCCTTTCTGGAAACCGTAAACGGATAAATCAAACAGTTCCCTTCACTCAAAACCTTTTAATTTTGTGTTCCCCCACACACACCCCCAAAACGAACCCTTAGCAACCCTCCATAGAACTCCACAGTCTCCTCACGTCCCCCTCCCCCTTCCTAGTTCCTCCTCCTCCTCTTTTACCCTCCTCAAACCCTTACTCTTCACCTCCAAGGAAAATACTTCCCACCACCCCAATTCCCATTCCCTTTACCAGAGGCCTCAAAATGTAATTAACTTTTTAACACTCTCCCCCAACCTCACACCATCATCTCTCCTCTTCCCCAAACGCCTCTCTCTCTCTCTCGGAATGGTGCATGGAGTTGGAGGGGGGGAGGGTGGGAATGGATACGGTAAATGGGGGAGAGGGGCGCGAAAGGAGAGCTCTTGGGGGAAGGATACAATTTTGTTTTCTCCGTTCGTCAGCTCTCATTACGGGTTTTACGGTCGCTTTGTGTGAGTCAGTTGTTTTGCGTTGAAAAATAGGGAAAGTGGGTATTTGTGTTTCGAAGTGAGAGAGAAAAGGATGTGCGAGGTGGGGTGGGGTTTATAGTATAAATGTTGCATGATGAGCAGAAGAGTGAGGCGTAGGCCCGTAGAGGCTTCATCATTGAGGCATAACCCGCCAGATTTCGAAACTCGGGACAGGAAGAATCCTCGGGTTCGCAAAGGGAAAACGGTGATGGGGTAAGGAGATTTCAAGAGGGTTTACCGCAATCGGTGCTTCCCTGCTAACGCACTATGGCTTTCTTGCAAAATATATTTATCCTAGTTCTGGTATTATAAGACGTACAAGAAAAAACGGAAATCCTGTTCCTATCCTTTATACTATCACGAGGCATACTCGATGAGTAAGGGCCGTGTGGTCATAAAAAAATAGATTCATTGAAAAAGGTTTTTTACTGACGGTTTTAGTAATCCACAAACCTACTTCTTTTTTTACATAATCGCTGTTTACTCCTAAGCACTTTTCATTACGCAGCACCAACTTCTTGTATCCCTCATTATAGGTGTTGACCACCTGGAAATTGAACCAGTTGATAACGGCAGTCTTGTGTTCCTCGTCATCTTTAAAATCTTGTCCACCAATCCACTGTTTAGAACGCCATAAAAGGAAATAGTCACTAGGCGCAAGGACAAGTCATCTCCACCTGGTCGATAGTGGTCCAAAAATGGTCCTTCCCCTGGTCATTCTTTTCTCTTTGTCTTGATCACTTAGTAATTTCAGTACCCACCTTGCGCACAATGTGTGATATCCGAGCTTTTCCGTTACATTCGTGTAAATAGTGGTATGTCCAACTAGAGGGAATTTAACAGCCAGGATTCTTATCGTCATTTTTTGATCACATCGCAATTCTTGGTTCACTTGTTGAACGATTTCACCGGTCTTGGCACTGGGTCTCTCACTCCACTCTGCATCATACACATTTTTAAGGTATTTCTTGAAGTATTACCACCATCGTCTGACCTCTTTATTATAGCTACAGGTCAATAAACCAGGCACAGCACTTGTATTTCACCTGCTGCCAATACTTTGGGAGACAAAAATTGAATCACATCACACACTTTGCACTGGCGGGAGCAATGATTTTCACTGATATTGTTATCCACAATTACTGCCAGTGGATCAGAACTAAAAATTCATTTGCTGTGGACACAATCAATACATGTGACCGTTTACGTCAAACTTTATCCTGACCCGAAAGTACTTAATCGTAAAATGGCCCTTATTTTTTTGAATATGCCTAGTATTTATTTTTTTGAGCAACTGAGAAATCTCTCTAAATTAAACAATTGTGGGAGCTGGCACATCACGCGATGGTCGCGGGAAAACGTTCTTGAAAGTAAATGACAAATTTTATTCAAGCAGAAAAAAAGATTTATCGGAGATCTACCACAATGAATGAGGACCACAATTTTACAGGAATACAGAAATATTGAGTGACACTGAGCAAATTCAATCATTTCCTTTCGTAATTCCTTTCTATTTCCGTTTTGGAACGCCAACGTTTTAATGTGCGTTATTAAATTTTAACACACACACACACACTCTCCTCCCTCTCCCTACCCTCACCAAAAAAACCCCTCTGCAAAACTCGACAAACGTGCATCCGATAATCTCACGACGAACGCACAGAAATAAAAAAATTCTCTGTGAGACATACATTAATTACGTTCATCAATTAAACAAATGCGCGAATAAACCGTCTCGTCTATCCGTGACTCGATGAAATATTAACTGGAGAAAAAATACATTAATTCGCACAATTAGGAGCCTGAAAAAATGTCTATAAAATATGAATGCGGAAGTTAAATAAGTAATGGAACAAATGAAATGTGTGAGGTGTTGATAAAATGAGAAAGAAAACAATTTCAAACAAGCAAATAAAGTTAAGCGAAAATACGTTAGTTTGCGAGAATAAACGAACTTGCATGCATGGGAATAATGCATAAGGACGAACGCGAAATTTTGTCGACATACGAAACAAAAACTTGTAAAATGGTTGAAAAATATGCTACATTTTTTTTCTTTCACCTCCACTCCACTGTATTCCTATGACCTCTCCCTACATCTCTCATTGCATGTCCACCTACATTATCTTACTTTGCCATATGCCATCCCTTTTCTCTCCTCGCACCCTGTACACTTCTTCCTCTTCCTTTCCAACCCACTACCCAACCCCTATAAACCCATCACCCCTGCCGGTTCACGCCCTCCTCGCCTATCCCTCCCCTACTCACCCTACACACTCCCAAACTCCCACTCCCAGCGCTAATTGTAGAGTGTTGCTTTGTGGAGAGGAATATTCGCCGCAGACCCATGGCGCGAAATGAGGAAAATTACTTTTCTCTCCGACCCTTTTACCCTTCATAAGCATCTCGTTTTACTCCATGGGGAACCCTTTTTACTCTCTTTCCCACGTCATCCTTCTCCCGGACACCCTCCCTACCCCCAAAAAACCCTCCCCTTTCGACTTAACCCTTTTTCTCTCGTTCCCTTTAACCCTTCCATCTTCCTCCCTCCTTCCATTTCCCCACTCCTTGCGTGGTATCCCTGAAAAGTGTCCGTCCTCCTTTTAATGTCTCCCTTTCCCTTCCGCTCAACGAAAACGCAGCCTTCCCACTCTCAGCGCTTAAAAATAATTAAACAAAGTTTTGGCGCCAGACTTGGGCTTTTCTTTCTAGTTAATTTTTTATTTTCTTTTGGAAGAGAAATAGGGGGGAGGAGAGAGGGGGAGGGAGAAGGTTGCCACCGTTTTCCGTTCAGTTTTAAAGACCCATCGTGTTGGCGGTTAATTTTGTAGCCTCCTTACGAATAGAACACCCCAAAACGTATACAATGTGGTTTTAATTTAATGTTTTGCAATTTATTTTTCGATCAAAAAATTTTCCCCGTTGAGGACATGGGTTTTTTGACTCGACAACGATTTGAGTCAACATTTCAGCATGTCTCGCGCAAATATACCATGCCCAAAATATTGAAATGAACAAAGGATTCATGTTAGCATAAAATTGTAAAATGCAGCTCAAGAGTTGAAGCGATGTTATTCGTTGAAGATTTTTGATATATTTCTATATTAGTCTAGAATTCATTGGAGTCTGCGCAACTTCAGTGATAAACGATTGCAGGAAAAAATATCAGGTAGCAAATTGACGGAACATATATATATATATACACATATATATACATATATATATATATGTATGTATATATATATATACACATATATACATATACATATATATTTATATACACACACACGAGGGTCATCCGGAAAGTAGTACCCGTTCGTGCCGCATGAAGTGCTGACGACGCGAGTAGCCGCTGGACGAGGTCAGATAGCTTCAGTGGCTTGTCTGCCTTCTCTGAGCCAAGTTGCGTGACGCTAGCATTGCCTGTGTTGTTTCTGTGATTGTTTACAATGTTTAAAAAAATTGAGAACGCCGCCAGTTGTGAAGTGAGGGCAGTGATTAAATTCCTCAATGCAAGAAACGTTCGCCCATGTGATATTCATCGCCAATTAAAGGAGGTGTATGGAGACAATGTAATGGACGAGTCGTCTGTTCGGCGGTGGTGTCGCAACTTCAACATGGGGAGGGGGAACACACACGACGATGAGCGTTCGGGGAGACCGTCTGTCATTACAGACCAACTGGTGAGCTCAGTTGACGAATTCGTGAGGAACGATCGGCGCGTCACAATTGATGACATCTGTGAGCATTTTCCCAATGTTTCTCGAACAATTGTTCATGAAATTGTTAAACACCATCTGCATTATGCAAAAATTTGTGCAAGATGGGTCCCTCGCGTATCTCAATGAGCTGGCGGCGAAGGACTATGCAGCAGGAATACAGAAACTTGTCACACGTTATGACAAATGCCTTAATTTGCTTGGAGATTATGTTGAGAAGTAGTTTAAAGTATCCTCTTTCAAATAAAATTTTTTATGTTTGTTAATATTTACTTTTGTGTCTTTATTTCACGAACGGGTACTACTTTCCGGATGACCCTCGTATGTATGTATGTATATATATATATATATATGTATATGTATATATATATATATATATATATATATATATATATATATATATATATATATATATGTCGAATGGTTAAAATAATCAAATGTATTTCCAATGGCCATATTTTTCGTCTGTTACTCAAAAGTGGGTAAAAACCATTTTTAGTATTTAGCACTCCAGTAATCAAAAGAATGTCCTACGATTTCGAATTATTTTTCAGTAAAACTATCCTGAAAAACCTCTCAAAATAAAAAATTATTTTTCAAGGGCAAATTTTTTCCAGTCTCAAGAATACAAAAAAATATAAAAAACTTAATTGTCAAAATTGATAATTTAAAACCAAAATTGGTTCTCACCTTAAAAAGGTAAAATATGTAAAGAATTGAAAACAAACAATGAGTGATGCGTGTCAGAGCATATTTTTTTAATATTTCTAGGAAAAATGTTCGTAGGAACGAATTTTTTTGATGTAATATATTTACCACATCCAATGAAACAGGGAAAAAATATAATGAAAGTTGTATTTCAAGTAAATAATATCCTACATCAGATAGAACACCAAACTATGGACTATTTGGCTGTCTTTGTTGATGAAAAGTGTAGTGCTGACGGTCTATTTCTCTCCACCTCCATTCCCTACCTCTTAGTGAATCACCCAACGATACCTAACAGTGCAAATGAATTAAGCATTCGATTGCCTGATCTAATATCTATAATTGCTACTGTTGAAACTAACTCTTTCCTTATCTGATTCGATATCGTTACCTGAAGCAAATTCCTGGCACATGCTCAATTTTACGAAAGCTGCATACTAAGATGTTATAGTGCTGAAGACTAAGCCGTATTTGAAATTGTAACTTATGAAACGTATGGAAGGATAATAGCTGATTGACAAGATATTCGCAGATGCAGATACAGCGCACTAATTAAATCAAAACAAAGGTCATGAGTTTTCAAGAAAGGCTAAATTACACGTTGAAATTGGAAGGCAAAAGCAAGAGCAAATTGAAATATTTACCTATTTTAGAAGTTTTACGGATTAAGATGATTAAATTTAATATTGGTGGACATTAGGAGAAGAAAACCTCAGGCAAAAAACTCTCAAAAGGAAAAGATGGTTAATTGCAGGAATGTAGAGTAAAAATAAAAAAAGATACAAAGATTCACTTACAGTGAAAACAAAAATATTAATGGTTGAAAGGAGGGGAGATTTGCAAGGCGAGGAATTATGGGAGTCGTTAATATACGATGAGAAGAATTCATTATAGGCTTTTGAGACGTGGGTTTTGAGAAGGATGGAAAAATTTGCATAGTTTTCGGCGTTACATGTTGGAATCCGAACAAAATTATGAACAAATAATAACATATTTTCATTATGTATTAATTTAATCCACGGCCTTAGTAAAGGTGATGTAATACATTTAAACCGGCCAAGGATTAAATCGATAGCTAGGGGAAAAGAGTTATTATTTATATTCGATGTTTTCAGGCTTAATTTTGAGAAAATCAATTATCACTGAAGTAAAAAAAATAATGTATCTTTCCACCCAATTTTTTTAAGTACGACTATTTTCAACGCATTGGCGTTATCCTCAGCTACCTGGGTTTGGAACTAAATCATAAAAACATTTTCGGTGGTAATACTTAAAATATCATGTTTTGTGTAAAAACTTGCTAAAGTTTATCTAAAAGTGGTTGCAGATATGGTAAAATAAATACAAGGTTTGCATAATATGTATCGGTGACAACTCTTTCCTGATGCGTGCATAAAGTGCTGAATTCAGACCCTGAGTAAAGCGTGCGCATGATTGGAGATCGTATTGGCATTCACAACATTATTGCTGAGAATTTGGTGGTGGGAAAGATCTGAGCGAAACTCGTCCCAAAGGTCTTGGCGGACGACCAACATGAGAGTGAGATGTCTACTTGCAAAGACCTTCTGCAGTGACATCGAGACGATTTCCCAACCCTATTACAATCCCGACTTGGCCTTAAGAGACTATTTCCTATTCCCAAAAGTTAAATTCTCCCTCAAAGGACACCAACATAGGACTCTAAGTACCGTCAAAGAAGCCTGTACGCGTACCCCTAAGGACTTTCCGGATTCCGGGGTCTACCAGGGAGCCTTTTAGTCGCTGGAAAAGCGTGTCGACCCTCAAGGGATTTACTTTAAAAAATTTTGAGGTATTATGCAAGGGTATGCTGAAGAGTAATGCACACATGCTTGTAGGGCGCAGAGGAAATAACCTTCAGAAGTGTGCCGGGTGGTACGTGGAAGTAACATTTCGTCTCAATGAGCATGCACACGTTTGAGGTCGTTGCGTTCATCCAGCTTATTTCGCAAAGCGGATGCATGGAGACGTGTTCTAGTGCTATGTGAACGCAAGTTAAACAGCGTGCTGTTATCGAATTTTTAACTGGTGAAAAAGTGACTCCTACTGAGATAAATCGTCATTTAAAGGCTTTTAATTGTGACGACGCTGTTAATAGGTCTACTGTAAATTAGTGGGTAGTAAAATTTCGTATTTGCGAGCCTGGGAAAGCCGAAATTGTTGATGAAACACGCAGGGGACGTCCGATCACTTCCATAGACGATATACCTGTATATCGCAAAATTGCCGCAGATTTGATTCAAAATGACCGGCGAATCACTGAAAAACGTATCGCAAATCAAATTGGAATATCCAAGGGAGAAGTTTGTCGTGTTAAAGTCAGCGTGGTGCCCATAATCTTGCAACATGACAATGCTCGTCCAAACGCCTCGCGCGCAACTGGAGAGGATCTGCGAAACCTGATATTTGAATCGATTCCATACCCTCATTCCCCCAATCTTGCTCCCTGCGATTTTTATTTTCTTCCTCAGTTCAAGAGACACCTTAAGGGTAATCATTACACCTTGGACGATAAGGTGAAGGCAGCTGTCAAGTCCTGGATTCGAGAAAAGTCGGACGAGTTTTTCAATGGCGGAATGAAAAAACTTGTTACACGTTGGGAGAAATGTGTTAGCCTTAACGGTGGCTATGTTGAAAAATAAATATCTGATTTTGAAACCTGAGAATTATGCTTTGATAAAATTATTGCCCGATCTTGCTATTTGTTTTTGTTCGTGCTCTACAAGCATGTGTGCATCATTTTTCAGCCTACCCTCGTAGCAATGTCTAAAAGAAATCTATTTTTCCGAAACTTTTCCTGATACGTTTATGCAAACCATGTATTAACCAGGGGCTTTTATATAATTTCCACCTGATTTTACATTAATTTTATTTTTATAACCAAAACCTGTGTTTTGTTTATTTTACATTTTAGGCCGTCGACAAGGATTCAGAACCTCCGAATAACGTCGTGAGATACGAGATAGTCAGCGGTAACTACGAGAACAAATTCTTCATCAACGAAGTAACCGGTAAGTATGTGTCTCATCTTTGAGGGACAAAGGTATAAAAATTCACTCGTTTTCATAAATCATGTAATTTATTTACACAGGGATATTACGAATTGTATTAAATTATCTTTGAAGTAATTAATAAAATCTATCAGGAAGATATGATCGCAGGCAAATTTAAGAATGCGTTAAAAAATCAATTATGTGTGTGATAAAACAGAATTAACAGTTGATATAGAGTATTTGTTAAAATTATGTTAAATCGTCAATTCTACTTCAAATATATAAAGCTGGAATAAAAAGTGAAATTCCTCAGGGAAAAGATGCTTTCAACAAAAACAAAAAATATTAATCTCCAAAATTATCATCTTTGAAATTATGAAAAGGTTTCTTAAGACGTGCGGAGCGAGCGTGGCATGATATGATTCTTGAACTTAGGAGAAATAAGAAGAGAAATATTGAAACCTACTTGAGATATAGTGTTAAAAATTGCTACTGAAAATCAAATTAACCGATAAGATTTCTAATGAGGAAATTTCCTGAAGAAAGAACGAGAAATTTTGGGAATCTATTGTGAACAAAAAACTCCTGCTTATTGGAGATTCAATAAGACATCAAGAACTCTTAAATTGATTCTAAAACTAGAATGGTATATAGAATGGCATCGAAATCAGCTTGGAGGACCAAAGCTACAATTTACAGAGCAGTTTATAAAAGGTGTAGAGTGAAGGAATGATGAAGTGATGAAAAGCAAGGTGGAGAAACGTGAAGAATAAAGGGTAACTATCAACCAATTTTCTGCCAATCAATTATCAAATCGACGAATAGGCGGAGAAAGAAACATTTTTTCAGTACTTTCTGCAGGCGAGATAGGATGTCATTAAAATTTTCAATCATACACAAAAAGTCTCCGTAAGCAATTAAATTTGATGAGTAAGAATCGTTATTCGGGAATGTGCTGAAATTATTAGCCAGCAATTAATTTCCATTTGATCGCACTTATTCAAACTAATAAGGCCATTAGAAATTGAATTTCTAAGGGACATTTTCAAATTTGGGCGACGTAACAACGCTCATTGAAGTGGAAAACAAATCAATTACTCTTGTTTAGATCTGAGTAAAATTGCGAATTTCTCCCATCTTATGCAATCGATTCGATAAGCTACGAAGGACGGGAAAAATATATTGTCAATTAATCCATAGAGTCTAATTTCAAGACAAAGAGTTCCTCGCCCTTAAGTAGTATTCTGCTGTCCTCCTCAACACACCCTCGTGACGGAAGACCCGCTCGCTGCCTGTCACATCAAACAGTTTGGAAAGAGGAGAGAAAACCTCTTCATTTTTTTTTTGGGAAGATGTTCTGGAGAGAGAGAGAGAAGGAAGGAGGGAGGGAGAGGGGAGAAAGGAGAGGGAACGTAAAAAAAATCCCGGAGAGTTATGAGCTGACAAAACACAAACACTGGGCGTTCGCGCGTCCCGAAAAGAAAATGTACTCCCAGTATTTTCCCTCCCCTCTGCTGTGTTTGCGTCAGAGATGAAGGTACGCAGTGGTGCGGAGACATCCGTGTTTCAGCATTTTTTTCCATCCGTCACAGGCATCTTCTTCTGATGTCTTTTTTTCTCCCCCCTCCCACCTAACCTTTCTCTCTTTCCGCTACGGTTCCGTGACGTCTAAGCTCGTGATAAGGAAAGGGCACACGCCCCGTGGCTCCTCCAACCTACCTCTCCCACTCCTCCTCGAAAGCTTTTCCGAGATGAAAGCAATGAACCGTGTCCCGAGGCATGAGCAGGCTAACGGTAAATGATATCGGAAACCTAAGGAGCTCCACCTAAAAGGGGATTCCACGGGATGTTTTTACTAGGATTTCGGAGCTCTCTTAACATCTTATGATCCGAACTCGTGTTACTATGGTCTCAAATTGGACGCATCGGTGATGTTCTCCTTTGGTGATGTGGAAGAAATATTCGGAAAATCATGCCATAAAATAAGTTTGAGGTGGGTTTTGACCCATGGAAGGACTTATCTTTTTTTTGGGTTGTGTGAGATTACGGATATTATAAAACGTTGCTTGAGAATTGCGCAGCCATTGGCCTTCAGCGGCATTGACAGGGGAATGACCTGTCTGGGGTTACCTAAGTAGTATGAAGACTGGGGGGCTGAATCGGATCGACCGTTTAAACAATATACGTTACCGGTGGACAGCGATGACTTCCACGTATTATAAAAAAATCTGCTGTCACGTTAAAACTTGAGCGTACTTGTGACAATGGAAAAAATTCAAAATAACGAAAATAATGCCATGAAAAAAATGGTCTCTTGTATTATTTTTAATGGTATGAAAACTTCACGCGCTTACTCTTTCAACTATTTTGTTAACCGTTTAATTAATGCAATGGACATATTACAATCGACATATAGCCATGACCATAGCCAAACTAACCATGTTTAATTAATAAAATATCCATCTATCAAATTAATTGAGTAATTGCTCAATCTAGAATTGTAACGAGATAACCACGATTCTTATTGCCTGCTGGAATGTTTACAGTAGTTTTATATACTACCATTTATTAAATCCAAGAGTTAGAACATGACTTCGTTCAGTTGTGTGAATGGTGGATTTGAGTAATGGGCACTTTTTACATAGATTTATATTTTCAAATATTTAAAAATACTATTTAGTTCCCATGAATAAAATCTATTCTGAATGAATTAACCAATAACAGGAAGTAAACAAAGTTCTCCATGAGTGTATGCAATAGATATAAAATGTTACATGATTCGGAAAACAGTGGTTTTTAAATTAATACTTTAGAAATATAATTTTAAATTCATATAAACAGTAGCTTTCTCAATTATCAGGTACCTTATTTTTGCGAAATATAATTTTTCGACCTCATTAATAAAAAAAAGTAGAGCCTTAGAATATATGTATTAATGCACTCTAGTGAGTCTATCGTTTTGTCAAGTTACATGTTGAGTGAATTTGAACTAGAGGAAAAAGAGATTGCAGTTCATTTTGGATAATCAAAACACTTGCATTTTTGACGGAATAAATTTCTGTTTGATAAATGTCAAGGGCAGCGATGAATATTTTTCCCAAATTTTCTGCTCTCCACATTTCCCCAGCAGAGGAATTAAAAAAATACGCATTCGTCTAGGGTTTTAATTTAGCTTTAACAATTACCAGCTGTACATATTTCCGAATGAGAGAATAGAAAAAAGGTATTCGCCTAAGGTCAAAATTTAGTTTAAAGAGCGCTGGAAAGAAAATTGGTTGAAAGAAAAATCGGTCATAAAAAATTCCAATAGCAGTAAATACTACATCTTTTGTGTAAAAAAATATAGTGACAGTTATATACAAATCAAAGAAATCTTTAGATTTGAAAACCTGAAAGGAACACCCATTTCTTTAATGCCAAAGGTGATATTTTACACTCGGAAAGGCATTACGTTCCCTTTTATATTCATAAATTTTTGTTTTTTTTTTCTAAGCAACATTTTTTTATGCATCATTCAAAACCTGATATGAAAAGAATAATTCATAAAATAGTTATTTATCATTGTTAATTAGTTTACGTTTTCAATACAGGAAAGGTTAATAAAAATAATTGCATTTAATTTAAAATATAACGATTAACTTCAATCCCCAAAAATGCTTAACACTTTACTTCCTTTTTTAAAAGCTATTTTGAAGCAATTTAGAAGCATTATAAATTGTAGTATCGAATTTCCCAAGTGCATATTTATCAGTGAAATATGCGTATGATTATGAATGTTTAGAGAGGGAAACAGTGAGATTCTTGTCACTGGGAAAAGATTATGTTTTTATTACGAAAGCGGTATGATTGAAGGGTTCTCCTTGGAAGTTTGGGATTGAAAATTGAAGGAGATGAAGTCTCATTTAGGTACCAGTGTGAATATCTATGTACTAATTCAAGAATAAAGTGGAATAATAGCATTTTATATTGTTACTTCGACTAGAAAATATCAGATTAAAATATACGGCTAAACTTATTTTTTTAAGTTGATTTTTCTTTTGTAATTGATTTATGGTCAGATTAAAAAAACTTATTACGCTTCTCAGTATAAGTAAAAATATAATCACAGGTAATCATAGAAATTCCTACTCTATAGAAACTAATGGAAATTCCAGTCGGAGAAGTAACTTTTTGGCTCAAGTCCTTTATCACAATCATAATAAGTAAATGCTGGACCAACGATTTTCATTGAAGGATACAAATATTAACATGGTGAGTTTTCAATAGTATTAAAAAAGCAATCTCTACGACCAGCCCTACGTTAATTTTCAAATGTAAAGATTTGTCTTATTAACAATGTACAGAGGAATTTCTCCGTGAAGGAATCATTGAGTGGTAGTAGATATTGTTTCATTACACAAAAGAAGGCTTCTAAATGGGTCGCTGTTTATTTTTTAAGGTCGTATAACGCTCAGGGAGCCGCTGACCAAGGACGACGGATTGACCAAATCAAGACGGAGGCTGAAGCGACAGTCTGGTGCACTGGGAGAGGAGGAAGAGGAGAAGGTCATCATGCTCAACGTACGCGCATACGACTTAGGTAAGTGTCCTCAGGGTCCATTTCTTTAATGCACAATGCCTGGACACAACGCGAGAATGACCTGCAATTTTTAAATCACTTTTCTCTGCAGAATCCGGGTAACATAGATACAAAATAACATCAAGTTTCTCATTGAAATCTAACGTACGATGAAAAGGTTTTCAATTCAGCTTGGAGTATCAATCTAAATAATACAATAATAAAATAAATAATGCATGGATAAATAAAGTGTTACAATATATGTTTTGCGGTTTTTTTTAAAACCACTTTGATTTTTCAAGATAAAATTTAATAAAAACGACGATGAGTGTAAACAGACTAAAACAATGCTACTTACGCACGTATATTAAGGGTCATATATAAGATGGTAAGGGTCATATCCAAAAGAAAAACGTAGTACTGTACCCTAAGAGGTCTCCAAGAGCTTAGAGGCTCCTAATGTTACGGACGTAAAATTTATCATGTGTTATTCCAGACTTGGGAGTTCCAGAGGAGTCTCCTACACACGAAATCATGAATGAGGTTGACGTAGAAGACTCCTCAGAGTCTCATAGCGCACAGAGACGACTATAAATAAAGACCTAAACCAGAGTTTCAAGTGCCTTCATAAATCCCATTATACAAAGACTAAACATTTGAGTGAATTACACTGAATCAACGGTATATTTACAAACACAAAGGAAATTATTCTTGATTTTTGACATGATATAGCTTGGCTCCTTTTCTTGAAAAATGTTTACTGTCTGGAAATAATTCGGATGCAGTATTTTAGAAGTTTTAAGTATAAATGTAAAGCAGCCATTGGGTAATAAACTTCATTGTAGTTATTAAAATATTGTTTGTATGTGATGTGGACGGCATTTTGTACGTGATGTGGAAGTTTGTTTGCATGCAATGTGGAAGTGTCATTGTATGTAAAAATATTTTGTCTCTTATCTGTTTTTACAGAGCGTGTATGTATGTAATTTTCGTTTGAAGGGTTATCTTTGACCAAAATTGACCGTTGCAACCAGGAAAATCGCCTAATTGCAACGTAACTGTAAAATAAAATGAATACTAAAATAAAATTAGAGAAAGGGAATGATATCAAAGGTCATTTGCGCCTTCTGAGATAGGTGGGTCATTTGGCAGTGTTAGGTTGATGATGCATTGAGGCAAGGGTGGAGATAAATGCGGCGTCGGCGATAATCTAAACGCAAAATGCCAAGAGGTCACAAAATTTAACGTCCCTTCCGACGGACGGCTTCCTCCACGTGAAGTGCTCTCCAAACAACACTCTAGTTGGACGTTTGTGTACTTAGGAAAAATCCTGCCACTGCCAGTATTCGAACTTTTGCTCTCTTGATGGGAAGCCAGTATAATAAACCACCACTATATCCCAACTCTTGTCACCGTCGTATAATGAATATATTTTTTATCAAAATAAAATATTGCGCCGCTCAAGCCTGGAATTGAAGTCAATTCAACCATCATTAGAGCCCTGTTAAGTGTGTCAGTGTCAAAATGTGTTGAGATAACCTAAACTTTAAAAGTGACGACAAAACATTGCCATAGTAGCATAGCGTATGACTTCCTAGGCTACTCAAGAGCCAGGAATAGACCATAAGTGTTGACAAAAATAATTGTTAGCAATGCTCTAAACGAGGTGACGAGCCAACATTTCCATTTCTTTCTGTAAGTGAGTGAAATATACTTTTGATTCGCACATATAAATTACAATAATAATAATGCATTCGAAGATCAGATGGAATCCGTTGAACTACTTCTGATATTTTGGACAAGGGAATCTATTGTATTATATTTGATGCAGAAAAATTTGCGCAAAATGTAACTCCATAAAGTATCCACTGAGATTTAAACTTTAATTATACATTTAAAAAAATTATATTCAACTTCGGAAACCTCTCCATTTCAACAAAATTCTACACAGTATAAAAATTAATTCAATTTTTGAGATTTAAATTATGCAGAAATATATTAACAAGAAAACAGACACGTTGAACGTTTGCAGTTTGCACCATGGTATAAAAAGTGAAAGATCAAGCATTTATATTCCTTCCTAACACTAATTAATACTCCTATTATTTTTAAAAAAATACAGATAGTTTCAAAGGGCGTCTTATTAACTGCAGTTTTACCTTAGGATTAAAGGTTTTGGGATATGTAAGTGGAAATGAATGGATTAATAACATGAACGAAAATAAATGAGATTACTAGAGGTTGTAGGGTAAGAGAGGATAAAAATGATGAGAGAAAGTTGAAAACGCGAAGGGTTGATGTATGGCATTTTGATTGGCAATGAAATATTGCAGGCTGTGATAAAGGGGAGAATTATAGGCAAGCTAGGTAGAGGAAGCAAAAGATTAGGAGTTGTGGACGGGTTGAAGGGAAGCAGTAAGAATGTGGATTCCTTTACCAGCAGACTGCATGTTTTGTAAGTTGGTGTTCAATGGTAAAAAATTAAAATGTTTCTCTCAATTTCAAGTAATATTTGTGATTTATATGATACTGTCATAAAATAAATGGTTGAAAAGTAACCTGTAATGCGGTTCCGTGTCTCGTACATAAGCTTCCCAAACCGAAACCCAGGGTTGATATCTCGGCATTGGATTGTTATTTCTGATGTACCCCAATCCCAACTTGGAGCGGTATTTGGAAAGAGCTTCAAGTTGTATGCACTGTCCGTTGGATGGTACGTTAAATTCTGTGACTCTTGAGAACTTTTCCTTCCTAGAGTCGGATAATGCCGACACCGGGTTGCTCTCTACCCTTCTTACCCTATCATTTGTAAACCGTACCTCCAAAAAATCACTCAACTGTACTTAGTGACACAGATTACCTCATGTGTCCATCGTTTGCACTGATAACTATTGCTGATAAAATTCTTATGGGTAAACCATTATTGAAACATGTACTTCTCTTTATAAGAATATTAATTCACAAAAGAAAATATCCTCAATGAGGCAATTTACTCCGTTTTCGGTGACAACCTGATTACTTCGTGAAATTCATGATTAGACCGAAGTACTCTTTATTTTCCGCTATCTCATTTCTTTGACTGAGATTGGACCCTAACATGCAGTTCAGTCCATTCTATCCAAGAGCTGCATTTGCCCCAAAGGCTCCCTCATTCGACTTTCAACGCGTCTCCCGAGTTGCTCCATTCAATTCGTCCTCCTCCTTTTGTTCACCACCTCGACCTCAATCTTTTCTTTCACTCTCTCCCTCCCACCCCCGCACCACATAACAAAGTTTCCCACGGAAGTTAATGCAGCTTCACTCTCCCACAGGTGTCCCCCACCGCTGGTCCCAAGCGGTGGTCAGGGTGTACCCTAGGGGCTCCAACGCCGGCAGCCGTTATGTCCTCTTCGTCGTGCCCAAGACCCCACTTGAAGTGGAGGCGGACAGGGAGCACACGGAAAAGATGCTGACGGAAATCACGGGTGGTAAGGTGACCCTGGTTGAAGTAAGGCCGCACCAGGACCAAACAAGGAAAGAAGGGGTAGACAGAACGAAGTGAGTGTGACTTTCATGGTACAAAAGTGCACGGAAACCCACCAAACGGTGCCAACATATTCATGTGGCTATAGGGAAAAGGGATATAAAAACAAATAACGTACGAACAAAAGGTCAATGGGTATAAGGTAAAAAGGTGCGGATACCAAGCAGAAAAATATTTCATTGACCGTAGCTAACCCACAGATCTTCGTGAGTCAGACAAGTTGAATATGTACACATAAAAATATGTAGTCACATGTTAAGTACAGTATCGTACATTCATATGTTAAGTACAGTATCGTACATTCATATGTTAAGTACAGTAACAATATGTTAAGTACAGAAGTTAAGTATAAGTTTCTGTACTTCTGTTTCTTCCGATGAAGACGGAGCTAAATTCCGTTGAAATTATCAAGAAATAACGTGTTCTTTTTATGTGTTCTAATATTGTTTGTTGCTCTAGGAAAACATGTAGAGGGCTAATAAATGGAAAATGATACCTGATCGACACAATTAGAAGCATCCTGTGATTTGGATGAGATTAAATTGATGACGTTATCTTCTCTATCCTCTTGCCTCCTACCCTCTTTACCACTAAGTTTTAAAACTTACAGCATGTCAGTTATTTCTAAACTCTGATTGACCTCTTTGAAAAACGTCATCTTCCTGCCCATTCCAAGAGATAAGATGGGCAACGATTGCCTTATAAATGAACTCAAAAGATTTTTTTCACATTTTTTATATTTAACTTGCAAAATATTCATACCTTGCCGAGTTATTCTATTATTAACGGCTTTTTTAGCTTTTAACAGTTGTTTGTGATGCTATTTTCCGAGCTTTTCGGTATTACGGTGATAATCCTTCATCATTGTGGTTTTTTTCGTTCTTCCTTGTCACCCTTTGCATTCCACCCTCACTTTTACCTGGTGTTGATAAATGTGGTCCCCGGCCATCTTTTTCTGCCCATTACTCTGACATGATTGTAAAACAGTGGAATTTTCTTTTGAAGCCATTCCGTAACAGACTCTTCCAAGCTCATATGATACGTTTATTTCATCACCATCGAGGAGCGCAACCATGTGAAGGGCAGTGTTCTCATATCGGGAATATTTTTGGATTTGATAATATTAAAAACTAATGATAATATTTTTTAATGATTAATGATTCATAGTACCGCATAATGTCAGGCTTAATTTCGCGGAAACTTTCCATATTGGAGAGAAATGATAATTAACAATTGTGATTTCCTCAATAGTCTTTTTATCCACACGTCCAGAGCTTCAGCACTTCGGGTCATCTTCAAATTTAGGATGAAGATGACAACTGAAGATGACGCGAAGTGTTGAAATCCGGGTCGCGTGAATGAAAATACTACGTAAATCACAATTGTTAGTTTTCATATCTCTGCAATCGTCCGCAGAATTCAAAAACGATAACTCATAGAAGTTAAAGATATTAATTGATATATAACTGAAATAATTTAAAAACTTATCTTTTCGCAAGCACACAATGATTTATTCCACTGGGTAATGAAGTCTTTAAAGTGGCGCGATAAGTTTAAAATTTAACATTACTTTAGATTTTTTATAGTCAAAAAAGTATTTGTCTCAATATTTTTTATAGATGATGAATGCCTTCACCATGAGAGATTTTCCAATTCCGCTAATGTCTACATCTTTCAATCTCTCTCATTTAAATATCCTAGTTACGCTTGTTTTTCCAAAATTTTCCACAGTCAGAACCATAATTTCCCCTGCCGCTTCCTTGAAACTTTTTGCTCTAATTTCCTTCTTCGTTTCATACATTCTTCAGGGATATCGCAATAAATTGTCTTAATAAATTACGTAAATCCGTTAGTACATGCTTTCGTCAAATGCATATACTTGAAATTGTATTTCACGCCGCACGTTTGGTCAGAAAATGACGTAGCGTGATTTTTTCCTTCGGATTTACTAGTCGCAAAACTGTGTCACCCCCGAAAATCCCAAGTTTCGGAGTCGTAGGTCTTCGGGGGAACTAATCCACTTCGAGTATGAACAAAGCGTGCTTCTGCCCTTCCTTCCAGACCCCCTTCGCCCCACCATCCCCTAGTGGTCCCGCTCCCTATTGTCGGCAGCGGCAAGGTAGCTTTTCCAAGGGGGATCTTCAACCACTCGGTGGGAAACAAAGGGACACGGGGGGCGAAAGGCGCTGCCCGCGTGGATCTATCTCCGCGCATCCATCTTCCCTCACCCATCCCGCACACCCCTGGACCTTAAAAGAGCAAAGGGAAGTTTCCCGACAATGACTTTCGGGCCAAGTAAAAGAGGTGGAATACAATATATATGGGAGCGCTGATTCCTCTCGTTAAAGCACGTCCGCTTGGTCATTTTATTTAAAAAATAACGTTGATCTCGCAAACTCTTATGTGCGTCTGAAATATTGAAATTTTGCACAAAGCAATAAGTTAATCTCGTTATGCAGTAAATAGCTAAGCCAAAATACTTCTCACCAATTTCTAACTTCAATTTGTGTGTTCAAAACGGCCATTTTATTTTAAGTATTTTTTTATTTGTGTTACAAAGAAGCAGAACTTCAGTTGGAATTGAATTATGACAAAAATTACAAGTGAACTTTATAGTTATTTTGCTAATGATACATTATAACAGTTAATACTTGACTGTCAATTTTATGTAAAATTTTTAGTTTTTACTCTCGAATTCTTGATACACGAGATATATACGATACTCCTCTGTTTTTTATTAGCACTATACATTAAATAAATCGGGGACTTATTTAAAAAACTATTTTCATCCAAGGTATTTTATCAACCTATGATAGGTTTTTAATGGTTCGGCTTTTGATGGTAACGACTATTCATTTCTAAGTCCATGAGAAATTCCATTTGCTTTTCGTGCAATATTTCTAACTTCTCCTCTTTGTATCTTTTGCCGACTTTCATTCTAGTCAAAAAGCCTAATCTATTACTTCCTCTACCTCGTTTACATAGCATTATATTCAAAACTTAAATATCACATTGACATTCTGTATTTCCTCCATTTATTTCCTCCACCTTCTTAAATATCCCCCATCAAATGTATCCCTTCATTCACCCTATTTAAAACTTCAGCGTTTGTGATTCCCTTTGTTAAACTTATTTTTTCCATTCTTCGCCACGCTCACATGTCAAAAAAATCTCTGAAGCTACTTATACTCATTCTCTATCATTGAAGACCAAATCTCACGTTCATATAGTGCTACATTCTATGTTTACTCTTATTGTCCTTTTTTTCTAATGTCTTTAATTACAACTGGTCTATCTCTCTCCATTTTACATATTCTTCAATTCTTCTTTCGCTAACCAAATTATTCTTCCATCTTTCTGTATTTCCCCAAATAATATGTCCATGCAGTACAACCGCGCAATATGTATAGTCATGTGAAGCATAAAAATAGAGTTACTGTGATATGTAGTTGGAGGCTTATAAATCTTTTGCCCCATACATGTATTAGCTAGAGGTTATGAATATAATAATGTTACATACCAGAGGCTAAAAAACCTGCCGTAATTCGGTTGTCTACTGCCAAAAGTGTGTACGATAAAATAAGATACGGTAACATAAGATGTAACAAATTATTCGTAACTCTAATAATTTAATAATAAAGGATCACTCCATGCCCTTACTTTGAAATTATCTTGGGGAATCAACTAATTTGATTGCTAACTTTTGAAATACTCCCCTGGATTTATCTATTCAGTCATTTCCCGTAATTTTTATATTTTAAAATTATAAGTTTATTGCAATATTCAACGAATTCAAGCCTGGATCCCGTTGGTATCCTGAACCCGGGTTCCGGGTTCAGGATACCAACAGGATCCGGGTTTGAATTCAATCCTCAATCCCTAGTTGTATTATTTCTCTTCCCTACTGCCAAAATGCAACTGTTTCGACTGAATATTCAACCTTAATCTTTCAGAAGCGACGTACTAGCCAGAGTAATCTATCCAGCAAATGCTGTCATTGACGTGAACACCTTGAGGCAGTTGCTGGTTGTGGTTAGCAACACTTCAACGTCAACGCATGAGGGGTCCACGACGGTAGTGGTGAGTTAAAACACATTTGAGGGCAAAGATTTAACTTCTGTCGCGCGTATTGGAAGATAACTTATCGTTAAAGCTTCATTTAATTTTCGGAATGAAATAACTACACAATAATTCTCATGATAATCAGCGAAACTTTATTTTTCAATTATTTTTGAATTCCAAATTAAATAAAAAAATCGTTAATTTTGATTTATAAATTGACAGCTATTGTCATCAAAATTATTTGTACAGAATACATCCCCAAATCACTCATAAATATTTGTTCAAACACCAAAGGAGTGTCCTTCTAGTTTTATTTTATGCAAGAATCTATTTTGATATACACCGCTTCTTGCTGTCATCAGCCTCTTCTTGCGCAACACGTGCATAGCACACGTTGTTTAAAACGTCAACTCTGATGTACCTCTTTTATTAGATTATCAGTAATTCTCTTCATTATACGACGAAGGTCGTCAGTAGAAAATAGATGGACGTGCCAGAAGGAGTATAGTTTGTTTGCTCTGCACATCTGGGTACTATATTTCACTTGACTTTTGTAAAACAAATGTTATCTCACCGATGATTGATCCATGACACCCCTTTGACACATGAAAGACTGATGAAAACAGATCGATTTTGCAAATGCGGGGTAAGTGAATTAACACCTGTAATTAAGCAACAGGAAATAAATTATAACGTACTTGGACGCCCTGGGCCTGCCAGGCCCAAATCTGAGTAGCCAAATTAGTGTGTTTTGTAAAGGGAAAAATGATATTATGTGATAGGGCGATAGATTTTCCAGAGCCATTTTTCAATAGACTTAACTAAGAAGGTTGGAAACATTGTCTGTGTATTGGCAAGGTGTCAATCTTTTATCCAATATTCAATTTTAAAAACTTCATACCCAAATATAGGTACAGAATTCTTAAAAATAAATATTCGGTGCACAATTGACACATTACAAACAGGCTTGACTGTTCAAATATTCGAGTTCAAATTTGACTTGAATCTTCAATATTGAAATATTTTCACGATAATAGATTAAGGACTATCAATATCCTGTGCGACAGCTCAAGAAATAACATTAAAAAGATATTGAAAAAGAAAGTAAGATGTGGTCACGAAACTGAAGAAATACGAGATATTTTCCTGAGTATACATCATCTGCATTTAAATATTACCCAATAACGCCATTACAACGAGTGTGACCGGGGATAAAATAATATCAGCTGTGAAAATAATGAGTTACGTATCTCTTTTTGGGAAATCGCTAAAAATCTCCTGAAGAGGTAGTACTTTGTATCTTGGAATTTCATTGGAAAGGGAAACAAATTCTTGCGCCCATAATTTAATGTACAGGCTCTTCGATTAGAAAAACTAAAATGAGAGATTAGTCAAACAAGAACAGGCACGTACGACCTGTATTAAAATACAGGCTTTACTTTATGGCATCATGGGGAAATAACAAGACCTCACATTTAATCGAAAGCTCAGGTCACCCAGATGAAACAGGAGAAAGAGACATAAATACGGATGGATGTATATCTTATTTAATTCCACTCACTAATCACAAGATCAGAGCAGGAAGAAAATATAGCAACCTCTGAACAATGCTTATTTAGTCTACATATCACTCAGAAATCTTTTTATGAACATATTGTATTTGTTGAAATTTACATGATTAAGATTGATGTCGAAGTCCCTCTGCCACATGTCTCTGTGACGGCTAGCAGGGTTACACGGTTTGTAATTTTATCCCCATTGTCCATCCTACCGATGTTTTGCAGGGTCATTTCCCTGAATGAGGCAAATGAAATCACATAATTGATGCGTTCACAATAGGTTTAATCAATTCAAGCGTCCAAGATCTTCCATCACATAGTAGGTGGTAACACTGACACTTTGTATTTTTCCATGACTATCTACTTTTGGCTAGCAAGCCACCTTTTCCCTTAATACAATTTGCTTCTGTAACATTATCCAATCATCTGTGTTGCGATTGCTCCCGACATCCTTGCGGTTTATTTATCCATTCATTCCTCCCTCAGTGAATTCGCAAAACCTTAATGTGATATCGTACCCCACGCTCTCATGCACCGTGTGACTCAGCACCGATTTTGAGCAAAATGATGGAATTTAATGGTTTAATTAAGTATTATGGAAGGATATAATTGAGAGAGCTTCCTTTATTTGTGTAAATTTTACTTTGAAGGGCGACGGTTTCGTGCAGAGGCTTCTGGTAATGGTATTATTAACTAGCTTTTATCATTAATATTTCTTTTACATGAGCAAAGTCACTATAAAAAAGTCTTTGATGTTCGGTAGTATATATTACACTCTTTTAGGTTGATATTGGATAGTTAAAGACTGAGCAGGTCTATATTTATTTGCTTTTTCTTACAAGTCAATCAAAAAAACTAAACTAATAAAACTACAAGTCCACATTCCGCATACTCCCTCCCTCCCTTCATTTCGTCCAATACGCCTATCCAATTCCTGTCCCTTCATCGTTTGCCTATCATTGTTCATCTACATCTACATAATACCCCGCAAGCCACCGCAAGGGCGTGTGGCGGGGGGTATTAGGTCAACAACCGTAAAAAGGAAGATCCCTCTATCATAGTTAAAAACTGTTGAACATCCCATTGCCAATCAAAATGCTTCGCCTCCATCCTTTCTGGTTCCTTTGGATTTTCTCAACAAGTACCCATCCTTCCCAACCATCATTAGTACTTCCTCGCCTGAATTTCTTTCTCTCCAATCTTTTCCATCTTTCTCCGAACCCGTGTTTCAAATGCCTTCAATATTCACTCATCGCCTTGCTTCATTGACCATGTTTCCGCGCTGCTCAAAAGTACGCTCCTTATCAAAGTTTTTTCACCCGTATCTTAACATCGCTACTTTACGTCACTGTCATCAACTACCTCTTCATGAAATCTTTACACAATTCAATTATTCTTATTATGTCCTTACTACTTGAGCACTATTGGTCCAAAACTTTTCCTAGCCAGGTAAACTGTCCCTCCTGCTTTGGTTTTGTCAAATTTTATTATATTCATTATAGTTTTTTTAGCCTTTCCTTTTCTGAAAGGCCTCATAACCTGAGTTTTAATTGATTCTCATCCTATCACAATAATTTTTTAATGTCCCCAACAGTAATTTTAGTCCTTTGGCAGATTGGGTGGCTAAAGCTAAATCATCCGTAAACCATTACATGAATGCCACACCGACTTTCAATAAGAGTTTCTAATTGATCTCCATTTCCCTTATGACACTTTGACTGTCATTTAAAATCTAAAGTTTCGTTAAACATGGTTTTCTTTACTCCGTAATATATTTACTGAAATATTTTGATATAATTAATGCGTTCAAGAACCAAATTAACTTATATACTTATTTATTATAATAACCCACCATCCTAACACAACGGTCTCTGTCGGGCAATTCGCAGGTTTTGTAATCACTTTTAAATAATGGAACTCTTGTAAAATCGATTTAATTAAAAAAATACATGCTTTCCCAAAATTGTGCAGTAGTATATAAGTAATTGATAAATATTGATCCTGAGTTATAGATTAAAAATTACAGGTTCAGGTTCCTCTTCGGGGAAGCTTCGTTATATCCGTCAAATGTGGGTGAGAACGTACTTTTCCACACAATTTCCACCAATTCTGTGGTAAATGACATTTTCACTTTTATTTGATGAACTATATAATTGTTTCGAGTCATTGAAGTTGAATATTTTATTCTATTTTGCCTTACACGTATAATCCAAGTTCATTTTCAGGAAATGTTGTACTAAACTCTCCATTTACTGTTAATTTTTAATTTACTGTATATCAGACGTAGCCGTTAGCATATGAACATTGACCTTTTGCATTCGTTTCCTATTGTTATATAAGTCTTCAGTTTCAATTCAAATGAGACAAAATAATATCTAACGGGCAATTGTATTTTAATGATTTCTAATGTAATATTTTAATAATGTCAAAAAATATGTAAACGGGAGACAATTATGCAACAATTTTTGTTGTAAACGGTATATGTTTCGCAAAATGGAGAAATTTATACCAACATGGAGAAGCGGAAGACATATAATGAATAAATGCCGTGGAAGTTAAAATAAAAACAAATAAAATGAATAATTTACTCAACTAAGGAATAACACTTGTACTACAGTGTATCATAGAGTACAGTTTTTAATATTAATAACAGATGTATAGAAGTCCTTATGGTATGCAAATGATTCTGAGTCATTCCTCGATAAGTTTATGGCAAAAGATTAGAAGACAAAAAAGATTCACGAGGGTCATTCCCGCACACAGAGCAAATATTATTTTAGACACTGATGATTTTTCCTGATTCCTCTCCACAGTCGGAGGTTCGGAGTGAAATCGGTCCAGTGTTCTGGGTACTCCTCTTCTTTGCCCTCTTCTTCGTCATCCTGGTGCTCATTCTGTTATGCTGCTGTGCATGCGTGGGGTGTCCGCTTTACGGTGCGCACAGGAAACGATTCAGGATAGAGTCCACGGAGAGCTTAAGGCCGATGGTACAAGAGACGGTTGTTGGTACTACAGTGGAAGTGACGGGCGAAGGGGAAGCCAAAGCGGGTGAGTTAGGGTTGATTTCCTCATCTCTCGGAATACTACCGGCGTCGATTATTCTATGTGCGAGGTGCGATAAAAAACACGGGGAACATTCGTTTCTCTAATAAATATTTGCTCATTAATACTGAGTAAATTGTCTTAGAGGAAAACCAACTACAAATATTTACGTTATAATAATTGAAGAGTTGGATATTCTAGGGGAAACTAAAAATAGACCCTAGAGAAAATGCATGGAGCAAAGTATTGAAAATTATTGAGATCTCCAAGAACTTTACATAAGAAAGAAAGCTGGGAAAACTGGATTGTAGAAGGAATAGAAAAGCCTTTTTAGAAATAAAATGTTCTCATAATACTAATAAGATAATATCCGTAATGGTTTGCCCAAAACCTAATTTCAACAAGTAGAATACCTTGGATGAGTTGCACAAATATTCATTTTTTCAAGAATTCATTTTCTTGTCAATTAATTTCAGCTTTAAAAGACGGGGCACATTTTCGTGTGATGTATTTCGTATACAGTGAAGAAATCGGTTCCCCTTTATTTGTTTTTAGTTCAAGTCAGATCTTTTGGACGAGAAATCATCATTTTTTCTTATTACTTGAAAGCCATACTGCGTAAATAAGTCAGCAGTTTGGTTAGTTAAGTGTATGGATTAATAAAAACAAGCTCATGTTAATATTTGGGGGAAAATTTAGTGAAGCCTAGGATAGAATTGTGATGCCAGCATCCGGAGTAATCTCTTAATTACTAGTACTTAAAATATGCATTAATAATATTGGAATCTTGGTAAATGGAAGAGAGAAACACCCTGGTTGCTAGGATTAGTGGCAAGAACAACAGAAATGTCAATGTAACAAAAAGATCATAGGGTAATTTGAGCAACACAAGTTTTAATAAACTAAACGTACGTAGATTAAATAACTCTAAACATATAATGCAATCAACTTTAATGTATTGTATACAAAGCACATGCTATCAAGTCTCTTGGGCTTTTGGCTTTGAAAAAATCAACTCCGAACTTTTTCTCCTTAAAGTAGACTTTTTCACGCTTCAATTATAAAGCTACCAGTCGGTTTCCTGACCTTTTATTTTGATTTTCTATAGTTTTTTTTGTAAATTGCAAGCAAAAACTCACACCAAACATTTTCAGTTTTGCATGGGGTAGTATATTGTGATGCAAAGTATTGAAAATTATTTCTCTAACTGATTCAGCATCCCCTTTTCTGTTAGAATAGGTAATACGCACTGTCACCAGGATTATTAAATAATTCCAAACTATTAAACGGTAGGTATTCTTAATATTATTAAATTCTAAAAAGATTGACTTTTCCTCAAATTAAAGATCAATAATTATAGAAGCTGGAGTGATTTCCATCTTCTCAAACGAGGCAAAAGGGTGTCGTTCAATTCGAAGTCTCCTCATTCCCTATCCTTTCGTTGTACCAATATAATATTATTTTCATTCACTTTCGTCTGAAAAATCAATATTTAAAATATCAAGACATTGCTATAGTTTTTTAAATAAAAATTAACTCGTTATATAAAAAATGTTTTTGAAAAAATGGTTACTTCATTTCTAACATTGGCACTTATTGAACCACCGTCGTATTTGAGTATAAAATGATATCCTTCATCCTTTGAAACCATATTAGTGGATAATAAAGTAGCACGTGAGAATAGGAGTGTTGTTTAATTTAACTTATTGACAATTTACGCGTTCCTACCCAAATTTGTGATTAATGAAAGATGTACAATTTTTTCCTATTAGAAAAAGGAAAATATTTGTCTTCCAAGTCCTAAATGTCAAAGAAGCGAACGAAAATGAATATTCCAGCAGTATGATATTCCGTTGATCCTATTCTAAATCATCACATTTTCTTCCACTTGGCAGAGGACGCAGATGCTGCGGCTCAAGGTCCACGCGAGGCGTGGACCACAACCGACCAAAAGGGACAACAGAAGATGCCTAACGGTCATCGCGGATACCGAAGGGGATCGATGGACGCCGGGAGCGAGGACGGAGAGTCCCTTCTGGATAGGGGGGGTGGCCACGGCGGGTCCCCCCACCACGGGGGCGGGCGACGCCACGGCCCCAACCTCGTCTACTCGCGTAGGCTGCAGCAGAAATGGTCGGACGAGTACCCTGTTTACGTGGAGGACATGGAGGACTCACCGGGAAGGAGGCGGAGAGTGGGTGGGCCCATGGGGGGCCGAAGGAGACACCAGGGCCGGTACCCGAGCATGGGGGACCCGCACCATCCCCACGGGTATCCGCACAGGAGGTGAGGTTGATGTGACGAAGTGGTCCTTTTAACCACGGCTATCTTTTATCCTTAGTCTCCGATATCAGAGGTAGGTTTTGTATGAATCCAGAAATCTATGATACAGAGTCTACTACCGGATTGAGAAACATCCGTGAATATTGGTTTTCTTACTCTGGTCACATAAGTCACTGAATATTTTGTGTCACTAATTTCAAAAACGTAATGCAATGCACGCAATGAAAAATGTAGTAACACTTTTATTTGCGTAAACCTCACTTCAAGGGCTTTTTAAAGAAATGATATCAACACAAAGTACCCGAAAAACAAGGAAAATGCGTATCTGGTTTGATTTTGGCGGCCATTAATCAAAAGTTCTCATTTCAAGGCTGTCAAAGGTTTTATCTAAAATAAACTAAGTTTACAACCAGCTATCAGTGGCTGAATGATGAATAGATAATGATAACTCGAAAAAGTGCACATAAATTAACAGGAAAAATCAAAGTCCCCATTTTATATGATATTGGTCTTGAAACCCATATACGCTCACCCATAAAACATTGTAAAAATCTGTAAGGACTAGTTCACAGCAGTTAATTTCGGAGATTTTTGAACAACTACATTACAGAGGAAGCGTTGACCTTAGAGTGAGGATAGAAGGATAAAAATATTCGATTGCGACTGACAGTTTGTTATATTGCTCCATTTGTTAATCCTCACTCAAAGTTTCTCTTATTTGTGACTTGATGTAGAAGGTTGACGTAAATTGAGAACCAAGTAATCCATTATTGCTGTCTAAATTTAAAAAGCTTTTATGCGAGAATGTTACGTTTCACGATAAAAAATAACATGCTGATGTCAATTATTTTACGAATGTGTCAATATCTCTTGGAGTATTAGATATTTATTCGTTGTTTAAAACAATTGCATTAAGCTTATGCCTTGTATTATGAACGATCAAATTACTGGCTCCTTGCACACGAAATTCATCCATTAAGGAAGCTTAAAATTCAACCAGATGCGCCTTTTGACTTTGTTTTTCGTTCCATATGCGTCGTTCTGGCTCAAAATTCGTTGATGTAGAGTTAATGCAAATAAATGTCTCGAGTGTTTCGTCCAGAATTTCAAAACTATCTGAATCTGGGCCATTTATTTGGTTATACTATAAATATGACCATGGGAAGAGATTTTGCTAGCTTAACTGTCCTATCGTTTTGAATCCAACAGTTAGGGGGTATTTGAGAAGTACTCAGCACTTTTGAATAGAACCGCACGGTATAAAAGTCACAGATCTCGTTTCGTAATACGCTACTCCATTCTTCAGCTCAACTTCCTACACTTTCATAGTACGATTATAGGTCCCCCCGCACGCTTCATGACGGCAACGGTAGATATAAAATCACGTAAAAAACATTTGTTCTACTATAATACACTCGTAGAATCACACCGAATCACCGTCACGCTGTATGGCTGGTGATATCTATAGGCTGAAGGCTTCGTGAGAGCTTTCAGGGAAAAACATAGACGTAGAGATTTCTTATTTTTTATTTACACCAATTATTTGTCTCACTTTCCTACGTTTTTCACTCTTCAATTACGTTATTTGAAACCTCATTGCAAAACAAATCACGTTCAACTACTTGTTCTTATAAACTCAAGAGTTTCCCAGCCTCCCACAAATTCACATATCCCCAAAACTACTCGTACATTAATCCTTCTTTATTCCATATTCACACGAACTATTTTTGGTAGTAGCTCTTGGTATGATGTTGGTGGTTTATAAAAATCTAATTAATAGCCTGGTCCTTTTCGGCGTAGGCACTTCACTTCTGCCGACATTTCTACGCCCAACTTTTTCGTTGAAAAATCGGCAGAAATAATATACTGACGTTTGGAAATCATCGATGGTGATGCACCAAAGTGATATTAACATCTTGCACAAAGTTGACAAATTCCATATTATTCAGCATCTTAATATATCTTAGGAATGACAGGGCCTAAGTGCTTTATGGCCCACACTATTTCATTCCTCAAGGCCAACATACTTCCATCCGCGCTGTCCAGAACGCAATTCCTTCCTACCCTCTCCACGCTTAGCCAACATTTCTCCTTAGTTCACGACCTTCAGCATCTCACAATCTCTCAATATCCCCTCAATTCATATTATCTGCTTGGTTTAATTTTCCCCGAACAGCTCCTTACTTTATTCCTGTTCTCACTTCCAAATCCTTTAATCAAAGAGCATAGTCTTTCCGCAGAGACCAGTTTCCAGGGCCATGTGACCTTTCTACTATGCTTCAAATGAAAATGTTCAATAATCCTTTCTTTAAGTCTCTACTAGGATAACCGATCAGCATTTTTTTCCTTTTTATTTTCTCTATACTCTTACTAACATAGATATTTTTCCAAAACTCGAAAGAAGGTTTTAATTTATATCCGCGGGTTTTAAGGCTTTATAAGGATTATAGGGTCAAAAAAGTAATGTTGTACTAATGATTTAAATTTACAGAGTTCGTCCTCGTATAAAAATACACACTTTATAAGTAGTTGAGGGACAATTTCACCGATTAAACAGAATTAAACTTTCTTTATCCATTTTTCTTTCCTTTTTTATAATAATGGCTTGCTCTTTCTCCTACTATTTCATTCATTTTTCAACGCCGAAGAGAAAAATTACCGTTACGAGTTGTTTATTACGTAGTCAGTAGTATAACTATCATGGTAAATAGATAAAGAACGTACTACGGCCGAGTGAATGGAAAGAATATAACTATCATGGTTTAGAACCATTTGAATTATTACTTAGTGTTTCACGAATTGAAGCCAATTTAAGGCTGCTACAAATACAACGTTTTGGAAAAGAAAACTCTTAGGTAAGGTTTAATTTTAGCTGTAGGTTTGACATTGACGCATTTACCACATTTTTTGTGGGTTTTGAAAGTATTTACTTCTATGAATAAATTGAAAACCTAAGCGTAAGTAGATATTAGCGTATGAATTCTCAAACTATTGAAATATAATGCAATGGACATTTGGCATATAAGTTCCTGTTCACTTTAAAAACATATAAATGTACTAAACGCTCAATAGAAGGATAAAATATCATTGAAGAACTGAATATGTTTCGCCTTACTGAAATTTAAATTCCCCTCTTACCTTAGGTGTAGTTTTATAACAATAACCAATCATTCCTAATTCAAGCCGCACCTATCTCTCTCTTATGTCAATTTGAATGCTTTTTTCCAGAGGTCATTTGGTGATGAATACGCTTTTTTCTTCAACGTGCTGAAATGTATAGTCAGTATTCTTGGTGACTCCTTTCTTAACAAATTTTTCATGCGGTATCATAAAGTCCTTTACTTTAAACTTATGTATAAAATGTCCCTAGAACCCAAGACGTTAACTCCCTCCACCATACTTCCGGACTTTCTTCAGCCTCATGACATTTATCCATCATTTCTTTTTACACAAACGATTGGTATTATTTTTAAATATTTCAAAGACACCCTCACGAAGGATCAAAGTGACAAGCAAAAATCGCCTTACAAATTCAGCTGGAATGTTCAAACAGGTTGATCACGGCCTAGGATACCTGGCGTCCTTTTTTTAAAAAAATCAAGATGATTTTTGTTAGAAGGAGGTAAATTTGAATGTATTCCATGAATAATAAGCGTATTTTATCATGCATATAAGTGGCCTTCAAAATATATGTCAGAATATATGCGATTATAGCCACTAATTTTTAATTATAATAAGGGATTCACAAATTAAATATCATGAAATAGGATTACCTATTCGATAATTAGGATTTAAAAAAAAACAACCACTGTGTCTGCGAACGGGGTTTATTCTGAAATAAATTTTAGCATGAGAATATAATACCTTGTAGGTCTTGATATCGCAACTTGTATTTTTTAAATTTATCCCTAGAAATGCACCTGAAAAATGATTTCCATGTTGTCATCCTTAGACCTAATCTAATCGAGCTAAAGCTCTGTCATGAAATTTGTCTTTGCATATCCACAGTCTTACTGACGACATATTTTGCTGTACTCGACTAATGTAAAATAGAGTTGTAGAGTAATGCCTACTATATTAACGACGATTTGCAACAACATAATTGCACATCACTATGCCAAATGTTAACGAAACGCCTTGTGTCACTCACCAATAAAAGTTCGGAAAATAAACAGCTATTTTTAGTTGTAAGTATCTATGATCTCCACAAAGTCACACCTGATACTATTAATTTTTTAGCTTAACATCCTTTGAGTATACGTTAAATTGACACTCCGGCCATTATGAAGGCTACCAAAAAAGTGAATATTCTTAATAGTAATAATGCACCATCCGTATAAATTCTTAGGGTGCATTCTCAAAGAGAATTATACTGCGGTCAAGACATATCAGGTTATATCAAGGGTTAGAGCTAATTAGGTTGATTAAAAGGGCAAAATATTAACTCATGTGAGGGATCGGCGGGTTAAACGCACACCTTTGCACATGTAAATTTGAAAACTCAAAGATTCATATGATTCGACTCAGGGTTTCTATATGACTCAGTTTTGTAACCCAGGGTCATATTTGATATTTTCGGGTTTATCGGTATGCTGTTTTAAAATACTAAGGTAAAGTAAGATTAATCATCATTCATCAGGAGGTCACTTGGGAGGTGAGGATTAAGCACTGACAACCGGGTCGATTGGAATCAAAATTGTGTTATGCAGAGTATGTTTTCAAGAAAAGAATTCGAAATTTAACACCACAAGGTTCCCTGATCTTTTAGCCTTATTTTTAAGAACACCAGCAGCTATCGGGGCATGTCCGGCAGGCGAGCCGCTCGTTTGGTTCATCTCTTGTCTACCCGGTGGGGCATCTCCTTGCAATAACTGTCATAATTCTAGATACGCGGATGACTTGGAGGAGGACACGGATTCCATAAGGAGGCACGAGTTGGAGAGGGGTTCGGACCATGGGGGGAGGCCGTACGGTGGTGGGGTCTACTACCATCACGGTCACTACCGTTCCAGGGCCCAGGACTCACTCCACCAGCGGCGGGAGGGCATGTTCCGGGACAAGCTGGCCGAGGAGGACGGTGAGGATGAGGAGGCAGTGGAGAGGGAGGGACGCTACGTCCGGGAGGGCGACGCCGAGATCCTGCGGCTGGTAACCAGGGGCGGAGCCGGTGACGAGGAGGGAGACGTCACGGGGGCTGGAAGGGGAGGAAAGGAGATCCTCCTGAGGAGGTTCATGGAGGATCAGGGCGGGGAAGCGAGCAAGGAGAAGGCCGCGGCGGATGCGGCTCCCCCCGCCGCCGAACCTCCCCAACCGCCCCCGCCACCCCCGCCCCCGCCACCCGTACCCTCCCAGGCGGCCGCCACGCAAACGGACGTCCACGCGGAGACCCAGACGGAGCCTTACGTCCCTAGCGAGGAGGAGGAGATCTCTGCCGCTTCGTCAAAAGGCAGCCGGAAGAAGAAGCACTGCCACAAGCGATCCAGGTCACGCCACCGTTCCAAAAAGTGCTGCAAAGGGGCGGAGGTCAAGTCACCGATTCAGGAGGAGAAGGACGGCGTGGAGAACGGTTCTCAGCAGTCCGACCCACCTCTCTACGTGGACAATAAGAGTAGTATCCTGAGAAAGATGATCCTGAGGTCGACGGACGCGGAGCCCTCGGACGCAGAGCCAGTCTCGGGGCGGGTGAGGAAGATATCGGAGGGCGGAGGTGTCGCGGGGGTGCGTAAGTCCTTCTCAGAGCCGTATCGAACGGGTTCGGTCAACAATTCGTACAGGCTTAACACTGGCGGTTCTGTCTCGGACGGGGAGGGAGAGGAGAGGAAGGATTGCGGGAACCGGAGGGGTTCTCTCCCGGACATCTCCTCCCGCTACATGGACTGGTACAAGGAGCTAATGGAGGGGGGCGGGCCTAGGGCGAGGGCGGAGAAGAAAGCCGTGGAGGCGGCAGCGAGGGAAGCCAAGATAGCGAGGCGGAGGCGGGAGTGGTTGCAGGAGAGGTCCGATTCGTTGTGCCACCGGGTGACGCTTAACGTGCCGCACTCCGAGATGTCCAAGGCCGGATCCTTGGGGAACTCGGCTAGAGCTACCGAGGACGATATCGACTCGGGGATTGCGCTCAACTCGCAGGCCCTGGGGGTACCAGTTGGGGTGGAACAGCAACAGATGTCCTCCCCTGGTGGAGGTGCCGCCCTTGGGGGGATAGTTGGCGGCGGGAAGAAGCTTCTGGAGAAGAAGAGCGTGTTCGCGATTGCCTATGACGACATGCAGACAAAACAACTGAGATCCAACAGTATATCCCCGCCATACTGAGACGTTCGATTGCGTGGCATTCATACACGACATGTGCAACGCCAGTGGAACTCTGTTCTTGTGCAGCAGGGAATACGGTCAATTGAAATGAACATCGTTAATAGGGATATTTAAACTTTTTTTATAACCCTTTTTTGTTGATGGTTGAAAATGGCATCTGAATAATTACAGTGCCTTCTCGAGTAGAGCAGGATGGACTACAAACACCTTGCTACGAATGTTTCAAGTTGATGCACACATTTTGTGGCTAATATGTCGAAAGGTGAAAGATAATGTGATGTAATTAATAAAACAGTGTCGGATAGCAACCAGAACCCATTATCCCGGTGAGTTGAAAACTCGCCATACAACCAATAAAGAGCATGCTCTTAGAATTTGTGTTATCACGAACTGAGTTCTTCTTTAGCTGAGTTCAAAATGTGATAAATGTTCCTTCAGGTTCCAGAACACTTTCAGACTTGAGTTACTTGTCACTAAAGGTTCCACGAGGGGTGTTATATATATATATATATATATATATATATATATATATATATATATATATATACACACATACACAAATATCAGTGTGAAAATCAAATTTGGAATTTTCGAGGAATCGGCCTATAAATAAAAAACTTTCTCTACTGGACTCTTTTTTTACACGGTGATCATGTATATGTTATCTCTCTTTGTTCAGAAACAACTGGAGCATATTTAACACCTGTTGCATAAGAAAATTTGCGATCCCCTTTTTGATGACAGTCATCGACATGCTTTCCTTTACACCCGGTGACATTTAGGATTGGCCCCTCCACGAGAAGATTAGTGTGATATAACTCCGAAAAGAACAATTATAACAAACAATAAATATTTTCGGTGCATGATTTACGTCTTTGCCGTAGGGAGAAGATATATCATTTGTTCGCATGAGCCTCGTGGTGAACATAGGGAACCAGCCAAGAATTTAGTTCGAAACATTTTTTTCAGATGCACTTAAACTTTTCTACGAGGTATTTTGTAACAAATAAATTTAATATTTTTTGCATCTAATCGTAAAAATCGGCACCGCACACGTGATAGCCGCCAAAAATTATTGAGATTGTGGATAATCAAAGTGGCAAAAAATATTTGTAATAGGGAAAGCTAGAGAAGGATTTTCTTTCAAAAGATAATCAGTTGAAAGGAGCAGCCAAATCAAAAGATTTTTTTTGAGATATAGCTAAAAATGTTGATTCTTACACGTTTATATATGTTAGAATTTATACGGGTTATTTCTGAGAATGCCATTTTAATTGTAGATTGAAGAATTTGGTGACCTAAAGTGACCTAAACGAAAATGTAGAAAACTCAAATATTTGCTATAAATTTTTGCCAGTGCTCCACATATCTGATAATGTTAAATAAAAAAATAGTGACAACGAACGTAAAATTATACTGTAAGAGATATAAAGGAATTACGGACCGTAGTAATAATCACATACATTGGAAAATGAACGGAAACTATTTGAAATCCAAACAGTTACATAACAAAGTACGTACCGCTCGCTGGTTGTTTTTATTTTTAAACCTATACCAGTATCAAATATATTTCTAAGGTACTGCACCACAACGCCAAATTTAGGATTGTACAAACTTTATTTTATATCCAAGGTGATACATCTATGCCTGGCATTGTAAAAATTGCATAATTTTCACCGTCCTTTGTAAACTACGCGCTCTTGCCAAAGAGCTTGTATAGTGTTTTTTAAGTCTTCACCCATTATATATACCTTACCAAAGTACAAATAAAATGTGAGAAAAGGTTAGAGGCGATCAAACCTTAGCTGTTGAAGGAATTAATAAAAAGAAGATGGAAATGGGGCACAAATTTCATCCGCATTACACGATTATTAAGTTTTTATCACAACGATGCCGTTAAAATTAAGCCAAAGTGATTATCAGTTACAAAGTAATATTCACTGTTCTTCCTCAAGAGGCTTAAGTCAACCGAAGTATTCGTTAAATAGAAGAAGATCCTTTTTATACCTTTACGTCAATGGTATGTCCCCAATAGTGACTTTACCTTGGGTAGTGACATGTATCATTTATTCACATAGCACATTCGATATGGCATTCATACTATTTCATTATTTAGTGACATTCTTTTTCTTCGAAAATTAATTTAAATTGAGTCATTGCCATTGAAATAGGCGAGTGTCAATCAAGTATCACTCGGAGGAAAAATAATTCGAGTGTGTACTTTTTTCATCACAAGTGAACAAGTTGTTTTTATAAAGATGGCATGTTGATTGACTTTTCATACCATAATTGTAAAAAAAATAATTTGACATGTTTTAATCCTATATATTAAATCTCACATTAGTCCTAATTTTTATTGTTTTATTTTAATTCCTAACCCTTGTATATTTCATCGCGCAAAATTGTTACATCGTGAGCAAATCGACAAATAATATTCATCAAGTTGACATTTTTGCTTGTTCAGTCTCTGGGGGTGAGAGTTTTCAGTTTTACTGGGTTGAATAAGGTCATGCAGAGCATTAAGTGAGTTGCTCAGGGCAAATTGGCAAAATTCCATTTTAAGCATCGTTTTCAAAATATTGTGTTCATGAAGAAAATCTTATAGGCTTTATCAACTACAGGTATATAATTAAAAAAGTATGTTAAGATAGCTTAGAAAATTTTAAAATATAACTTAAATTCATTATTTTGTTGTAATTATAATAAATTTGTTTTGTAAAATGGTAGCAAACCATTGATATATCATCCAAAATATAACTTGACAAAACATAAACCATGAAACTAGAAGTATATTGAAATGAAATTTAGTTTCACTGACGGATAAAAAGATTCCAAGACTAACTCATTTATTCATATAAAAATTCTGCTAATGTTTTGGTATCATATGTGTTAGTTTGATATCAACTAATTGAAAAGCTACCAAAACCCATTGGAATATGAATTTACATGTTTGCTACGATTTCATACACTCAAAAAACTATACATGGCCTATTTCTCAATTAATTATTCTACCGATTTAAGGGTATGTCTTGGAGGGTGTTTAATGGCTACTTATTTCTAAGTATCGCAGATATATTTTACTTCCTGCGCTACACTATGTCATTCTTCATTTATTCGTAATAGCTATGAATTATATGTAAAAGAAAGTAAAAAGAGTAGTTTAAATATCCAGTCTAACAAACTTAACTTTACTACTCCAGATGTTATCATGTATTTTCCAAAAGTTAAATACTTTTCCTTATTTTTAGAATGAAAAATATTTTCTGAACTGATTTTTTGTTGAAAGCTGAATACATTGAAAAATACAACTTATACATTTTCCAAGAGTCGCCGGATTTTTTCGTCTTCTGTTGCATTCCGTGTAGATTTAAATATAAAATAATGTACGCACTCCTATGGCAAATTTTATTAAAAGCAACACAAAATCAATATCCTCAATTTTTTAAATATATAAAAAACGCTTATTGTCAATAATGATTACATTATTTTAAAGATTAACCATTTCAACATTTTTATACGCAATTGTTATTTCAGAGGGTTCGTTTTTGCAGGCACTGTGCAAGGTTTTGTGTTCCCATGTCATAAAAGCTCGCCGCCATATCGTTGAGGAAGCGTTGGAGCTCAATATTTTACCTTTTAATCGTTGCTTGTTACGGGGAACGATACTCGAGTGTTCCACCTTACACCTGAGACCAAAAAGCAATCATGTTTGTGACAGAATTCCTCTTCGCCCGAGCTAGGAAAATTCAAACAATCAGTCTGCTGACAAAATCATGTCGACTGTGTTTTGGGATCCAAACGGGGTATTGTTGGCCATCTTCATAGATAGTTTGAGCGCAAAAAGTACAGACTGGTATTGTGAGACACTTAAACAATGTGTACGAGCTATTTAGAACCGGAGAAGAGGAATGTTGAGCAAGGGCGTAAACCTTCTTCACGATAACGCTCGCCCCGTCAAACCGTCGCTCTCCTGAGACAGCAGTTTGGATGGAACAACATCACCCGTCCACCATATGGTCTGTGCAAGGTGCCCAGTGGCACCGTGCATAGACCATATGGTGGGCCATCAGACTTGATTTCTAAGTTGAAAAAGCATTTGGCTGGAAGGCGCTTCAGTGACGATGATGAGGTGTAAATATGAGATCCAACGCTTCCTTAAAGATATGGCGGGGAGCTAGTGGGACTTGGGCATGCAATAAATACCCGGGTGCCAATAGAAATGCATCAACCACAATAAAAATTCTTTAAAAAACTAGACAGGTTTTTTTAGCTTATAACTAATGTACAAATTATTGAAAATAGTTTGAGTTTTATTTCTAAAAAAATAGGAGATTTCACAACTGGGATTACCCTCGTGTTTATCTAATCTAAATTATAATGAATGACTATTTAATTCATTTAAGCAAACAATATTGTGTGCAAAAATTTTTTTTTTAATGTTCAATTTTTCATATAACAACTCATTTGTTGTAGCAGTAATAAAATTAAAACCAGGCAAAACATGGTAAATATTCTTAACAACAGAAAAACTCTACTTCATATCAACAAAATCACTACACATTTCGTGCGCTTCTGTGTTTGCAGCCATGATTAAAAACATTTTCTCACAATATTTCAAGCTAAACTTCAGTGGAAATGAAACGGTTTTTATAGTTTATACTCGTAGAATGAGAAGATGAGTCCTAGTGTCGCATCTACATCACAGTACCAAGGGGAGCAGATGTCCAAACTTGTAGGAACCAGATTTTTCGCCAAGGCCCGCTGGAACGAAAATGAGACCAAGAGAGGAGGAAAATGGACTTCAAGTGGTAAATTAGCACAAGCGACTGACGAAAAAAACAAACCACGACGGGATAAAGCCACCAGAACCGTTCCCCGAGAATGATTTTTAAAAAGGACCGCACATAGGATGTGGCGGGTTAAGAAGCAAAAAAAAGAACACTTCTCTCCATACAGTTGTAACTAGCGTTTATGAACGCTGAGAAAATGGAAAATGTTTAGATAGGAGCCGAGGTCAAAAGCGTTTCACGAGACCTGCGCCCGGTTAGCCCAGTTTTGTTCGACGTCAGGGAAAAAATTAACTTTCCAGGTCAGAGATATAAGAAAATAAAATACTTGGATCTCTATCCCAAAGGGTTTGGTAACGTAGATAAAGAGAACCTCTTCAAGTGCACGAGTAGCAGAATTTTCCTCACAGAGGTTCATGCTTTTTCTAGTTGAGAATTTACTTCATGCACACATAGAATAAAGCCTGCCAGTCTGCTTTGAAAATCCAGGGTACATTACAAAAAATGAACATGGTACCGATCCAAGAAATCGGGGTAAGCTGGGTGGATAGAAATAAAAATGCGTTTCGTGAATGTCGTCAACGAAAGGTGGAAATATCTCGCGTTAACTGGAAGTGAACTCAATAGAAAAGCGAGCCGAAAGGAAAGAGAAGACAGGGGAGTTTTTTCGGTTTCGTTTTAGTCAAGCTGGGATGAAAAATTATCCACTCTAAATGGTATCGAAAATGTGATAAACTAGTCTGCAAGTGAAAGAAATCGAGACGATTTCTGTTTCAAATCCTATTGTCGTATATCACATGAGTAAACGAAAATGTATCAGTTTCGCCATAGGCATCAGTAAAAAAAATAGTGAAAGGCGCAAGGAACCATAAATGAAATTTCAGTATCTAAATTTGCGATATGTGGACGAAGAAGTGCTTCGGGAGATAAGTTTTAAAAGGTTATTTAGTATCACATACAGAGAAAAAATATGTCAAAAGGTTTACTATGCACTTGTGTAAAATGTGACGAGGCTGGATCTTTCATGACCAATCAAAATATAGGAAGACAAATGGGGAAAGGGTTTGAAAGGATGGCTAAAAGACCGGTATATCGAATGACTGTCAAGGAAAAGGAGAAACTGCAGAGAAAATAAAATAAACTCCTTCATCTTCTAACTCTTAAGAATCACTATGAAAATTCAGTTGCAATTTCACGGTTATGTTCTCGGTATTGCTATGTTTCTTCTTACTATAAGTCAAAAGCCTTTGGGATAGAGAGCCACGGTGACCTTTTTTTCTGAATTTTTAACACATAGTCCCTACATTTTCCCTTCAAAGCCGTTTTATTTTTGAAAGTAGATTTTAATCCTTATTCTTTCCTGATTCCTTTGTTACTTCTCTAATATTTCATTGAATAACCTTTCACCCTGCTCAACATTTTAATTTAAAACGTTTTCTATTTGCCAGGGATCAATTATACTGAAGTCCAATATTCAGAGGCTGAAGAAATTGTGGAAAGGGATTTTATAAATGGAATCAGCCCTTTTATACTTGATCTTTCAACTTTTCAAACACCTAGTAATGCTACCACATATCCTTTTAAAAGAACTGTAGCAATTTTTTTGGATCAAGATCTTAGCCACATGAAACCTCGAAACACATACATCTTTTCCTTGGCAGTTCCTTTATCAATGCATAATTCAGAGTAAATAGTCATAAACTTGGAAAATTTCTTCATGTAGTCATGAATTAGTTATTTTAACGTTGTTTCTTTAATTAAATTACACTTTTGGCTTTAAAATAAATCACAAGTGGTAACGATAATCCAATGTTAAGGTTTTCTCATTTCATTTATGTGACCCTATTTATTGCCTGCAAATACCTTTTCCGTCGGTTCGCGAGGCATAGTCCTGATCTGCTTAATTCTTATGTCAAGTTCGAAATCTGGTGTTAAAATTCTATATTGATCGTTCACGTCCCACCAGACTCTATAATTCTTATATGCTGGGATCGTATTTTGAAAAAAGTTTAATTCTTAAACAAGAATTGCGTGGAAGAATATCAAGAAAATGAGATGATGAATATGATATGAAAAAAATCTGTACAAGTATAACAGTTGACCAAATTTAAAGGTAGGTCATTGATGGTCACACTCATAACACTTCTTCATTTTTTAGCGTCTCCTAACAAGACATAAGCTGATTCCCGGACTAAACGGCAGAAATGTTAAAATTCTGCATACTCTCTACTTTTCTTCATTATGTCCAAGATGTCTCTCATTTTCCTCTCCCTATCTTTCTCGCATAAAATTGCCACCTCCATCGAAACCTTCGACATTCCATCACCAATCAAAATACTCTGAACCCCATTGAAACTCTTCCAATAAACCTCTCTTCTTTCCCACCATGCCTGATCTTCTTTTGTCGTTTTTCTTTCCATCGAGTATACATTTCCCATCCTTCCCCACACATGCGTCTCAAAATCCACCAATCTTCATCCATGGTTTTGTTTAACGACCATGTTTCCGTACCGTGCCAATCCACGCTGCATGTTAAAGTTTTCTTAAAATTTTCTCACCGTCATTACGTCAACTCGGCTGGCCCCGGTGGCGGCGGCGTCCTCGCCTACCAACCCAATGGTCGTTGGTTCGATTCCCACTTAGGTGGATTTTCCTCCATCTAGGGCTTGGTTGCATATGATCGTCTTCAAAGTAATGTATTTAATGTAAGGGTTAGGTGGAAGAAGGGACTATAGGTCTCAACCTCGCCCAATTAAGTCGATAAATAAATAAATGAATAACTTATCGGTCTTCAATTCTCTCTTCCTGCTGAAAACACTTATACCTATTGCAATTTTTCATTTCGTTCCCAAATACTTTGGCTATCTAGCTTCAAAACCCTGCCAAGAAGGTTGAGTGTTTCTTCTGCTCTACCTTTTGCCTTTCTTCAGTTTAACAGATTAATTTTTACCGTAAACTTTATTATCTTTGTTTTTGTTTAAATTGATCTTAATCGCATACCTTTTACTCTGATTTTTCAATGCGCTCTACAATGATTGTAACCCCTCTTCTTAAAGGGCGAACATAGTTTTATTTAAATTGAAATTTATATGTAACTAATTTTATGGAAACACGAACAACTTTCACGTCTACCTTCAACTCTTCCTGTCTCCCTTACCATTCTTCCATGAGAATTGGGCATAAAATTTAACTATGCCTCGCAATCTGATGGAAAAATTGAAACAGGTTTGAAGGAAAATAATGAAATTAATGATGTATTAGAAGAATTACACGTATTTGTGTCCAGGCTTAAGTATATTGCTTGACTCTTCAGTGAAAAGTAGCATTCAGGACAACTTTGAACGAAATGGTACAAACTTTACCTTTGTTGCATCATAGGATACCCCGTTTCACCTCTAAGTTCCTTTAAGTTGGATGCTCCGACATTGAGAGAAGATGAAAGGCCTGAAAGCGTGTGTCAGGCTATTCCAACTTCCTCGTGTAGTCCCATAAACTCACCCCTAATACTTAGAAAACTATTTTGGAATGCAAAGTTCCTCTCGAAGATGGTTTAATCTCTCACCTTCTACACTAAAACTTGAGAGGAATAAAAACAAAGCGATGAATTCATAGAAATAAATATAAAATTTATTCCAGTTGTGAAACGATGGGCGAGATATTATTTTTAAACGCACCTTGTTCGAAAATGCTTCAATTCAAGGAGTACTTTAACCTTCGAATCTTCTCCATCTCATCACCTAATTTTCCTATGCCTATAAAGCTGTTCTGTCCTACGCCTCTCTTTATTAGGCCAATTTTTTTTGTTTTTTGACCTTACTCATGGTCTCCTATTATTTATTTATCAACCCTTTAAAAAAATCTAGTTTCTAAAGACATGTCCATATTATCCGGTTCTTCTTTTCTTAAGTTGCTCCATATTGTATTTATAATTCCTATTCTTTACCATTTCTTACTTTTTAGGTCCACCTAGCCTTTACCTACACCAACTCCTTGAGTTTTGATGACCTCTATTCTTCCTTTATCTACTTTTATAATGGTCCTTGTCCCTTATCCATGCAATGCCACACTCCACCCATATGTTTTCAAAAACTGCTCTCTTGTTTGGAGTCTCATATTCTTGGAGCATAGAAATGATCTTTTCATCATATAACACCTCATTACCTGGTACTTTACATTCATTGATGCCATGCTATGGTACTTCTATGTCTCTGTACCTCTATACCTCTATGCCTCTATGCCTCTATACCTCTATGCCATGCTATGGTACTTCTAAGCATGACAATTGCTTCCACTTGTTCTAATACCTCCCTTACCAGTAAAATATCTAACATCAGGTAATCTCTTCCTCAAATAAGGTTTTTGTTTCCTAGCTATTTATTTTCATATTTAAATCATACAATGATTTGGTCATTTTTTCAAGGATAGTTGTAGATATTCTCAATTTCAGTTAAAACTGAAAAGCCATCCACGAAGGGAAATGTGTCAACTTTTCCTGCTCTATACATATTCCTTTGATGGTAATTCCTTGTGATTTCATTGTTGATTCTTTTTAAGTATATCTTGAATAGCGTCGATGAGAACTACATCCTTATTCATATTAATTGTTAAAAAAATAGCATTACTAATTGTAGGGTGGATCGCGGTAGTCCAGGGGTAGAGCGTTGTACCACTAACCGGAGGGCCCTTGCCCGATTCCCGGGCAACGCACTCTGGGCACCTGCAGCTTCACATCTAGCTCTAGGTGCAGGCACCAGATCTTACTGGGAAACCATAACCGGCACAAGGAAAGGAACTTGCCCCCCTACCCAGCTGTGTGAATTTCACATGCCGTCGGGCTTAGTACTGGATGAACGCTACCATCACCTACCATACCGACCTTAGGGTTGATTACTGTGTTTATGGTTTTTTTTACTATTTGTAGGAGTCTACCACCTTAGTATAGTTTTTAATGGACTATAGAATTACTCGCTGCTGCACACCTAAACCTTAAATTTTATGACAAGGAATATCTTTAGAATGCTACTAAATATTACAGTAACTTATTCTGCAACTCTTGATACGTTATAAATGCCTTAATTCGGTCCATAATGCCTTTGTTTTACTCCACCTTCCTCTCTTATCTAGTATTCTCCCCTCTATAACCGTCTTCAGCATTCCATTTCCTATCAGTATCACCTTCCTTTCTTCGAATTTTACCCAACAAGCTTCCATCCTCCCCTACCATACCCAGAACTTGTACAGCAGTTTGCATTCATGTCAGGCCTAATCATTCATTTTGTTTTCTGTTAAACTAAGCTTTTTTTAGATAGAAGGGAAATTTTGTACTTTTTTGCCTTCCTACTAGTAACAGGTCGAAATAGATGTTAATGAAAGGGAAAGCTTCTGGAATGATTTGATGTAAAATATGCTTCCAAATATTAATGAAACACCTAAGCATTTAACAAACGTTATTCATGTCATTATTGAGATCAATAAGTTTCGTAGAATATTAAAATATTCGTTGTTGTTTACAAAGTTGAAATTCGAGAGGATTGAGATGCTGCGGGAGCTAGGGTATTGACTTCATACTTCGAGGACACGGATTTGGATCCAGTCGGTGTCAGAATTTTTCAGAATCATCTACCATGACTACTTGGGTGCCGTTCGAAGAGAATTCAACGAGGCATTTCATTTCATCAACGCTTTCCATCGGATGGAATCTAAAATGTGGGAAATCTAGACGCCTATCGTAATAAGAGTTGGTTAATACCAACACAGAGTTTGTCTCCACCGTTACCGTATTCACTGAAAATCATATTTTTACCAAATTATACAGCTATCCCTCTCGGTACAAATGGCCTAAGTTCTCGGTCGTCTCCCCTATTCATTACCACCAATCGGTGTATGGATAAGATCCTACATATGTGTGTTTTTATACATATATATAAAATTATATGTATATATATATATATATATATATATATATTTATTTATTTATATATATACATGTATACAAATTAAATTATATGTATACAAAATGCTGAAAAATTTAGAGACATGATGTGACTCTAACTAATATGCCTTTCAATTACTTTTTTAAAATTTTATAGCAGTAAACTGATTTTTCAATGAAATATTTCTTAATTAAAATTTTCAATTTCCAATTTATTTTTAAAATGCATTGTATCATAATCACAATTAATGAAAAAAATAATGCATATTTTTTTAACTTATATTTTTAGGAATTATGAGCAGCGATTATCAAAAAGATGTGAACGTGTATCTTCCGCAACATTCGTGATGTCTTGTTTCTGCTTTGCTTTAATTGGGGTGAAATTCACCCCCGATCCATACTCGCTGGCTTCACTTCCACATCAGTCTCGGAGCTAGAGATCCACCCATCCTGCAAAGTTGTGCGCTTCTCGACCCCCGTCTCTCGATCTAGAATTTCCTCTTACTACGTCTCCTCTCACGTCTTCCCCTTTCTCTCGTCTTACTCCCACCCGTACACCCCCTTCTCTCATAACCCTCCCCCATTCTTCCGAGGGAGACGCCCGTACGACCCTGCGAACCCCCATCCTTTCCGTCCCTTTTCAAGCCGGATTTCTTGCGACGGGGTTGGGGGGAGGGGGAAGAGCGACCTGGTAGGAAGAAGAAGAGGGGAGCGGGGGTGCATGGAGGGGGCTGTATAGTTGATGTGAGGCCATTGTGACCACAAGGGGGACCTCAGTGGGTTTTAAAGTCTCCAAGAGATCGCAAAATATACGTCATCGGCGTCGCCTTGCCCCCGCTCCTAAATAAAATATTCTCTTCTCTCTCCCTCTCTTCCAACCCTGGCTGAAAGTTTTAGGGTCCGTGATTTCCTCCTCCCCACCCCTTCCTTGGGAGCCTCCATGGCGTCTCCGCTGCAGGCACCCGGCATCCTCCATCCCAACCCCCTCCCCACCCGCATCCCATCTTCTAAACCACTCTCTATATTTAGCAGCTTTCGGGGAAAGCTCTCCCGGGGTGAATTTTCCCCGGCGAAAATTTGTTCGGATAAATCACCTTCCTTCTCGGAGCGCGGAAGGAATCTCATAGACGCCCTAGACGCGGAGAACTTGTGGATAACGAAATGATCACCGAGCGTGACGCAGTGAGCACTTGAATTCGGTTTATAATTTTGGGGAGGATAATCTACTGGTGGATTTTGTCAACGCAATTAGTTCCCGCCGCCTTCCTTCGGTGCAGATTGTGAAGCATTTTGGCTAGGAGCAAAGACTCTATGTAAGTCAAAAGGTTTCACGGTTCTATCAAACGCCGTTAACTTTATTAACGTAAATTTCAACACAATTAAAGGTAAATGAAAAAATTTAATGGAAGAAGTTAGTAATTTCGCGAAGTAAGCGAATAACTTAAGTGGTTATACTAAACCCATACAATACTTAAAACACCGAGGGTAACCTATATAAATGCATAAATGTTATAGAATTGTAAATAAGAATGTTTTAATTTAAGTATTCCATAAATTTTTACTTGCCTGTGAGCTAGTTTTCAGCCTATGAAAATAATATTTAATAATTATTTTTAAGGTTTTTCTCTTAGAGAAGTGTGTGATGACCCCACTTGAGGTGAATTAGGCCGGCGATGATGCTCCCTAATGTACGCTCCGGAGCAAATGGGGGAAAAGAATGTTCTAATCTACCGGAGCAAAATGCAGCGTGGCATTTGCTGCAAGCAGAATGGATTGAAGTCGGGCGTAACGCAAGGAAATGAAATTCCTGGGAGAAATAAAGGTATATCTTAGGGTAGGTCACGCCATAAACTGAGTTTTTCCATGAGAATGAATTATTTTTCCAGACTCCTTTGCATGTAGAATCGAGCGCTCTTCCGGCACGGTAGGTAATGAAATGTTTTCTCATACCTTTGCGGTGGTGTTGGATGCAGACTTTAGTTATCATTTTATCAATATTAGCCGTTATCTTGCAGGTAATATTTGGTGTAGAATATTACCGTATCAGCAAGGCCATCTATATGCAGAATAAAGTTTAACTAAAATGAAAATGATATTCAAAAAGATGCACGAGAAGCTATGTTTGAATGATCTGATAAAAAAAACAAGGCGTGCATATAGGATTAGCAAGAGGATATATAGTATTACATTAAAATACTAAAAGTGATAAGAACCTTGGGTCAGTAATCTAATTAGGAAACTTAGTGGCTAAAGTAACTGCTGATGGAGATACAATAAAATACTAAGCGAGATTTTTTTGTCTTTGATCAAAAATCTAATCACGAATCTTGGTAACTAAAATAACTAATGATGAAAAATTACTCATGCCTCAATATAAGACGGAAGCGTGGTAATAATGTATTTGCCATAAATGAAATTGTATTTGATAGGGCATAACGGTTAATAAAAAACATCTTCCCGTGACTGAATCGTCGTCTGAAACGCCAAAAAAAACTTTTTTTATAAATATCATCATTGGACGAACGCCTTCAAATAATTCCTTTCATCGCATCTTTTGCTATTTTAATATAGGATTATTTGAAATAGTTCTATTCGTATTACCCCACCTGATGCATCGTCAGTTGAATTTAGAAATCAAATTCTGTATAAAACGATGCAAGAACTTATTTGGCATTTCTACGATAGTTTTTTCAGAAACCATCCATTCAATAAAATTATCAACATTCAAAATCTAATTTAATTTAGGTTTGCCAATTTCCGGACAAGTAAAATATTCTTCCCCTTTGGTTTGTACGAAGTAATTAACATGATTAATTAATCAAGTTGAACTGAAGATGAAAACGGGTTATAATTTTTCCAGTCTCGCCTCTTTACGGAAATGGATTTAGAGTATGATTATTTGTAAATATTAAAAAGTTATTGCCGAAATATGGAAAAATATTGAATTTTTTTACTTCGAATCGATTTTATACTCAGTCAGTGATGACTAAGACATATATTAGGCATATATATATGTAAATATATACTACCTTGATCAAAAAGTTCCCGGAATAACCACCGTGTGGCGCTGCCATCGTTCCGATTTGAGTTCTGTTTTTTTATTGAATTGGTACATCTGTTGTTGATATTCCCTTTAAATCTTAGTGTCATAACTTGACATTTGCAAAAGTTACGTAGCCAAGAGTACATCTATCTCTGTGTGTGTTGGCGATTTTTTACAATTTCAGAAATGGATTTAAATTTGCAACAACGAACTTGTATTAAATTTTGCGTAAAAAACGGATTTAGTGGCGCACGGACGTTGGAAATGTTGGAAAAGTGTTTCGGCAACGATTCTCTAAAAAAAACGGTCGTTTACCAGTGGCACGAGCGGTTCAGAAGTGGTCGTGAGTCAATCGAAGATGATGAACGCAGTGGCAGACCATCGACATCGAAAGTCGGTGAAAAAATTGATAAAGTAAAAGAAATGTTGGTCAATAACCGCAAATTAACCATCAGAGAAATAGCGGAGTACTTGAACATTGCCTATGGATCCGCCCAAGACATTGTGGTTAATGATTTGGGTTTCCGTCGTGTAGCAGCAAAAGACCTCAATTTCATGCAAAAAAGAGACCGTGTTGACGTCGCAAAAGACATGATTTGCGAGGCTGAATCCGATCCCACATTCATCAAAAGGATCATTACTGGAGACGAGACGTGGGTTTATGAGTACGACACGCAATCCAGACATCAGGCAAGTGAATGGCGTTCACCAAATGAGCCGAGACCAAAAAAACCACGTCGTTTTCAGTCAAAAAAGAAGGCAATGCTGACGGTTTTCATGGATTACAACGGTGTAGTGCATCATGAATTTTTGCCAGAAGGCCAGACAGTAAACAAAGAGTATTATTTGGGCGTTATGAGACGTTTGCGTGAAGCAATTCGCCGAAAGAGACCAGAAATGTGGGCAGAAAACTCGTGGATTTTGCACCATGATAACGCACCGTCGCACAGTGCTATCATTATTCGTAATTTTTTGACGAAAAATGCAACAAATACCATCCAACAGCCACCGAATTCACCTGATTTGGCTCCCTGTGACTTCTTTCTGTTCAATCGAGTTAAAAAACCATTACGGGGAACGCGTTTTAGTAGCCGAGAGGAAGTAATGGAAAAATCGCAGGAAGCACTGATGGACATACCGAAAACCGACCGTAACTTTTGAAAATGTCAAGTTATGACACTAAGATTTAAAGGGAATATCAACAACAGATGTACCAATTTAAAAAAAAAACAGAACTCAAATCGGAACGATGGGAGCGCCACACGGTGGTTATTCCGGGAACTTTTTGATCAAGGTAGTATTCATAGGTGAATGCATTACCCCCTTATCCATCCGAATGAATAATCACCGGTACTCCTGTAATTCTGCCTCACTCTCTTCTCTTCCTATCCCTTCACACGCTAATTCCCACAACCTTTCATTCGACCAGTGTTTTTCCCTCAGCATCCTAGAATCCCTACCTGATTCAGCTACCAACATAGAGGTGAGAACTCGTGAATCCGCCTACATACTATCCTTCCGTTCCTTCAAAATTCCCACCCTTAACCGCCATATTTAATTTCCCTCCCAGCATTCCCTCCACACCTCCCCTCCACACCTCCCCTCCACGCCCATAACTCTTTCCCCTCTCCTGATCCATAGCATATTTTCAGTCTCTCTTGAAGAAGGCCCCTGAGAGGGCCGAAAGCTCGAACAATTTACCGTGTAAGTTTTCTTTTATATGTGTCTATTCTTTTCTATTTGTGTTATGTTGTGTCAGCCCATTATTGTGCCGCTCGTATGAGTTTTTCCGGACAATCGTTATATATATATATATATATATATATATATATATATATATATATATATATATATATCAATATTAGATCCATAGACATGTGTGGGAGGCAAAAAAGAGTTCAAATTAAATGAAATTCTAAAATACGTTTTTGAAATTTACTTATGATATACATGGGGGCAGCTTCTTTCTCAGTGTCTTCTGCGGTTTCCCAAAATGTTCCAGTATCCGAAAAAAATCACGCAGCTTCGTCCAAGTATCGTTGACCAAAGACAGTATAATTTTTTTAAAGAGTATCTCCTATCGACAAACTAGTGATCTCTTTGCTCGATACCGCATGAGTCATCGTAAACCGTATGGCGGTTATCAGAACAACGCTTGCGAATTTTACTTTTTGCAAACTACAATTCACGGTAGAATCTACTAGATGATATTTTTAGGTCCAGTTTTACCAACCTGTCTTTATTCTAATTTTACCTGATATTGGTCATTATACCTACCAGTGATCATATCCCGCATCCGTTCCACTATCTGTTCAATATATATCCATAATCACTTTAGTTCGGGACGTAATAGCCTTCATCTGCATGCGAGATACATCTTTTGTTGAGGGTCGCCACTACGAGACCGCTAAGTGATTGCAGTACTTTTTGATTATTATATAGATCTAATCTAACACTGTTTAAATCTGCAAAGTTTAAATCTCAAGTTCTTCGCATTCACACACGCACGAACAGACGAGCGTAAGCATATCATATGTGTAGACATATTCCAACGACCATTTTGTGGGCCCATTGATTAAAGCAACGAATTAGGACTTCTACTGCTTCATCAGATGACAAAATGCATTCGGCCATATTGGTCGATTCCCGATTTAATCGCCCAAGTTCCAAACTTCATTACACAGGAATTTTGATCCTCGATCAACGCTGATATTCGGTTGCCAAACGTAATCGATAAAATCATTCGTTGAGCCAAGAATTTATATGAGATCTAGGGTTGATTACCGTCGGTGGCACCGAGGCTCATACTCCTTTATAGCGGCAATAAAAACCCACCTATAATGTTTGCTCTTTATCTCAACCTGTGAGTGTAAAATTAAAATGCAAAATTTTATTTTTTTCTGCCATTCCGTTTGGCTGCTGTGAACTTAAACGCTAACGTTAGAGGTATCTAGACACAGTAGGGATATCATCCTTAATGTAGGGCACGTATACGTCACACAGGGAAATGCATATTGCGGATGACTCTGCATTAATCCCTGGGTCCATATCGCGATGGGCAAAGATAAACTTTTTTAACCACCGAGCCGGACGTCTAGTCTCGCGAATGAACGCAAGCAACCAAATGGCAAACTTGGTGCATTTTTAAGTCTAAATATTTCACAACGAACTTGGATGCTCATAGGGGACCGAGTGCAATTAGTTAAGGGAAACTCTTCCCCATACTATAGTTTTTCAACCGTAAAAACTGCCTGAATGGAACGCTCACGAAAAGCTTTTTCAAGGGAGACGGGAGAAATTCGCCTTCCAGAATCAGCATTATTTTTGTTATTCTTATTTGAATTGCCGCACATAAAAAATTAAGACAAAATTCGTGATAGAACGACACTTCACACGACTAGGTATAGTACGAAGACTTAAGAAAAATATATTATTAATGAAAATGATAGGATTGGTGTAGTGAAGGATGAATTTTCAAGCTTAATGTGAAAAAGTATTTGTTCATCTTTTCTGACTCATTTTCATTTCTCTCAACAATCCTCTCCCTTCCCTCAACTTGCATAGTGCCTTGTTTGTATAATATCGCTATTTAATACAGTTTAAAAATCACTTGTTTTAAAGGAGGGTGAGTAAAGACAGAATTGTACGAAATAATATGGAAAAATATATATGATGTGACTAAGACATAGCTACGAGAATAATTAAATGCATGCATACATTTAGAGAGAGTTAGCCTTTTTAGAGAGAGTTAGCGTTTAGAGAGAGTTAACCATAAACACAGTAATCAACCCGAAGGTCGGTTTAGTAGGTGATGGTAGAGATCACCCAGTACTAAGCCCTATACGGCGTGTGAAAATTCACACATCAGGGTAGGGGGGCCATTTCCTTTCCCTGTGCGGGTTATGGTTCCCCAGGAAGATCTGGTACCCGAAAAATCACTTTAGCTTGGGTGGAGCTGCAGGTGCCCAGAGTGCGTTGCCCGGGAATCGAACCTGGGACCCTCCGGTCAGCAATCCACCTCTACCCACTGGACTACCGCTACCCACATATATATATATATATATATATATATATATATATATATATATATATATATATATATATATATATATGCATACATACATATATAATATATATGTAGAAGTAGAGCACTACTTCTATATCTTCCGATGAAGACGGAGTGGAATTCCGTCGAAATTATCAAGAAATAACGTGTGAGTGTTCCTTTTTTTGTGTTTCTATAGTGTGTGTTACTGTGTAATGTACTATATATATATACATGAAGAGGATTATGAATTAATATGTGAGGTGTTGGTGGCCTAATCCCCTCTGTCACGAAACTTAACGGTATATACTATATATAATTTTAGTAAATACGAGGAGAAGATTAGAATAGAAGAAAAAATAATTCTATATTCTTGAAGGTTAATTGGGTATTCCAGTAACTATTCGTTAAGTGTTTTCCGTAAATAGTTCACTTAAAGGAAAAATAAATATAACCTACGAATGAAATAATACCAGCGGAAATCAACCGATTGATTTCCTCTGGAAAGCTGATTTTAATTGGCCTATATTTTTGGCCGACATGATTCCATGGTAGATTTTTATATCATTTATTGCGTCTTTTTGCGCAGGATACCTTTTAGTTGAAATCCTTTCCTTCTGTTGATGGGGATGATCATGACCAAAAATGGCTATGTTACTGATTTTCTCCATTCTTATATTTATTTGTTCATTCTTATTATGGACATGTCTATGCAATTACTGAAATCTATACATTACACTTGAGAAAAATTTACTTTTCTTATAGATATAAAAAGAATACATGGACGCAAGACTGAAAACTTTCTCCTTGATCGAAGGTTTATAGAATATTCAAACAAACTTAACATAAATTTTAAGAAACTGCGGGAGATACCGTGACAGTAACTTTTGACAGAGCCATCCACTAAATGTGCTTTAAAATGCAATAATATTAGAGCGTAATAATTATTCGCAATCCAAATCAATCCCGGTCCAATCGAATGATTTTTACACTCTGAAATTGTTGCAATTTTAACTTAAAATACTTTCTCGAGCGCAATATTTAAAAATTAAACGATGATAGTTTAATCCTGCAGTGGTACGAAGGTATTAAAGTTACCGCATATGCACTGTAATCAGGTAAACGCTGAACAATGCTAGTAAGTTTGTTGAAAACAAAAACATCAATCTCAAAAATAAAAATTAAATAAATACATAAAATAAGAGTTGATATTTATAGTGGAAGTTGGTGGTGAAGTAGGGGGAGAAAGAGGTTGAAATAACTTTAATTCTTTTCCGAAAATTAAATTTCTTGCCTAAAAGCCCTCCTAATCCGCATGCTTTATCCTTCTTTTTCTTATCCCAATTCTCCTTTGCATGTCGCATTTGAGTAGTGATTTAGAGCATGCCGCGCCTTTTAGTACTATAGTGCCAATCTTCCTCCTGCCTCTGAAGAGGAGTCCATCCTTTTGGTTTCTTTCTCCCTGTTTCTGGCACCCTATTCTTTAAGCCACTCCTTTTCACTGTTTCAAACCCCTTACACCAACCACTCCTTTCCCTCTAGGCCTGTTCTTGAAACCTCCTGGTTACCCACGATTACCCCTAAGATTTGCCCATGCAGTTCTCCTTGAAAATTAAAAGACTCTAAACGATTGGAGAGAGAGAGAGAGAGATGTTGGACTACATTTTAATCAATGATGTTCAACATTTTTTAACGAAAAAGAAGAACACTATGATCGCACTTAATAATCAGATTCAAACGAAAAACTGCGTGCTATGATTGAACGCATTTATCACACACACACAAGTGAGTTACCGGGTGAAGTTCTACGATTTGTATCGATCAATAACGGCAACATTGAATCACAAATGGACGCATACGTAAGCACGAGCAGGGTTATACATTTAAGCTCTCAATGCTTCTCCTTCTGCGCTTGTAAGCTACGTGATTTGAATTGACCCATTTTCTGAAGTAAGGCATATGAAAATTTGCATGAGGCTGGAGTTTGATCGAGTAAAGATTTTTAAGGAAAATACGACGGTTCGAACATTTATCTCGTCGGACTTCAACTTAAGACTGTTTTTTTTCTTATCCTATTTTAGGACGACTAGTAATACTCCGATGTACTCCTATCCGATTTACTCCTACATAAAAGTACTCCCACAGGAAGAATTTATTTCAATTTGAAAACAAAGCCTTCAAGTCCGTATTTTTGTCGTGTTATACTTCCTCCTTTACGCTAAATGCGACTCGTTTCTCAAAATGACGGACGTTACTCCGGCGCATCTTACAAACTGAAATAATACTTTATCTATGCGTGTAGCCAGATATGGGTTGGTGCATATGAAACAAAACTTTGTGTCCATAGCTCAATACTGATATAAAATTAAATGGCTCTTAGCTTGGTTACAACTTGTTTTCCATTCAGTAATGAAGGATTTCAATAACTGAGCTTTAATCATGCATCCAACATTTTCAAGTTTACTAGCATAGAATATTGCATGAAAAAACCAATGGACACAATAATCAATGTATTTTATGAATACATTAACAAGGGTGCGTATTTTATGACACCTGATTCGCCTAAAATGCGTTTTAATATTTTTAATGGGAAATTTACCAAATTGAAAATGATACACATATTAAATTCTAGTTAGTTGTTGTTTAAATGAAGAATGGAAGCATTTATCCACAAACTATTGTGGTGTTTTATATCATAACAGTAAGTTAATTAGTTTTTTTAATAATTATAGTATTTATTAACTCAATGAAACTTATGTTTAGTCGCGGTACCTGCTTTTTAAAGGATGTGGAAGATAATAGTGGCAGAGAAAAGAAGATTTCAGGCGATATATGTTAGCTGCTTTCATTAAACGAGGAACATAAAATAGACTGAGAATTAAATGAAGAAGTACCTTTAAGAATGGATGAAAAGCGTACCTTATTGAAAAGCCTTGAAAGATGTAGAGGGGAATTAATTGGACACATCCTGAGACACGATACCTTATTAGGGACCATAACTAAAAGGAAAATCGAAAGGGTAAAAATAACAGAGGAATGTCTAGGTTGAACTACCAAACCTAGGTAATAGACAATATCGGAGTAAAGAGCTATTAGAGAATGGATAGATCACCAGGGTACAGGTTATTTTTGTTGAAATTGATAAAAATCGATCCTCGTATCAATAAGCCTTGGTGATGAGGATAATAATTCAAACTATTTTTATTAGTGATTCTCTAAATATATACGCAGATTGACTGACATATATTCCCTTCTGCTACATTCTCTTAATATGCAACTTCATAAATAAATATATAGTGCAGAAGTTCGGGCACCTGAACCAAATAATTCATTGCACAAAAGACATCAACATGGCGCAAAACAGATGCCTTGTCGTCAACGGATGTACATTTTTCAATGTTCATTGAGTAGTAGTTACGAAATGGATCTAAAAAGTTCTCAGCCTCACCCATTGACGACCTCATTACTCCAATGATTTTTTCTCTCGTGTTAGCATAACTTTGAGTTGGACGTCGTGTAGATTTTTAAGTAATTTAATTTAGCAGCTCGCTTTAGTCAGTGTTATGAATCAATTGTGGTGCGCGTTTTTATAATTGGAAAAAATTTAGTACAGTACAGTGTTCAAATTATTTTTAAAATAAGGTTAAATGCGGCCAAAATTCATTTGGTTGTTTTAAATGTGTATAAGAACTCGTTTCCTTCAATTTTCACCGTGGAGATTGGGTGGCCAAGCATAAATGTGGCTGTGAAGTCCTCCAAGGTGATCCACGCGCAGGACGTCCGAAATGTGCAACCACACCAGACAGTCGGGACATCGGGACAATTCAACCTCCCACAAAAGTGCCCTAATGATTGGAAACTTGAGAGAATAGGGGGATATGAAATGATGGAATATATAACCAATTTCCCAGATTTGGCTCCCTCAGATTTCCACCTCTTCCGAAAACTCAAAAGTTTCCTCACTGGTAAGCGTTTTCATCCAATCATAATAAGTAATTGCGGCTGAATACGAGTAATTTTGCAATTGAACACCGTTGATTGAAATTTATTAATATTAAATGCGATTATGTTGGCAAAGAAAACTTTTTTGAAAACATTAATTGCCATTTTCATCATCAGGCCGAGAACTTTTCAGGTCACCCTCGCTTTAGGGAAGACAACCGACATTTGAAGTAATTTGCACCATTGGAGAACGGTGAGTAATTTGGGTAGAGACCGGATGTTTCTGAAATTGAAGAAGAAGGATTAAGAGAAAAAGGCATTGGAATCAAAGTTAACCTACTCGATCCGAATCGAAGGCACCAAGGGATCACACACTCAAGCGTCCCGTCCGACGGACGGAGTACCCCACTTGAGTTTTTCTGGAAGTGACACCTAAGTTAGAATTCGGATACCACTAATAAGTCCTACTATCGCCGAGACTTGAAATTGAGCCCTCTCGGTAGGAAAAGTTAACTTTATCCAGACCGCCAATCCTATCCCTAGTTTACAAAAACTAATTGCATCAGTAAACATCGGTCCTGGGCAGACCTAATGATCTTCATCTGACGAAAGAAATGGAATTTTGCGTTTAAAAAAATATGAAATTTTATATCTCCGTATACAAAACACCCAAAAATGTAATAGCTTAGTGTTCTTTGCCTTCTTTTACTTACTTCTTCGTACTTATATTTCAAGTTTTGTTCCTTAAATAATCAAGATTATGGCTGTTTAAATTTTTCTTATACTTCCTTCAAATGAATATCTGATTTTCTAAACATTGCTTCAACACCGAAAATTTAACAATAGCCTCTAATTGAATGAATGTAAAACTCCAATAGCCGTAAACAGTTAACCTTTCTAAACAAAGTACAAATGAAATTAGTTGGCTAGCGCCACAAGTCAAGAAGGGGTAAAAGGTAAAAAAGGAGAGGATAAGAAAGGTGAATACGAATACGCGTATTTCGGCCACAAAGTAGCCCTCTTCAGCGTACTGAAGGGTAATCGTCACGACAACACAAGTCGAAGTGAAAGCAATACGCGTATTCGTATTCACCTTTCTTATCCTCTCCTTTTTTACCTTTTACCCCTTCTTGACTTGTGGCGCTAGCCAACTAATTTCATTTGTACTTTGTTTAGGAAGGTTAACTGTTTACGGCTATTGGAGTTTTACATTCATTCAATATTACTAGCCGTAAGAGCTCATTTCTATACAAAAAGGCAATGGATCCAAACTTCTTATAATCGAGCATTTTGGATAATTTAGAAACGCTTAAGAAAATGCTTTATCGCTATGGGAAGTGGTTAATTTCGTACCACTCCCCCATTCTAAATGTTTTCTACAACTTAAGAGCTGTGTGACATTTATTTTTCTAATTCAGTTCTGGTATTCTATGAACTGTTGCGTCTTAGAATAATTTAAATTAGCTACTCTATTCTTCTTGGTGTTGGCATCGGTCGCTTGCTTCACTCGCAAAAAAATATGAAATAATTTTCCATTTGCTACCCCACCCACCCGTAAATTTGGTTGCAACATGCTCGTGTTTTCATTGCTTTTGATCTTCATTCTTTACCCTTTATCGCCTTTGTTTCACTTTTATTTGAAGGAAAACTTTGGAAATAATTTTCAATTAAACGTTCCTTGTGTCTGGAATATTACAGTCTGTCGTTGTTTTAGTTTTTAAGGGTTCTGCAAAGCATTCTTTAACTTCGCTTCTCTTCTACCCATCCAACTCTCGTATCTTCAATTTCTCCAACTGATAACGTCAAGGAACACTCTTACCCATTCTCACTAAACACTCAACAAACGGTTATGCTGTGACGTTAATCGTTTAATCTCTTTTGTCTCGGTCTTACGCCTGGGATTGGTAGAATAAAAGAATGGATAAATTATTCTCTAAAAATCGAAATTGCTTTGGGGGATCTTAGAAGAAGCACTGTCTCTTAATTTTTCCTTTACTTCCTTCGTCCGAAACACCCTCCTCTCCCTGGAACCAAGCCCACCAAGGACCACAACTCCATCCATTCCCTCTTCCGGGCCACCACCTCGCATTTTGAGCCTAATGGCCACTATTATTCCTCCCATCAAATTGTAAGAGTGAGACGAAAGGCAAGGAAGAGGGAGGTGGTGGAAGGGAGATACGTGAGTGGGCCTCAGAAGGGGAGGAAAAATTTTGTACAGAAGGTCGTTAAAGGGAAGACGCAAGGACAAATTCAAAAGGGGGTTATAGGATGGATGAGGGGAGTTTCATGGTTGAGGAGGCAGAGGAGAATGACAATAGGACAAGGGGAATATGAATTGAAAGATAAAATTGAGGGAATTTATATGTTGAGACCATCATGAAGGCAGTGACCCGGTGAATATATACCAACGTCCATGCAAAATAAAATAAAGTAAACAGGAAACTTGGAAAAGCACGAAAAGTCGTAAGATTATGCAAGGACTGGCACTAATCCAAGTTAAAATGCAACGAAAAAAGTAGTTGTAACCTCACCAAACTTATAAGCTTTAAATATGATGTGGATTTACCTCGAGTAGTCGATTTAGATGGATAGATAATGTATTTTTCTAGGGCACGTCCTGTAGAAGACAGCGCATGGGCAGAAAATACTTGTATTTTCTCGGGTTTCTATAATTAAATGTTTGATAACAAAAGAATGAACAGGAGATGCATGACACAGCAATAGAGGATTGAGACATTTGTGATGTTAAGATACAATGACCGTGAAAGAACTGCATAAGATGTATCACTTTCAGCGCCGAGATAAAATGTTACGTGAAAATAATGTTTTGTAATTATTTTCAATGCCGACCAGTCCTCGGAGTATCAATACATTTCTTGAAAAATACAAATGGTCAATTTGACTTTTGGGCTTACACATTTATGAGAATAGATTCCGAAAGTTACTTCCCGTATAGTATTCATTCATCAATTAAAAATAAAATCGTATCATACGCTAATATATTTTGTGTTAGCATGAACATTGAAAATGTATAAACTTGTGCGGTGAATTGTATTTTAACATAAAGAATATTTTCAGCAGTGCAATTTATAAGGAAAGCTAACACATTCCCACATTTTGAATTGGGCTGGCAAAATTTGACGCTTCAATAACGTGGAAAAACATTCCGAAACTATATATATATATATATATATATATATATATATATATATATATATATATATATATATATATATATATACATATATATATATATATACATATATATATATATATACATATATATATATATACATATATATATATATATACATATATATGTATATACATATATACTCATTTACATAGAAACAGATATAAGAAAAAGGGTAAGGAACACACATAAAGGACGAACACAGGACGGGTGGGGAAGGAGGAATCCAGCAGATCACGAATGTAAAAATATTTCCTAGACCGGGATGTGTGTTCCCATCCCTTTTTCTTCCATGTTTCTGTATAAATGAGTATCGGTTCGCCGTTTGGCAGGGTTTCGTGCTTGAATGTGTGTGTGTATATATATATATATATTATATATATGTACGAGGGTCATCCGGAAAGTAGTACCCGTTCGTGAAATAAAGACACAAAAGTAAATATTAACAAACATAAAAAATTTTATTTGAAAGAGGATACTTTAAACTACTTCTCAACATAATCTCCAAGCAAATTAAGGCATTTGTCATAACGTGTGACAAGTTTCTGTATTCCTGCTGCATAGTCCTTCGCCGCCAGCTCATTGAGATACGCGAGGGACCCATCTTGCACAAATTTTTGCATAATGCAGATGGTGTTTAACAATTTCATGAACAATTGTTCGAGAAACATTGGGAAAATGCTCACAGATGTCATCAATTGTGACGCGCCGATCGTTCCTCACGAATTCGTCAACTGAGCTCACCAGTTGGTCTGTAATGACAGACGGTCTCCCCGAACGCTCATCGTCGTGTGTGTTCCCCCTCCCCATGTTGAAGTTGCGACACCACCGCCGAACAGACGACTCGTCCATTACATTGTCTCCATACACCTCCTTTAATTGGCGATGAATATCACATGGGCGAACGTTTCTTGCATTGAGGAATTTAATCACTGCCCTCACTTCACAACTGGCGGCGTTCTCAATTTTTTTAAACATTGTAAACAATCACAGAAACAACACAGGCAATGCTAGCGTCACGCAACTTGTCTCAGAGAAGGCAGACAAGCCACTGAAGCTATCTGACCTCGTCCAGCGGCTACTCGCGTCGTCAGCACTTCATGCGGCACGAACGGGTACTACTTTCCGGATGACCCTCGTATGTATATATATATAGTCGCACACACACATATTTATATATATATATATATATATATATATATATATATATATATATATATATATATATATATATATATATATATATATATATATATACTCACACACATACACACATGCATAACCACACAGAGACAATATAAACTGTATTAGGTCCGCCAACAGCGTCAGTCGGTCGAAAATAACTAATGAACAACTTTTTAGACGTGAGAGTTTTATTTTTATCTCCTTAGGGAAGCCATTACCGTCACAAATGTTCCTAGGTATTTTTAGGATTCACTTGGGCAGAGTGCGCCCAGGGGTTTAAAAGAGTCAGGCAATGCTATTACTTTAGCGACGACGCGCTCGACGGGTGACAACGTTTCCAGCATAAGAAATGCATTTTCTCTCAAACAAAAGCGATGTCTCTCTATCCTTTTATATTCTTATCTATCTTATCTTCCCCGTCGCACTGTCACATCATGCATTTATATGTTTTGTGTAATTTTGTGAGATTTATTGAATTAATACATACCTGTGTGTGTGTGCATTTAAACAGGTATCCTGTATTTATACACAAACACATATATACACATAGCTCTCTCTCTCTCTCTATATATATATATATATATATATATATATATAAACAAACACACATCCTTATTTATTTTTTAAGGCTTGGTAATATTGAAGGTTAATTCGACCCAAACCATGCTCACGAACTTGAGTCAATGAATGGTTTATTTAGAAGTGTTGATAAAACTATTGAATGCTAATTATTATAGGTATAATTACATAATCTCACTTGTACTTTATATATTAAGATACTTATTAACTCATGAAGCTATACAGATACATGTATGCACTTAGGACTCGGTGGGGAGGGAATATCTGAATATTATAATTTTTTTTTAATTTTCTCTTTTTTCCTTAACACAGATCAGGAAGGAGGGTCCAAGGGTGGAAATGTGGTCGGTTGTGAGGAGAATCTGGCGAGAGAAGGGTTAAGTGTAGGACCCCCACTCAGCAAATCTCTCGACTTCGTGAGAGTGGTTGCGGGTGGCGACGCTTCCCCGTTCCCCAGGCAACGCCGACACACACCCACTCCTCTCCCTCCCCTCGCTCGAAGGTCGTGAGGAGGGTTCGATGGTGAACACACGCCTAACATCTCCCCCATATCTCTCTTTGGGAGGCAATGTCAAGAGCATTGTGACCGCCATGTGGATCAATCCGAATATGGAAACAGGGGATGATATAACAATTGAATTTGGGAACAAAGTTTGGGCACAAGATACGAGCATTAAGGAAGTAGATAGATAGATAGATAGAGGTCTTTATTTGGGCGAAATTGAGACCAAATGGTCCCTTCTTCCATTTAACCCATAAAAGAAGGAATAAGAAGTAAGAGGGAATGAAGATAGTTCTTAACCGTGATAATTAAGGTGTGACTTTGGAAGGGATGAAAAGAATAATTTAAAAACATAGCCTCCATCGAACTTATTTATTTCCTACTCTCTTTCATTTTTACGTTCTTTTATGCCTTGTTTTCCTTTTATTTGATAGAATTTTCATTTTTAATTCAAAGAAGTGAAACAACAAAAGAAAAACAATTAAAAAGGTAAGTGGGGGCACTTATAAAGGTCACTCGCATATGTTTTCGCCTCAAATATGAGAGAGTAAAGACTTCTCTTGACTTTGTACCTAGATATGGTCATTAATATACATTTAATTGGTGATAGCATAAGGATTTATTGTTGTCTAGAGTCATTAATGAAATTGCTGATTTGTTTTTTCAAAATATTTTTACCTCGCCGTTTAACTTCCTGATGTTCGATGCCCTTTGCGTGTTTCTTTGTAAAGGAGGAAGTACGAATTCTGTCCACGCGGTCGTATTTGCTTTAATCTCGTGGTGTCGGAACGTTCGAATGGGACCATTCCTGATTGCGCCTATTTCGGCATATTGGCCAGCAATCGGCCGCTTGAGCTCTTCTTGCGATTTCTGCTAACGTAAAAATGGTTTTTGGATGGTTGAGGATGTTTAGTGGATCGTGAACATTCTTTTATTAACGCCGGATTCCTCATGATTTTATCTAATGCTATTCTCTTAATAGTTTTGTTAGGATAGGCTATGAAATATAATTTTTTTCAAACTTCTATTTCCAAAACCTACCTTAAACGGTAGAATACTAATAATCTTACAAGTAAAAGAATCCGGAGTTTCTAACATTGTTTAATATTTTGAAAACCTAATTTATGCCAGAATATTTTGTTTTGAGCTGTCAATAAATACCTACGGGTTCATAAATATAACGATATATACACACACAGAAATGCATGTGTATATATCGTTAAACCTACTATCGAACAGGCAAAAAATATGCTCTAAGTGTGATTCATGAGAGTACTAAAATAAGTAATGTCTTTCAAAAGTGGGTAGAGCGCTTGACTGCGGACTGGAGGGCCAGGGGTCGATTTCTGGGCAAGCCTCTCTGGGCATCTGCAGCTCCACCCAAGCTGTGTGATTTTTTGGTTACCAGATCTTCCTGGGATACCATAACCGGCACAGGGAAAGGAACTGGCCCCCCTACCCTGATGTGTGAATTTCACACGCCGTCGGGCTTAGTACTGGGTGAACTCTGCCATCACCTACCAAACCGACCTTCGAGTTGATTACTGTGTTTATGGTTTATATGTATACATAACTTCGAAAAGAAACGCTCTTCAGAGACGACAAAAATATCTAAAAACTTTGATGAAAACTATTAAACAGAGAAACACAGGGAAAGGATATTCACATATCTAGTTGACGTTTCGACGGCACGGCTGTCATCATCAGAATATGCTTCTTGGGGGAAGAGCGGAGAGAACGGTGGGTGAAGGGAGAGGTAAGCGTCGAATAGAAAATGGACAAGGGGGTGAGAAGGGTTGCGTAGGCAGCTATTGATTGATATCAGTGGGCTGAGTTCAACCTGGGAGGTTTAAATTACTGAAGCGCTCAGATATTCTGCGCCTTCTCGCCTTTTTTTCGCCTTGGCCCTTCTCTCCTTGTTCTCACCTTTGCATTTACTACTGGAGAATTCACCGAAACAGGGAAGCAGTCATCAAAGCAGTCGTGGGAAGCAGTGTGGATAGGAATGGGATAATTTAGGAAGATGAGATACTCCACCAGATGATTTCCTTCTCGTTTCCTCGTTTCCTTCTGTCCATTCATGCCGCAAGACTGTTCCTATCCTTTATGACATAGTAAGATAGATTTTTCCACTACCTTGTCCTCTACTGTCCTCGTCAAATGCCCCTTTGGTGGGCGACAAAGCTCCCCAGCGCCATCTTCTGACTAATGAATCGGAGAAAGTGGTTGCATTGCCCCCTCAGATATCAGTGTAAGCTACGCTTCCTAGCTAAGACGGTGTCTCCTTTTACCGAGTGTCTGTTTTTCGCCGGCGACCAAGGCCTCAACCGCCGGGATTTGGAGAGCGGCACTACCGAACTCGGTGATCAAGGTTCCGATAGTGTTTTTTTTTCACGCGGCGGTTGACCGCCTAGTTCTAGAAGCGTGAGGTTTGACTCCCGTCTTTTTCCGCCGGGAAGGCCTTTCTTTTGTTTTGTTTAGTGGATTCAAGCTGACCTTATCTCTCGGTGTAGAGCTTCGATTTCTTTTGTCTTGCTACCGCCGGGGGCATGTAGAGGGGTGGGACACTATACGAGTGTTTTATTCCCTCTTTGGAGAATCAGTTCTTTTTGTGCGCTCGCCTTTTCGAGTAGGCGTGCTCAATTTGATTTTTTTAAATGGTTGTACGTCACATAAAAACATTCGCCTTGCAAGTTGACGAGAAGACGAAGCCCCCTAATCCGTTGGAGGTCTACCTCTTTACACTAGGGTCTCTGGGGCTCATGCCCGAAGAGATAGTGGGGATTCAATTGGATAAAATCGCCATTGCCATTTGGTATTCTTGGATTTGGCAACCGAAGCTGCAATGAATAGGATTCTATATTATACTTCGCTAAAGTTACCTTTTCCGTCCTTAAGTGACTAGGGGTCGACAATTACCATTGACGAGACTTCCGGCAGCCCTTGTAATGCCTGAGTTCTTTTTCTCTCCGCGAAGACCCCTAAGACATAACAGGCGAGCTCCTACGTTATGGGAAAAAAACCCATCGCTCGTGGCAGAGCAGGTGGGAGGGTGACAATATAGCGCGAGTGCTGACGTGTACCGGGGTGGTGCGGATAACGGTCGACAGGAATATCCCCTCATACCTCAACATCGGCGGCAACTGGGCCATCATCCTTTGCGAGGGTCAGCGCCGCACTTTCATCCACTTCAACCAAGAAGGCCAAGAGTGCAAAATTTGCCCTCGGAACTAGGGGGGGCAATGAATATGGCAATGAATACGGTCTCCAGCCTGAACACGGCCGCGGAGATGGACGACACCGAGGTGGCTGTGGAGATGAGGGCGCGGTCGCTGCTACTTATCGAGGTTCCACCTCTATCTGCTCCCGCCGGTCACTTGCATCCCCCTCCACTTGGGGAAAATTTCAGAGGGAGCGAAAGTCGTCAACGGAGGGAAGGGAACCGAAAAAGAAGAGGGCAGACGACACTGAAATCCTAGTTTAGAACATCAATCTAGCTACAGTCCATATCAGGTCGCCTTTTCTCTCACGACCACCGTCTCCGTCACCCCATTAAAAGAGGACGGATCATCCTTCGTCCCTCCCCCCACCAACGACATCGACGCCCCCTTCCCGCTTTCCTTGCTTCGCGGGCTTTTAAACCATCGAGAACCCCTGGTGACAGTAGGGGAGGATGCATCTGTTTGCAACTGTCTTCCATCCCTATTAGTTGGCCCCACAGTCCATTTATAATGGGCATTCAAGAAAGTATTACCAACCCTGAAAGTTGACACATGTAAGAGTATAAGTTTCTTGACGTCGAAAATCCCAGATACCTCATCGTCATTCTCTATTGAGAGCAGCCAAGGAGTCGAAGATCTTCTCAGGAATCTCTATAGGCAGACCAAATTGAACTATCTCCCTATTTTACCCCATCGGACTCCTTCGGCAGATGGCCCCAAGTCCGCTACTCCGCCCCCCCTGAGGCCACCTCCTGCCCCGGGAAGGACCCTAGCTGTGCTCGCTCGAAGAAGGCTCCCCGTGAAACGCTGCCGAATTACCCGCTCTTCGTGGAGACCACAGTTGACTCTTCCTCTTCGGACGAGGAGGTCGGTGGGAGAGGAATGCGGCAACAACTCGCGACCTCGATCGTCGGCCCATCGGATAAAGCGTCCCAGGAAGTGGCAAAGCACTCGTCGCCCGGGTTTAAGCCGTGACTGGAGCGACGTAAGCCATGACCAGAACTCTGGTAAGTTATATCCGGTGCTCATTGTTGTACTTTCCTTTCACTGATGAAATTATTTCACTAAATATTGCTGGCGCCTAAAGTGCCTTAAAAATTGCAGTCCTTCAGCGTTTTTTTCCGTGACCTCCGGACCGATGTATTCCTCCTTCGGGAAGTAAGGGGGGCATAGTCTGGGATGTAAACGTCTTTCAGTCTATCGGCAATTTCACTGGCTGTCATTCTGACACCCAAACCCTAGTCCAGAATGGCATTCCGTTCTCTCACGTTCGCCGCCACACCTCTAGCCGAATTACGTCCGTTTTCGTGAATGGGCATTCACATCACAAGTTATTACGCTCCCTCCGTTGAGCGCATTAAGACGGAGCGCGAAACTCAGATATTCCCCTCCTCTGCCGGTATTCTTCCTCGGGGAAGGCCACCTTGGGCAATGATTTCAATTCCATCTACCACCGATAAGATAGCGCCTGGAATAGAGATAGGGTAACAAAATATCCAAGCTGAGCACTCGCACTGATGCTCAACTGAATTGGAGCGATTGACGCAGTACGTTCTTTCTGCGCCCGTCCCGCCCCTATACGCGATCAGGGCATAACTCTCGGACACGGATTGACTACCTCTTTCTCTCAGCATCACTAATGAATGATATCCAGGCAGTGGACACCCTCCCGGTGTCCTTCTCTGATCACTGCGCGCTTATTATGAGTGTTACTTTCCCGGACATAACCCCGGCCGCGTGCGCCCACCACCGCGACACCGTGAAGCGCATGGACCTCCTCGTGTCGGAGGACGCGGCAACACCACCCGCACCCGGGTTTGCGAATAAACCGCGGCACTCCATCTCGGTGTAGACCTCACCGTAAAGTGAGACGATGTATTCAAACATTGCCATCCACATCATAAGGGAAACGTATGGCGGGATTTCGTGTTTGAACGTGTATTTGGCCAATTTGGCTCGTCTCTTTCCTCTGGCTAAGCGTGCCATGAAACGCACTGTTCCTATCCTTAATGATGCTGTATGGTTACTTACCTACTGTCTTTCCCTATTTTGTGATGTCTATTTCATTTTGGTGGATGAAACAGGTCCCTAATGTCATTACTTGGCCAAAGAATTGGAACACTGGGTTGCATAAAGCCCCCGCAGATCTCAATGTGAATTGCTTTGCTCGATAGCTCAAGTGGTTAGAGAATCGGCCCGGCAAGTTGGAAGAACCGGTGTTCAAGTCTCGGTCAAGGAAATATTTCTACCCTAATGATGTGCTCGATTCCGCCTTCCCCACTTCTCCTGTTCGTCTTTTATATGTGTTCCTATCCCTTTTCCGTCTATCTATTTTCATGTGAATGAATATATATACATTCAAACACGAAATCCCACCAAACGGCTAACAAATACTCATTCACATAGAATAGATATAAGGAAAAGGGATAAGAACACATATAAAGGACGAACACAGTAGAGGTGGGGAAGGCGGAATCAGGCAAATCACGAGTGTAAAAATATTTCCTATACCGGGACTAGACTATAAAAATATTTCCTATTCCCGGTCTAGGAAATATTTTTACACTCGTGATTTTCCTAATTCCGCCTTCCCCACCTCTACTGTGTTCGTCCTTTATATGTGTTCCTATCCCTTTTCCTTATATCTATTTCTATGTGAATGAGTATGTATATATATATATATATATATATATATATATATATATATATATATATATATATATATATAATATATATACACACACACACACAAATCAATCCCTGTTTGACCTGGCAATTGTTTTCTAAAAACACTGATTTCCTTCAAGAAGGCAACAAGTAGAAAGGCTGATCCTGCTTCGCACGTGGAAGATGTTCGGGAAGCAAAGAGCTACGGACTGGTAGCTGAGTATTAGGTAGGAATGGAGGGGAGGGGTAGGACGTGGGTGTAGAAGAAGGGCGATAGAGGGGGAGGAAGGAAGATTAAGCGAGTTGGCCTGGCTGAAGCATCCCTTGAACTAGGCGAAGAGACGGGAAATCCCTTCTGCCTCTCGGCCCATTTCTTTATTTTTATCACCTGCACTCGACCATTCGTGTTTGGGTAGGAAATGACTCCCCAAGGGGGACGAGGGAATAATGGGAATCGGTGACCTGGGAAGCGAAGGTGGATAAGGATGACCAGGGTGGGAGGGTGGAGGGAGACACGCGTCGAGTTCGAGATGTGGAGGGGTGTGAGTGAGAGAGAAAAGGGGAGATAAAATGGGGTAAGAAGTTGGATTGCGAGGGTTATTGGTACGATCCACGAAACAAACGCTGGTGATCGCATTCCTACTCTCTGTTTAATCTTACCGCGTTCCCCCATCCTACCCCCTCACCAACCCTAATCCCCATTTTCTACCGTTGAATATCCACCCCCTTCTCTAAATCCTTCTCCCTCGGTCATCGTCCACGATTTTTCGTTTGTACGTTTACATGAGTGCTTTTATATTGCCCACGCCAAGATAGAGTGCACGGTATACCAGTAATGTTAATTGTTTCAGCACTCTAAGCAAGATGTTTATTTTATTGAACCGTTCTTTCAAACTTGAACTTGATTCTAGAGGATCATAATTACTCCATGATCTTTATACGATATTTTAACCACACACGTGTGGGCATTGATATTTTTTCCCTACGTCTGCATTTAGAGTATAACTATAAAATTTTTCCAAGCAGAAAGTTTTATTATTTCACTCGCGGATTCCCAAGTGTTTTATGTATTTTAATAAACTACTTTATATGTTTATGTTTTGATAAGTCCTGGAATCAATCAGTTAGTTAAATATCAATCATAGAATCAAGAGGTTGCCTGTATTAAAACGTTTTCAGCCTCTATTCGTCTTACCCTGCGAGGATAAAACTCATACGAACACCATTGACTATCAACCAAGACAAAATCAGAACACCAGTTACCATCATTTTATAGTTATGAAAGAGTGTGGATGCCCGTTATGAAAAGTTAAGAAGGTTAAAACTATTATTATAGGTAATTTACCGGTTAAAGTAGGTTTGTGATGACAAACACAAGCTACCCAACTGTACAGCTACAGTTCCCTTTTCTCTCCTAATTAATACAACCCAGCATCTTATATTAAAATAAACCCCTTTTATGTTCCGAATCGTCTTCCCTGTACTCCTTTCAATAACCATATGCTATTTCTGCCGCATTCTCGCTTGACAAACATTCTCCCCTCTATCACAATCTTCAACATTCCATTACCAATCAAAAGCTTTGCCACATTTTTCCTCCATGTATTTCAGTCCAATTTACCTTTTCTATTCTTCTGCACACTCCCATTTCAAAAGCCTCCAATCCATACCTATCATCTTCCTTAAAATACCATGTTTCCGCACTGTAAAAAACAACGCTCCATCTCAAAGTTTTAACAAGAACTATTTTAACATCCTTACTCAAGACCTCTGTCATCAATTCCGTCGTAAGAGTGAAATCTTCTTTATCTAATGCAATTTTTTGTGATTTTTAAAATGTGTTAGGTCGTTTTTATGCATATCAATATTTCTAATAAGCGATTAGAACTTAATCCTTCTCCTTGACACAAAACACAATATTGCCTTAAACGGTAGACCAACAAATCACAGTAGTATACATTCCAACGAAAATTTAGGGATGGAGCAATGTTCAAATTTCACACCATTTTTGAAATACCAACAATATTAACAGCAAAAGGGAACTAAGTAAATGAAACAGACTTAGTTTCTAGCCAAGACTCTCAATTCGTACAAACCTATAATTGTATATCTAATGGCGTATTGGCCCTATTCGTATTGACTTTTCTAGTACATTGTAATAAAATCTATTATTTTTGGCTTAATTTTGACTGATAGGTGTCTCATATTAAATCATTTTATACAAAACTGAATCCGTTCTGGAATTTAGTGTATAGAAACGAATTGAGTGCATCCGAAATTTGATTTCACCAAAAACTTTAACAAAGTTCAAACATTTGATGAATTAATTTTAAATGACTATCAAAACTTTATGATTGAAGTTACTGACAGCATTTGCAAATTAAATTGGCATTAATTTCATTAACTCTTTATAACTGGGATTTAAACAATGTTTTATTGAAACCATTTTTCAATCATTTTCTCTGACATTAATGATTTCATTTTATTTTTATTATATTATTAATTTCAATACTGTTTTTTTCCTTACATTTGGGTATCATTATATGTCCTTCGTGTTTTCTGTGAATTCTGTGACATATTAAATAGTGTTTAGACACCTACTCAGAAACATATTATTTAGGAACGCTGATGGTACTGTATATCTGTTCATGCTAAGTGGGTATAATAATTCTAGACCGGCGAGACTACCCTTTCAAATACGGGAGATACTTATTATATACGCGTTCTATTACACGAAATTAACTGGTATAATCACAATGCTTTTCATAATTATGATAAGATTTCCGATGTTTTTTGATCCACAGGGATGTATTTTTTCTGTTCAGTCATGAAATTCATCGTTTTTTCAAATAATTACAAAGAGATGTGGAATAATTCAAATAAATTAAAAAAATTGATGATGCCTGAATGAGCTTTGCTTTCAAATTCCTGAGAAATATGAAATAAATTATCTTTTAAATTAGTCAATAATATGTCTGCCATATATCAATCACTAGGTCCCCCAATTGTCTCTCACTTTTCACATTAAATATTACACTTTCAAACTCAGTATATTTTATTATTCAATTAAAATAAATTAATGCTCAATAAGTTTATAATGTAATGAATAGTATTTAGTGGATTTATTCCTATTTAAAAATAGTTAATCATAAATCAAAGGACCAAGCTCACGAAGAAAAAGTTTTGCCGTCATACATTAAATATTTCATTGAATAATTTAAGTACATTCATTATACATTAGTATTTTCTACTTTTCAAATTACATGAGGAAATCAATTCCATGTAATTTAATTTTTTAACATCGTCTTTAAATGTGTATAATAATCATAGATATTATTGAATGTCAAACAAAGGAAGGAATTACTCCCTATTATTCAAAATTCAAATAGCGAAGATCATTAGGCGTGTAAAAATCTAATAAATGATAATTTTTTTAAAAAGAATAAACTCGTCTCATTTTTTTATAATTCTGAATTCATACTCATGCCGGATCATATATAATATTTTATTGTAAAGACTGTTGGACAGTAGCTAACCGCTTATTAATTTAGTGTCTGATGCTGTGCCCAAACATCCGATTTTAATTTCCCAAATCGTTCGCAATAGTCCATTTTTATTCTATACTCTTTTGTATGTATGTTAAATTATGATTTTTTTCCAATTTCAATGCGGGATATTAATATCTAATCACAATATGGTTTAATAAAAAACCCGTATCATTAAAGAATACTTCGATTCAGTTTGAAAGGCTATGAAATTGTCAGTTTTTTTTACATTAAGGACAATTGAATAATTGGTACCGATGTTAAACCCTCTGAAACCGCGAATTGTATTTATTGAGAGCTAAACAAGCGTATATTTAATGCAAAATATTCATGATTACTTCTAGATCGAAATACTGATCTTTTTCATTCTTCAATTATATAGTCACCTGGTGAAGTACGGATATAAAACCACTATGGGTAAAAAAATACTGGTAAAAGGCGTAGCTAAAATAAACGAGATGGTCCCAAACGTGCTGCGGAAACAAAAAGGCGCTTTGTTTATCATTTCGTTAATGATTCTCCCTTCTGTGCGTAAATCTCCCGACTTCCACTCCTCCCCAGCCGAGCCGGCCTTCACTTCCGTCTTCCTCCTTGCCGTCTCTCAACTCTTGCCCTTCACCCCCTTGCAGCAGAGCACTCGCTTTCATTTGCCTTTCAATTATGCCCTGACCTCTCCTCCCACCCCCCCTTACATCCCTGCACACCACTCCGCGACCCGCTCACACAACCCCGCCCCCACGTCCTTCTCATACAGACCGCCAACCCACACCCTAATATCGCTACCCTCCATCATCTCCTACTCCAGATCCCTCTCACTTTCCCTTTTTAGCGAGTGGGTTACATGACAAGGATATATCGGTCAGGGGGTTGCATTTTCCCCGCTCAAAGGCAAACGCACATACGCGCACACACTCTCCTTACATGGGTATCCCATCCGTAATTCATGGGAAAATACATACCTACTTGCGATTTTAGTACATAGACTGTTAATGGTTTCAAGGAGACCTACCCTTGAGTGTCCTTCTCCCGTGGATTGCTCACGAGGTCCGCAAAAAGGGCACCAGCAAGAAACTCCCATGCTGATTATTCTTCAGATGCTTTCCTTCTACCACCAAGTGGATGCATATATTATTTAACATCCCCTTACCCTAAGCTTCTTTCTACGTCTACATGAACATAGTACCCCGTAAGCCGACGCAATGACGAGTTGCGGGGGGTATCAGGTCACCACCCGTCATTAAGAATAAAATTGCATGCAAAACCCACAAATTCATGCCAATCTTCATATACAAAATCGTATATATTCATGCAAAAACCATTACAATTCACACACAAGCAGATACATATACTATCAACTAACACACACATGCTCCTACTAATATCTCTTTTGTATACGCAACGTTTAATCTTGTCCTGACTTGTATATTAAATGTCTTTAACATTGCTATGGTGACTTTGGTCTCTTATTATTATGGTTCCTGATTGTGCGGTGAATTAATAAGTATCTGTGCTGGAATCTATCCCCCTATCTTATCTTTATGGTCTGATTTTTCCTAAGTAGTGTGGGGCCATAAAAATTCCTTTTGAATCCTTTTTAAACTCTTTATGGTCGTAAAATGGATTGAAAACAGAGAATTTGATGTAATATTACCCACCATCAAGTCCACAATAGATCTAAAATTCCATTTCATTTGAATGATTTCTGATACATGTATTTCATGCAGTAATAGAATAGCACGAAATACACGTATAATGAGCAGCTCCAATAATTTTTATAATTAATAATAATGTCTCTATATTTACATTTTTCAGTGTCATTTACTTGACCTTTTTAATTTCTTATTTCGTAAACAGTATTTCCCCTTGGAATTATACCAATTCTGTAGCAAAGAATCGTAGAAGGTCTCTTCGCGCCCCAATGTATTAGCTGCGATGGGGCACCGGGGACTAAAACCATGACAGCGGCACTTCCCACTAATGTTCCATCATCCGCTGTTCTCGCTTTAAATGCCCGCACAGTTTGCTCCCCATGCAACAACCATGCGCCAAGAAAATATACTGGTATGCATACCTGTATATCCTAGAAGGCTGACTCGGATAATTTTTATCTCCGTGCTTGCAGAACCACCATGAACGGTAAATAATCCCTAATTACTTCTGTTGAAGTCTGCAGTTTTTTTAACTACTTCCCTCAAGAGGCCTAATATATTAATAACTTTTAAACAAACGGTTACACTCAGTATTCGAATATGATTGGCATGCATTATTATTATTTGGTAGGTTTTAAACGAACAAATACTTCACAACCCTAAATTGCTTAACCCTGCCTAATAATACAACTTTGCATTATTTAATCCCACGTTATACGGAAGCAATCGATACTATGCTTCCACCCTCCCTTCATTCCGTTGAACGGGTCTATCCTGTTCTTCCCCCTACCTCGCTTACCTTGCCTTCTCCCCTCTATCGCATATTCGCTTAAAATATATTCAAGGCATACAAAACATAAGGGATTAAAAATGGGTACACGGCATATCGAGTGACCATAGACTTAAGGAGACAATGATAAAAAGTATAATATTGAGTAAGAGGTAAAGCGAGTTATAAGCAGAAAGGAATAGGAATGTTGGAAGGGATGAAGGAAGGATGTGTGTGAAGTTGAGCAATGGTTTTCGCAAAGCGGACTTTAGTGTATTATTATAGTGCAATGACGGATTTACAAATTTTAAAGTACAAGTGTTTGAATGTTTACTGATGTATGAAGTACACAATTATTGGTAAACCTCTTCAAGAAATAATTGACTGCATACTCCGGCTCTTGTCTTCACCAGGCGCCGTGGCTTAGTTGGTTAAAGCGCCTGTCTAGTAAACAGGAGATCGTGAGTTCGAATCTCGCCGGTGCCTTCTTTTTTATTACGCCTAGGTTTGCATGTTCTTCATTTTCCCTACAATTCCTTCTTCAAAGCCTATACAAACTAAATAATAATGTTACATAAAATGCCAAATAGGATTTTACCAATGCCGTGAAAATTTTTGTCAATTGTCGAACGGGTAGGGTAGGTGCTCAGTGGATCTTAAAGCTGTGCATTGCTGTAACTCGAAGCCTTGGCTATTATGGCTGAACATAACTGTTTTACGAGTAGTATCCTAACACCCCCTGCCACACGCCCTTGTGGCGGTTTGTCGGGTATTGTGTTTATTTAGATAAATGTAGCTCTAAAATCGACATGCCGTTAATGCTGACGAAAACATACTAATGAACAAACACACAGAGATATGCATTCATGGAAAACTTATTCTAACTTACACACATGTAACTACATGTACAATCAGCTGATATACACCAGCAATTACACCAACTAATGCATTAGATTTGTGCGCAGCGTTTTAATCTGGCTCTCGCTAGAAACAACGTTGACCTCGATTTTGTTGCTCTCATGATTCCTGATTGCCCGAGGAAAGATTAATTTAGATCTATCTGCCCTTGTGTCTATCTCCCGCTTCTTATCTTTGCGGTCTAACCTGCCCGAATAATGTTGAGCTATAATAATGCCATTTGTGCCATATTTTATTTCAAGCATTTTGAACCTTACTAAAAGTTAAAATCTCACTCGTTTTTTCCGCGCCTCAAGCGACTTCCAGCCTAACTCCTCTAGAAGACTCGTCGAGCCCATCTTCTTGTAGTTACAATTTCTGACGGATTCAGTGGATTTTCCCAGAACTCTATCTAATTATTTTTTATTCATGGGATACCAAAGACTCGGGGCGAAATCCGAATGGGGGCGTACTTCAATGAAATAATGCCTCTCATAACTTTCGCATTACATTTCCCCACAACCGGTTTAAATGAATCTTGAGTTTTTTTTAAAGGCGGATACGCATATTATTCTGATATGCGTGCATGAAAAGCATGAAGGAAATCGGTTCAGAATTTGTTTGTGTTATACGTTTTTTTGCACTCATTTCACGATGTCGCGGTTAACTAATCAACTCGTAAATTATTGATGCTAAATTTGTCAATCAATAATTAAAAAAATGGCCTCTTTAAAATTTCTATTAATAACCTTCTCACTTTCCCCAACATGCCCAGCAATTCGTGTGCCTTTCCTGCCGTCCATTTCACCACTGACTTTCATTCACCACTCCCATTTCTAATTCCTCCCTGTATTCTCTGTTGTTAGTATCGCTAATCCTCTATCCACATGTGCATGTGTGTATTACTACCACCCACACGCCACGACTTGAGGGGTTGTGTTCAGATGTAGATTTATTCCGGTCCGCAGAATCGTGTCCGGGAGTGAGGGAAAAGTTTGGGAAGGGAAGTGTGGCCTGATGGACGGTGGAAGAGGCGACGGCGGTGGGAGAGAACCAGTGAAGGGTAAGTGAGGATCGAGTCCAACCGAGGACGAAAGAGGACAATGCGACCCGAAAGTGAAACCATTGCGTGTTGAGGAATAGTCGTTCGTGGGCGGAGGGAAACGGAAGGGATAAAGAGGGAACGACAACCCTACAATCTACACAAGGAAGGCCTACACAAAGGTTCCTACGCGAGCAAATGGATGAGAGTGGGAATCTGCCTTCTTAGTATAATGGGAAGCGTACCAATTGGATGAGTTAGGCTACACAACGGGGTCCAGTAAAACGTCACTCAACGGTCGGTCGTCGTGGATTTCTAGAATACAACTCCGAACGCCTTCACTCAATTTGCCCGACATCCATCGCATTATTCCTCTTTTCAAGTGAACGCATAGTTTTCTGACGCCCCCATTTTATTACACCCTCCCTCTCTTTCTTCCATAAACCCATCATTATCTCTTTGGCGTAGTTTAATGCACCCCACTGTCTTAAGAAATCATCTCCATTTATTTTTAAATCCTATTTAGAGAAAACTAAAGAATATCATCGCTTTTGAAACCCTTAATCGAATATCTTCCTCGCCTTTTGACGGCAGTCTACCGGTATAGGCGGTTTTTCGAAGTGAGGTTTTCCAAGCGACCCAAAATCTTTCTTGAAATAAACCATTTTGCAGCTCCACGCTATTTCTACCCTCCCCTTGAGTCTTTCTCAATCCTTTACTTCTCCTCTCCCTTAATAACATTTATAACAGATTACCTTTTTGGAAATTATGAATATTAATAGTTAGATCATATTTTGTGTTTTCTACACTTTCTTTGGTACGTGGCACGTGTTTCACTGCATTCTTCTACACATTCATCGGCAATTTAGTAACTAGTTGGAAAAAAACCCTTTATACAGCCCTAGATAGAAAGGAGACGACTCATTGAGCTACGTAACAATAAAGTTGTGGAAAATTAAAATGAAAACAAAAAATTGTGGAAAAATCTTGAACTATGGATTTCATTATCCCGTTTACTTATCGTCTTCCCTTCTACGATGATGTTTTTCATACCATTGTCACTCAATATGCTTTCCATTCACTTACCCCATCTATTTCAAGCATTAAAGGTAGTTATTAGGAGTGTCGATGGACATTTGAGGTAACTTGCACTGTCACGGATTGGTGAGTAATTTGGTAGAGGTACGAGTAGAACGGTTCCGGGGAATAAAATAACATTGGATGGAAGGGGTCCCGGCGTACTCATTAGCCTACTCTAATCAATAAATACGCCAAGGTATTACACATTTTACATCCCATCTGACGAACAGCATATTACACTCCAGGTACTCCTTCCTATTTGGCACCCCAATTAGGGATCGGGGATAACAATGAAAAAAAACCATTTTCTGAATGTAAACCCTGCGGGTAGGAAGCCAGTGAATTGGCCACCATCCCGATTCCATCTTAAATACGAGCGTACTGAGATCCTTTCGAGCTATCGACAACTCGTCTACCTTATCTTATTACCATGTGTTTATAAACCGAGGTTCTTTTTCAATGATTTTTGCACTCATTTCACGATGTCGCGGTTAACTAATCAACTCGTAAATTATTGATGCTAAATTTGTCAATCAATAATTAAAAAAATGGCCTATTTAAAATTTCTATTAATAACCTTCTCACTTTCCCCAACATACCCAGCAATTCGTGTGCCTTTCCTGCCGTCCATTTCACCACTGACTTTCATTCCCCACCCCCATTTCTAATTCCTCCCATCCTGTATTCTCTGTTGTTAGTATCGCTAATCCTCTATCCACCAAGCTCAGCTTCAAAACTTATATCTCACTAATCATTTCTTTATATTCTTGCGTAAGATATTCCTGCCATAAATGACCTCCTCAATGGAAATTCATCTCTACATAACACAATTGTTTTTCGTTAACAAAAGAACTTTTTACAGTGGGTGAAATTAACGTTTGTTTTTTTGGTTTTTTCCACGTGTAATATTGTGATTTTAATAAACCTCTTTTCTTAACACTTTAACGGTTCTTCTTCTCTCTTTTACCTTACCATCCAACTTGATCAACTCCTGCCACACGCCTTTTTGGTGGATATCGTTGTATTTATTAGATGTAGAATTCTTATTCTAATGACTTTTATTTCACCCATTAATTATGTTTTACGGAGAGAATTCCGACACAATGGACTGTTAACTTTTGGTCACATACTTATGAAAACGCTGTGACAGGGTGGTTTTAGTTGGATTCAAAATTGTTTGCAAAATATGTGGTTATTTTCCTACCGATCAGCCATTAATAAAATACTGATTCTCGATTTATCGACTCCAAAATTGAATTTAATCTCATTCTAGGATGGAATTAAATTCCCGACCTAGATATTAGGATGTCATGACAATGAATCTTACAGCGTGGAACTAGACGTTAAAGGCATTGATTCAGTAACGCCTGACAAGCGGTTTCCAACTAGTGAAAAATGCTGTTTTTTAGCCAAGTAAAGGGATGGTTAGGGGTTAGTAATTATTATAACATTTTACTAGACGAGTTATTAAGTGGCAAGTATCAGGGATCTATGATAGAAAACGATAATTAGGGAATTGGGTATGATTAGGAGAAAATCCACTAGCTTTGTTATAATTTACTACCAGAATAGAGTAAACGTGAAAGTCACAGCGGAGAAATTAGGCTTGGAGTCCCTTTTGCATTACCTATACATTAATACCCCGCGATTCACCCAAAGTGAACATCAGAATTCTAAACCACACACGCACCCTATATGTGTGGTTGAGAAAATTGATGCTGAAAATGCAAAAATCTGATGAACAGGGTAAGGGATAACGAAAAATAATATGGTGGTGTACAGAAACGCACGCACGCACCATACACGCTCGCACACGCGCATATATGTATATATATATATATATATATATACATTCAAACACGAAATCCCGCCAAACGGCGAATAAGTACTCATATATACAGAAACAGATATAAGGAAAAGGGATAGGAACACATATAAAGGACGAACACAATAAAGGTGGGGAAGGCGGAATCGAACGGATCACAAGAGTAAAAATATTTCCTTGACCGGGACTCGAACCTCGGATCTTTCCACTTGCCGGGCGGATGCTCTTAACCACTTGAGCTATGATATAAATTATTTTATTCGGCTCAGAATATTACAGAGTTTGTTAGCATTATGCATAATATCAGGTCACAGATTATGGGTACATCATGTTTTTCTTTAGTATAAGTGTATACATGGATAAATACATGATACATATACCCCACATACATATCCACTTGTACATACATACGCACACATGCACATCCACACGCACATACATAAGCATATGCATACAGACGCATACTCGTACATTTGACCATTAACATTTAGAGAGAAAAAAGAAAGGAAGACAAGGTCCACAGATATTAGGAGGGAGATTTTAGCTAGCAATGGAAAATTATGTATTGTAAGAAATTATCAATGGCAGGGTTGAAATTATCGATTCAATCAGTCATTCAGAAAAGAAAACTCTTCAACGATGGACGAAATGTGTCCGGCACCGGGTGGCTACCGGACATCACTTCCCGGAGTTCTGATCGTGGCTAGCGTCGCTCCGGTCGCGACTCGACCCCGGGCGACGAGTGCTTCGCCGTTTCCCGGGACGCCTCGTCCAACGGATCGACGAGCGAGGACGCGGCATTTCGCCACATCCCTCCCCCCCGGCTTCGTCCGAAGAGGAAGAGCCAGCCATGGTCCCCACGAAGACCGGGTAACTCGGCAGCGTTCCATAAGGGGCCTTCTTCGAAGGAGAACCGCTGGGGGCCGCCAAGGGGCAGGAGGTACCCTCGGGGAGGGTCGGAGTGGCGGGCTGGGGCTCATCTGCGGAAGGGTTGTGGTCGGGAAAAATCAGGGGCGATAGTTGCTTGTGGTCCGTATCTTGAGAAGCGCTGGGAAGATCGTCGACACGTTGGCTGTCCTTAATGGGGAAAGAAGATGGGGTATGTGGGATTTTTGACTTTGGGAAACTTGAATGCGGGTCGACTTCCGGGGTCGGTGACGCTTCCTTTACAGTCAATGATAGAGGGGTCGAGGGATGAGCTGTTGGGGACGGGAAAACATCGCAATCAGATGCATCCTCCTCACCTGTCACCAGAGGTTCTCCGGGTGTTTGAAACCCGTGATGCAAGGATTGCGTAGCGAGGGCGTCGATGGCGTGAGCGGGGGGAGGGGGGGCGAAAGACCATCCCTCCTCATTTGACGAGCTCACGGAGACGGGGGCTGGAGGTCGTGTGATATTAGGCGAGGTGGTAGGTACGTGAGCCATTTGTAGATCGGTATTCGAGACCAGGAGCTTGGGTTTGTCTGTCCTCTTCTTTTTCGGATCCCTTTCCTCCGTTGACGATTTTCGCTCCCGCTGACATTTCCCTCCAATTGAATGGAGATGCGGGGGACCGACGGGAGCAGCCGGGACCGCACCCTCGATGAGTAGAAGCGACCGCGCTCTCTCCTCCACAGCCACTTCGGGCTCGTCCATCTCCACGGCGGCGTTAGGGTTGGAGGGCATCGTCATTGCCTCCACATAGCTCTTACCTCCCTGGTTCCGAGGGCAGGTCTTGCGCTCGTGGCCTTCTTGGTTACAGCGGGCGCAAGTGCGGCGCTGACCCTCATAGATGATGATGGCCCGGTTGCCGCCGATGTGGAGGTACGAGGGGATATTTCTCTCGATCGTCATCCGCACAACCCTGGTGCCAGTAAGCACCCGCGCCATCTTGTCTCCCTCCCACCTGTTCTCCCACGAGCGATGGATTTTACCAAAGCGTTGGAGCTCGCCTGTTATGTCTTCCAATGGGGTCTCCACAGGGAGACAAAGAACCCTGACATTACACGGGCTGCCGGAAGTCTCGTCAATTGTTATTGTCGTCCTCTGGTCACTTAAGGACGGAAACGGTAGTTTCCGCGGAGTATTGTCTAAAATCCTTGTCATTGTAGCTTCGGTTGCCAACTTCAGGAATATCAAATGGCGATTGTATCCAAATTGGATCGCCACTATCTCTTCGGGTGTGAGGCCCAGCGACTCTAACGTGAAGAGGTGGACCTCCAACGGGGTAGGGGGCTTCGCCTTCTCGTCAACTTGCAAGGCGAGCGTGTTTAAGCGGCGCACAGCCATTTGAAGAAATCAAATTCAGCACACTAGCATGAAGAAGGAAAGCGCAACAAAAAAAACGAGCACTTTAAAGGGAAATAAAACACTCACGAACGCTCCCTCCCCTCCACACGCACCCGGCGGTAGCAAACGAAAGGAGCCTAAGCTCTACACCAGGAGTCAAGGTCAGTCTTGATCCACTAAACAAAACAAAAGTACGGCCTTCCCGGCGGAAGAATTCGAGAGTCAAACTGCACGCTTCTTGATGAACTAGGCGGTCAACCGCCGCTGGAAACAAAACACGATCGGAACCTTGATTTCCGAGAGAGTCCGGCAGTGCCGCTCTCCAAACCCCGGCGGCCGAAGCCTCGGACGCCGGCGATTTTAGACACTCGGTGAACACAGGCACGTCCTGCTGTCAAGGCAGCTATCGAGGAAACGTAATTTACCCTGAGATCCGTGGGTCTAATATGTGGCCAAGCGCCCCGATTCTTTAGCCAAGAGATGGCGTCAGGGGACTGTTTCACCCACCAAAGGAGAAATAGACAATACACAAGAGGAAAGGACAGTGGTTTAGAATTCAGACAACATCATACAGGAAAGGAACAGTGCGTTTCGTGGCACGCATAGCCAGAAGACAGAGATGAGCCACATTGGCCAAATACACATTCAAACACGAAATCCCGCCAAACGGCGAATAAATACTCATATATACAGAAACAGATATAAGGAAAAGGGATAGGAACACATATAAAGGACGAACACAATAAAGGTTTTTTACTCTTGTGATCCGTTCGATTCCGACTTCCCCACCTTTATTGTGTTCAGCCCGTAGGACAGCCCGTGTCGTTGAAAACTATTATGACAAAAAAGCGTCGCAGGAATACTTCTAGATTTGGTTTGGAATCTAATGAATAACTAATTGTAGCACTTTTCCACTTGATAAAATTTTTTTTATTTTACAACCGAGTTATTACATCATCATCAGGTAACCTAATGATGATGATGTGATACATCGAAACCCGGTAGTAAAATAAAAGATTTTATTATGTTCGATTCCCTCCACATCACGCCTGAAGCAAACCGATTTGTTTTAGAATCATTAAAACAAAGACAATTTAACGCTAAAATGAAAGTTTTTAATAAATTCAGAGCCATTTTTTTAGCAAAGAGTGTCGTTCATGCCATAAATATTATATTCGAGAAAAAGATGCCATAACTAGAATCAAAGGCTCTTATTCCCACAAACAATACGGGATAAAAACGTTAGAGCTAACAAGAATACCACTTCCCACCCACAATGTCTAGGGAATAATTAGTTTTACTTGCATGTGTGAATTTCCCACTAACCTCGTATGTTTTTTTGGTAAATCCCTTCTGGCAAATCTAGTTAGGACCGGAATAACTTCTAACGTAGTTGTTCATGTTTAAACACACTTTAACTGCTTTTCGTTGTCCTTTCAAGCCCCCAACGACACCCTTCGTCTCTCTCCGCGGGAGTGATGTCTCACGAGGTCCACTGCCAACAGCAGGGTAACACACTTTCCTCCTGCGGCGTAAGGGGTGGGGACCTCAAGTTGTCTGGCCGTAGGTTAATAAAGTTTTCCCCTTCTTGCTTGCCAGTTCTTAATAACCTGTCTTAGTATGGTGGCAATCTATCCTATATGTGCTCGAGGTTCATTTTTTATAAATGTATCTGTGTGTATATATATATATATATATACTCATATATACAGAAACAGATATAAGGAAAAGTTCGTTCAACCTTCTAAGTTTTCCGAATGAGACCTTTGTCCGTCGGATCCAATACACTTCCTGCATATTCTAAATGAAGTCTTATGAAAGCGTGGTAGAAATGTTCCGTCACCTACTAACAATGCGTCTAATATACCACAATTTTTTACTTATTTGTTTTTATTTTCTTGATTTTGCGTATGTAGGGGCCAAATGACAAGTCGTCAGTGATAGTTCCACCTGCGGAGTTTGTTTATGAAAGCATCGGGAAAAGTTTCGGATAAATAGATTTATTTCAGATATTGCCACAATGCCTCAAAATTCTTCAAAGTGTATCTTTTGGGCGTTGACACACTTTTGTTAGCGGCTTTTCCATGACTCGAGGGGTCCCTGATCAGTGGATTCCGGAAGGTCCTTAAGGGTACGCGTGCAAGCTTCTTTGGAGCCACTTTGGGTTCCCATGGTGGTGTCCTTTGGGGAGGAATTTCACTTTTGGGAATAGGAAATAGTCAGTTGGTACCAAGTCGGGACTGTGAGAGGTTTGGAGAATTATTACGATGCCATCGCAGAAGGTCTTCACAAGCAGACACTTGGCTGCTTTTCGTCGTTCGTGAAGACTTTAGGGACGAGTTTTTCGGGACAGATCTTTCGTATCGTCATATTTTCAGTGAATTTTATGATATGCATTGTCATACATCAATACCAATACGATCTGCGACCATACGCACCCTTAACCGAGGGTCTGAATTCAGCACTTCACTCACACGTCAGGAAAAAAATTGCTATCGATACTTTTTATACAAACCTTGTAGTTATTTTATTATATCAACCACTTTTAGATCAACTTAAGGAAGTTTGTATCCGTGGATCTTCTAAGGAAATTTACCACCGAAAATTTATTATGATTCAGCTCCAAAACCCATTTTGTTCACCATTTTGAAATATCATACTATAGAGATCCTTTGCTAATATTGATAGGTGGTCTTCCCAAGAAATATCCCGGTAAATTGCCGTATCGTCCGTGAGTATCCTAATCTTACTATTTACTTCATAGTTTCTACGTAATAGTACTAATTATTTTACGAAGCTCATGAGAATCAGATGCCCCATTACACTTTCCTGAGCTATATCAGCGATCATTAGTGCGCTATCAAGGAAAAAACTTCTGTCCATTTTTTCACCCTAACTCTTTCACCCCATTTCGCAACAGATCAACATAAGTACAATAGATAGATGTCTTAATAAATACATTCCTTTCTTTCACCACATTTTAAAATAAGCATTACCTCCGCAGTTTTACCACCATTAGAGAATTTGCATTCTACGAGATATTTATTTAGTATTACTTAAGAATACGGCGCGATATTAGGAGCCCATTGTTTTAACCACATATTCAGTGTAATTTCGGGATCCGGGGATTCGTTCGGTTCAATATTTTTTTGCAATTTGATAAATCCTTGTTCCTCCACTGTTACATAATCCATTAGTTCGGATTGTAGAATATCTGGGAAATCATCGGTGCCTACATCTCTCGTTATTAACACTTTAAAGGAGAATTTTTCGAAAGTATTATCTTTTTTCCTAGCTTTCAGATCGTTCTAAATGATATCGCTAAAATCCAGAAAGCACTTCAAGGTTTTCTCAACCCGCTTTACCTCCCTGGCATATGGCCAGAACGCTTTAGGATCACTGTCCAAGTAAACATTTACACAGTACTTGATTCACGCTGAGAACAGGTAAGACTAAGACTTTAAAGAAAGGTGGAGGGCACGTGATTGACACCGAGGGAAATGTTATGGCACTAAATTGTATCGGTAGAATCAGCCACAGTTGTAAAATGAGAGAGAGATATACCGTCAAAGACATATGCAAGTACTAGTTCTTCACTTGAATGATACTCAGTAGCAACGAAATTTAACCCAGGTTTTTTAAATACTCGAATAGTTTGTATACTAAAATTTAATAATTTTACATCTATATGTACAAAAACCTGCAATCTACCAATAATATGCGTGGCAGAGGGTACAAGCACCGAATTAGATCAAACACACGAGTTACTACATGATGTACATCGGTATCTATTCCCATGTGCGATCGTGCATGCGCATTATATATATAAATATATATAAATATATAATATATTTATATTTATATATATAATGTATATATTAATATATTAATATAATATATATATATATATATATATATATATATATATATATATATATATATATTTGGCGGGATTTCGTGTTTGAATGTGTATTAGGCCAAAGTTGCTCGTCTCTTCTTCTGGCTATGCGTGCCACGAAACGCACTGTTCTTATCCTTTATGATGTTGTATGATTCCTGTACTACTATCCTTTCCTCTGTGTGTCTTGTCTATTTTCTCCTTTGGTGGGTGAAACAGCTCCCTTACGCCATCTCTTGGCCAAAGAATCTGGGAACTTGTTGTCATAAAGCATCGCAAATCTCAATGTAAATCACGTTTCCTAGATAGTTCAAGTGGTTAAGAGCCTCCACCTGGCAAGTGGAAAGATCCGGAGTTCAAATCCCGGTCTAGGAAATATTTTTGCATTCGTGATCTGCTGAAGTCCGCCTTCCCCACCTCTCCTGTGTTCGTCCTTAATGTGTGTTCCTATCCCTTTTCCTTATATCTGTTTCTATATAAATGAGTATATATATAATATGAGCCGATTTATATTATAATGGATCTATTAGTAGGTATATCTGCGTGTGTGATCGCTCCCCTAACGGTCCTTATGACATCTGGTGGAGTTTTGTGCTGATTTAGTAGCAAAATATCATGAAATTCGATCAAAAATTTAGAAAATATATTTTATCCTAGGTCTCGGATATTTACTTACGTATATTAGCCATTGCGGATAATCACCATCGAGTATTATCCGCAAATTTTGGGCCTGTCAGGACAGCCTACCAGCTCTGGTTCTCAGCATGACATCCCCGTTCAATCTCTCCGATTCCCTCTCCCCTCCATTGCAATATCCACCGCCTCCTCCCCTAGCAACCTCCTCTCCCACCCCCTCCGTCCGTCCCCTCTGAGCCATTCCCCTCACTCTTCCTCCTCGTCCCTTTCCGTAGGGGTGGAAATACGATGTGAGGGAGGGGGTGAGTCAGACGGGGTTGTGGAGGGGGATCTCGAGACGCGCGCAAAATCCTCTCCGCTGCCCCGGGAGCGCGTTGAGGGGTGGAACGGTTAGAAGGGAGTGGGGAGTGAAGGGGAAACCGTTGAGGGTGAAGTCATTTTATTTTTCGGGGGACGTGGCCAGCCAGCGAGATGGGTGGGAATGGAAACAGTTGCCCGGTTAAGCCGCTCCCGCTGCTGTGTTCCTACAGGTCACCGCCGAAAGTGGCTCTGGGCCTGCGATTCACTGCGGTTCGCCGTGTCACACTGATTAATATTCAGACCTCTGACCGCACAGTTGCGCGCGGCGGATGGAGAATCAGGATGGGCAGTGATAGTATAGGGATAAGATGGGTTTTTTTCCATCATAACCACTGCCTTTCGACGTGTATGCAGAATACACGATAGGTGAGACTCGAGCAAGACTAGAAGACTAGACTAAGGTGATAAATGTATGTACATTAGTGGCAATCTAATCTAGTGTAAGGGATAAAGCTTTAGTTTGAGATTCAGAAAAAGGATTTTAGGGCATTACTGAGTGCATTAAAGGTCTAGTGAGATAGTTATGGTATGAGAATCAATGATAGGAAGAAAATGAAAGCTATGAGGCTCTCAATAGTATCTCAACTGTTGTACAGATGGACATAAATATTTGCTTTTTTCTTGGCTGACCTGGAATCATAAAAGTAAAAAATCTAAGTTCCTGTTACCAGCAGGAACAAGATTGAACGCCGTGTAGATATCTAATGAATCTGTAGCTGCATGTGTTTGTGTATATTAGTTTGTTGTTTTATGTATTAAAATGTGTTTATATTTAGTTTCGAATTAATACATACATCTATGCGGATGTGTATCAACATGTTATTTGTTGGTTTCGCAATTTTTACCCGTGTTGTCCTAGCACCCCTCCTCCACACATCTTTGAGGCAGCTTGCAGGATATTGGGTAGATGTATATAAGGAAAATATTTGGAAAATACTTGGATTCGGGTGGTAGCTTGGTGCAGCTTAGAAACCTTTAAGCTGATGCAATAGGATAAATGTGTTTAGAGGTCAAATTCAACGATCTCAGGTCAAACCTGACCTGTAATCGTTGAATTTGTGAATATAGAGAAGAATGAAAAAGTGGAATTGACGGAAAGAAAAACTGACAAATTTTAAGGGAACGTGAGAAATCTGTTAAGAGAGAGTCACAGAAGGGAGGAAAGAAGGACGCGATGTATATAACCTGTCAGCCCAGCGCCGATTACTGTGATATAGGGGAGAATATTTGGTAAACGAGGTACAGGTAAATGAAGAAAATTCATTATGAACGGAATGAAGGGAGCCAGGAGCCAGGAAATATCTTGAGCTGAAGAATGTTAAATTGTACCGTATAGTTTTGCTGTATTAATGTCATATTCGGCCCGAGGCCAAAGAAGAGTAGTGGATGTATAAAATTTTACCTTATATGGCAGAATACACTCAGTAACAATTATATAGATGGTATTTCTATTTTAGCGCTCTTTTCTTTCTTAAGCTACCGAGGCGTTCTTTTCACATATTAAATTTTACTTGGTTTTAAGTGGCAAGATTTATTACAAGTTACCGTACATTAAACATCACAAGTTACTAGAGGTCACATGAGGTAATTAAAAGCACAGAGAAATTCATGTGATCACAATTTAATAGAGAACTATGTTAATGTGTTGAAGCAGTCGGACGAAAATCATACAGCTCCGGTTTCTAGGCCCAGTTAAGGCAAATGATTTTTACACTGAAAAATTTATTTATTTATATATCATTTATTGGTTTAATTTGTTGAGGATCCTATACCGCATTACATATCTATTCACTTATACACTAAATAGTGAACCTAAATCAAAATATTGACCAAGAGTAAAAATTAGGGATTTCCAACCCGTTACCCAAAAACATTCAATGATATATAGTATTCCAGAGCATGAGACTTAGTAAGCACATATGAGGTTTTTTTCAATTACATTCAATAATTTGCACACACACACAATTAAGTTGAAATATGCGGTTGTTATAAATAAGGAAATGAATCTGTCAGTCAAAGACAACAGTTTGACAATGAAATAGGTTTTTCAATAGATTGATTTCATTACGTAAAACCCTATAGTTTTTAGAATGAGAAGCAAGGCAAAGGTATAAATGATTACCTTTACTTTTCAGTACATATGTGGAAGTAAAACTAAAGTAGACATGAGAAGAACGATATTGAAATTATAGTTGAAAATAGTTCATAAAATTAGTAAGTTGTGTGGACGATCAAGTTTCATTCAGCCGCTCGGTCTACATGACCATTATAACCATTGCTAAGCTTATTAAAAAATCAGTGATATAGGTATGGGATGGAAGCCACTGTAAAAAAAAACAATTTTATTAGGCTTTTGAGAAGGAGGAAGGTCAAGTTAAACGTTGAGAATGGGGTTCATAAACTAGATCAATTGAATCAGTTTACCCATCTCGGAAGAGGTTTGAGTCCATATTTTCAGAGTAGCACCGGTATAAGAAGAATAATTGATTTGATCCAAGTAGTTTTCACCAGGAGAAGGGAATTTAAGACAGGGACGTTGAGTATGGATGTTTAAAAAAGACTCGTTAAAACTTTAATGCGGAGCCTAATTTTGTACGGCTTGGTGAAATGGTTGTTGAATCAAAAATGTAAGCGTAGTTTGGAAGCCTTTCAGACTTGGATATGGAGAACAGTGAAAAAGGTAAACTTAATGGAAACAAAAATATGCGAATTAGTTCAGGTCATTTTGGGAAAGGAGAAAGGATTTTAAAAGAAATCGAAGTAAGGCAGGAAAAGTGGATGCAAATAATTTTGATTGACGAGTGTTGAATGACGATAATGTTGAAGAGTGATTTAGAGGGGAGGAAGTAAGGAAAGCAACGTATGGGAAGGGAAAGGGTAAAAATATTTGCCTGTATGAAAGGAGGAAGAAAGTACGTGGAATTGAAGAGTGGTTTGATATAGCGTGTGGTGTCAGGCTGTGTTTTGTTTGGCGAGTCTAAAAAATGTAGACGTGTCCTCGCTGCTTCCAACCAAAACCTACCTAAAACGGTACTCTACCAAAGAATAATAAACCCACTGATAAAAATGGCCATATCAATACAAAATTTCTTACGTTACTTAATTATTGTATCCCATTTTCCATCTTTATCCACAGAATATTTCTATCTTTCGGATAAATGTAATTTTTGAAAGTTTATAGAAAGGAAACGATTTCATTAATGAAACTTGGACCTAATCTGGCGGGTTCAGATGCATATTTTTTTCTAATTATTCTGAAATGTACGCATGCTCAAAATTTTCTATCTTTTCCAATCCCATTGACACCAAAATTTCTTAATAATATCACACAGAAAATTGTTCATGCACTTGCAGGAATAAGGGTTTGCGAATACGGGATTGGACTTTTAAAGAGAGCAAATATGCAAGAAGGCAATTTCTTTTATATAATTTAAAAACACCAAGTACAGGTGACATGTTTCTGGTTTCAATTGCCGACTGACAGGAGAAATATTAGACGCCAAACTATCTTTCAGTTGACAACCTTATAAGTAAGCTGGGGCAGAATTCGTCTCTGCTGGTGAAAAGTCACTTAAGAAAGGCAACCATCAAAGACAGCCGCTGCCATATTACGGAATTTTGGGGAAGGCTGAGTTAATGTGTTGTGGGGGTGAGAGCTGTTGATTTCAAAGTTTGTGAACTGCAGGCGCAAACTTGGATGAAGTCGATGTTTTTTATTGCGGAACTGCAGGAAGGTCAGGTAAGAGATCCCGAGTAGAAAATTATGCTTCAGGATAAAATTAACAGTGCCAATGTTATTCTTTCAAATATGAGTTAATTCCCTTTTGCAAGTTTCCATGAAAATATTACAAAAAATATTATAAAAGTCGTCTTGAATGAACGTAGGTTTTAAGCAATCATACTCCTAAATTTTAACCACAGCGTTGACAAGGTTTTCATACAGTTTAATAATTTTTAAAGAGAGTGGTTACTACTTTATCTATCATAAGTAATGGATAAACACCCTCAACATAAATGCTATCCAAAGCCATTACCATTTTTCATTCATGAAAAATATGATGTCATATGTAGAATTAGATTAAATTTCGTGGCGATGAAAAATGTTGTCATTAAACATGATTGAAGTAATTTAATGTCCGGGTTTACCATGATATTGAGGGACGAGTGGCCAGTAGTAATAATAGTTAAAAGATTGGTTGATTTAGTAGACATTGTAACTTGAGCAAGAAACACCGTGAAGATTTGAAAGGACCCTACAGAACTATAATGAATCCCCATTCCAACAGATGCTAATCTCCGCCCGCTGTCCGAACATGAGTTTTGATTGATTAATCCCATTAAGCAATTGTTGCATCCGAGAAATTTCAAGCGGGTGTTCCACGTATGTAAACTATACGCGCACATAAACGATAATTCAAGTGGAAAAGTAACCGTCCCGGAAATGGATTCAAAATAAACATAGCCGCTTTCATGAAGTCAGTTATATACAAGAGAGGTTCATGGGCTGGAATTAGAAGACAATTTTTTTGTCATGTAAAACGGATTTATGTTATTAAAACAGTATTTGGGTGAACAGTATTACGTAGACAGCGTTAGGAACCTAGATTCAACTCCCGGTAGTTACAATTGGATAACGTCTGCTTAAAGTTAAAGCGGTGCTGATTTTTGGCTATTATGACTTTGTGGGGAACCAAATGACGGCACAATGGTAAGGAACTAGATTTCTCTCCATAAATATGTAAATTTTATGCTCCATTGAATTACTCATTTGGAGGAAGGGTCTATCCTTTCATATCATATTCCTCCTCCCAACACGCACTTGCGGCAGGCTGCGGTGTATTGTACAAATGTAGATATTCTTCAATATTGATTACCGAGGATTGCTATGAAGGATGATGGATTTAAATTTTCTCTGATATTACTAGGGAATGTACACCATTTTTACTTTAAGTTGAAGAAATTGTTTAACTTAACAAACCTCCATTTTCAAACTTGAGAAAAAATAGCAAGGAAGCAAATTTCTTCCGTGAACGATTTGTTAAATGTAACTGAATTTAAAAAAAGAAGATCCCTACTCCTAATCCAATCTCGTAAAATCCTCTCCTTTCCGTATCCCTTTTCCTCAGGCATTGCACATCTTGGGGGTTGCTAGGGATGTTCGCACGCACGCGGACGCAGGCTTTGAGAAGAGTCACGCGACGTGGGTCGAGAGATATGGCAAAGGACGTATGGAGGGTAGGGTAATGGATGGGAGAAGAAGGGTAAGATGCTGTGCGTGGGAGAGACAGAAAGGGCTTTTTGGAAACTGGAAGGAAAAAAGAGCAGAAGTAGGAGAAGGCTCCGGGAAAGAGGTCATTCCCCCACATGTTATCCCCAACGCCTTCCACAGGTGCGCGTGTCAAGGAAAAGTGCCAGAACATCCCCTATTGAACGAAAAGAACTAAGGAAAAGCTCTGTTACAGAGGAAGCCGCAGAAATGTAAACTTCTGATAAAAGATAACCGACATCCATTTCAATTGTGAAATTGAATACGCGTGGGTGAAAAGACATTTTTTTTAAATATAGAACTCAGAATTGTGGAATGGAATGTTATATACGTGTGTTATTGAAGAGTTTACTTACGAGTGTGATTGAAGGGATGATTGAAGCACTACAATGAGGTTCTATAAATCATTCTTCCATGTGTGACGCCAGAATTGCGAATTTCTGGAAAATCTAGGAGTGAATTACTCGTTTTTCCAAGGGCTAAAAATAAGGGTTATTAAAATAAGGACCTAAGGTCACTCCACATGCAAGAATAAAACACTGGAATATGAATATTGGACGCTGGAGTCTAATGTATAGGAAATATCTTTCAATATCGTCAAATATTGGCTTATGATTATTATCAAGGAGGTAGGAAAGATTCAAAGAGAGATCGGTTGGGTTGTGAAAAAATATTACGATAATAAAGCGAGCTTAATGCAGTTAATAAAAGACTCAAGATGGAATATCTTCGAAGTATGAAGGGAGAAAGCAATACAAAGACTACTTGAAAAGCACGGGAGATTATAAGTAACTTATGACAGCATAGAAATCATTAAGGCCCCTCATTGTATCGGCATATTAGACCATTTGGATAAGATAGGTTGCATTAAAAATAGATTCAGGGAATCTTATTTTCCCAAACTATTCTCCAGCACAACAAAAAAATTAGCTGCAAAGAAATTAAGGCTTAACTTAGCTTCGACCGACTAACCTCCAACACTCATCCATTTAGCCCGAAGTCTGGTAACCTTACACCCTCTGCCCCACGGAGCTAGGGCAAAAATGTAAGGGTATATATAATTTTTAATGTGACCTAAATTTTCTGTTTGCTTAAGGTTATATTTAAATTTGAAATATTTTAATGTATGTTATATACTGTATTTGTATATTCAATTAATATATATACGTATAGGGTGACAGTCTCGTATATAAGGTGACAGGCGAAAGTTTGTGAAATAAATTAAGTAGGAGTAGTTTTTATGTGAGGCGACCGACAGCTAAGGTCATTTGCGCCATTGGGGATGGATGGGAAAGGAAGGGTGGAGAGAAATCCGGTGTCAGCATTAGCCTGCTCTTGTCGAAAGGCGCCAAGGGGTCCGCAGCTTAACATCCCATCTGACGGACGGCGTACTCACACAAAGTGCCCTCCATAAAGCACCTCAAGTAGGGATCGAGATACCTCTGTAAAATATCTATCACCTCTACGATTCGAGCCCTGGTCCTCAGGGTGGGAATCCAGTAAACTAGCCTCTGCCCCTTTTTTTAACAAAGTTAATTGTATTTTACTTTGTAAAAAAGGACACTTTTTCATGGATCTCTTTCCTTGCTTGCTCTTACTTTTGTGACTCCGGTTTTGTGCTTAAGAGCATAGCAATGAGTGGAAATTGTTTAAGCTTACACCATCTGCGTAGAAATATGTTTTGCACTTGGATATCGAAGTGTATATTGCTGCAGTGAACATTAATAATTTGGAATATTTCATCTTTTTATTTGCAACTAACGTTTAAGGAAAACAATGTTAATGGTGCATACCTGGTGTGTAATTACCCCAGAACACCCTACTAGCCATAAACTTATAGCTTGTAGGGTATTCTGTAGACATGTAGGTATAAGTGTATATATAAATGATCTTAGGTATATGCATGTCTTCAGCATCATAATGGGGTATTGAGGAAAATTACCATAACTTGTCATCAGCCCTTAATAGTAGTTTGACGCATATTTCTCATTATTATTTTACCGAAAACATCCCTATGGCAGATATTTTAATGTATCTCAAATTTTTAGATCGAGATAAGTACATGCAAAAAATTCTGGATGTCCATTAAAGCTAGAGAAGTTTTTCAACTTTGATATTCCAGCAAGTTTGTTTATCTCTAGAAATTTTTGAGTCACCTCAAGGATACACTGATTAAGTATTATACACTAAGGAAGGAATGTGTAGTAAATACACTAAGGAAGGTGCTTGGGGGTTGGAATATTTTAATTTATTTCATTGCGTTACTTAAATCGCCATTTTCATGCATTACCATAAAAAAATCAAATCAAAATAAATTAATTTTTTCATCATTGTGTAAGGTTGACACACTGATTCTTGAATATAATTGTATAATCGCTGGTATTTTAGATAATGAATACATTCAAGCAAATCAATGGTTCCAATGCAACAATTTCAGAGTGTAAAAATCATTCCCTTGACTGGGATTCAAACCCGGATCCCTCAATGTCCGGTCGAGTGCTTTAGCTAGTCAATCAATGGTTATCCAAAATCCTACATATGTAAATATATTGTAATATTTGGTATAGTTAAATCAACTCAGAACGGGAAATTATCTCCATTAATTATTTTTTTATATTCAAACATCGCATTAAAATTTTTATAACGATATATCTAATTTTAATGATCAGTAGCTTTTCAATATATTGACTCCGAAAAGACAGTGAGGAGCTATTTCCTATCAAAATAAAATCTGCTATATTTTATATAGTTTTATTATTAATTGGAAGGATTCAATAATCCTGTCAAAAACAAAAAGTACATTTTGAGCGTTCAAAAATATTCATATAATAAGCCCAAACTTTTAATAACCTACTTCATCAGACTAGAGAGTTTTTTTAAATTATTAATTTCTCTTCCTTTGAAAATTCGGGCCTTTCTCAAGTCCTCCAGGGGGTATTTTTTCATTACCTTGGAGAAGAACTCCTTCAGCCACCGCTATCGTTCACCGTAGTATTGGAAGCAAATCCGTATTCCTATCATATGGTAAGAGAAAAAATATTGTCAGATGAATTAATGAAAGATGCAAATTTTGGGGGAAGAGAAGAGGGAAATTGCGTGAACTTAAGCTTTAGAGGTGTTATTTTTAAATATTTCCACGATGTATCTTCATATTGTTGAAAACTGTTTCCAAATAAAATTGATAGATCAGACTTTGAGGGAAGATCTTCCTGGATGAGGTGTTGGAAAGGGATGTACAGGAGTGAACTAAGTATGGAGGTAATGGGTTGATTATGACTCGAGTGTCCAGCAAAATGAATGTACGAGATGAGATTTCTCCCAAAGAATGCATTTCCTGAGAGACAATATGCCGGTCAACATTAAATATTATACTCGGCAATATTTCCTTGTCCAGTTAATAATTCTTACTCCCGGCCGTATTTATTTTTTCTAACGAACATTAACTCTTCTTTTATTATCCGAGATCACCTAGCTTCTTTCTCTTTTATCAGCTTTTAACATAGCAGTTTTTAATTTTTCCTTCGAATAGGTTTCTCTGTCTCAGTTTTTTCATGCAACGTCCTATATTAACTATTCAGTAGCCTAACATTTGTAATAATCCTGCGGTTTCACTATTTTAAACAAGAAATTATCAGTTCTAAAGGTGCTGCCTTGAGCGCCAATATTGTATAACCTTCCGTCACAAGGAGGTCTGTAGAGTGAAGTGAAACACCATGCCGTTCTGCTAGGCATTTATATTAAAATATAACTATTAATTATTAATGTCAAGATATGCATATAATTATTCTATGCGAGGAAGTATTGAAATTTTACGAATTTCTCAATAGTTCCCGGGCTTTATTAAAATATTTTTTGGTAAAGTTCTAATGTTTGTTAAAGTCACAGACTCAGATTCCTAGGGTGAACTTTCCTTTCTATTCGGCCTGTTGCTATACAGATAGATCTTACACTTGCATAAATATAATTCAAATTGAGTTAAAAAATTTATAAATGCCACTGTTTAAAATACATTCGCCTTGACTAGTCTAGCCTTTGAACGCGGATCCGTAAGATTTTTTGCCGGGTGATTTTTTACATTTAAATGAATTGAATGTTCAGATAACTTTTGATAACATCTTAAGCCTCTAAATCCCGTAGATATTCAAATCTTAACTACAGGACTACATAGCTTGACCGTTTAAAGTACACGGCCGGAAATCGAGATCTACACACACGAAGCAGTCGAAACGGCGTGTGGTAGGGTATCTCAGAACACAATATTTCTGCATAATTAATGTGCACTTTTACACAGATATGAAAATTTACATCAACATACGTAATTTCACATGCATAATAAACTCCTATCTACATCACGCAAAAGCGAGTATTTAGGAGAAAAAAATATACTTTTTTGTAGGTGTGGGGGTGCTTGTTCCATGCGATTTTCTTGTGAATTTGCACCATTTAATATTCTAAGTGTCTTTTACTATTTACTATTAAGTATTTAATATTCTAGTGTTATTGTCTTGCTTTCTCATATAGCATTTGCGTGGTCTAATATGGCAATGTAAAGTGGGGTCATAATAATTTCCTCCTTGTCATAAGAAGTTCTCGTGTTCTGTATTTGTCTTTAAGTCCAAGTTGTGAGTGATATCTTTTTAATTCAATAGGCTCCTATCCTAATTCCTCTTACCTATCCGTCTCGGTTACTCTACTCACTGAACAATTCTTAAAAAAGTCTAGTAGAGTTTTCGTGAGCATATTGCTATTTCTTGTTTTACATTATCTCCCATTTGATCCCACATACTTTCAGGATAATAATTCAAATGAGATAATTAAAATGTAGCAGTACCTTCCTTTTTATTTTTCTCTATACTTTTCTATTACCCAAATCGTCACCATGGGCGTCACCAGATTTTGAACCTAGATCCCTTCGCTTAGTAAAATTAATGTTCCACCCACCACGTCTTCGCTGCTCTGCATTAATTATTACCATAGAGCATGACACGGGTTCAAGAAAATGGAATGAGGAAATTGAGAGGCAGAGAGAGAAGGAGAAGAGGTGGAGAAATGGAAAGGAGGAAGGGGGAAGTTTGAGGAGAAAGGGGAACGCGAGTGAAGGAGAGGAAACGAAGAATTTGGACGTCGGGTGGTATGGATGGGGAGGGTAAGGGCGTGCGGAGTAATAGGGTGGGGATGGGAGTGAAGGGAGGGCGATGGGAGAAGGCCGAGCGGAGCGCGACGAATGATTTGAATGGGGCTAAATTGGCGTGCGCACTGAATGCGAGGATGAAATGAATGGATTACTGTCGTGGAGGCATATATATAATATTCTTGAGATGGAGAGGAGTAAAATGGTATTAGCATCGCGTGGGTTCAATATTTTTCTCACTTGACCCAAGAATTTTTAAAGGCTGGGTCAATATACGCATTCATAAAATGTGGATTATTTGTAAATTATTATTGTGAATTTATTAATGCATTATGAATTTTCAGTAAAAGCTGCAGTCAGTTGATTTATATCCCATCAAAATGCTGGGTATTCATATAAATTACTCAGTGGTGATAAAGAAATGACTTTATAGATGAAGTAAATATCTTCGGATTGATATATATTACTCCATAATTTACATTATGGTTTTTATTCATATTCAATAAGGAAGCTAGAAAAATATGCTGGGAGACGAGGGTAAGCTACTGGACGATAATTAGAGAGGATAGAAAAGGCGAATGGAAGAAATATCTAGGGGCGGTGAGGTATCAAAATCCATACTAGAGGGGAGAATGTTACGTGAACTGGTTCGAGGAAGGAAAAAAATTGACTTTTTAGAAAGAATGAGTTAAGATAAAAGTAATGCATAATTGAAGAAAATAATGAAGGTCAAACCATTGAAAGTCAAAGCAATAAGTTTTGCGGAAGCGCTATCAAAACCGCAACCCCAAAAAATTCTTACTTAAATATATACCTGTAGCTCACCTTTGAATGAATTTAAGTTTTGAGGTGGATATATGAATACAAAGCTTATGAATGTTTCTATGCATGCCAGTTGCATGATAAATATTTTGAACCGAAATCACTCTTTAATGATTCATGTAAACTCAAATACTATGTAAGTCTTTCCTGTCTTTCTTAATGTAGCGCATTAAGAGGTAGACTTCAGACGATGGACGATCAGATTAAGACACATCGATTCTTATTAGACAAACAATACAATATAACACTAAAAACTAACCTCATTCCTAGAGTATTAATAAAGCTTAGCCGATGATACTCACGTAATGAGAGTATTAATGGCATTAGAATTGAAAAAAAAGTGAAACGCGTCCTCTCACGTCAAATGGTGCGAAATTGTGAGATACCTCAGATATCTGCACTGATGACATGATTATATTTACTGCCGCAAGGTTATGTCTCGATAAACTGCATTTTAAGTGACAATTATTGCGTTAAATACGTACATGCTCTGTCATTCTAACTTCCTCTACTGGGCGGCACATGCAGAATCCATACACAGAGGACAGGTTAGGATATTTATGTTTAACGGGTAATGCCGCGTGAAACACCAAAAAATTAATTAAACTCTATAAAGGGAATTTTCTGTTCAGCATGTACTACTGTGGATTTTTTTATTATATCCTGGCGCGGTTGTTCAGATGCAACCAGCTCTAGCAGTACTATTTTCGGTCTATATTACTTCGTAAGTAATAATTTTAAAATATTCCCCTCAAAGAATTTAGTATCATGTATTTTTTGTTGAATTTCAGTTGTGTGTTAGTTTGCTATTTTGCCTGCGTAATAATCATGGGAAAATAAAATATTAAAATAACCTAAGGGTTCTTTAATTCAATTTAGTGGTCAGGGTATAAATATGTATGCGTCGAGATGCCATTACAGTTTCATACGTTATTTTTGAAATTTTCCTTCAAGTTCTTTCACTCCAAATCATTTTGATCCACTAGATGTCAATGTGCAATACTTGTATTTTCCATACCAGAAGTAGAACGTGTTAATTCGACGTGTATACTCCTTTATTTAGGTAATTGAATGAACTTCTTTAACTTAACTTCAACTCGCAATGCACATGATTTTCAGAATTGTGGAGTACCGCGAGTCAATGGTGCATCTCTACATGCAAATATGATAAATGGCAAATATGCATTGGTGCATATCAACCATCCTTTTGAGATCATTCGCTATACTTTGACAGCGTACAGTAGAACAGTGTATGCATAGTCCTTCTCCATCATCCATGATGAGTCTTTTCTTTAAAGTGACGGGGGTAGGTACGATAGAATGTGGGAGAGGGTAGGAAACACCAGGAAAAGCGTTAGTGAGTGGGGGGGATTGGAAGGTGGGTTAAGAAAGGGGAAAATTTCATTGGTCGGTATAATTTGAGTCAATGGCTAATGGGGATAAAGGTACGGGTTAGGAGTCAATGGGAGTTAGGGGGAAGGGGTTAGAGGTTCTGTTTTTCTGTTATTGCTAGAGAGGTTTCCAGGAGAGGTGATACGTTTTCAAACAGAATGTCATTGAGTAAAGGATGTTTCTTCATTTTTCTCCGGATCTCCAACTCTTCCTTCTTGTCCATCCTCCTCCCTTTTTCTTCACGATGTAGAATTGATGAAATCACTGGTGTGATTTTCCTCCCACAGGTGTTTGGCCTTTGGTTAATCCCACCAATAATCACCAATGGTGATTATTTTAGACAAACAGAAGGTTTAGCCATGGGGTCACCTTTGTCACCGCTCCTAGCCGACCTTTTCATGGACGAGTTCGAACAAAAATTGTTTATGAATAGTTCAGTTAACACAAAAAACATTTACTTCTTGGTCCGCTATGTGGATGACATTTTTGCAATATGGACTGGCACTGTAAGAAAACTGCACAGTTTTTTGTCGGTTTTAAATTCTCAGTGTAATAATATCAAGTTTACGTGTGAAAAAGAAAATGAAGGAAAACTAAGTTTTCTTGACGTTACAGTGACTAAAAGGGAAAAAGGATTCGAGTTTCAATTATATCGCAAAACCACCACTACAGACCATGTAATTCCTGCTGACTCCCGCCATCATATATCCCAAAAGTTATCCACGTTTCACTTCCTACTGAATAGACTACTTAATATTCCCCTCTTGATAGGAAAATTTAACGAGGAATTGGTGACAATCAAATCTATAGCAACTACAAATGGCTACAGTGAAAAAATGGTGGACAAAATGCTCGGCAAGAAACGCTCCATAAGAGCCCAACGGCTACTTTACAATTCAGGGATAACTATTAAGGGAAAACTTAAGTGGGTAAAATTGCCCTATTATGGTGTCCCGTCCGAAAAAATTAGCAAATTGTTCCCGAAACACAAATTCAGAATTGCTTTCTATAACAAACAAAATCTAAAAATGTTCATAAATAAAACTAAAGATAAAGTTGAGCCACTGGAAAATAGTGGGATATATGAAATGGTTTGCGGGGATTGCAGTGCGAGGTACATCGGACAGAGTGGTCGAGCGGTGCGGACAGGAGCGGAGGAACACAAGAGGTGCTACAAGAAGTGTAACCTAGCCCAATCCCACTTTGCCAAACACCTGTGGGAGGAAAATCACACCAGTGATTTCATCAATTCTACATCGTGAAGAAAAAGGGAGGAGGATGGACAAGAAGGAAGAGTTGGAGATCCGGAGAAAAATGAAGAAACATCCTTTACTCAATGACATTCTGTTTGAAAACGTATCACCTCTCCTGGAAACCTCTCTAGCAATAACAGAAAAACAGAACCTCTAACCCCTTCCCCCTAACTCCCATTGACTCCTAACCCGTACCTTTATCCCCATTAGCCATTGACTCAAATTATACCGACCAATGAAATTTTCCCCTTTCTTAACCCACCTTCCAATCCCCCCCACTCACTAACGCTTTTCCTGGTGTTTCCTACCCTCTCCCACATTCTTTCGTACCTACCCCCGTACTCCCCTCCCCGCCCCCTCTTCCGACAACTCCCCCCCCCTTTCCAGAAGAGGGTATATATACAATGATTGTGACTTTAAGCTTTGTACCTGAGGATGACGCCGTAGCGTCGAAACTAGTCGTACCTGTAATAAAGTGGTGGATTGGAACAAAGTGTTTATTTTTCATTTATTAAAATGAACTTCCACAAATTTGAGGCTGAAACTATTGAACTAGCTATTCGGATATTGATAAAAAGATTCCAGCATTATTTATTCAATTAAGTTTTCGTGGTTTCAATGCAAAATGCAGCAGACTTGGAACGATGGTTTATTTTATCCTAAATTCAAATAAAATTTCCTAAAATGGTCCATTGATATGTTGTCATTACTAGACAATATGTTAAAACACGTAAATGCAATTTTTTCTTAAAGTGAAGGCCTCGTCAAGATAAATATGACTTACTAAAACAAAAATGTATACTTTTATCATTAAAAATCCAACGATGTTTTTCATGAATTCGACTGATTCTTAAATTCCTGAGTTGCAATTATAAGTGGGTTGACACAAAATGAAATCCGACCATTTTTTTGCATAAAAATGGATTCTTTGCTTTTTCATGAAGCGTGATCATTTTCAAAAGATGGATAATATTAACCATACGAAACGACAATATTCTGGCCTGATATTTTATTGAGAAGTATTTTGAACATGAGATTGTATAATGAGAGATAAAATTAAAAAAATTAATGATTATTAATTTGAACTGGGAGTTAACAGTGGTGAATTTAATATTAAGAGTTTGAGATCTAATTTTTCTGGAAAATGACAAGTACCAGAAAGATGAAACTTCTGTTATGTAATTCTAAAGATACTCCTATTTTATAGACAGACATTTCTCACAACGTTGACGTTGCAATTACTCGGTCACCCCTGAGCCCTTCTTCAAGTATCACTTTCATCCATTGAAAAAACTGGCCGATCCGTGAACGATTCTTCTTGGGCTCGATGTCATACGACGCTGTTTAGCCTAATTCGATCTGTAGCGAATCCACAAACGCTCATTTTTCACACCCGTAACCACATAACCGTACATTTCACTCTATTGAGGATCGATTTTTTTTGTTTGGGTTTGGAAAACGGATAGTTACGCAGATGTTATACACTAAACGACGCAATTCCCAGCATTTAAAACGCTTCTCACTCCAGCGGACGCTGTACAATTCCTGTGCTTTGCACGATGAAGCCGTTTTGCCTATTATATAGCAAGTGTCCGCGTATAATAACTTCAACCAAATTTTTTATCTACTTTTGTCCCTTGAAAAAATTGGGTAATTTTAGAACCTAAATTTCACCGCGCACCATAAGTAATTTCTTCTTAAATCTATACGATATTATAAGAATGTCTATCATTTTCCTGGTTTCTTCGTGTGCTTGTGCCTTATGCTGCAGAGGTGCTGCTATCATTAAGGGAAGTTTCGAATTTAGACAGTTTGGCGGTAATAAGATGACGGGAAGGTCGGAGACATATCCGACGTCGTCATTAACGGATAGCATTAGGGAGCTCCTGCAGAATATCACCAATCGACTGACGTCTTCCCCGGATGGAATTTTTCATGAGATCCTTAAACGTAGACTAAACAAATCATAGCGTATATAATGAGGAGGTTTCACACCGCACACGTAGATTATTGCACATTATATTGCTTCATCCAAAGGTTATTTGTTTATTCGCGTTAAATACAACGAACGGAAACTATTTAAAGTGAGTCTGCCTTCAATTCGAAGAACTTCAATTAATATGAAATTTCACTCATTCATCTTCAACTAAAGTTTTGTATATTGGAACAATTTTTCAATTTATTATTTTTAATTTCTATTTTTCCCATGTTTATTTCTCAAAAATCTTACTTTTGCATGGAATCTCATGGAATACAAAACTACACGTATTATTATCAGTTAAAGAAATGCCATAAAAGTATTTAAAGCTCTCTTGCTAAAAACTAATTCTACAAACTGAAAAAGTAATTTCACTTCTATGAAAAAGAATACATTATTTTTCTTGCATTACATAAATATATAAGTGGAAAAATCCTAATACTATATTCTTATATTGAAGCCCCTTTCTTCAATTAAGTTATGTATTTTTATATACATGCATTGGCATCTCAAGTTAAAGAAAAAAGGATATTTTTATTTATTTTCAATGGTAAAGAAAATGTTTCCTCCCTTTAAACTCAGACACGCGTATAAGAAAAAGGGGTTTAAGGAATAACTTCCGATATGTACTCGCACATATAAATAAATTATTGATTACTTATTTGCTTTCCAAATTTTGAGTTATTCCTTCTATCTATACAATTAAAACTTCCGTGGCAACGGAGAGATGCATCATAGGTCACCATCTTAAATATTTTATTTTATAAGTTGTTATGCAAAAGTAAAATAAATAGTATCGTTTACAGCTAAGATAAGAAGAATCCTTCCCTGACGTTAAGTAATGATCAATTTCTCTAAAATATGTGTAAACAAATTCACTAAAAAGATCGTATAGGATAGTTTAGTTTAAAACCACAACCCTTTAAATCGTTTTTGCATGCTTTAATGATGAAATTCCAAACGGAGTTAGTTAACAATATTATTTTATTAATTAATGAGATCTTGTACTGGTTGGCAATGGATCTAAAGTCTAAATTTGCCTAATGAGTACATGAACGTAACTGCATTCATTCAGTTAAGCATTTAAAAAGTTGAAATTCTCGACAGAGTAGCACGTTTAAAAGAGCAAAGATATTGCGCCCATCGAAGCATAACTAGCGCTAGGTTAGTGATCAACCTGAGACGGAACTGTTTTTATTTAAGAATAATTTCCTCCTGTGATTTCCTCCTTTCCTCCTGTGTGCACGCTGCTTCAAATTTCAGAAATAAACAAGGATTGAATGTATCCCCATAATGGAATAAATGTGTACTTAGACTCAGTATTTATATATACTTCTATTTATACCCTATATATTTATATTTGGTATGTACATATAAAAGTGAGAGAGATTACTGAACGCATGACCTCACTCAAATCACGTGAAACATCAAATTATGGAAACACGTAGAGATGCTGCAAAGTGTAAAAATACACTTTAAAAGTTCCGCCTGAAAAGACTATGTATTTATAGATTTTTTTATTTTCTACATTTGGATTATGCATATATTTTTTGTTATTCTCACTGCTGCACTGGAACAATAGTTTTCATTAACTTACTAGAGGAAAATAACATTTACATACACATTTACAAGGGGTACCCCCAGCATAAAGTAGAGATTAAGGGGAACTTTTTTGTGAGGGATATTACTTCACGTGTACTGAGGAGAGCTTAAAAGCATTTGCTGGATCAGCGCTATGAAATTAGTATGATTTAATTTGATATTAAGAAATAAAATGTTGATACATGAAGCCACTACGAAAAAAATTAACCAACAAAGTATTTTTTTTCAAAATTAGCTCCCCATGGAAATTTTGACTGCACAAAGGAAATGATGCAAAATTTCAACCAGAAAGAAAATTCGATTTTCGAATATCCTAATTTTTTCACATTCGGTAGAAAAATTACAACGCAAAATTTCAATTCATTAAAAAAAACCTAGTAAATCCATCCTTTGAATTTTTTTTAATCCTCACTTCCCCATCCTTCTATTTCACTAAATTTATTCTATCGCGCTTGTTAATTCTGCTCTGCCGCCCTTCCTCCATCGCGTCAATCTCTAATTGGATTCCTACGCCCTTTGTCACACACAATCCTCGTCTTAAAGCCGCCGGAGGGGGCGCAAACGTTATAAGAAAGGCCGGAGGAATAGGAGGAAAGAAAGGAGAGGAGGAGGAGGAACGCGAGAGTGAGAGAGGGAGAGAGTTGAAAGGGGAGGAAAGGCGGAGGAGGTAAATTAATTGCTGCCTGCTGGAAGGATAGGAATAAACGAGAAGAGAGAGAGAGGAAGGGAGAGAGGTGGGATTTATTTATTTTAACAAGAGCTCTGGGACTCGGGAACCCTTATCCTGCTGAAAATAAAAGGCAGCGGGGAAGCCGGGTGAGGTCGGCGGCTAAAGGTTCCTCCGAAGACCGAACCCAAGACTCTTACGACCAAAAACCACAGGAAGCTGAAATATAAAAGGAATCCTGCGTGTTGGTAATTAAAAAAATATTACATTAACATTGTTTTTGGTAGAGTCACTCTTTTTATTTTAATCCGCTTAGAATATAAATAAATGTAACTCACACTTCTGGTCACGTTCCACGTAGAAATTTAGTCATTGCGTCATATTCCTCAATGAATAGGAAAATATTAGTTTCAAGCAGGTAGAGATCTAAGAACTACTTTTAAAAACTCTTATTTTTTTAAAATATATTTGTCGCAATTTGTTAGAAAGTTTGAAAAATAAGTGCGTTTTTAAGTGAATTTTGAACCAATCCTGGAGTTCGGCTATTATTAGAAACCGAATGTCTCACTTATATTGGAATGGTTATTATATTAAATGCTTGTTATAACAAGTTGATAGACTTAGATTGGAGACTTTTGAGACGCATGAAGAAGGATGGAAAAGGGAAAAATAAACCGAAAAAACAAATAAATAAGTACTGAGAATGGTAAGATGGAAGGAAAGAGGATTGTGGAGAGAAATCCAGAGGAGGCAGAAATGGTGGATACAGAGCGTTTTGATTGGAGCTGGAATGCTAAAGGCTGTGATAGAGGGAGCAACATTAGGCGAGCGGGGAAAAGGTTAGTCATGTTGGACAGAATAAAAGGACGGATAAAGTACGAGGACTTGAAGGAGGGTTTATTTCAGTTTGGGTATCAGGTTGTATCTTGTTAAGAGAGACTTTGAAATGTAAAGTTGCTCAATCTGTGTTCATCCGAACCTACTTAAAAGATTAGTTAGAGCTTACGAATAGAATAGTATGCAGGGTCAGAGTAAATAAAAAACCTACCCTAAAAAACTCTATTACTTTTAATATGATTAATAAATTGGAAATCTATGACTTCATAATTAAATACATCAAAATATTCATTCAGATTATGAGAGGAAAAATTTTAATTAAAAGTTGTTATTATGACAGGACCTACACCTTCCTTTGCCTTATTCCCCTAAGTCATAAATACTTCACCACGCTATCATAAATAAATCTTATGTTTGTATTTTTTATCTAAGCTAAAATATTTTTTTGTGGATTCAGTTTTGGGTGTGATTTAAAGTTGCCATAGGTATCTCCGGAACTTGTTCTACGAGCTGTCATGGGAATATTGACGGTCAGAGAGAGAGAGAGCGAGACGCACGAAATATTTGGACGACCAGCAAAGGTTTTGCTCCAGTGTAGTGCTTGGAAATGATTAACGATTGACAAGAATATAACAAAAACGATGTCATTTATTACAAGGATACTAATCCTGGCGTTGTTACGTGCATACTGAGTGTATTTTTTTACGGAGTGAAGTTCACAAAATTTTACTCATCGTAATTAATAACAAAAAGTAACCCGATTCGGAAAAAACAAACGTTTTGACCTAGCAGAAAACGTTTTACGGAAGTATCAGGAGATCTGAGAAGGATATAAATAGTAATCTTATGCTCTCAGTACATACCGTAATTGCAAAAATAAGGAATGAATTATTCCTTATTATTTTTTAAGTGTCAGGCCTCCGTTAAATGTACCTTTTGAATCTACACAGATTACCTAACGCTTCAGTTCTAAGCCTCGCCTTAGAAGACAAAACCTGAGATTCTACATTAAAATAGGACATTCTTCAATTGAATATACATTCTACCTCCCTTCATTCTATCTAGCTTGGTTATTAACGTTTTCCTACCCCCCCATTTAGCTTACTTACTTACTTACTAGCTTCTACCCTCTAAACAATTGTTAAACATTCAACACCAATCAAAATAACCAATAAAGAAAAACAATAATTTTAATAAGGATAAACGTAAAGGAAATGTATACATTTGATCGAACGGTATAATTCATACATTGGCTTCATGATTTTAGCCAAACGATATACCGCGATAGTTGAGAACGGGGTTGGAACTTAAAGAGGATGCCTGGGGAAAGTACTGACCAAAAAAATTCTTTTTCAGGAGGAAGTACAAGATAATAACGGGTAGAAAACTATAGAACGCGCTATTCTAGCAGTATTGGTTTTTAGGGGTGGCAACTGACAAATGCGGTCACTTGCGCCATTAGGGATGAAGAGAAAAAGATGAAGAGTAGAGAGAAACCCGGCGTCGGCCTACTCTTAACGAAATTTTCCAAGGGGTCCACAATTTAACGTCCCATCCAACGGAAGGCTTACTTACTCCAAGTACTCTTCACAAAATCCAGTAGGAATCGGGATACCACCGAAAATTTCTGCGCCACCCGGACTTCGAACCCGCTAACTCTGGGTGGGAAGCCAGTACGTAAGCCACCATACCATCCCGATCCCCACTAATAACTTCTCTTATGAAACAATTAGAGTCGTATTCAATTCCCTCAACAGCTATTACATTCGAGAAAAAATTCAATACGATGTGTTTGTCATGTCTCTAACCGCGACTTTAGATATGAACGATGTGAATGCAAAAAAATTGTCCCAGGCTTGGAAGTGCATCGTGTATAGATATACAATTGCTGTTGCAAACACTACAGCATTCCAACTGGGCAATATCATTCGGTATTAAATTTTATGTTTCTCAACCTTTATTATTATCTTATATTCTATTTATAGTCTACAGATTCGATCCCAATCCAACCAATAGAAGCGGCGCGGGAAATTCGATTGCATTACTTTTGGAGCAAACCCTGTATAATTACCTTGGTACCATAGCTTTCATAGCTGAAAGCTCTCTTTTCACCGCTAAATATAACGCTTCCAACTTTTATATGCCCATACGCAACGTTTACGGTTCTCCGCTAGATCGAATTAAGATTCTCCCGGGGTATTAGTAAAGTTACACGAGCGAGTGAAGCTCACATAAGCAATCACGGAAATTTAAAACCTAATGTGCTAAGGTCCTAAAACCAGTCTTATAATTAACAGATTTCCGGTCAAAAATTTCCTTTGCCAGACGGTTTGCGTGCTAAAAACCCCTGTCCTGCGCACCTGTGGCTACTATCGCAAGGTAATACCTGTATATATGCAAACATTGATGCATACAGTCTCTTCTTTTGGAAAAATAGCAACAGTATGATCATATTAATTTTTGTTATGATTCACTGTCAGGCTTGTAGTTATCTATTTGTCAGCGCGTATAGCCAGTGATGGTAATTGTAATCGTTACAGTGAATAGAATGGTTTGAGGCGTCACTTTTTGGAAGCGATTCATTTCGGGAAAGAAATACTAAGTTATTCCACATATATTTTATTAAACACGACCCAGGTTTCGACTTACAAAGACTTACCTGATGATGACTTTGTCAGTCAAAACCTAGGTCGTGTTTAATAAAATATATGTGGAATAACTAGGTATTGGGGATCGAGATGGTGCGGGGGCTAAAGTACTGGCTTCCCCCCCCCAGAGGGCCCGGGTTCAAATCCCGGCGGTGTTGAATATTTTTCAGAGGTATCTCGATCCCTACTTGAGGTGCTTTGTGGAGGGCACTTTGAGTGAGTACGCCGTCCGTCGGATGGGGCGTTAAGCTGTGGACCCCTTGGCGCCTTTCGTAAAGAGTAGGCTAATGCCGACGCCGGGTTTCTCTCCACCCTTCATCCTTTCCTGTCCATCCCCTATGGCGCAAATGACCTCAGCTGTCGGTCGCCTCCGCTAAATACTACTACTACTAACTAGGTATTTCTTTTCCGATCGCTACAGTGAAAAACTCTGTTTATGCGATTAAGTGTGTGTCTGTATCCAGAGTGCGTGATATAAAGTTATTTTATTAAGTATTAAAAATATATTTTTTTACGCCAGTATCTATAATTATGCATGTGCATTTGACAACGATTAACATCATTAGGGTGTGATTTCTTCGAACAGTTTTTAATATACATACACACACGCACATACATATATATATATATATATATATATATATATATATATATATATATATATATACATATATATATATATATATATATATATATGTATATATATATATATGTATGTATATATATATATATATATATATATATATATATATATATATATATATATATATATATGTTTGTGTGTGTGTGTTAACAAATTTCATCAATGTAGCCATGTACAAGGTTTATTGCCACAATAATGTTGAAAAAGCAGAATGAACACAAAAGAAAAGTGAATTTTACAACAGATATCTGTGGAATTTGCTACCACTCTGTGCTAGGATGGTGATAACATCTAGGATACAACATAATGGGAAAGGATGAATTACAATCCTAAGGGGCAAACTCAATGTTGGTGGAAAGGTGAAAAATTGTAGATTCTTTATATACTATTAATTCTTAACCACATTCTAGATATATTAAGATGTGGGCTGAAATCATTAAATGTTCTCTGAACGGAGAACCAAACCGTGGACCATCGTTTTTCTCTAAATATTTATGTATGCTTATTCATGTGTAAGTATGAATGTGGAAATGAAAACGCGAACGGAGTTCGCACAGTGAAAGTGTAGAGCAAGGGGCAGTGGGACAGGCCTAGGCGAGTGATAGAGGTGGAGAGTAAGGGGAACGCGAGGGGTTTAAAAGGGAAGAACCGGGGACGAGGGAAAGGGAGGGCTGGAGAGTGGGAGGGGACATGTTGGAAGCTGGAGAAGGAGGGGGAGGTGGAGCCCTATCGAGCGCACGAGAGTCTTGGAAGGGAGATAGGCTGGAGGTTGTAAGGTTGTGGGTGCTCCGATGAGAGGGAGAGGGCGTTACGGGGCACGGCGGGAGGGTTTTCCCGGGATGGTGGGAGAAGGGGTTTTCGGCGGAGACCCTGGACCAGAGCGTGCGGAGGATAGCGAGGCGCGCCGGCCGGGGCGGGAGATGCGGCAGGGGAAGGCAGTGGGCTGCGGCGGGGTAGGTATTTCGGTTGGGGGTTCCATGGGATGGGGTGGGGCCCGGGGCTAAAGGGCCGGGGAGGGTCTGCGTGGGGTAGGGTGGGGTAACCAGGGAGCTTACGACGCCCCCGGGGGTAGGCTGAAGGGATATATAGGGGGCCAAGGTAGCGGGAAGGGGGATCGAGAGGGGAGTCACGGCAATGGTTGGTAAGGGAAGGTGTGGGGGGCAAGAGAGAGAGAGAGTTAGCATTCAGAACGAAAGGCCCGGGCAGCCTGTTGATTCGATTGGCGCGGGTGCGAACCGAGGGGGAAGGGAAAGGGGGGGATCGAAGGGGAGAGGGGATATTCGGGGTGCGGAGAGCTCCCAGGGTCGTTGAGGAGGAGGGATGGAGAAGGGGTGGGGAAAAAGGCTGGAGAAGGGTTTAGTTTAGAAAGAGAGAGTGATGGTCGGGGTAGGGACAGGTGGGGACGGAAGGGGGTTGGAGCTGTAGGAAAGAGATGAATGTCAGGGGAATAAGGATGAGACAGCGTGTATGGAGAAAGGCCAAGGGAATGGGTGCTCGAGTAAGCGTAAGGGTGGGTGCGAGGGGTAGGATGGGGAAAAAAAGCAGTTTAATAAACTCGCAAAGTCGATTTAAGGTTTTTGCACGAGCTTTTTGCGTGGGTACCTTTAAGGCTGCCGTGAAAGTTGATAGAGCCCACGTGGAAAAGGCTAGGGTATTGCCCCCTGGAAGATAGCTAGGGACCGGAGGACATGGCCGTGGGGAATCGCACACCTGTTTGTTTGGACTTCTCAGTCGTGCTTGTAAGTTTGGTGAAATCGCGGCTGGGCTGTTCCTAATGTCGTACGCATCTGCAGGATTCTTCCACGAAGACACAGGACGATGAGTGCTAGTCAGGGTGATTGCGTATCCTGGCTCTCCACCACTTGCACTAGGGTTTAAATCCCAGTGTTTGTTATCATACGTGACGGTAGAGAGCTCACCTCCTACTGAACTATTAGATGTGTGCAATTCATGCGTTCGTAGGTGGGAGATACCTTCTTTGAGTAGCCTGAGATGTAATCCCAAAGGTAAGGGAGCACAGAAAATCACACAGCTGAATTGAGTCCTGGGAAATCATACGTACACAGGTTTGAATCCGGGGCTCAATGAACCCTAGCGAAACGCTTTATCCATTTGGACAGCACATCACCCCTTTTAAAGGGATATGCGCATAGAAAAAAAGACTGGAGTTTGATTGATGCTACATTAAAAAAAAACCTTATGAATATGCTTGTTTAAAAAATGGAAGAAAGACACTTTTTTTCTGAGGTGGATGCCAGCTTGAATTGATTGATGAATAGAGAGAGATGAAATTTTTTCGAATGGAATTCGTTTGCTTGGATTCGTCCGACGGACTACTTGAAATTCGTGAAATATTTGCATTCCGGAGGAGACAGCATTGACCGTTATGACAGGATATAATTGTTTTTGTGATTATTTTTTTGGCATCCAGTATTCATTTATGTCAGCTCACTTCAAGTTCTTTATGAGACATTTCTGTGGCGCTTTGTATTTTTTAGTGGGTTAGTTACTTCACATATAGTAGCCATTACTGTATTGAATATTTGTTGTATTTTATTCTCAGATCCCCAAAATATTCATACTTATGTCTCATAAAGAGCTTTACCTTTGCGGTGCCTTCCAGGGTATTGTGCAGATGTAATTTTACTTTTGTGACGATCTTTGCCCGAAACACTTGCGGGATAGGTAAGCCGTTCCACTTTAACAATGGTAAACGCTGAAGTTAACCTTTCTCTTGCTCTAAATCCTCAATACCATTGTTTTAGCTACATTGATTCTCATCCCATACCTATCACGATGCTTATCTAATATCCTTAGCATTGTCTGTAACCATTTGGCTGCTGGCTGACTAACTAAACTTAATTTTCCGCATTTAAAACTGAATTTACGAATCATTCGAAATTTATTCGTTCAAATAATTACGTTGGAGAGACAAGATGCAGATTTTGGTTGATAGAATATAACTTAGAGTAACATTAATAATTCATATACCTAGAAAGTAGTATAACAATGAACAAAGGGTAGATGGAACGGATATGAAGTGAAAGAAGAGCTCGAAGTAAGAAGACATTAACGACGGAGAGGAAACTAATACTCTCAAAATATGTATTCTCTGAAATAGGGAAGTAATACGTAAATGCATTTACGTGAATAATTTAACGCTATGAATAAAAAGAGAGAACCATTGTATAACGGGGTGTGCATATCAAAGCATTTAAACCTGGCAGTTGAAAAGAACACTGAAGAGCACATAAAAGAAGAAATCAGAATTATACGTCGGGGATAGAGAAAGAGAAGAAAATATTGACTAAGGTCATGAAGAAAGAACTAGATGAATTACGCACACACGGAAACAAAATGGATTCCAAAGGAATACGGGAGAAGGGTAAGGAAATGAAACTGGTTAGGTTCTAGATTGAAGGGAAAATAAGAACTCTGGTGCCACAAGGATTGTCAAGAGTCGATTTCTTGAATCAATTAAGGAGTCATTCCAAGTGAAACAGCTGTCAATGCAGTCAGAAGAGTTGAAGTTAGAAAATAGGCATGTGGAGGAAGCTGTAGCCTTCTTATTTTTGGCTTTAAAATAATGAGCATTGTATTGCAAATCATTTTCTTAATTAGCATTTTGATGCAAGACGTCGCAGAAATCAGTTATATCCCTCTTTCTCTATCAAAATTTGAGTAATTATGAGGCTCGCTTAAAATTATAATTCTATTTTTCAAATATTTTTCTACATTCTCTTAAACATACAATTTCTTTTGAAAATATGAAAATCAAATTTTGCATGATTAAATGATTGGGGAATCGAATGATTACATAGGCATTGAATGACAAATATTACTAATAACAATTTTGAGTCTTTTTGTTTAATTGCCAGCTGCACAGTCTATTATGTTTCATTCCGTCTAGAAAAACATACACAAATTTCCTAATGGCATTTATTTTTCAATTTAATATATTCAGCCGTGTGGGATACCATAGCCTTTAACGGCAAAGTAGAATATGCACAACGATTACAAATTGTATTGAAAAATATGCCATCCCATTGATAAGCATAAGAGTGACGCTATGTCGTCATTCATTGAAACACGTATTACGTATAAGTATGGACATAGGAAGATCATCAAGTTACTTTCTTTCTAATTTATGTGATTAGGATGTACAGGAGGGTGCTAAGACAGGGCACAATAATCCTGTCGATTGGAAAGAACCGTGTTCAAATACAGTTGATAAAACTGGAAAATCCCAGCGTGTTTTATTTCCAGATTATATTGCAAACTCATAAAAATGAAGACTGCACAGTAATCAATGGCCCTGATTAATTTAGGAAATAAAAAGACGTCATATGAAAACGAATATTTATTCGTATTTAAGAGCATTACTATGTAGGTTTGCATCTGTGTGTATATTAAGATGTACATTCATGTATGCGTACATATATTTTAAGTAGCCAGGGTCATAGTTAACAACTAACATATATCTCCTGTTGCATGATTTTACAAGAAAGAGTGGAAGCACAATGTGCATTTGTTTGGCCTGATAAGCGTTTACAAGCTCATTGCATGTTGAAATTTTTTTTGAAGTGAGGCTCATGTATTGTATCTGACTTTGCCTAATCATGTGCTGGTCATGCCTGAAGTGGATACACCCTCTGCCACACACCTTTCCGGTGGCTTGTAGGGCATTATGTAGATTTCGTGGAGATATAAGCTTCATCTTTCGGATATAAATCCTAAAACCATTTACATTGTACCTCATCTCACCGCATAGCCGCTATTTCCATTTTGTTCAGTTAAGTAACGCATATAATTTTGATATATTAATATATCGGTAAAATATTAAATACACATTGAACAAAAGCTTATATATGTAGTTTAATTTTTTACGGTCGTCTGGTAACGTCAAGAACATAGCAAATAGCAAATAAACTTAGATTATAGTTATTTCGTAGTCTACCGTTGGAGGTGTATATTTTGAATGAATAAAGAAGACTAACCACCAATAAATTTATTTTCTTCAGTAAACAAGAAGCAAACCGTCTCCCAGACTACAGGCAACTTTTCTTCAACCCCTCTCCTTTTTTCCATTCCCACCAATTATTTTTATGTATTTAGATAGCCTGTAAGCCATCGCTAGGGTGTGTGGCAGGGGGTGAATACAGACAAGAATAATTTTACCCGAACATGGCCCTACTGCGGCCTTATTATCCCCTATCGTTCGTAGAAAAATGACACATTAAATCTATCTGTTCTACGCTTAATTTCTCTAATTTTTTAACATGATCTTTCCTACCACACAACGGTGGGGGTAATAATACATTTTCAACATCAGTACGAAAGAGACGCCCCTCCATTGCAAGCAAGAGCTTCAATCTGTAAATTAACCTTAGCTCCATGGGTGATTCCCATCGTAGCTCCTCTAATATTTTGGATAATATTTTTAATAACATTTAATAATAATAATTTTTTAAACTTCGACAATTAACTACCAATACAGATAACGTTCCCTTGACATTACGGTTTTTTGAATTTTTAATAAGGATCGTCTTCTTATTCATGTTGAATCCCTTATCAAATTTCCCTTCCATTTTCTGATTGGTGTTTAATGAACTATTACTAGCACTGAACCTCACTTCATTTAAAGCTACATTATTTGGCAACGAAGAATATTGAGTCCCACTAATTGATCTACACGCTGACCTACAATTTAATCTAAAAAACACTGCAGTGCTCGAATTTCCAACCGTGATAGCCGTGGCTTACGGTGGTTTACCCTGATACTCGTGTCACAGCAACCTTAATGCCATACAACACCGGTTCGACACTTGGCAATCAGAATTAAGTTTAAAAAGTGCGTAGTAAAAATTATTTGGAAAAAATCTATTCCTGCGCCTACTGCTTTGGGAACACTTAAATGGAATATATTGACTCAATTAAATACCTAGGTGTTACCTTCACGCACGATATCTCCCGGATGAAACACATACCTGTATGGGGGATATGCAGATAAGCTAACAAAAAATGAGGATTTATTATAAAAGAACTTGGTAAATGTGATGAAAAGGTGAAAGAGTAATGTTATCTGTCGTTGATTAGGCCTACTAATCTGATATTAGAGTAAAGAAAGTGCTAGTATAAATGTAAAACAGATAGATTTATGATTTGCCATATCTGCTCAATTTTGAAGTCATGCAGCTATCCTTTACTTGAAACGTGCCAAATCTGGAGACATGCGTCGGAGAATTTGTAGCCGCGGCGGTTATATTTTATTTATTTATTTATATACCTTGAAAGCCACCACTAGCGTGTGTGGCAGGGGGTGAATAAAATCGGAATAATTTTAACAGAAAATCACCCTACCGCGGTGGATCAATGTTATTATGATCCCCTATTGTTCGTGTAAAAAATTAAATCTATCTGTTTTACACTTATGCTAACACTTACCTTACACTTACATCAGATTAGTATGACATCAGAAATCAAGGGAAAAAAATGAAGAAAGGGAAATATTCTAGGAAATAACAATGAAAACTTGATTATATGAATTACAATATGATTTATTATGAAACATCAATAAGGGAATTAACTGTGACATCTTACACAACTCTTGGTAATATTTTGGAAATGTCATATTCTCCGTGCTCTCTTTGGCTTTAACTACACAAATTCTTTATAGCTAACGTAGAGTAATCATTTGGCCGTCGGTTTTTCCGCCAGCTATATTTTAAAATTCATGTTGAGGCTTTACGAGGGTGGTCCCAGAAGCAACCGGTTTGACCTAGAGATGGTCGTATTTGTTTATAAAATATCTTTGTATTAGAAAGAGCATAATCTATAAAGCATATTATTCAAGTTTGAAGACACCACGTCGTTTAGTATTTGTTTGGCAGCCATCAATAGTGAACGTTTTCAGTGAATTTGTGAAAATGGACAAAATTGGTCATCGTTATGTGATACAGTACCTTCATTTGAAAGGCCTCAGCCTAACCAATATTAAAGCTGAATTAAATTCTACTCTGAGTGAGTCTGCTCCTTCGTTTACAATAGTAAAATATTGGGTAGCAGAGTTTAAACGAGCCCGAGCGAGCTGTCAAGACGAGCATCGCGTTGGTAGACCAAATGAGATAACGACTCCAGAAACGATGAGGAAAAGCCACAAAGTAGTACTGAATAATCGTCGACTGAAAGTTCACCCTGTTAGCACACATAGTAGGCAATTCAAATAGGACGGTAAATCGCATATTAACTGAAAATTTGAACATGAGAAAGCTGTGTGCAAGATGGATGCCGCATTTGCTCACACTCGAGCAAAACCAGTGTCATGAAGATGTTTCAATTGAGTGTTTAGCAAAGTTTCACAGGAACAAATCAGAATTTTTGCGTCATTTCATAACCATGGATGAAACATGGGTCCATTACTTCACACCCGAGACAAAAGAATAGTCAAAACAATTGATTTAAAAGTGAGAAGCCCCTCCAAAGAATACGAAGACCGTTTCATCTGCAGGCAAGGTCATGGTGTCGGTTTTTTGGAATGCGCGTGGGATAATATTCATTGAATATCTTAAAAAAGGAAAAAATATCAATGGCGAGTGTTATTCGAACTTATTGCAAAGTTTCAGCGAAGAAATTAAGCAAAAGCTGCCGTATTTGGCAAAGAATAAAGTGTTGTTTCATCAAGACAATGCGCCAGCTGACAAATCCGTTATTGCAATGGCCAAAATCCATGAATTAAAGTTTGAATTGCTACCTCATGCACCGTATTCGCCAGATTCAGCCCCTTCGGATTATTTTCTGTTCGCAAACTTGAATAAAAGGCTCGATGGTCAAAGATTTTCCAACCGTGAAGAAGTGATGCCGGCAGTTAATGGCTATTTTGAGGAGCAAGACAGTTCTTATTATAAAAAGGGTATCGAACTAATTGAACATCGCTGGGAAAAGGGTATAGAGCTGAAAGGAGATTATGTTGAAAAATAAATACATTTTTTTCCAAAATGTTTGTGGTTTCTCTCTTGGGTCGGGTACTTCTGGGATTGCCCTCGCACTTAGTTGTGGTATGTTAGCCCAGTAGGTAAAACAGTAGTGTACTGGCCAGGAGGATTTGGTTCGACTTCTAGTTAATCGTGTGGTCAGTTCCGTTTCATTATAACTCTGTGATTTTTGAGCGCCAAATATCAGAGTGCGTAGCAAGTATAGAAAGAATGTGTAGCAAATTAATTCGTGCTAGACATGATTGGTGAATGGAGATGGGTGTTGGAAATAATTCATCACAGGTTAAGTGATGCAGAGAATACTGAGGGTTAATACAGAGGGGAGAATTTCGGGAAAGTTAGCCGTAAGGAGGAAAAGAATATGCGTTTTGGATATAATTATGTGAGTTAGAATCTATGCAGAGCTAACGTACGAATTATTGTAATATGCAGATTTCAAGAATTTGTTGTGTTTTGTTAGTAAGAGACTAGAATTAAAGAACTACGTGGTACCAGGCACCATCAAGAACCTTCTACCGTTAGAGAACTGCTACATATCTTCGTCGGATCTCAGGTACTACAGGACAAGTGACAATTGTCCTTCCAGATCTGATATTTGAATTTTACATGCCCTTGGTGAGTATAGTGGTATTTAGCATAAGGTGAACCCTAATATCGGGTAATCTTATTCATAAAATCACGGGTTGTCGGTCCAAGCATTGATTTTAAGCAGCTTTCCAATCAATATTCTGTGTCCTGCCATTATATATTCCCTCACAGCTGGTTGCAACAACATTTTCCATCACTAAAACGAAAATTTTAACCTTAGCATTCCTCTCTATTTATTTATCTCCACATTTCCTTCATTTAAGAGTTTCAGTAAGCTATCGTGCCTCAAAAAATTATTATAATTGGCATTTTAACGTCAAATGAATTGAATGGACAAAGACTATAAAACGGTACAACAATAACTATACCTGCCTCTCCTAATAAAAAATACAATCTGACCTCAGACAGTACGATTTAAGTCCCTCTTCAATTTCGATTACTTCCTTCATCCCTTAATTCCATCTATATCCCTATCCTATTTCTCCCCCTTTCTTTGTTTACCAAACGTACTATTATCTATCACAGTCTTCAAACATCATGTTTCAAACCAAACTCTCTGACTCCATCTTTCCTGCTTAATTTGTATTTCTCATAACAATCCTATCTCTTTCCCCACCATGCTGAGGGCTTCCACGAGTGTTTTCCTTTCTGTCTATTTAGTCTTTCCATCTTTCTCCGCACCCACATTTCAAAAATCTCAATTCTACGACTATCATCCTGCTTCAGTGACCATGTGTCCGCACCGTACATAACTACGCCCTATATCAAAGTTTTGACGAGAGTTTTCTGAACAAACTTACTCAACGTCACTGTCATTAACTAATTCATCCTTGTGAAAGCTTCTTCTTCTAATTTAATTCATCTTTTTATGTCTCTACCATATCGATCATTTTGGTTTACAATACATTCAAGAGAGATATGCTTTCACCTATTCAAGCTTTTGCACTCCTACTTTAATATTTGACCTAACCTTCGTCTTTTTCTAAAACCTCGTAAACCTTGTCTTTCATTAATTAATTATCATCCCACACCTATCGCACTGACTGTCAAATGCGCTAGGAAATACTTCCCTTAACTCCTTGCCTGACTGACAATTAAAGCTTTATTATCCTCCAATCTGATGTTATGATTTTACCATCCACTTTTATTTCTATGTCCGGTTTTTCCCATGTCCCTGTAATCATTTCCTCCACTTATACGTTGAATAGTACTGATGAACTCCTCTTCCTAACACTGCACATCTAGACTCTCCATCTGCCAATCATAACTGAGTAGCATGTGGCATGTATAGGGTGCGGATAAGTCTCCTATCCCTCTAACCTACTCCTATTTCCTGCAATATATTCATGAATTTTTATCTATTCACTCTATCAAACGCTTTGTCGACTTCTATGAAACGGACAAATATATCCTGTTTGCATTCTATTTTCCTCTCTATTAGTGACTTCATTACTACGATGGTATCACGCATGCCTATTCTCTTTCTGAACCAAAATTGATCCTCTTGTTGATGATCCTGATAACCACTTAAGTTGGGCTAGCACAAACTTTTTGTTCAATAGTCCTCACTTATAACTGCCTTTTACTTTTTTGAAATGGCAACTAACACCGATCTGACGAATCTTCCGGCGAAATTCCTCCCTCATGAATTAGTCCATTAAAGCTCTTCCTCCCACGTTCTCTTTAACCCCTAAGTAGTTCCGCGGGAATGTTGCCTACCCTCATGGTTGTATTTGATTTGGAATCCCTTAATGGCTTTCTATCTCTACATCGAGCAAGCTTAGACCTAAGATATTCTCGTCTACGTCATTTTTCTTTCTATATCTATGCCTCATCTTTATGATCTATAGTATTTACCATGTAGTTCCTCTAAATATTCCTTCTACTTCTCTGGGATATATTTTGGTTCTACTTATATTTTCCTGACTTATCCTTGATTTTTATTACAGTTTTTCCCTCCTTACTTACCAATCTGTGTTAAACTTAACTTTTTAGCGCACAAAATTTACCCTTTCAAATTTAATCATGGAGTAAATATTCTCACTTGTGTGAGACTTGGACGATGGGATCAGGAGAGAAACGAAGATTGTTTGAAATGACCTCAGCTTCTTATGACGGTTAATTAAATTCTCGTTCTCATTTTTATAATTGATCATATTTCATCTTAATGGTCACAAATACTAACTCAAAGCAACATACGAAGTAATTTTACTTTTTTCTCATTTTCCTGTTATTTCATCAATTTTTATATCGATCAACCTCTATATAAATTTTATTTAATTCAGAATGCTCTGCATGCAATATTTTTTATGATTGACGTTTTAATTCCGTTTTCACTTTTAGGATTTCAATAGAGGCTTCCCTTCAAAACGGCTTCTTTATGAAATAGGCCATTATGGTAATATGTAATGATGAAAAATAAAATTTGATTTTAATGGAGATGAAATATTGCTATCAGCGAGCTAATGTATTCATCATGATTGTGCGTAATTTGTAATAATGTCACGTGACTGAATGATTCAATGAAGCGATGGTAGCCAGCTTGCATGTTCTGAAATACATAAAACATATTTACAAACTTATTTTCCAACATTTTCTGCTATTGCAATGATTTACAAATAGAACTGCGATTGATCGTTTTAAAAAAAAATCCTGATCCACAGTATTGAAAAATGAACTTCATTGTTATCGTGCTGAGCACGTCATCACGCAATCAGTACGTGTTCTACCAAGGTGTATTTTGATATCGGACTGTTGAACTGATAGTCCAGCAGTCGATATGAATCGTCAAGTGAAAAATCTCGAACGATTCCAGGTTGTTTGGCATATATTCGGTAAATTTTACCACGCAAAAGTTATTTGCCTAATCACTATGCAAGAGAACACTTAAGTGACTTAACTATGTAAGTCATTTAGGCGGATATCGAGGTATTTTGGTTCAAATATCGGGCAAGGTGATGTATTTTTTCCTTCGTGAAATATTTAAAATTTAAATAAATGCCATCCGCCGACTGGCTAATTTTTTTCCAGAAATTTCTTTGAACTTATCTCAGCGGCTTCCGAAAAGCTAAGGAATTAATTAAACCTGTGGATGAAATAGACCTTTCCTACCACAGAATGCATCGAATCACGAGAAATTTCTAAACACCAAACCGATCGATTAACATAAAGGACAGTTTGGTAATTATATCAGCCGTCATACACGTACGAGTTTTTTTTAGTTGGTAATTAACCGAGAGTCGAATTTTAATTGATGAAAATTCGTGGGAAATATTAGTCCCATATCCCGCATCATAGTTGTTTAGATGGGTCAGCTTATCTATTAAATAAATTGTCATGACATTTTAATTAGCAGACGATATTCAACTTCATTTGTACCTTAAAATATGAAGGTTTTCTTACCATTCAATTACCATAATTATATGCTAAAATTCACGATAAAAGATTTATAAATGTACTGATTTTTAAACAATTAAATTTTTAAACCATCATTTGAGTGGAGTAAAAGACGAGCAAAGGGCATTGGAAACTTGTATGTGAAATGACAGATTTGAAAATGAAATATGATATTTGAAAAAATACATATTCTTTATTTTCAGAGAGTCAGTAATATTTTTCCTGACGAGGTGACAGTGAATTTCTTTTTAAACGTTTAGTCATTAATTTTCTTTAGCTTGAGTCAAAGGATTTGACGTATTCGAAATGTATCCATCACTTACTAACGTTCTTAATTATATTTTGCCTTCTATTCCTTTTCATCAAAAGAGAATTATAAGAACATACACAAAATAACATTCGATATGATCCTCTTATTTACGCGAAGTTTAACAACTTTGACTTTCCATCTGTGAAGACCATTAAAACTCATAAACGAGACATTAAACCAAATAAATCGAGTATAATTTGCATAGAAATGATAAAATTAAGTGCCTAAGCAGCGTGGAATAATAGAAACTTTTATTAAAGAATCTTAGGGGTCAAATGGGTTGATTAATAGGTTGAAATCATACACAAACTGAACTGAAACCTACTATAAATAAGAAATATTCAAATAATGAGGGAGACTATGTAATTTTTTTAAGCTTTGTACAAATTAAAGTGATCTGGGATATATTTTCTGTTTTCATGTTCAAGTGATTTCAACATAATTCATAACAAATTTTGGAAGAATTCTTCCTTCCAACCCTTAAATATTCTCTGATCTTAGATATCTTCCTTCCAGAAGCAATAGGCTTTCTTTCTCTGATAACAATTTGTCGAGTCACGTAAAACATTTTATTTGGCTATACTTACGGTTAGACAGAGACTTCTTCAGCCGTTAGAGGATCTTAAGCTGAATTTCCCTCACTTAAGTAAATATATTCAATGTTCAATACCTCTAATTGACGAAAATATGTCGAGTTTATCACCGAATTTACTGCACGGTATAAATAGAGTCTGCAATAAAATTAGGAGAGTTTTTGCTCAAATGCCATTTTACATCATGCAACTTGAGGGGAAGGTCTTATTCTTAACCACGTCGGCAGAGCGTCATTCCATCATGTTGCAGCGTTAATGTGTTGCACATTTGCAACCCTGAACCCTATTACCAAATGGTGTACTGAACTGCGCGAGATGCAGAGGAATGATTTTTATTATGTGTAAAATGTATGAGACAATGCATTCAATTTATGATTAAAATCACTCCTAGGGAACCACGGAAAGCACGAAAGATACATGTAAAATATTAAACTACCGGGCTAAAGAAAAGTTTATAAAGTCAACGCTTGTAAAGAGTAAATAATACTCGTCCCAAATCATATTGGTAGTCATGATTACGACGTGAAGTTAAACGGATTTTGAATGCCAACCAGAGCAACATACCATCTATGCATTTTTGTGCTCAGTTCGTGAAATTTAAAATACTGCGTGGGTTCTAGACTTCCAACTACTCCAAAATAAAATGATACTGGATAAGTATTAAATAATCTAATTTATGTTTACATAAAACTATAACACCCCTCGATACGGATGTCAGGGTAAAATACAGGTAAAGTACTGTATATGTATATCGTACCAGCCATTTTTATCAGGTTAAGGTAGAATTTTTTTAAATGAGCCTTGGTATTACTCCTAACTCTATTACGACTTCTTGACATACATGACAAAAAATATCCTTAAAATGTAAACTACATATTATTTAGCCCTGCACACATTAATTCTTACTTAATTCCATCCAAAATACCAATTATTTTCCTCTGTCTACCGCAGTACTTTTTCATTATTCTCCCCTCTATCGCCGTCTTTGCTTTTCCATCGCCTTTCAATATCTTCTGAATACTATTGTTTTGTCATTTTTGTGATACACGGACGGACACAAAATATATATTAAAAGAAGAAAGAAGTCGAAAAGGTGATTTTTCCCCGATTATGAGCGCAATTAGGGATCGTGATAAAGGGACTCAGGTAGGGTGACAGGTTACGTGACATATGAGAATGAAGATAAAGGGAATCTCCTCTCTAATCACGCGATTGATGCAATTCCGACCCTGACAGAGGGAAGCAAGACTCGTCTGCATGTGAAGGCGAGGGCGAGTGAAGGATTTTCGATGAGAAGAACTGTGTTTGGGTGGGGGTGAAGGCAGTAATGTAAGGTGACAAAATAGAGGTAGGGGAACGAAGCGAAAACACGGGCGCAGGATTAGAGTGAGTGAAAAGTGCGGGGAAGAAAGTGATTGCACAAAGGAGGGGATGACGAGAGTGGAGAAATCGTCCTCGAAGGAGGAGTGAATAAAAAAGATAGAAGCCGGTGGAAGAGGAAGAATGGATCGCTAAAAGAGAGAAAGGAAGGGGGAGAAGAATGAGCGGACGTGAAAGAGGGAAAGTGAGGAGTGAGTGAGAGGAAAAGACGCGGGTGGAGGAAGAATGAGAGAGAACGGAGATTGGGAGAGGGGAGATTATGGGGTAAGGGAGTAATTAAGAGGAAAACGGGGCGAGGAGCACTTTTATGGCCGGGGGAATAATGGCGAGTCGGTCCGAGGAAGACTTTAAAGAGGGGAGGAAAGGGCTTGGTACCGGGTTTGGCGAACACTGTGTGTCTGATGGGGGGGGAGAGGGATTGGAAAAAATAGCTGAGGGTAGGGGGAGCACTTGAACAGTTAAGAGGAGGAGGAAGGGCGGAAGGGAGAACAAGAGAGAGGCAGAGAGAGATGTGACTGGGGTGTTTTCGTCGGCGGAGAATGGGATGTTCAGAGCGGAGTACAGAGAGTATGAGAAAAAAGGCAAAAGCCGTTTTTTGCAAAGTTTGGCAGCATGAAAAAATTACTGGGATATGAAGAGGGGAAACACGTATCTGTCTACTCTAACATAGATTTGACACAAAAAGTTCCGTACCTCTTTTCACAGCTTAAATACTCAAGTGATTGTGGTTTTGTTCTTTGAAACTATGGTAACTGCTGACTGGGGTTCGAATCCTATTTTTTCTATTATAATTATTTTAACCCATCATTATCATTCATTGTCTTTTCTATTTTATGCCGCACCGTTTTAATTTTTGCTAACGTATACCTCTTGAGAACAGACTCTAGAAAAAAATATTTGGAAAAAATATAAGTAGAATTTTTATTGATACCGCTTACAAGAATTAATGAGTAAGTTTTGGGGTTTTACTTTTAGAATACGATAAGCGATATCAAGGCCTAGTGATTCGTTAGGTCACCATTAATTTTTTAAAAAAGCTAGTGTTCATTCAGAAACGGCAAAATTGGCAGCCAACATACTATTGGAACTGTTTACATAATAGGAGTAATACATATGAGGTATGAGGCATACTTGGATAGTGTAGCGGGTATTGCTGTAATAATACTTGGTGCAGTGAAATAATCACCGATCAAGGTATAGGTAAAGTCAAAGTAAAGCACAAGGTAAACTCATTATGACCTTCTCCTTTGACTGCAGGGGCCCTCTGCTTGTCAACTTTCTCGAGCGTGGAACCACAATCAATGCGCAGCCTTTAGAAGACACTTTGCAGAAACTGCAACGTGCCATAAATAGATAACACCCCGGAATGCTGTCACGCGGAATCATCCTGTGTCATCATAATGCTCGCCCCCCTACTGTTAATCTGACGAAGGCTACAAATTGGCGATTTTATTTGGAAACACATCAACATCCTCCGTACAGCTTCTTCAGATTTTTGTTATCTATAGAAAGACATTTGCGGACGTGAGTTTCATTTGGACGAGGAAGTACGAGAGTGGACGCGGTTGTGGATCCGTCAGCAACTTGTTCTACAAAACTGGAATTAATCGTCTCGTCTCCAAGTGGGATAATTGTACCAAGGCTTTTGGTCATTACTTTTGTATATAATAACTTTCCATGGTTACGTTGTAGTGGGTGTTTGGTTTTTGTTAACAGTCCCACATACATTATTGCTTTTAGCTTGTCTAATTCATACGTATACAAGGTCTGTCCAGATAGTAAGTAGTATTGATTAATTGCCTTTTTCGACTCAAAAGGCATTATCCACAAACATTATGTGCCTCAGAGATAGAAAGTGACAATGAGTTTACATGGAAGACATCAAAAGATGCAGAAAAGTGTAAAACGCGTCAGGAAGCAGATCTTTGCCAACTGGAGGCTAGCAGGATGACATCAATGGTGCCATGACGAGGTACCTAAACACGAGGTTCTCGTTGATTCCTTCCAGGAAACGTACCGCGATTTACAGAAGCGCTTACATCGGTGTGTTGATGCACAAGGAAATTATTTTGAAGAATTTTGTGCTTTGATCTGCAATCAATGTTTTCCCAGAATCATTCGGTCAGCCCTTGTACTTTATATAGCACCTGGGAATATTATTGCGGCTTTCTTAGCTGAAGATCAGGATTTGATTCGAAAGCGACGATAGAATTTTTAGCAATCAGACAATATATGTAATTCCTATTGCGCTGGAGGAATATCATATTCAATAAGTTTATAATAAAAGGAATCGGATGTTATATTTTTACTGGTAGGAGGATCAGGGTCCAAATCCCGGGCGATTCTTTTTATATAACTTCATCAAAAATTCTACCGATGTGACTTCGTCGGTAATAGAATTTTTTATAAGGACACAGGTGTCACTGGAATACGAACCGTGCCCTTTAATTTGCATCCATGAATTTTACACGCATTAAGAATGAGTGTGCTTGAACTTTACTCTCCACTAACACCATCATCCTTTTGGAAGATCACTATTGAATTCAGTGCATAATCCGTTTCCTAAGGTTTTATAATGTTGATTCACTCACTACTTCGCTTAAGAGTGAAATGACTCTGTCAATATGTCTCATCTTCAGCTATACTACGCCACAAAATTTTACCCTAGGTCTGGCGAATGGCAGTAGTATTTTCCCTTTGCACTCATCTTTTCCCTTTGGTTTTCGAGTTCATCCCGCTCGCCCATCTAAAGATTGATTAGACGAATCCAGGGACAGCTTCTTGTACTAATCTACTTTATTACTTTTGCCTGAATCTGTTTCCATGCAGAATATTGTAAAGAACGCTTTTCAACGACTGGCGAATTAATGGAATAGACAAGTATTGAGGTGAAATTACGTAAGATGAGAAAGACCGATTATATGCATTATCGAATCACTCATCAAAACGCATTTATCAACCTAAACCCTAAGTTTAAGTTCAAATAGATCAAAGCCGTGTCACTTTGAATCCTTGAAGAGAAAATATATTCTTTTTTAAATAAAACTATTATTGATTGGAACCAGCTGCCTGGAGGTTCGTTTGAGCCCTTTCCATTCAATTTTAGAAGTTTTAAGTATGCATGTAAAGCAGCCACTGGGTAATAAAGTTCATTGTAGTTTTTTAAATATTGTTTGCATGTGATGTGGACGGCATTTTGTACGTGATGTGGAAGTGCCATTGTATGTAGGAATATTTTGTCTCCTATCTATGTTTCTAGTGCGTGTAAGCATGTATTTTTCGTTGTAAGAGTTATCTATGACCAAACTTGAGCGTTGCCACCAGGAAAATCGCCTAATTGCAACGTAATTCTAATATAAAAAAATAATAACAAACAAGAATCAGAACCCGAGACCCATGGTCAGGTGTTGAACGCTGTACTCACTAGAAAACCACGACATGTGACTGATTACGACTAAACTTTCATTCATGACTAATTGAAATATTTTTGCGGCATGATAAATAGAAACATTAAGTTTAATTAGGGCGCTACATATTAAAAAACTGCGGGATATACCACGAGAGCTACTTAAGCCGAATGATTCCCTCATTCGAATTGAAATTCGGAAATTTTACTATGAAGAAATCATTTCCTTGACCAGAATTCGAGACAGAGCGAATGAATTTTTCATCCAAATACATATATTTCCATCTTAATATGCAATATATTTTTCAAGCGTATTGCTTTTGTGGAAGATTTGGATGATAGATCATACATACATAAACACTAGTCATATCTATATTTTCGCTCATACACTCAACATTTCTGATAATGAATCGATGCAACGCACACAAAAGTGTATAAGTGGAAAAACAGAAGAGTATCTTTGTTAAAGCATTAAATTTTAGACAAAGATATGGACAAATGATAGCGAAAATTCTATACGAAGACCGTAACAATAAATTTTTCGACGTCCTGATTACATGCATTTAAAGCCTAAACAACAGTTCCAACTTTAATCTCACAAAACGGAAGGGGTGAACATCACACAATACATTTCCTACCGGAACACGTTTTGAGACGAAATCCAATGAAACATTTTTGGTTGTTACCCCGCGGGCGTACTACAAGCGGGAGGGTGAGGGACGGGGTGAGAGAAGGAGAAGTATGTGAAACGTCTGCTCCATTACACTTCTGTCGAAAAAAGAAGAACACAAATGAACGCCGAAGGTGGAATGTGAAACGGAAAGCAGGAGGGATGAGATTTTCTTGCAGAGATGGGAAGGGGAAGGGTGGTGAATGGGAACAACATGGGTAAAATTGGGTCCCAAAATAAGGGGATGCGTACGAGAAATAAGGAACAATGAGAGAGAGAGAGAGAAAAGGAGAAAGGGGTGAGGAAGAACCATTAAAAGGAGAGAGACGTGAGGGATGAATTGGAGATCTCGAAAGAGCAAAGGGTTTAGAAAACGAGGGAGAAAAAGGGAAGGAGGGAGAAAGAGAAGAGAACATTTGGAAAAACACGTGAAAATAAAAAGGAAATGGAGGCGAGGGAGAGCTCAAGTTTTAGCAGCGAGAAAGTCGGGATTTTGAGGATATAAATAGCCTTATTATTTTTTGTGGAAAATGCCTTTGGGTAGGAGAGAGAGGGTGGAAGAGATATTTTTCACCTCCCTCTCTCGCTTTCACCATTTTTTTAAATATTTTTTTTATTCTCCAAAAAGTTGTCTCCCTCTAAATCGTATGCCCCGCCATGTCTCGCTGTTTTTGAATGCTGGGAAAAATGCAAATCAGAGCGCTCTCGTGCCCCAGGCATCCATGATTGATGACCGAGGGAGGGGTTACTAAGGTGAACCAGTTGTTTGCCCGAGTATTTTCTTTTATTTTCTTCGGATCGTGTCGCGAATCTTCAAATCGATTTATTCTACAGGAATTAAGGCTTCTCGATTGTATTGTAATCTGTCTTCGAGTCTGCTCTGCATATAAGTGACACGCGGTAGGAAAACAGGATGCACTGTTGATGTTAGCGGGACATTAAATCTGATCATTCGGAATTATTATTCTCTGATTCACTGATACCGATACGGAGATACTATTTTTGCAGCATCGATAAAGTTAAAGTTAAGCAAAATACGATAACTTATTTCATTTAAATTTCTCTTTATATTTTGGTGAATATATCTTCCCTTCGAAAATTTTCATCATGATGCATCTTTACCCATAATTACCTCCAATCTGAGGGCCCCATTCACTCAATGGGATTCATCCCTGTGGCATTAGGAATGGCTAACGAGATGTTATCACTCTTGGGTATGACAAATATATTTATCTCATTAATATTCTATTTAGTTGCATCTAAAGTTGTTCCGATGATATTCTGAATGTAACACATGATAAGCAAAACGAATTACTTTCATCACAAAGCATTAATGAACGAAGCACATTACCTGGTATAATTAGCATGAATAACGAGTGAGGCATGATACAACGAACGTACCCCGAATGAGATCAGGCGTTTATAAATGCACGGTTACGCTCTGAATAACTGAATTTCCATTTAGCGGCTAACATTTCATATTTCAAATTCCTTTATTTCATAAAAAAACAATTATGCAAACAGGTAGCCACAATTTGCTACTGGGAAACATCCTCTTCCCTTAAATTCCAGTATTAATAGTCAGTTCATATAAAGCGAATAATTATAAGAGTGCTGATCGGCATTTAATATTAATATTGTGCCCGAATGAGTTCTCACATATAGCGTACTGAACGTTTGTTCTTCCTATTACAAAGGGAAATGCAAAATAATAGGATTAAAAAAATTAAGTTCTTCTCTAACATTCATCATTTACAGCTCTCAAATAAATACTAATGAAACATTTGAATATTTCTTCCAATTGATCCATGAAATTCTCGCAATAAACCAACAATATATTATCTAAAAAAGAAAAATATATGGAAAGAATAATCTTTAAAATCAAGCCAAAATGTATCTCCTACGTTAATGGATAAAATGGGGTATTTAAATTACCAATTATGACTATTTCTTCATCCATTAACGTTCAATTTTACCAATTTTTTTTTAATTTCACGAAGTAATAAATATAAGCTACCGAATAGGGAAAACATTTGACAATGTTTGAAAGATTTTCTGGACCATAGAGAATTGAAATTAAATGTGAAATAAGCCAAAGATAATCGGTAAAGCTTATACTTAATCTTTAAAATGTGGGAAATGTATGAATGCGTCATGGATTAGTATTTAGCTAGGTAAAATCCAATTTATTCTGCTCAATTGCAATCAAGATTGACACAAAATTATTTTAAATACTCTGCAAATAATTAAACCAGGTTATTCACTCGATTAATTCAAGAAATATTAAGCAGAAATTTGCGTAAATATTGTGAGACAATTTTCAAGTAATATTGTGTAAGATTATCCTTTCGACCTTTGAGTCCCGTGCGTCTCAGCAATGTTTTTCATTAAAGGAGAAATGGCGTATAACGAAGCCTTGAGCTAAAGGGTTGAGTGTGGAGGACACAAAAAAATTAAAAACATAAACTCTTAAACCTCGTCGAAGATTAAAACTTAATAAACGCAGAAGGGAGGAAGTAAAAAGACCCTACATAATAAACATTACGATCATTTCTGGAGGGAAGGAAACCTTCTCTCACGTCCAAAGCTGAGACCAAATGGGAATCGGTTCTATTTTTCTAAAAATTCGCAAGCCGAATTTTAACTTTTTTCTTGAAAAATAAAAACGTTAACTTTACGTCATAATGAAAACGAGGTAGATATGGTGACTGAAAAGAGTAGTGAAAAAGCACGAAGCATCGCTATATTGGTAGAAGAAAAGGGGAATGGAGTGGCGGAAGTCGGATAATATTCCTTGTTTTTTGGCCAAGAGAACCCTCTGATTTCAAAATGTGGACGTGGGATAGAGTAAGGTGAGATTCAGGAGAGGGTAAGTCTAAGTAAATTAGAGGAATTAATAATTTTTTCTAAAATATTCGAGTATTGAATGAGAATGGTGACAGAAAGTAATAAGGAGGCGATACATTACCCAATACGTCTTGCAAGAGGAAGACAATGTAGCAATACTTCTGAGAAAATCTCTTTGAAAAATACAGCTACTTGATATGGTACGAAGATTTTTTTAAAGTTGATGCCCTAGGAAAATATAAATAGTAAGCATCAAAAATATTTCTTTCCGTAATATCTATTTTACTGTATTTTTTTTAAACGATTCACCTTGATATTTTGCTTCATCGCTTTCTTTCTTCCCAATTAACACTAATATTCTCGGGAAAGGCATACTACACCGTGCTTAGGAAATATAAAAATTTCTTCCCAGCTCTAATTGCCCTCAAAAATCAAGAAGATTATAACCTTATCCCCATAATGAAAAATTTTAACCGAATCCCAAGATTAATCGGAGATAGCAGCGACGGTAGGTGGCAAGAAAAACAAACCTTTAAACACAGTCACTCCTATTTCTGAAGAATGAAAGAAATGAGTCTCCTTAATGTTGCTAGAGTATTATTTTTACAAGCCACACTTCACAATATACTTTAAAATAAGCCCTAACCATAATAATATTCAGCGCATTGAACACATAAATTTGAGAAAACTTTTGGTTTATTTAATCAAAAATCTCTCGAAATTTTGGACTATGCATTAGACGCAAACTAGGTAAACAAAGCACCCTTGTCTAATTTTTAACCTCAATTTCAGACGGAAACGAAGAAAATTCACATGCGCATATTAATGATTTTGGAACAGCAACAATTACATTTGATGTGTCGACTTTATTTCCCATTACATATATCAGATTCTTACTAAAAGAATATTTCTCAGATTTTAATTGTCATGAAAAGTTTATAAACCAAAATGGTGCAGCCTTAATTAATATTTCATTAGAACACTACAAAACCTTTAAAGAAGAAATATATTATGAAAAATGGAGAAAAGTCACCGCAGTGGTTACGTAAACTGATGAAATAATGATATATTGCGATTCATATACATCCTACGACCATATGAACAGGATCGCAACTTTCAAGGTGTGTAAAATCTCTATGCATAACTGAAGCGTTCAAGTAATAACATACATATGTTCCGACTTTTTCTCAATTTCAAATGCCTTACCCACCGTCTCTAAATACGAAACAAAAATTGATTGCACTGCAACGCTTGGTGTATCGTTATTCTTCTCAGTATGCTGTAGAGTGATAATTTAAACGGAGAATATTTATGAGACAAGATGATCTCAGCTATCACATCGTGATTAAATTTCAATTGGTAGCACACTTAAATGAATTATGGATGAATGGAAAACTTCCGTTTCCAATTCATTGAGCTCTCTCTCTGTGGAGATCAAAGTGAAAAATATGTGGACCAGAGGGCAATGAGAATAACGAAAGACAAGTTTCACCAGACTATGAGGCACATAAGTTTTTTAAAGTTTGGTGAAATGAGTTAATTTTTGATATATTAAAACATTTGCAGTCGTGGATTGATGGGTATTTTTGGAAGATTAAAATTTTACAAATGTTTTTCTAACATCTCACGTGATTCACTGGTTCAACTGGTTAACCATTTCATCAGCTGGGGCATATTTCAAACTAGACCAGAAATGTAATCTAAAATAGTTTCTATACACATTATTATTTAAATTCAAAGATTCAGGTAATTCATTGAAATGAATTAACATTTTTTAACTCAAAATAGGATTATTCTTCATATCCCATGTACACGTCCGAGCGCTACAACCAACATTCTATCATACTAGCATTTTATCGTTGTCACACCCTCTGCCATTGTTGTTCAATTGGAATTGTAATGTTTTTACAACTTTCTTCCGCTTCCAGCAATCAGTTACTCGTTCCAATGCTATTTTCTTTTAAAGAAACCGAAAAACACACCATTTCACGATATTTTTAGACATTTTTGAAAGACATTCGACTCTGTAAAAGCAACATTATCAGCTTCGCAAGTTTCTTTGACACAGATAATAGAATATGCGCCAATGTATTGAAAATAAGTTATTAAAATAGGGTATATAGGATACGAAACCTACATAATTCTCCACGGAATTTTTATTATACATCATAGACCGATGTTTCAATGTAAGAATATCTTTATCAAAGTTTTGTAAATTAACTACATGAATACAAAATGAAACTATCCTAATTTCTTACCGGTTGCACAGTTATCAGTAAAATTCTTTTAAAAATAAAGGCTGTAAAATATTATTTCAATAAAAATAAGGTTTATGAGTGTATTTTCTTCAAAAATGAAACTTTGAAAAACATCTATTAAGGGATATTTCACTAAATCTTAGATGAATGTAATGTGCGCAACCTATATCATATTACTGGACAGTACTTTAAGATACAATACATGACTAAATTTAGAAAGATTACCGAGTGTTCTTCCTAGTCCGCCTTCGTTACGCAACAGAAACGATTAAAATTTAGGAATTTAAAAAGGAGCTTAAAATAAGTCATTCGTTGATGGGCAAAAAATATTTAATTAGGAAGACAAACTGTCAACATTATGAGATAATTACTTTAGGGTTTAAAGCTTTTTACAGTAGTTCCTTGAGTGCTATACTTCTTACTTACGGGAATCGATACCTTAATTGGCTCGTACTTATCGTGTCTATTTGTTGTCTTATGAAAAATATATATCATGAGTTTTTACATTATGCTAAAATAAATAATTAAGGATGGAGTTATATGTATAAATATATAGCCAAAATCTTTATATATATATATATATATATATATATATATATATATATTGGCTGAAAATAGGATATTATTTTTAATAAAATGTTGAAAAGGTAAGCCTAAATGGACGCGTTTTTCTTTTCATATACTCATATAATGACGATGAAAAAATGCTACAGTTTGTTTTATTACAGCCATTTTACTCAATAGACATTTAATATTAAATTCAAAACCGATGTATTTTACCAATAGAAGTGTTGCATTATTTCGAAGCAGAGACATTCTTGTATACCATACAGACAAGAGGATATCAGTGTCCCGTCCAGTGATTTTTGCTAGGGTATAGTTTAAGAAAGACAAATGTGTTACTTTAAAATTCCATCGTAACGCTCTTAACGATAACAAATGGGTCTTTTATGATGAATGTTTATTCAATATAATGGTTAACTTTGCTATTCGAATGCGAGAATATTGCTTTTCGATGGCCATGCAAAATCATCAGAAATCACTCTGTGGCCAATACCGTACACAGATTTTAATTAAGATGTCAAGTGATGGGTTTCTTGCCGCTGGTATTCAACTGAGACTAAAGGGTAATTCTTTTAAAATTCCGATGAACGTTCCACGTCCTTTTTTCTGACCTTTTTCCTAAATCAGATAAATTACTGCAGAGCATGCACTCATATTTTTGTTAGAAACCAGGGTTAAAGGCGGATGAAGTAAAAGTGAAATTTAAAATTAATTTTTTCACGTCCAAAGTAAGACTGAAAGAATAATGGGTGAAGCATTAGGACCAAATGAAACAATCGATGTTATTCAAATGACTCAAAATAACATCATAAGCTCTTAAATATTTTGTTATGATTTGCCATCTTGATATGAAGAGAACGAATAAAGATGAGACATCCCAGAAAAATGTAGGGAACAAACTTTACGAATCCAAATAATGAAAATGTTTTGAATGATGACTTAATAAATTAGAATCCTTCGAGAAAATATCGAATAATTTAAGTTTTGGAGTGTTACAATGTTAATAGGCGTAGTGATAGCCTAGTTAGTAGACCACTGGGCTACTAACCGCTTCTATGACTTCGTCTTCCAATCAAAATTCCTGGTGAAGACATTCAACACACCCTCTGCTTCACCTAACCATGAAGAATTTTTCATGTACGAGATCTTCCTGTAAAACCGTACGTGGTTTTAGAGAAAGGAACTAGCCCCTCTACCCTGATATGTGATTTTCACATTCCATGTAAGGCTATTTCAACTAAGACTAGGCTATTTCCCCCCTCATCTAAGAAACCCAATCTTCGGGTTGATTATTATAAAAGTAATAATTTCTTCATACATCTAGCACTTATATGAAAACAACCATATTTTGACCTTTCACATCGGATAATTTACGTCAAATAATTGACCAAGGCAACCCACCGAAAACCCTATGAGAAGGAATTGACCCCCCGACAGGTATCGAATCCGAGACTTCTGGGTTAGCAGGTGAGGACGATAGAAAAAAATTTGTTTTGAATTGGAGATAGAATTAAAGAATAAATATTTCTTTAAAATGCTTTCAAACACTCATTTTACCATTTAAAATTATATTATTTAAAAATTAGCCCTTTTTCCTATTTAGCTTTACGGGCATAATACGTATTTTCTACCGCCAGGTATCCTTGAGTATAGACTACGTTAACATACATAACAGTTATGCGTGTTGCTGAGTCGTAAGGCGCCCTGCAGTATCCGGGGGGTTACTTTCTTCCGAGTAGATTCCAACGACTCCAACTTCTATCAGAAGACATACTTATTACTCTAATATAGAGCTCTTAACAACAACGCATTATATATATGACATTTGGACGGCACAATAGAACACAAGAATAAAACAGATAACACGTTAAAGGACACTACTGCCCCAATGCCCCTCTCTCTCATACACGCCAATCTCAGCAGCATTCTGAGATTCACCAACCCTTTGGATACTCCTCCCACGACAAATATACTTATCTTTCACCTACTTACAGCCATCCCCGATGTAAAACATGACCGCTTATCAGATTTTCTCCACTCTCCTCACATCCCCTCATTGCCCCCTCATCTCGTTCCCACGCTAATTGCCTCTCTAAAAACGTTATCTATTTTTTTCATGAAAACAATGCTCTCTATTTCACATAGGCGAATGCATTACCCCCTTATCCATTCGAATGGACAATTACAGGTACTTCTGTAATTCTGCCTTACTCTCTTCTCTTCTTAAATCTTCACACGCAAATTCCTACAACCATTCTTTGGACCAGTGTTTCTCCCTTTTCTAGAACTCCTACCAATATAAAGGCGAAAACTCGCGAATCCGCATATGCTAGCTTTCCGATCTTTTTAACTTCCCACCCATAATCTCGTCATCTTTAATTCCCCTCTCAGCATAACCTGCGCCTCCGCCCTCCAGATCTCGATTTCTCTCCACCCGAGACCTTCCTGTCTGACCTGAAGAAGGCCTCAGAGAAGGCCAAAAACTTTAACTAAAATTATGTGACACGAAAACCTAAAGACAGGCATTTCAAATATGTTATTTAAAACGCTTGTCTTTTATTTACACCTAATAAACACCCCAAATCCGTTTAAGGGCGTGTGGTGGGAAATGTTTTGGCACCAGGCATACTGGGACATCTATTAGTTCATACATTCTTTATATGCATACGTAATAGCTAATATGAATAAACACTAGTACACAAACACACATAAACTCTTATATTCAGGTTGAATTAATTGCTGCTAAAGACCATTTCATTAAAGTGTAGTGTTTTTTTAACTTTTTAGGCATTTTGTTCTATTTTGTTTCGAATGCGTATCGTGCGAGAGATGAACGATCATGTGAATCTGTCTCTGATGGTGTCTTTATTTCTTATTTTATATCAGTGGTCGGATCTACCAATGTAATTAGGTTTCATGTTACCAATTTCATGTCATGTCAAGTGCCATAATGCCAATTTAATTTGGTACCTTGCCATTCCTCGGTGTCACTCAAGTGTCCTCTACCTTTCTGTAAATTCGGAGTCTTTTCTGCTCTCTTCGTGAATTAAAGGGCTCGCAACCAAATGCCTCCAACAAACCCGTCACACTTACTCTCTTCTTGTAGCTATATCAAGCGCAGCTTATTATCTTTTAAACTCATCTAGTTATTTAATCAAAGTTTTACTTATGGATCGGAAATGCATGTCATGAATTCAAAATATACCGTAACTAAAGTTTTCAAATACCTCAAACTTTTTAATTAAAGTTTTCTGCAGCCCATCTAATAACGCCTTTTAAGTTGATCCGTATATTCTTCAGATGTGTCGACTCCAGAAAGAAATTTGACGCCACTGAAACATCTAAGTATTGGATCTGTTCTTAGATCCTTAACTCACTTTTGTCTATTCTGTATTCTAGTTTGTAGTTTTATTTTCCTTTTTTAGAAAACTTCAATTGATTTACAATATCTTATGTTTAATTCGAAGTCCTTGCGTTTTGCCATCCTGCCAAGGGTGATCATGGATTAGGGGAATTTTAAGATGAAGATGATGGAGAAAAGGCTAGCGAGGCAGGACGATGGAACACATAAAGGAAAGAATAGGGAAAAGAAGAAGAGACAAATTTAATATAAGAATATATTAAGAAAAGTAAGGTGAAACCTTTCTTAACTGTTCTATCTTTAAAAATCAATATACATCCTAAATGGATAATTGGATAGCTAATCAGGCTTACTAAGACTTCTTAAAAAAATATTCATAAAAAGTTATAAATTTTCTGAGTATTTTTATCTATATAGTCACCATTTAGCCTTAATTATCAGGTATATTTTGGTACCAAGTATTTTTTACAACTATGAATTTTGTGCAATTATAATATATTCACCTTTTATACTCAAGTTTGCCCTGAACTTGATGAAACTCATGCGGATGGATATACATAGTAGGGGAAAAAGGACAAGAAAAGCCCTATGACGGTATTAGAAGGTTGTCAAAGTAAGTTTTCCACTGTTTGACGTCCCTTCCAACAGGCGGAAGTTATCCGACGCACTTGAAGTGCTTTTCAAAAGAATAACTTAGAAAGGTATTAGCTAGATTACATCCTGGTTAGACACAGGTTTGGGAGCATAGTGATAAATTCGCACATCTTCCCGGGAGCGGATGCGGACTCTGACCACAATTTAGTCGTTAAGAAAGGTAGCCTAAGTTCCAAAAAGATAAGGTAGGGGCGCCGAGTTAGGAAATGGAATGTAGAAGCGTTAACTGGTTTGACAAGAAAGGAATACCATCAGGCTGTAGAGGAAACCACGGAGGACGGTAAAGGCCTGTGTACTATCGAATAAAAATGGGAATGTATCAAGAAAGGGATATCGAAAGCCGCAAAAGACACTATAGGAACCGTTAACGGTAAAAGAACCAGGAAACCTATGGATCACGCATGAGATGATTGCAGAGTTGAATGAGAAAAGAAGATGGAAGAATAAAAACCCAGTGTTGCGCAAAACAAAATACAAAGAGTTAAATAACCAATTGGGACGGGTAACAAATAAAGCAAAAAAAGCATAGTGGAAGGTGCAGTGCGAGGATATGGAACGTTTGCAGAGGAAGGGTAAAATTGGTGCGCTATACAGCAAGTTTAAATTACTATCGGGAAGTAAGAAGGGAAGATCTATGCTAACAGTTACAGTTAAAACGGGTAAGATAATATTTGACACAGAAAAGATCCAAGAGAGATGGAAGGAATGTATAGAAGAAATGTATAGTAAAGAACCTCGACCAAGAAAGTTAGACATAGAAAAGGAACATGACGTAGAGGATGGTAGCTTAGGTCCAGGCATACTCGACAATGAGATAGAAAGTGCATTAAGGGAGATGAACTTTATAAGGCCGTAGGGGTGGATAACATTCCTGCGGAACTACTAAAAGGTTTAGGAAACTATGGGAGGAAGAGTCAACGTATATAGACTGATTTGTAGAATCTATGAGAAATGTGTCTGGCCGGAAGATTTCGGTGAGATCAGTGTTAGTTAGCATTCCGTAAAGGGTATTGGCTCAATCAACTAAATAAAAGAAAAACATGCTTTAAAAATTATCATTTAAGGGTATAATATATTTTTCATTATATATTTATGTATATAAATTGTTTAGTTTACCTAAATGAACGCTTATAGAAATTCAATAATTCTCTATCCTTTGCCATTATTTCAGATTAAGCATGAAACTCAGATTTCATTGCGCTGAAATGAAATATTCTGACAACTAGTGAGGTAAATCAAAACTAAATAAAAAATATGCATCTTATATGGTCTCTCTTTCATTGTTTTCTTCCGCAAGCTCGCTAAGTTAATTGATCTCTTTTTTATGGTCTAGGAAAATAGTGTATATAACTCAAAACTAGATGTTAGCTTTGATCGTTGGGGCCCTTGACATCAGGCATGATCTGATAATACAGGCAGTCTGTTAGTTTGGTGATGGCATTTTAAGTCCTATTTTAAAGAACATGGAAGGCCATTCATAAAATAAATGCACTCCTAATGAGGATAGAAAGCAATTTAACACCTGCAAAACATGCCTATGCTTTAGGACCATATGCGTAGTAGGCTTTAGGACCATATATCCCACATAATATATGAATAATACGGTTGGAATATAACACGTGATTACTATGTTTACAGCCAACAACTTAAATTGTTAATTGATTCAAACAACTAATTTATGGATGAAGTTAGCAGAATTAGTGAAGTAATCAGCCTATTTTTTAATAAAGTAATTATTTTTACCAGCAAAAGAATGATATTTAATACTCTTATAAGTATTGCATTTGCCATGGCTGCAAAAATATTTCCCTTTATACATATTTCCATTGAAAATGCACCCAACTTCTTTAGTTACAACGGAAAAGCTGTGGAGCTGAAATATGAGTCTAACAAATTTTTGAAGTCTTACAGAAACGTGCTAAAAACTCATGTTTCCCAGAACAAGTTTGGAGAATTTCGAGTGAAAAAAATACACTTGAATAAAATTTCCTCCGACTCTCAGGTTTGAAGAAGCGAACATTCGATTGCCGAGCCGAGCCGAGCCTTCAAGGCTTTTAAGTTACTCCCGCAGTAATTGATTGCCCCATCGCGGCTTGGTACCCACAGCACACAAGAACCTAAGAAAAATGGCGCCCATGACGAGGTGAGTTAATTTACTACGCCAGGCACGCACAATCTGAGGCTTAAAGTTTACCTCGACCTCCAAAGGCTCTAACCACGGAACGTCAGATAAATCCCGACCAAAAATTGAAAATTTACGCCATGTCGGAAAACTGCTAACCAAATACGAAATTCGAAATATTCAAAGCCCTTCACCAGTTTCTTTCTTTGATCGAAAAAAAAGAAATAAGCAGAGCGCAGAGCTCCCTCTTATTAGTTCCCCCGTAATGCAGTCGACTACATCCGTGGGTATTCGTGCTTTTTGCCTTTGAATATAGTTCACATGCATTTAGCATAACAAATAACTAGCTAGCATTTGACCAACCCTTACCTGAACCATTGCCAACATGCATATATTTGGGTTGCTGCATATTAGCCACTGGGCAAATGGAGATGCTATATGTTTCCATGTTTTGTTGTGAGAGCTTTCCGACCAAAGTAAGTGTATTATATAAGGTAGCAAAGAATTCCTATATTTATAAAAGTTTTTGTTTATAGAACTCTCTCGCTACTATTTAATAAATACTGTTCAAACGGGATTTCGCGAATGAGTTGCAAATTTAAATGGCTAAGGATAGATTTACACCTGTATGCAGAGATTTTCCTCGTACACAAAACTAGATTGTTTAAAATTTGAATTGAACCGATTCTTTTTTTTTCGATAAATTCAGTTTATATTTCAGAGAAATTGAAATATTTTTTTCCAAACTTATAATAGCTTAATTCCTTGATTTCAACCGGTGTCATGAAATAATTGGGTACAATATCTATAAATATTGATTATTTAAGAGGATATTTTTTAAATTAAATTCAATGAAGTTTCACATAGTATTATTTGTTTCATAGTAAAATGTAAAATTTATAACCAGGAACAATGTGGTTTGTGCTTGACAAGTCTTATCCTTCATTCTTGAATAGAGATTATTTCCCACTTATCAGGGGATCGTCAATGGCACTCTAAGCTTTCAGATTGAAGGCTTCGGGAACATCAATACCAATGAAATATTATGAAATACTTATTCAGAGCAAAACAACAATGAGTGTTATAATATATTTCATCGAACAGTTTCAATTATAATTTACCCTAATAACTGGAAAATTAAATTTAATTGTATTACTTACTTTTTCCTTTGATTATGATAAGAGTCCGAACTGTTTAGTAATACTTCAATAGCGTATTTTGAATAACAGAACACGTATTCAATTGCTTCATATCCACACCTCAACCACATACAATAAAAACCGATTGCCGATTGGTTCAGCATTTACGTGGAGTTTCATTGCTAGCACCTTAATCACATGATAACAATTAATAAGAAGAGTTTCCTACCTATAAAAGTTAAACGTTCGGCTATTTTTTTTACCCTTAAAATTATTTAATTGTATATTTTTTCAAAGAGTGAATTTAAACTTTAGTATGTATTCTTTATGCTGCATTTTAAGATCGCTTCCGTATATCACGGTATATAGGATAAAAAACAATAATCTCAACTGAAATTAAATTTAAATTTTTCTAAGACTTCTGATGTTGCTGATATAGGGATGGAGTAAACCTAATTTAGAATTCGGTGGTAGAGAGATAGTCGAATCGTGAAACTGTTGGGATGAAATAAGAGGGAAAATCCGAGTGGTATATCATTGTAATGGTTACTCTCATTCCTCGCAGGGTCCAGTAAGTTTGCGCTTAGATCCAGTGCGCCTGTGATCCTGGTGTGCCATTTTACCTAACCTTAATACTTGAATTCTCACCTTTCCATCCAAAAATTCGAACAGAGAACTTTTAGTAAAGCAAACTAGAGAGATAATGGTGCTTTTAAAAGATGATGATAAGGGGACATGCTGAAGACCAAATAGATGTATGAAATATAGAAAGAGGAATTATAAAAATGATTAGAGGAGTCATTGAGAGCGTGCTGCTATGTGATGAAATGTGTTCATCATAGAGAACGGATTCACACGGAGAAAATTATTTTATAAGTTAAATGTGAGAAGAGCATACTCCACGAAGAAGAAAATAGAAGGGATAATATTTAGAGAGATAAGGGAAAGAGGAGTATTCTTAGGGGCATACTGAAGATCTGAGATTAAGTAATCGTAGAGAGAAAGAATTACACAGTGAAAGGGAAGGATAAATTAAACTTGACAGGTTATGAAAGACGTCAGCTCAATTACATGTGAAAGGAATGAAGAAATTCAGGAGGTGAATATGAGGGAAAGACAAATGATATGGGATAGAATTTCTGGGAAGGCTGCCGCAATCTCAAATCCTATGATTGATAAGCCATGACAGTTGTGATGAAGATGATGCTACGCTTTCCGATTTTTCCATATGATAGCCGCTCTCAAAATCAAATGGAAAATGCGACGAATTAACTGCGAATATCACTTTCTCCTCGAAATGGGCAGATCTACTGCTTCTGGATTGGAGGAGAGCAACGGGAAGAGGGAGAGGGGGTGAAAAGTGATAATTTTGCAAAGCAATCCCTCAAACGCACTCGCTATTCGAAACGGATAAAGAGGAGGAAAAATGGAATGGGCATCGAAAAAAAAATAATAAAGCAGAAGTGGAGAGGGAAGCGAAGCGAATGATGATGGAGGCAGGGACCTGCAGATGGGTTGCTCGGGGACGATTAGTCCCCTCCCTCTCTCTCACTCTCTCTTCACAGGGAGCGAAGGGGAGAAAGAGGTGGAGGGAAGATAGGGATGGATGGGAGATCGAAGAGAGAGGGGATTGAAACGATGAGGGATGTCAAACACGAAAGGAGCTTTAGCGCTTTTAAAGTGCGCCCCATCCCGGGCGGTTTAAGAGGGGGTAGGGAATTTTTCCTTCCCTTCACCTCCTCCCTTCTCGCTTCGACCTCCTCATCCAGGGGATGAAATCGAATCATTCCTTTCCTCCCCAGGCCTGGTCCTCCCTGCCAAAATCATCGGCTTCAAGCTACCCACTTTTCTCCCTCCGAGAGAGAGAGCGATGTGACGGGGATGGTTGTGCGCACATCGAACATTCACCGCCTTGGAGTCTGAGTTTGCGCTACGTTTACGCTCAGGAGTGGGGCAGATTACGATTTTTTGGCCATATCATTCTGATCGGACGATTACAGCTCTGTGTGCAGAACTTTAAGTGAACCTTTTTATTAAATTAAATACAGGGTGTTGCAGTATAATTTGATAATTTGAATAACAAATTTATTTATTTAGAATAATCCGAAAACAACACTTTTTGTGTTTTAATGCCGGGATGTTAACAATTACACACACACACACACACACACATATATATATATATATATTTATATATATAAAATAAATGTATTACAGAGGACACAATTACAATTTTACAATAACCGAATTCCCCAAACAGGGATTTGAACCCGCAACCTTTTAGGTTGGCATACGAGGATTTTACCCCTCCGCCACCGAGGTCGGGAAATGCTAGTCAAAATCAGCAAACTACGATGGCGCACCCTGCACCATAAATCCGGTTCGCAAAGCTAAAAGTATTTTAGAATGCATTATAAGAACAACCGTATCGGTCGCATTAAGACAGATGAAAAATGTTTTAACGCAGGTAATTATCAGTTATGTCCTTCACAAATGTATAATATTGGAAAAAGAATTCACCCAAAGTATGAGAATAAAAAGTAGATGTTAGGTGGATTAAAGATGCCTTGTGACGTGATGGCAGTGTTAGCAATATAATAAAAGAGAATCTCCCACGGAAAAGTGCAAGAGACAAATAATACATAGTGGCAAAGTAAGGGAGGATGTCAGACTGAAGACTAATCCTGGAATAAGGGAGATAGAATTAAAACTGAATTATACCTTTAACCAAACGATATTTTTTAATACGCATTTCCATGAAGCTAGATTATATCAATTTTATGTACCGTGACATACAACTTACATCCAAACTGATATTTAGTACCAATTGCAGATGTAATTTGATGGTAACGAGCAGAGTAGTCGAAACAAAAATCTGAAAGGCTAAGAATAAATTGGGACATTTTTATATTGTGTTTTTAACATTAGCCAACAATATATGCAGCTAGATATCGTAAGTAAAATTAGAATTTCATTTAAAAATATAGCCTGTAATATAACTCCTTTGAGCCATGGTTTTAATTTTGTCATATGTCCCCTTTGCATTCACAAGAGAAATAAATTGTGGGACTCAAAAAAGCTAATTAATGAGAGTTTAAAAATAGAAAATTAAGACATATAAATTGCATGATGAGAGAATTACGGAAACAGAATCGACAGATATTAGTAAAAAAAAATAAATATAGGTTCATACAAATAAAAAATACGGGTTACTGGAAGCATTTAGTATTTTTTAATTATCAAACTATTGTTTTTTGCCAAAGTTGTATGGGAATGGCACTTTCAGCTTCTATAACAATAGTTAATGTTGGAGCCCTACTTCAGAATTTTATTTTACACTACCATTTGTGTTTTTTCAGACATTATATTTTGTGAATCGTTTGGTAATTTTGAAAACCTTTTTTATGAAAAATTTATTATTGTTTAAATTATCTATTCATTCTTCCAAGTAAATAATTCTACAAAAGCACCATACTCCATAAATACAGATACCACCTGGCATGGATATTTGTATGTACTAGTATCGGTATGGACACAAGTTCATGGAATTGAGACAATATGAGTCACGATTTTTTGCTTAAAGTTAAAAATTAAAGAGTAAGGTAGGAAAGGAAGAAGTTCCGAAGGCAAGATTAAATAAACGCAACTTCAATCTTATAATGTAACGAAAACAACATTTTTCTCTACGTTAATGATTTCGGGTACTGGACAACACAGTGAACGAAGGTAATTTTTAAACTTAATGAAATTTTCGACAAACTAGCGAAAGCTATTAAATTTTCTTAGCAATCAAAAATATAATACTACTATGAATATGAAGAACATCAAACAACCAAGAGAATATTTTTCAATATGGCAGTGTTTTGGAAGATAATTAACTAAAGAATCACATCATATGAAGAATTTCAAGAAAAAAATTAACTGGCAAAACTAAGTGAATGGGTGAATAGCAACCTTAGCATATACGTATAGAGCATTGATTTCAGAATTCAGAATAAAACGCGGAGTTGCAAAACACAGAAAATATTTCTGTAAATGAGGAGGGTGAGTGTTCATTAGATAACCCCGAAAGAAAAGATAAATAGGGGTGAAAAAAGCAGGATAGATGGATAAGAAAATGAATGAAAAATTGTTAATTGGTGAGGAAAAAATTTAGGAAGCCAGCGGCGAATGAAAAAGGCTCCAAAATGTTTATGGAGATATCCTCGAATTTTGCTTAAAATGAGAAAATATTTGGTCACAAAGAGAAGGATGGGACAGAATCTCAAAAGCTGTCACTTTGCAGGGAATTGCGGGAGTAGAGGGAACAAACCGCAAACTGAATTTGCTGGAACAATTTGATAAAGTTGAAAAAATAAGAGAAAAACCATTGAATGGCGTTTTATTCACAGTTACACTATTCTCCATTCCCGCGGTAGTCCTTCGGTGCCTCTTGCCATTCTAACAACCAAACTGATTGACTGGCCTCTTCCATGGCCATAAACCACTACTCCAACGGCCTCTCAATTTCCCCAGTCCATTTATGATATTCCACATGAAAATGCGCATTAACTCTTTGCTTCATTTTACAAGCTGCTCTTAACCGAACTTTAAATGGGCATGAAATTTCCTTATAGCTATTGGAAACAACAATAAAAGGCAATAGTTAGTAGATGTAGTACTAACTCAGAAGTGGTAATTAGAGCATTAAAATAAATTTATCCAAAACATAACCCGGATATCATTATTAGTTCATTGGATTTCATAAAGGGGTTCTAAAAATTAGAGCAAGCAAACTATTGAATATATTTGGCAGAAGAACGTGGGCGTACTAACTGGGGCCTTAGTTGGCTGAAAAGATATTTTATATGTAGTACAGCGCTGGGTACAAAACCTGGTATTGGATGCAAAGGTAACCTAAGCCTAATGCCTATGAATGTGCTAAAGAATGAAAGAAGCAGGTTGAACACAGAGAAAGACTTGTCACAAAACACGTTGAAAAGAATAATCAGAGTGTTAGCATTTGCAGAAAACAACAAAAATGGATGATGGAGGAAACATATAGCTGTAATATGTGGTTGAAGGTCGTGTCAACTAGGAGCAACTTGGGTAAAAGAGGAAGAGAAAAGAAAAAATCAGGTTATGTGGACAGTAAAAATAAAGGCAAAAAAATCGAATTGATACGTTGAACGGATTACATTTTGTGGAAGGTGTAAAAAGTGAATTTAATTTTTTGGTTCTCCATGATCATGATTCATGAATCGTGGAGTACATATTTTACAGTGGTGGTGCATAGTTAATTCTACCGAATTAACTAATAGCAGACACTACGAATGAACATGAGGTCAATATGTCAACATTTACCAATTTGAAGTTTATGTATAAAAACAATAAAGATACAAATAGCACATAAATTAAATCTTGAGATGTTTTGCGAATTAAATGTGCATATTTATTTATGCACCGTATAAATTTCATGTCACGTAACTGCATAATTACGTTTTCTAATGAAAATAAAACATATGAAATATTGACCTGAATGTTAATCACTAACACCTACTACGGCCTACGTCTTCAAAGGAAACCAAAATTTTTATCTTTTCGGTTTAAACTTTATTTTTGAGTTGATAGCATACTCCTTGTATACCTGGATTGCGATTCGACTAAAGATACAAATTCTCCCGGACATGCGTTGTGATTGAAATTAACCTTTTTAGATTTTTTGAGAAGAATTACAAAATCCACATCAGCAGTATGGAGAAGTTAAAAGTATTGCTTTGCAGAGGTATAAACAATAACCAATAACTTTTTAAAAACACCCGAAAAAGGAAGTGCATTACCACCTGACTATCTGCCATGCCACCATAAGTGATCACACTGGGATGTACTCACTTTAATTTTTAATGATATTTATTGATTTGCGTAAGGTTTAAATTTAGAACCATCTTTGAAGTAATATTTTTAGGGCCTATTCATAAAATGCTTATTTTTACCACCCTCTATTAATCAAATGATAGCTCCATTACGGGTGACACATTGATATTATACCGAGATTCCGGGTTCTAAAATAAAACTTTCTTAATGAGTTAAAAAATTAAGATAGCTTTCATGAAGTTTTCTCGGGTCTTCCACCTGGTCAGGGGTTCCATATTGGCCGACATTTCGATGCCCGACTCGTGCATCGTTCTTATCTACCCTGTGGACGATGCACGAGTCGGGCATCGAAGCGTCGGCCAATATGGAACCCCTGACACGGTGGAAGACCCGAGAAAACTTCATGAAGGAAATACTCCGGGAAACCACCAGATCTTACTAAAATAGCTTTTCTGAATAAATGTTATTTCTAAGTGATGCCAAGGCTGTCAAAGTTCGTATTTACCATTCCGATGACAGGAAATACATAAACGAAAAATGAAAATCAGGTAAATAATTTTTTTTATCACTAGGTATCTCTCACACGCCCGATAATTTGAAACCTAATACCAATGCACATGCACATTTTTACTTTTAATTTTTATGTTTGCTTTTACTTTTATGGCTAGTCCCGAGACAAGGTTGAGGAGGAGCCGGATGATCTTGGGTATTTTACCTTAAAGGACCTCATTACTTCCCGCAACAATTTGGAAAACGTTCAATTAGTCGACGTGGACATTCAATTAAAGATAATAGGCTCACTTTTTAAACGAATTGATGATTTTTCAAGCATTTATCTGCTCTCAACAGTCTACTTGATAGCAGGCTTCGGGAAACAGTCAAAGGTCCAAGGTAATCATTCCCTTCCGCCCCCGACCCTGTTGGTTTACGCGCCCATTGTGTGTGGTGCTATAAGACGGTTTCCTTTTGAAACAAAAGAAGGATAGGCGACGAGAGAACGTGAACTTTTATTTATTTTTTCTTCTTTTTTTGTATATTTGCTTAATTCATGCGAGCTCTCTTTGCGGTCTCAACATAGGTTGACCGCAACTGGTCACATAAAGGTTTTAAAGTAAGGAGAGGGGTGGAATAAGGATTCTCCTAGCCTACCTCGGTTCTCTTTTTCGAGTGCTCCCGTCCCCTGACCGCTCCCTAACGACCACCGACTCACCACACCGCATAGCCCTTTCATTTGTGCCGCTCATCCCTCTCGCCTCATATCTTCATCCCTTTCGCTTTCAAGGGATTTTTTTATCTCTGGTCTCCAATTAGAGTGGGACCCTGCACCATCCCAAGGAATGGCAATCTTAATACAATTCTACGCCGAAATGGAGGGATTCCGTGTCCGAGTTTGAATATATATGTATTTTTCAGAGGTTTTCCAAGGTCGATTTATAAATAATGTGGATCCCGTCTTCATTTTATTAATCCCGCCTAATTGAGATTCAATTTACAAATTGAACTTCTTAAATAAATATCTGGAACCGTCTCCACCCTATATTTAGCTTATTGCCCACGTATTGACTAATAATATTATTATTTTTATTAATCGTCAGGCATATAGTCGTATGATAACGTCGGTATTCCTTTTTTCTCATAATATTAGAGTTAGTTCATTTTTCCGTAGGTACCGCCAGATATTATTGTTTCCGATTTACCAGGTGATCTTGCTTATGTTTAAAATCCACCGATAATATAAAAGTACGCACTTTCACGGTACTTTAGGATTTGAAATATAATCACGAAAACATCTAGCGTAGTGAAGTGTGCCGGAGATTTAGGTTATAGTTTCTTAATTATGTCTGAAGTCGTCGCTCCCGGTACCTTAAATCCTAAAAAAAAACTTTATAAACGAAGTACAAATACAATATACAAATTATGCTTTAGTTGGATATGTGAACATCATAGTATTATGACTCAATTAAGTTTCAAACTGACTTTCTTCATTAAAATATCTCATTCTTCTGCAATAATATCCATCTAGTAATTCATATCACCTTTCAGCGTCGCATAAATGTATCACTGCATACATTATTCATTAAGGATTAGGAATTTGCATTTCAACTTGAAATAATATACAAAACCTGTACCAAATATTTAAAAAATTATGTTTACTTAGCAAATTTGCCGATGAGACTGATCAAACCTGCGCATAATTTTCATTCCACGTTAAAACTATGATTTATTTACTTATTTATTCAATGGTTTCCACCTATAGGCTGGTAGCATGGTGATAAACAGCTAGGTAAATGGAAGGTTTTTCATTAAACGTAGATTGACCACTCATTAAACACCATCAGTGTCTCCAATATCCTGTTTTCTAGCTAGTAAACAGGATATTGGACGCGCACACCGCAGGTTGCGTGTTCGTTAGGCATTTTCCCCAAGGCCATAAATCTATTCTCCTTTTTGTGTGTGTGTTTATGTTAATGTACGTGTATATATATATATATATATATATATATATATATATATATTAAATTGGACAGCAACAAACAATATAGAAACATATAAAAAGATCACTCACACGTTATTTCTTGATCATTTCGACGGAATTCTGCGCCGTCTTCATCGGAAGATAGAGAAGTAATATCTTCCGATGAAGACGGAGCAGAATTCCGTCGAAATGGTCAAGAAATAACGTGTGAGTGAACTTCTTATGTGTTTCTATATTGTTTGTTGCTGTCCAATTTATTATTCGGCACTTCCGTGTTACGTCGACGAAATCATCTATATGTATATATATATATATATATATATATATATATATATATATATATATATATATATATATATACACACACGTACATATATACATGTATATGTATACATATGTATATATAATGAGTTAAGAAATAAATAGGGAGCAATAATATATTTCAATAGTAAGTAAACAATTCAGAGACTTATGCATGAACAAGAATTTGATTTCTATTTTACAAATTTATTGAGGTGATTCGTTGCTACCTTTTCGCAAGCACATTTGTGTGTGGAGTTAATTTTTTCAATGCATTCCATATCTCTGAGAAAGCAGTTTTTTATGTTATCCACGATCATCCAGTCTGTAGTAAAGGCTAATTGCTCACCACGAACCCGAATGATATCCTTCCTTCAAATTTTCAAAGGCCTTAACCTTTTCGGAATTCAAAGCCACCCATTTCATTTCTGGTGACACACCGCAATGTTTGGAGATGCGAATTTTTTTTCCCTCTCTTGCCTTCTGAAAACCCATCACCCGGGCAAGGCGCACTTCCCTCTCCCCACATCCTCCTACTCCCCAGTCCTCCCATCTCAACCCCTGACGCCCTCAAGGGAAGGGAGGAAAAGTGGGAGGGAGGAAGGAGAGGGGTTTTTAGGGATTGAGGAGGGGTTTTTTCCCTCCCTCCCATACACCCTACGCCTTCTCTACCCCCACTTCCTCCCTCAAATACTATCCCCGACGGCGAGGCGCGAAATTCACTCGCCTTAGAAAGTTTTTCCCAGAAGGGTATTGCCAATGTTAGTGCCGGCAACTCCCACCGACGGCGGCGGCGCTGGCTGCTGCTCGCACGGATTTCGAGTGAAGGAGAGTGGGGAGAGGAAATGAGTGTGGTGGGGAGGGGCATGGATATCCCTGGCTCCGAGGGGTGGGTGGGAAGGGAGGAGGGTGCTCTCAGGGAAAGGCGGCGGAGGGAAGGATGAGGAAGGGAGGGAGGCAGGGACCGACAGGGTAAGGGTTTTGAGGGGAGCATGAGAGCGAGGGGGAGGTAGAGGGGCAAGAAAGGGTAAAAGGGGGGTGGTTGGAAGAGAGAGGGGAGAGAGAGAGAGAGGATGAGAGAAAGAGATAGAGAGAGGGAGGTAGGGGGTTAGAATAGGGACCGCTTCCTCCACCAGTCACAGCCGGGTCGAGTTCCCGATAGTACGTTTATCTGAGCAACGGAAGTGAGACGGGTGGAAAAGATATAATCTTTCCAGACACTCCTTCCTCGCTCTCTCTTTTTTCCTCTCCATCCCTCCCGCCCTCCCCCAAGACAGGAAGAAGGAGCCGTGGTGTAGGTGTCCACTTCAGGTGTTCTTCACGGACGGTAAGTGAAGTCGTCGGACCCCCCTCTGATTTCGGTGATCTTATCCTTACTACGTCTCCCCCAAGTCACCCGTCTACACCTGTCACATCGCCATCAATGAATTCTTAGTTTTATCCAGTTCGCTTTTCGTGATTTGTGTCGTTGCGTTTGGTTCGTCGAAGGCACAAGAAGAACGCTCGTCCGCGCGTCTATTGGAAGTACCGTAACAGTCTTTCAACATTCCTCGTCAGAGAGCAGACAGGCAGAATCACTTCAAGTGTATTCAGTCATCATCATCAATGGTCATCAGTCCGAAAAACTTGTTTGAAACATCCCTTCATTCAACATTACAAGCGGTTTAACTTTTTTGTGTCTCAATATTTTTTAATTTCCCACGGCTACTATCTTTTTTTAGTGCATATATCATCTTCAGTGCTATAGTTTGGTCCTGCAGTTTTCCTGGTAGTTTTGTCTGTATCTCTTCACTTTTGCTTCTTTCGAATGGGCAACTTTTTTCATCTAAATATCCCGTGTGGAGACGTGTGCTAACAGGTTATCCCTAACCCTTTTTCAGAAGACTTTGGAACACTTTATTTCGCTAATCTCAATGTATTTTCTACATTTCCCCATTCAAACCCGAATATTTAGATATTTCCACCATTCATCCTCCCGCACAATCAGGAATACGATCTCTACTCTTCCATCAAGATCCCAATAGTGTCACCTTTGCTCAATTTCCATGCCGTACAAATAATTGGAAAAGTACTCCTCTGACGTTCTCCCATGTCTTTTCGTTTTCCTCGTTCCCTCGGTTAACTCTAACCGGATACTGTGCACCCCGCGGATTACTACGAGTCCCAGTGAAAATGGTCTTACGCCGTCCAAATTTCCCGTGTTCTCCTTGCCGTCTTGTGTGCCGTGAATGGAAAAACCTCTGCTACGGAGCCGTGACCCGTTGGAAGAAAGAGGAGAAGGGAGGGGTGGGAAGAGCGCGAGAAAATCGTGCAGCAGGTCTTCTCCCGTGGGCAAACGTTCCGCGTGCAAAAATAATTCTTTCACTTCGAGATTCCCCGGTGACGAGAGAAAAGAGAGCTTGGGACGGAAGGAGTTTAATATTTAAGTATAAGGGTTCAAAGTAATCCCCAAAGTTCTTCTTTCCACCGCTTAAACTGCGGTCAATCCTTCCCGAATGGAGACTGATAAATCTCTTTTGAATTGCCACCAAGGGCCCCGTTTCTAAAATCTGAAATTGGATTCACGAGACCTCAAAAATAGTCTTAAACGTAATGTTAAATCTTCAATATTTCATACCGTGCAATGAGAGTATGTAACAAGTGCTGCACCATTCACTACCAATAGCAGACCCCCTGAGTGGAAATTACAAGTATTTGTAAAGTGACGTGTTTGCTTTGAAGGACCTGTCCGAGATTTTTCCGACAGTTTCGCTTAATTCAGTCCCTTCCATCCATTCATCCTAAGTCTCATTCTTGGTCGTATTTTATTATATCATATAACCCTTTAAACCCTTTTAACCCTTGGTACCCTTTTAAACGTCTCCACGTAAGGTATGATTACGCCCATCGTAGTCTGTTCACTGCCTGGATACTTTTAATCCACTTGCTCTAAGGAATAATATCCGGAGTATCCATTATTTTCGTCAATTACTACACCCTTTCCCATTTTCTTAAGTAGTTCTGGTTTATTTCACCCGTGAAATTTTCGTGGAAAGAAATTAAAGGAGCACATTTTGAGTTCATTTATTCTCATGCATTAAAATAAAAACCGCGTCTTCGACGTACTCCTGCTATTATCTGGAGAAAAAAAGAAGACGTTTCTCGAGGAGCACTCTCCGAGAAACAACGTCGGATGACGACCTCACTTCTTATTAATAAGGAAACTCAGTATACCCAAGACAAGCATAAAATCTTCCGAGGCGTATCAACGTACTAAAGCCGTTTAACTACTCGCGGACTCCACTGGGTTCCGGAGTTTGCGTCCGCATTACAGAGATCATTGCCGTCATCAGTACTTCAGTTCGTAGATTGGTTGATTGCAGCCTTACAATCCTTCCTACCTAATTCCAAATACCACGTTCCCTAGTGGCCCTTTCGACGAATATTCTTCTTCACTCATAGGCTTAATGGAATCAAGATTCACTTCGAGGAGCTTACGCAAATTCAGATTAATGAAAGGGCTAGCGTAATTTTGCACGGAATTTTATTCTTGGCTCGAGAAGTTTCATCGGATTACGGCATCATCAGCCTTAAAGAATATGAAGGTTGAAGAGCAATAGTAAAATATAGGATTTGGGGTGCTTTTTTTTCTAAGCTTAACGTAATTTTGGCATTACCGTGGCATGCAGGTAGGCGACCATATAGAAGAGGGTTGGGAGTGGGACATTACACTACGGTAGAGAAGAAAAGTCGTGAGGGTGAGAGTGAAAAAGTGAGGGTCAGGATATATATGTACATCTATTTTTACACTATACTCCGCAAGTCACCGAAAGTGTGTGTCGCGGGGGATGCCAGGGCACCAGCCATCCAATAATAGTTATTAGTTTATAAATACATTTCAATATGTGTTAGATCATATACAGAACATTCGTGTGCCTACAAAAATGCCAACATATAGTATGTCTATATCTTGCAATAATTAAATAAATCTTTAAGAGTTCGTTTGAAGTAACTGTAAACGTATTTAGCTGCTTGGTTTTGATCCTGGCCTGTGTGCGTGTAAATGTCCTTCTAGCCATCCATACTTTTAAACGTACCTTATTTGCTTTTTGTGACATTTTTTTATTGCTTCTTCTGTTATCCTTCCCTCTTGTTCATTCATTCATTTCTCTCGTAGTATGCTACACACTTGTATGCATAGAAACCGAGTGAGTTTCTTTTTTTTGTGTTTTTGTCTTTGTCCACTAGTGCTAACTTCAAATACATTATTCATTAGGTCAGTAAGAATTTCACAAAAGTGTCTGTGTGGTATTGTGGCGAAACGCTTTTCAGTAAATAGGAAAATTCCTACTTACAATGTTGTTCCTGTCATACTGTCCTGCCATATTTTAAATCCAAATTTCTTTATTGCATATATCATATCCATAATGTTCCCGGCTGTGTTAAGTTCATATTTTTTCCTTTTCATGCTCTCTGGTGGTTTAAACATTTCTGTTCCTATGTATACTTCTATACTTCACATTTTTACTTTTCATTTTTAAGTATATGCTTCCAAGACTAAGTCTCAAAGGCTCTTACTCTTCGTATACAGGCAATCAAAAGAATTCAAATAGATTAATCCGGATAGTGGATAATATCGTATTATCGAGGGTGACTCAGAATATATAATATATATATATATATATATATATATATATATATATATATATATATATATATATATATAGACCTACACAATAATCCGCAGGGCACCGCAAAATTTAAAAAACACTCTTACACCTACATACTATATGTGAATTACTTTAAAAATCACGCAGTAAAATTGACTAAATTATCAAATATTTTTCTCTAATTAAATATATTCGAGTGCTTGGGTTCCATTTTGTTCACGATCAACCAATGCGAGGGAAGAGCCAGGAATAGACTCTGTCTGTGATGAAGTCCCCCTCTCCTATTTTATCTTAATACTCCCATCTACCATCGGCTTAATATTAGAAAATGTCTACCATTGAAGTTTTAGAATAAAAATAGATGCATATGAAAATTTATGCATATTATATAATGTATAAATATAAAAATAATAATTATAACATAGAGAAGACCGAGGTAAGCCTTTCATAAGAAATCAAGTACTTGGGTGTTGCACCTATCTAACCTGCGATTCGGTTAACACATCATAAAATATGAGTGGCAGTCTTTAAAAAACTCTGCTTCATTTAACAAGTTGTAGGAAAATGTCATGAGAAAGCAACAGAGATGTATTACAACGTTTAAGTTAGGCATGATTACGCAAAATGTATTTGAGACGCGAGGAACAAAATGAAGGTATCGGAGCAAGTTCACGGAAAGTCTTCTAAGACTTTAACATACATCTCGATAGCTTAAATGACTAAAGCACTCGGCCGTACATTGAGGGATCCGGGTTTTAATCCCGGTAAAGGCAAAGGATTTTTACGCCTGAAATTGATTCCTTGTGATGCACACCTATCATATAACCCCAATAAAAGTTAGCTGAGGCATCTCCCGCAGTTTCTTGGAATTTTTCCTCTATGCTCTCCTAATTGCTAACAGAAGAGAGAAAGTGTCACGGGTATGTTGGAGAAATTAGGTTGGGGTACATTAATGCCTATGCCTGTACACGCCGTATTATAATGGATGTTTTTGACTTGAAGATCTTATATCTATTTCCATGTGAATGAATATTTGTTCGCCATGTGGTGGGAGTTTTAATGTACATATATATATATATATATATATATATATATATATATATATATATATATATATACATATATACATATATATATATATATATACACACATATATATATATATATATATATATACACACACATATTTATAATTTCGATGGAATTTACCTCCGTCTACCTCAGAAGAAACAGAAGTAGGTGTGAGTGTTCTTTTTATGTGTTCTTACGAGTCGGAATCAGTTCTCGTATATTGTTTGCTGCTATCCAAGTTTTTTATTCAACACTTCCGTGTTACTTCCACGAAATCACCTCGGTAATCCAGGGGGTAGAGCGTTGGAATACTGACCGGAGGGGCCCAGGTTCGATTCCCGGGAAAGTGTCTGGGAAGCTGCAGTTCCACCCTAGCTATGTGATTTTTTGGGTACCAGGTCTTCCTGGGAAACCATAACCGGCACAGGGAAAGGAACTGGCCTCCCTACCCTGATGTGTGAATTTCACACCCCGTATAGGGCTTAGTACTGGGTGAAATCTACCGTCACCTACCAAACCGACCTTCGGATTGATTACTGTGTTAATGGTTTTTTATACCATATGCATACAATTTAAGACAAATATTAAATCGTGTCATCAAATACAGCAATTATTGCATGGCGATTATAGACATGGATTTTTTTTTGTATTGGCTAATATATTTCAAAAATACGTGTGCATATAAATAATAACATAAAGAATAGAATAAAAATCAATATTTATTTATGATATAGATTTTCACATCAGATATATTGTGTGACTTAATTTAGGTTGCATCACTTCCCTTCATTGATCATACATATATACTTGTGAGTGCGTTCTTATAACATTACTCAGGCATCAAATGATCAACAGGAAAATCCGATTGCTTTTTTGAATCAATTCAATTTTTGTTTAACTTTAACCCGCACAACAATGAGGCAGCGTACAAACGTGTTCACCATAGCGTAACCTAGACCAATTAACCTGGTCATTCTTTCCCTTGTCGCCCTTCATCACACTTTTCCTTCATCTGGTCGCTGGTGTGCCACTTTATTTCTTGTTTTATCTTCAGCAGTTTGATCTTCACTGTCCATTTCAGAGATGTAGGTGGAATATGCGTATCCTGTTTGGACTCAGCGTACCGTAATTTTGCGTATCTAGAATGCAGGGACGGGATCATGCAATCTCTCTCCAGATTGAGAGATTTTTCGGTGCCATTCGAATCTGCCAGAGCACTGTTTCCTTCCCGCTCAGTCTCGCACCACCCTCCCTCGGAATCCTCTCTCCTTCTCTCCCGTTCCGACCACCTTTTTTCCTTCCCACTTCTGTGCTCCCCTTCGTCCCAGCCCCTTCTTTTTTATTTTTTTATCTCTTTAGCTTCCTTCTCCGGAGCCGACGTCTCCCAGGAAGCACCCTGGGATTTTTTTGCATCTATTCCCCTTTCCCCAGAAGGGAAACTTTCTTTTCATATTCTCCCTTCCTAGGAGATTTATATATTTTTTTCTCCTTTGATGGTTCTTTTTCGTCCTCTCCATCATTCTCAAATTCCTTTATTCCTTGTCACCAACTTCGCCCCCTGCAGCCGGCGCTCAATCTCTTCAATGCCCTTTAATTCCTCATTATTAATCGATGCGCATTCGTTCACTTCTCCCGAAACTTGACCATTTAACTCGGGCCCGATTGATGAAAAGAGTTAAATGATACATGAGAGATGCGTATCCCCTTGACACCGCCATCTTCTCTGTTGGCGAAATATTTAGACTTATTAAGTCTTCTTCCGTTTCTTCCTCCGATACAAAATACTCCCACCAAGGATCTTTTTAATCCTGCCGGCAATGTAACCAATACTATTTCATGGACGCACGAGTCAGGTGCATTTGTCGTGAGTATCGGCGTGTTGAATCAATTCGTCATCATGACTTTTACCCAGAAAAAATATATACTTTTTGACAAATTCTTCACTAAAAACATTAAAGTTTCACACCAAGTCTTTAAGTAGTGCTCGGTCATTTTATGTGTTTAAGTTTGATTAAATTACGAGTTCCAAGAAAAAAAATGCGCTCAGCTCTTAGCGTTGCTACATTTAAGGTCTTCCCGAACAAAGCTAATCCGACCTCATCTTATGTCTAAGGTCCCCTTTTTTTTAAAATGATCTATGAGATAACACGGCCAAACTCTAACCCGAAAGTCAAATGCGCGATTCCGGACTTATAAATTACCATTTCCTTGACCCTTTGTTAATAATAATTTAATTCGCATTTATTAGATGTATAAGATGGACGAAAACCATTGGATTACCTTATATACTACTAGACCACTCATCCTTCTTCAAGGAGACTACGCCTCACGCATTTAAGGTTGCCTATTTTTATCCTCAACTGTCAAACAAACTTTAACATTCAATGATTTAACATCCAAGTAATTTTCATTGTATTCATCAGCTTTTTCTTTTCCTAGCATTCAGCTGAGTTATCTGCAATAAAATCGCTCTACCCTTTAAGTTGCAACCTTGAGTGCATTATAATATTCTTCTTCCTCACACCAGGTGACCCCAAAAACCCGATTCCCTTAGGTTGTGAAGGTCTTTCGCTTTGCTCCGGGCATTCTTTTGCCGTATTTCCCGCAGCCCACGTAATTCCCAGAGGACGAAACGCGGATTACTCACTGCTCGTAAGCTCAAGAGGCTTTCGAAAAGACACAGGAAGGCACTTCTTAAAAGCGATGTGTGTATCGTACCTCACGAGAGCTGGATTTAACGACAGGTATTCTCATGCCCACACTTTCCGCTTTTGCGTCCAAAAAACTTCAGAATTGCCCTATATTTCTTTCTCCTACAGCTTTCCCTGCTTCAAAATGCACGTATGATCAACACATTCGCTCCGTTTCCCTCGTTGACATTAAATAAACCCAATTTACCCAAACTGAAATTACTCTCAAGCCCTTTTATTGTTACTTGTCCATAAAAAAAGTTTGCGCAGATGATCCCAGCTTTATAATACGTGAATCCAAGTGCCTCGGCGCTTCATAGAACACTGCGGTAGATGCATCTTAAAACCCAAGACTCCGAGAGGATTTCCATGATAATTTTCATTCGAAAGTTTAATATAGCGTTCTGGCTGCCTGTATTTATCCTAATTTACTGTTTCGATTTCCGTACCCGTTCAATTCAAATATCATGAGTTGAAAGGCACAACAAGGATCTAATCCAGCCCACACGTTTCAGCCCCTTCTACTTGGCATGACCTCCATTCCGTTACCTTAGGGTACTTTTGAACATTTCTATTTTCTGCTGTTGAGATACTTTCCCTTCTCCAAATAACACTTAAAAACTTCCCTTTTTTCCATTAAGGATACTTATACGGGAGCATTCCCTTAATTCGCACTCAATTCAAGAATATAATATGGCTTTTATGTGTTCTGAAAAGTTAGTTAGAAGGGAGATTTCATTATTGGAATGGATAGTTATTATTTGGAATCAAGGAAACAGCCTATTAGATTGAGTACTGAAACTTTCAGACAAAAGGGGAATTGTTCGTAGACTTAATGGCTCTATCGACGAAAAAATATCTTTTGTCACACTACGATCAAAAAATTGAACAGAAAATGTATCTCACGGTTTAATTGAAACATATTCAACCAACAGTTTAACCTGGACGTCTTCAGAGGATAAGCATGTGTATTGACAAAAAATTTCTTATTTATCATTTGGCATTTTGCCTTTTTTCCCGACCGCCTGAACGCTATTTTCTGACAAGTTTTCATAACTTTTTTCGATCATTACTTATTCAAGAGAGGTGACTTGGAACGAAATGACGATCTTATTGAAAAAATTCAAGGTATCATTTTGAACTGATGAATATTTAACGTCATTCCAAAGAAGTCTGGAAATTCTTGCCTGCAACTTTTCACTCATATAAAGTATTCTCAGTGGGTATTCGTCAGAAATGTTTCACGCACAAATCCAGACATTACTTTACCGTAGGGTAGTTCCGTACCTGCATGTATACACGCTTTTTTGTAGCCTCCTCTTCCATGAGTTGTAAACAGTTTCTTAACCCTTCTGTTTAACCATTTCCCGCACGCTAGGATATCATCCCACGAGTTTTAGACATATTTTCCGAGTTAAATCCCCTGCGATAGTCTGAAGAATGTAGTATGAGATTCTGCATCGCAAACTTGACACACTTCCAGCCACGTCACATAGCACGTGACGGCGGAATAAAGATTTCTCAGAATATTTTTAAATCAAAATTTGTATCTGAATTTTTTTTTATTTATACCGACTCCACGGCAATATGGTGCATTTGATCATCACCGAATGTTTCGAATAATAAGGCAAAGTAACATAAAATTGCTTCCCTACCATTTTGTATTTCACAAACCTAACCTAATTCTTGATTTTCATACAAAATGACTACCTATACATATATGTCTCCCATCTCTATAAAACATCAATGATAATTTAGTAACCTTATCCTTGTAATTTCTTGTGACTCTCTCTACTACTGTTTCGTTATCATTTTTATTCATACCGTATCTCCTAAAACCCGCAAAAAACACTTGTGAAGAGGGTGTCAAATTTTAACAGCATTTAACGAAAATGTCATGCCTCTATTAGGAGGGCCTGTGTTTCGTAACCATTTAACACCTACAAGACCTTTCCAAAAGAATTAAAACTATTCATTTAACATTTACCATACACGGCTTGAATAAAGTGACGTAAGGGAAATACATGAAAAATTCACATGCAGATAAAATAGATGTAAAATTAAACCATTTAGTTTTTTTTTATAATAGAAAAAGAGTAAAAAGTGATTCGATTCAGATAATGGTACTCTTTTTTTTTAAATCCTATTCCGTAAACATGTTTGCATCCACCCCATCAAAGAGTGTAATATATAAGTGTTCTCCCTGAATCTTTTTTCCGTTTCCACGATCTCCAAATCAGCGTCGGTGTATCCGCCAAAAAAAATCGCATTTTTTCTTCTTTCCTTCTCCCCATCTTCCTCCTTATTTCGTGAAATTTCGTTCATTTTCCCGAACCTCATCCTTATCCTCTATGTAGGTTTTCTTTCTTTTTTGCTCTTTCTCTCTCTCTCTCGATTCTCATTTGTCACTTTCATTTATCACCTTCAATTGTTCTCGCTCCACTTCCATCTGACGCCCTCGTCCTGTTCCTTCCGCCCTCTCCCGCTGCAGAATCCATATTTCCTCGTTCCTTCAGTTTATCTAATTCCCCAAAAATGTTCCGTCCCCCGAATTCTGAAACCTTTTTTATGCTCGCTTATCTGTTTCCATTCGTGTTCATTTTTTCCCCCTCGTTCCCCTCACATCTCCTCAAAATCCTCTCTCCCGGCCCCCCTCCCTCAAAGAAATTCCCCAATGCCTTCACCCAAATCTCGTTTTCTGCAACCGGGACTCGCGTCTTTATTTCCCGTCCTCCTCTTTTTCAATCTCCCCTCTCTTCCTCACTCTCTATCTGGTTCTTTCATTCCGAAGCGTCTTCCAAATTTTGACCTTAAATTATACAAAATTTCCTTTTGCAAATCTTATAGCGTCCTTGGACATCTGCAAAAAATTATCCTGATGCTTTTTTTTATAGTTCTCAATATGATCTCGTAATCCAAAGCAAAAAAAAAACAGATTCAACTGTCATATTTATCAGCGTTAGAATCTTTCTTTTCTCGATGACGCCTGACGAAAATAATCATTTTTTTTTAATCTACAAAAATCTCACTCCTTCATTTTGCTTTTCTCAATGCAGTCAAAAATCACAGCTTTTCATACGTTTCATTGGATCATTATTGGGCTCTTATGATTGCGTGGCACAGAGAAAAATTCAGTGTTTTAAATGGATGTTGAAAAATCTCTTCAGTTTAAAAAAAATGTTAATATTCATTATAATTGTAATATACTATTTGTGCTCGTGCAAATATGTCTTGAATGCAAGGGTCTCTCAAAAAGGTCAACTAAATAATGTTAAAATAGGTATACTAAATTAAATTCACCTACAGATGTTTGCTAAAATATTTTGTCACAGGATAAATTCATTTTATGAGTTGAACGGATTAGGATAGGGTTTTGTATAGACTGGACAATACACCACTGCACTCATTAGCTCTTACTAACGCTACTCAAAATTCCTAATTAGAATAAATCATTCACTAACTATATGCAATTTCTACCTTCCTAAACTCTATCCAAAAGCCTTTTCTTTCCCTTCCTGCGCCTCACTTTTCTGGCATTCTCCCCGCTTTTATTACAGCCTTCACCATTTCATCGCCTCTGGATAACTTCTGCATTCACGTGCCCTCTTCGAGTGTTTACAGCCTTTGATGGATTTAGGAATGCACTAGACTACTATAAAAAGATTTTAGGCAATATAAACTTTTGTCAAGAAAGAGAGAATATTTCGCAAAGCAAAAGCCCCATGCTATGACGGCGCAAACTGCAATGCTCAATTCAAATATTTAACTTTACCCACCAAAATTCAGACAGTAGGTAGAGGCATGTGACGAGTTCCAGCTATGCAGGTTTTAATTTAATGCTCTCCGCTAGTTGAAAATGTAACAAAGTATTCATTGGAAACCTTAAATGAATATCCTTATTCATTTGATTAGTACAGTAGTTATACAGGAGGAGTTATATTTACTTTCCACCTCGCAATATGTGCAAAATTCTCTTCTCTCACCAGGAGATATTAAGTACCAATTTTCGAACACTTTGAAAGTAAAACTATTACGTAAAAAAATAGATAGGGAGAGCTGAACAACTGGCACCCAATTTCAAATTGCCTCTTGGTGACTTAATGTTTAGATGAAGATTTGTGTGTAACATTATTTTACTTGCAACTGTCTTTTTAAATTCTGCCAACCCCCAAAATTGGATCGTTCCATTTAGCTTACACCGTCCTCTCCTGCTACCTAGCTATGGCTATGGCCGTGGATATGCTCGCCACAAAACGCACTGTTTTTATCCTTTATTACATTGCATAATTACTTTCCCTACTATCCTTACCTATTGTGTCCTGGCCGATTTCTCCTTTGGTGGAAGAAATAGTTTAGTAACGCCATCTTATGGCCAAAGAATCGGGCAAGTGATTGCATCCCAGAGATTATAGTGTAATGTACATTTTCTCGATAGCTCAATGACTAAAGCATGGACCCTGCAAGTCGAAGATCCGTGGTTCGAGTCTCGGTCAAGGACAAGTTTCTACGCTTGTGATCTGTTCGATTCTTCCTTACCATTCCTATGTTCGTCTCTTATCTGTTTTCCAATCTCTTTACTTTATATCTGTATCCGTGTGACTGAATATGTGTTTGCTATGTGAATGGTATTCGTGAATGAATAAATGTTTACATATTTACATAGATAAATAAATATATATATATATAATCCATTCCATTCATACTACTCACTGCTACTAAAAACCCGCGATCGATGTTTTAACCATGCGCAATTATTTTACACATTTAACACATATTCATATAGATCAAGTGTTTTAACGGAATTTAAATTGAGAAAAATATATCATGATTCAAGAGGTGAGCGAAAACAAACTACCTGAGTGCGTTTGGTTTGGCGCGAACGAACTGGTTTTCTCGCATAAAATTTCAAGATGGGATACTTTTTTTAAACAAGAACATTGGCGAAATTTCCTTAGTTTGAATTTGAATACGTACTTAAAATTCCAACGTCGTGTGAAATCGCTCAAGTAAGTTTTAACTGTGCGCATTTATGTTAATTATTCACGATAATTTCATCAAATCAAATTTTTTAACTCAATCTGTAATTATTGAGAGAAAAAAATCAAATTGAAAGTGGAAGGCAGGAAATATGTTCGCGGCAGAGAGAAAAAAAAGTGGTAATCCTTGTTACCCTGTTGATGCTTATGAGAATTTCACACACCAAAGGGCCTAGTAATAGGTGAGATCTTCCCTCACCTATCAAACCGAATTTTGGGTTAATAACTGGTTTTTTATCATAGCATTATATAAGCACATACATGAAAAGAAACCAACTGCGAACCTATTCTTTTGACAAAAAATTGATAAAAACCATTCATAATATCCCAAACTTTAATGTAAGGCCTAGAATAGTTTCAATCAAGAGGCAATTGCGAAATTGGCAAAAGGTTTCAGTAATTTTTTCTTCAAATCTCTAAAGAATGACATCGTTGCTTTGTTGAAATCGGTCGAGACCTTAAAATAAAAAGAATTAACACATTAATTACTCGTTAATTTCTTTAATTAATTTAACGCTATTCAGTTAATTTTTCTGTTAAAATAACCAATTCTTCTTCTCCTTGCTCATACCAATTCGGTATACCGGTTGGGAACATTCGCAGAGCGAATTATCCTGCATTTTGCGTAGTATGACCGAGAAAAATATGGTTCAAGTAGAGACCTTGATTACCTCGAAGTCCGCGAGCCGAGGACGACCCGCGTTCACAGGATAGCAACAGCTCCTGCCAGCCAAAGAGCGACCCTTTACCCCCAGATCGCTACTTTTCACATTATTCACAAACCCTTATGTTAAAGGAGTGATGGGGTATAGAGAGGAATTGAGGGCGGGCTTCGGACGTTTCCTATCAATGTTACGGCCTTGTCGTTATGTGTGTATTTGTGCTATGGGTGCCATAAATTATTTAGCGGAGTTCTTCCGTTTTTCTAAAAAGAAAGGAAACCAACTCATTGGTATCCAAACCCAACACCGGCCTTCCCTACTTCCCTTTTGCTCAAAGGGGGTTGGAGAAAGACTGAGAGGGAGTCAGGAGACGATGGAGATGTATCATGTCGATGATGTCTGTGGTGGTGGGGAAAATGAATCAGGAGAGCTCTACTCTCCCCCTTCACTACCCGAGCCTCACGAATGGTTTCATTTTCGCCTTACGCTTCCGTTTCCTCTGAAGGACTCGCTCACGGAAACAATCGGCCGGTCCCAATTTCGCCCCGTATTTCCTCTCTCCCGCATCATTTATCTCACCCCCCGTGCGAAAGAATATTTCCGCGCAATTTGCAAAAATGCTGCTTCTGTAGTAATTCCGCTTGCATTCGTCAAGGATCGGTTTTTTTTTACTTTTTCGGTACAGAAAATTTTGCAAATATCTTTCCTTTTAACCTCCCGCGTAATTTGCGTACTTTTCCTCTATTGCTTTAGATCTTCGCCTTCCCCAAATATTTAGCAATCGAAACCCTTATATATGTATATTATGATTCTGATGACGGCGGTCGTGCCGTCGAAACTACATATGTGAGTGTCCTTCCTTATGTTTTAAATATCTATAACTGTGTTACTTTGTTTTTATATATTTTTGCATCGCATATATATATATATATATATATATATTTGAAATGGAACGCTCTTCGGTGACAAACATATATATAATATATGTAATAACCAGCAGTATATTATATATATATATATAATAACAAAATATTCCTGACAAGGTTCCACTGTTTCAATCAACTTTCTTTTTTTTAACGTTAACGGCGATGGATAAATATTTGAGCGCATGATATTAATCCAATAAAAGATTAAAGCGAGAGCGCTCACGAAATAATTTAAAATTTTCAGAGATGCGGCACGGTTTTAATAGAATTATCTTCACTTGAATGGGCGACATGAAGGTACATGCGTTCCGTCATATTTGCGCTTGATATTTGCGCACTCTCGCATGAATTATGACCTTTGGTATTTTTTTTGTCGTTATGCGCCTAAGTTGTCATGAGCTAAGATTTTATGGGGGTTTTGAATTATTATTCGTAACCTTTACATCTCAATGCGATAATTTATCCATGCTGTTGCTACGATCGCGTTGCAAACTTTAATAAATATTTAGTATGCCTACCGAAAATGAGTAATTTAATATATTCGGTATGATTTGTTTTGCGCATAACGATGCATAACTTACGATCAAAAGCAAAATAATCGTCGCGCATTTGTGCAAAGTGGTGATAGCTTATGTCTTGTCCCATAAAAATGATTTACAAAAACAAAAGAATGGTTCTAATTCTTTTCACGAAAATAATGGCAACCTCAATGTTACCCAACCAGAATTTTGCAGTTTCAACGCCAACTCATGAGGATAATTAATGGCCAAACACTTTTTACTTATAAAAATAAAAATAAAATAATCCGTAAATGCGTAACACGGTGGTTTTTATGAAGTCAACTTATAAATAAATTTAAATGACATTCAGCTCTACGTACGTCAACGATAAGTATGGATCACGAGTTAAATATTACAAAATACCATCTATGGCACTGAATTTCATTTCCATAGACGTATCTATTGCAACTGCTGTGACCATCCATCGTCAAGTGATGCTAAAACATTTATCATCTGAGTCCAAGTCCAACCTAGGTTCACTTGTTATAAGAAAATACATTGGCTCAATACTATTAGCATTGCAGTCTGTCATCTTCGAACCAGGTCGAAATTTTAGCCCGTGTTTACCGATACGAAAGCTATTACGCATTTTGTACACAACTTCACTGATCTATTATGGAAAAAAACTTAACAGAAGGCCATAGATTTTCATTGCATCAATTTCATTCTATAGCCACCTGCTTTCTACTTTACTACGTGCCGTCAAAGACATACGCAATATTTTCCTCATTCTGAACCTAACTTCCTTCCTATCACAACGTCCTGCGTCACGTTCCTTTCAATATCTACCTCACTCAGTTTGCCTTGAATATTCAAAACTGTCATAGATTCCATCTTTCTTCGCCGTTTGCTAAAACTTTATTTGTATGTATTCGCCACTTTTTATCTTATTTTCTCATTTTTCATATAGAGTGACTGTTCTGATGTCCAGAAATATGTATCTTGCATTATTTTTTAAAATAAGAGAAGGAGTATGTTCTTATGTATTCGGTAATTTCAGGTTTGACTTTGTGGAACTTCGTCACGAAAAGACAACATTGCAACTTTGTTGACTCCCGTCCAATGTTTTAATCTTTCGTAGTGGGTTTCAATACATGGTATTGTCATCAGGTACGCAATATGATACTATGTCTTGAAACCCGGTTAGTAAGGTTAAAATATAACTTGGGATAAACAAAGCTGCATTTATTTTTTAAATGTTCCTCTTGCATCAAGCTTACTTGATAGATTGATATAAAAAATAGTATTATATATTATAGGAGCCATAAAATTAATATATTTCTACTTGGGGGTTTAGCTTTATGGAAGACATTCATACTGCACGTCACAAAATCTGTAATATCTACACGAATATATTCCCAAATATGCCTTGGAAGTTATAATGTTTTTGTTAAGAGTTGTTGGATAACATTTGTCAAAAAAGTCAACATAGTTATTAGAAAAAATATGTTATAAAGTAAAGAAAAAATAATCATAATTTAAATTTGCGGATTAATTAGAGAATCACTCGCGATTTCGACATATTTTCAAAAACTTAACAAACCTAAATGGTAAAAAACCAATAATGTTTTCAATAGTGGCGTGTTTTTGGGTATACAAGCGTAACACTTTTCGAGATATCGTACGTATTTCCCGTATGGAGAGAACCGTTTTAATCCGGATTGATGTTAAGATTGGTAAAGAAGACGAAGTAGATGTTTATAGACAGAGCATAAGAAATCTATGCCCTTGCAAATCTTATTTATTGTTTATTCTAGATAAAACTAGACAAATCGTCACTGTTCCGGTTTTCATACCATGATTTTTCCATTCTTTTTGTATATTTTCGAATTAGGAACATAAAAACGCCTGCATTGTTTTTAATTCAACCAAATATTTTAAAGTTATTGGAATTTGGGTACTTAAATAAACCATGATTTCTCTTAATGACGCCTTAAAGTTGTGATATTTTTTGAGCAAGAGGTTAGTTCAAATTCTAAGACCACGAAAATATTTTCTCGGACCGAGAGCAGATAGTATGATGTGGTTGAGCTTAAAATACTCGAGCACTCTTTGTTGATACCAAAAATAAATGGTTATATTGTACAAAACACAGGGATGGTATAGTTACCGCTATAGTAAGGAGCGATTTGAATACTTTGAAGATGCTATTTTTTCTCTCCTTTTCCTTCCTCTTTAGATTAATTTTGTTACTTACTTTCTGCATTTACCTTCCAATAAAACACATCTCCAATCCAGCGACATAATGAATGTCCCATGAGCATCTAGCTGGCTTTAGTGCTAAACCACGAAGGATTCTCTAGCGAATAGTTCCGCCCCGAAAGTTACCATTTTCCTGTTTAATCTTCTCCCATCCCTAATCCCACCTCTCTTCTTCCCCACTTGACTATCGTTGACCACTGAAGTTTCCCCAAAATAAAATTACTGAATGAAAAATATGATTCCCTTAATAACAAGTAATAAATAGGAATTAAGTGTACACTGATATACGCGCAAACAAACGTTAAAGCAAGAAGAACTCCCTAAGTACCACCTCTGAAAAGGATTATTCTAATTTCAATATTTAACTTTTCGGCAAATTGACAATTTTTTATTCTACCATAAAATTTCCGCCATATCCTACGTTAACAAGCTTACGTCATGCTTGGTAGACATACGAAAGCGTTGAACAAGTTCTCGTCATTACTCATTTGTTTTTAAAAGCTCAATGCAGGAATTTATTTCAGCAAGAGGATCGTAGATTGGCTTCTAAGATGTGGATATGGCGAAAAATTCAGATAGTAAGTCGAGTGGAGAGCAAGACTAACGATGAATTTGTTGGCATACTTGTGGAAAAAAGTAAGTCATGGATAAAAATCTATGGAAGTAAATGGTGGATGGAATAAATGGAGTTTCTGTGGTATATTTAAAGATATGATAGAAGGGAAAATGTTTGATAAGCTGTGTAGATTTAGGAAGACAAATATACTTTTTGAACGGTATGAAAACTATTAGAAGATACAAATTAATTAAGGGAATATGGTAATATAAACGAATAGAGGTCCGCATGATAGGTACTTACAGTGTTTCGCAAATCTAAAATGTATATTTTTAATTTAAATATTACCTTTAGATTGATTTCATGCAATAGCATTCATAAATTTCCGTCTCACCTCAGCACGCAATAACTCAAGAGCTTGTGTCGTTAACTCGAATCGCAAAGAAAGTTCGGCGAAGAGAATTTTTTTTAATGAACAAGAATATTACTGCAGACTCGCAGACGCTGTTACTTAAAACATCAATCATAGACATGTTCATTTCGCATAACCACGCCAATTGTTCTCGCTCCTCCCGAGAGTGATTTATAAGCATAAGAACGTTCTATTTTCATTACGACTGCGCTGTCGCAAACCCCTGCAGAGAACTGAAGAGAACATCTTTGTCTCCGGGCAAAGGGAACAAGCCGATTGGGGAGGAGAAAAGGAGACTGAGTGGTTGGAAAATGGGAGGGAGAGAGTTGTGTGGTTTGAGTGGGAGAGTTGTATTCATTGAAGGGAGGGGGTTGAGAGAAGATATTACTATTTGTTCACGAGGACACACCGCAATGTAGAATGCGTGTTCCGGAGGGAGATCGTTACGATTCCCTCCTCTACCTCACACCCTACTTCCCTCTTTTCACCACAAATCCTGCAGCAATGCCTCGTCTCGAACATTTATCATGGCATTCCCTGCCATTATCTCATTAAGATTGGTGCAATATCGTTCACCCATACACTATTCAACACCTCTTCCTTCTAAATCCCACCATTTCCTCCCTCGCAATATTACGCCCCCAGTTCTTCAATTTTTTTCCTGTCAACTCTCGCGCGTTCCCTTTCCCACACCCTGAGGCGGGGGGCAAAAATCACCCCTATTCATTCCTTAATCATTCGATCCCTACTTCTCATTCCTCTAATTCCCCGCATCCTCTTACTACCCTTGACTCTCTCAATCCTCCCGAGTCTTGAATCGTGTATCGGGTCTACGCGGACGCCCTCTGTGAAGATTGAGAATGTGCGAATCTGCACACCGGAGCATAAGAGAAAGGAGGTGAAGTCGGTAAGAAAATTCGGAGATGTAACTGTGGGAGAGGGGGGGATCGAAGAAAAATATTAATCGTCGCAACGCCACTTGGAGGAGTTGATGGTTTGAAAAGGTTTGAATTTTCCCATCCTCAAAAACTTTCGCACCCCACCCGAAATATCCTCTTCCTTTTTTTCTCTTCCATCTCCCGAAAACAACGAGACGCTTTACAGCCTTCACCCTTTCACGTTAAGAGAGGTGGGCGTAAGGGTCCGGAGGGCGAGAGGGATCGAGGGTGGAGTAGGAGAAGGGTCCTCGAGTTTTTAATTTTTTTCCGCTGGAACAGAAATCATCCCCATCCCAACTTTCCCTCCATTAACACTATCATTGCCGCAAAAGGGTTATTAAAAACCCCTCCTTTCTTATAGTACTGACGGCATCTCTCTCCAACCACACATTTTAGCCCCCTCCTCCCTCAATCATCTCACACCAATGGGCCGTGTAACCATCGCGACTGCTCTTCTCTTCCCGAAAAAAATACCCTTTTCATCTCCCCCCACACCTTCCCCATCGTTCGCACTTTCTTCTTCATCAACCACCACTTTTTTATATTCACCTCCAACCCCTCTTTCCATTCCTCTCTCTCTCTCTCTCTCTCTGTTTCACCCCAGAGCCCTTTCTACTGCTCAATTAGTCTGACCTTTATTTGAACATATTTCACGGCCTTCGGAGACTGCTTGTGCTCTCTTTCTTGTGCCTAGAGGTCCTTATACCGCTCCCAGATCCGGAATCTTTTTTTTTTTTGGTGTTTCATCTCCACCTCAACTTCTCCTCTCCTCCGTCCCTCTTGTCTCCTCCTTTAGAAAACCCTTCCCACCTCTTCCCCCGCACGCCTCCTGTTACTCTTTTTTTACTAACATTCGCCGCCGCTCGTTTCAACGAGAGCTTCTCTTGCATTTTCAGAACATCACCACGAGTCTATCTCCGCTTTTTAACTCATTCCCTTCCTCCTTCGTCCTCGTAGCTTTTCGGGTCGGTGGTTCACGAGTAATAATTCCTTCCTCCCACCAGCACCACCCGAAAATTCTCCAACGAGTACGCTTAATGGGGGGTCTTGCGGTTCTTTTTTCTTAGTTTTTTTGGATGGAAAGGTGTAAGGAGTAGGTGCCTGTGTCTAGACGAAAGCTCTGGTAGACGGTCCTCGGAGGTCGAAAAGTATTAGCTTGTAGGATCTGCGGCCCGTGGGAAGGGAAGAACAAAGGACACAGGATTGTAAAAATACAGGGTTCGTCCGGAAAATAAGTGTACTGATTTTTTCCCGCCGCTCCAGGCGCGCCCAGCACCGCTCTGACGGGCTGCGATTGGAGGGGGGTATGTTGGCAAGCGACGCTGAAAAAGGCAGTCGGCTCTGAGCTGTGGTGTAGTGAGGAGCTCTGTTAACGCGAACCTCCTCGCTCGACCCATGTCACGGAACGCGATGCCGAAGTTTTTGGAGCAGCGTTATTCCATCAAATTTGCGGTAAAGCTTGGGAAATCGTCTACCGAAACTGTCGGTATGATTAACCAGGCTTACGGGGAGTCAGCCATGTCCAGAAACATGATCTTTCGGTGGCACAAGATGTTCGTGGAGGGCAGAGAAGAGGTCGACGACGAGTCTTCGAGAGGTTCCCGATGATGCCTTCGCGGGAGCGTTCCAGGAATGGAAACGCCGCTGGAACAAGTGTATCGACTCACAAGGGTCCTATTTTGAGGAATATTAGCTTAAGATATGTAAAAGTGTAATAATTTTTTTTTCCTAAGCTCAGTACACTTATTTTCCGGACGAACCCTGTCACCCTACCACCATCATCATCATTGACGACCATGTGTACCAGTTTCGAGTGGAAGTAGCTTAACTATCGACTATCTTCTCAATTACATTACTATATATCTCCAGTTGGTAAAAAAATAATCGAATAATACATCGTGGTAATGAATTCTTAATAAAATGGAATTACGTGAGCCTTTAATTTTTTTCTTCAGCAATAAGGTGTATTTGATCTTAGATCATGAAAAATTTTCATAAGGAAAGATAAGTGAAAACTATGATTTGGATCGTGATTTCGACGTCGCGGAAATATGATAATTAAAGTAACGTGATAAACGTAAATCTGAAGACTTGTTCAATGTTAGTGTGAAGAATGATGGAGAAGGTGAAATAGACAGAAAGGAAAACAAATGAGGAGGTGCTACTCATGGCGTGAGAGGAGAGAAAATTTTTGGGAGAAATCAAAAGGAAACAGGAAAGATAGATTCCTAGCGTTTTGATGGGGAATTGGATGTTGAAAACTTTCATAGAGAGAGAACCTTAGCCAATTGAGGAAGAGGTGGGAATAAGATAGGCACGTTGGGCGTAAATACGGGAGAAAGGAGTGATTCGGAATTAAAGAATGCCTCCTTTCATTTCACCCTGCAATCCTCTCTCCTTCCCCACCATGACCAGCACTTTCTCATTTGTTTACCATTCTGTCCATTTTATCTTTTTCCGTCCTTGTCCGCACTCGCATTACAAAAGCAACCAATTTATGATCATCATCTGACTTAGACGCCGCATTATATCAAACTTCATGTACACGATAGTCAAATGAAATAATCGTATGAGTTCCTGCCGGGAAACAATTCATAGTGATGGGGATTGGTGCGACGATAGGTGAAGAAGGATATGGTGATGAGGTGGGGGACTACGGTTTAGGTACGAGGAATGACCGCGGCGAGAAAGCAATTCAGTTCTGTAGGCAATAGGGATTAGTCATCACCAACACTTGGTTAGACACACAAAAGGCGCAGGTATACGTGGAAAATGTCTGGTGACTCAAAAACGAATCAGTTAGATAATGTTCTAGCTAAGCACAGGTTTAGGAATAGTGTGATAAATACGCACAGCCTCCCGGGAGCGGATGCGGACACTGACCACAATTTAGTTGTTATGAAATGTAGCGTCCGTTTCAAAAAGATAAGTCAGGGGCGGCGGGTTATAAAATGGAATCTAGAAGCATTAAATGGATTGAGAAGGAAGGATACCAGCAGGCTGTAGAGAAAATCATAGAATATGGTAAAGAGCTAAGTACTATCGAAAAAACATGGGAAGGTTACAAGAAAGACAATATAGGAACGGTTAACAGAAAAAGGACAAGGGAACCGTGGATCACGAAGGCGGGTAAGATAATAGTTGACACAGAAAAGATCCAAAAAAGATGGAAGAAATACGTAGAAGTACTGCATGGTGAAGACCCTAGGCCAAAAAGGTTAGACATAGAAAAGGAACATGACGTAGATGAAGATAACTTAGGTCCAGTCATACTCGGCAATGAGATAGAAAGAGTATTAAGAGAGATGAAATCAAGTAGGTCGTGGGGGTAGACAACATTCCTGTGGAACTGCCTGAAGGTTTAGGAAAATGTGGTAGGAAGAGACTATATGGACTGATTCGTCGGATCTAAGAGGAAAGAATCTGGCCGTAAGGCTTTGTGAGATCAATATTAGTTCCTATTCCGAAAAAGTTAAAAGCTACAGCACGTGAGGACTACAAAACAAACAGTTTGATATCCCACGCAGCTGAAGTTGTTCTCAGTATCATCAACAAAAGGATAGAGAGTAGGGAAAATGATTATTTAGGGGATGATCAGTTTGGTTTTAGGAATGGGAGAGGCACGCGTTATACCATGAGCCATGGGATGAGATATAATATAAATAAAACAAAGGTTATGCGGTTTTCCAGAAAGAGAAAGGCTAAGCTAAACATTAACATAGGAGGGCAAAAACTAGAGCAGGCGGAACAGTTAACATATCTCGAAAGGGTTTTTAAGGGAAAAGGCCAAAATAGTATGAACGTTAGAAGAAGAATTGCACTTAGGAAAGAGGCTTCCACAAGGAGGAGGGAGCTGATGACAGGGACGTTGAGTAAGGACGTTAATATAAAGCTGATGAAAACTCTAATATGGAGCTTAGTTATTTACGGCGCGGAAAAATGGTCACTAAAGGAGGATGTTAGAAGTAGATTGGAGGCTTTAGAAATGTTGGTTTGGAGTTGGATGGATAAGTTAAAAGGGACGAAAAGGAAAACAAACGAAGACGCACTGGGTATGGTTGGTGAGGAGAGGAGATATTTGGAAGAAATTCTAAGGAGGCAGGAAAAATGGATGAAGGCCATATTTATCGGTAGTGGGATGATGAAGACTATAAGAGACGGGAGAATGTTTGGCAAGCGAGGAAAGGGGAGGATTAGGATAGGGATGTTGAATGGGATGAAGTGAGGAAGGAAGTGCATAGAGATGAAAAGGGACTTGTTGTAGAGTAAGATGCTGTATTGTGTTTTGTTAGGTGATATTTCTTTGATAGTTGTGTCCATCTAAAACCTGCCTTAATCGGTAGATTACGTTTAAAAAATTCCCCGTTTAAAAGAGCCTTTTCATAAAGTCCTTACCCAGCGCCCCTTTTGTCAGTAACCCTTCTTTCCAATAGTTTCTTTGGAATGCAATTATTGTTCTCATGTTCCGAAATTTTGATCGAAGATGATGTGAAAATTAATATAAGTATAGGTATTTGACCGCTTTATTTAGGTTTATTATGGACACTATATTAACAATTGCACAAAAATACCTTTCTTCCCTCTTGTAACCAAAAACCCAACCTGAAATCGGACACTACAGAAGGTCCCTCTTCAATTCCGCATATTTCCGTTCCCCTTTATTCCGTCCAACCTATCCTATTCTATTTCTTCCCCTTTCTTGCTTATCCAAGGCTCTCTCCTCCTTCACAGTCTTCAACATTCCATTTCCAATCTAAACGCTCTGAGTTCATCGTTCTTTCTAATTTTTATTTCTTTCAATAAACTCTTATCCTCTCCTACTAAGGGTTAAAAAGGAGGGATCTTATGGTCTCAATTTCTCCAGATAAAGACGTATATCTATCGATCTACTACGCCCAGCCCTTAGTCCTTTATTTTCTTAATAAATTTGAGAATATTGCATTTAATATTTCCACATTTTTGTTACTTCACGCTTACACTCCTTCTTCTGCAATCTTTAATCCGCATTTTGCATTTTAAGAGGTTTAAATGGCTACGGTAGTCGTTAAGGAACCCTGAGACTCAAATTTTGCTTCCGTAGCGCGGAAAATATTCTCGAAAGCGGCGTCAGCATTGCGGAAAATTTTGCTGGATTCTCAAAATGATGAGACCTCGTGGTGCTTGCAAAAATACACGCCGTAGTTGGAATTTTGGTAGCTCATCTTAAACACTAAGTAGAAACTTTTTGGTGGAGTGCTTTAATGAGTTTTAATACAATTTTATCCTGATCAATACCTGCATTTTTCTTGTGTTGTAATGGGTCTAATTTTTGGCTAATTCAATCGCACTATCTGGAAGACCCAGGGCAAATAAAAGCGAAAAAAAATTAATAATGTTACTTAAATTATTTCACTTTATTCTTTAAAAATTAGCATGAAATGAATAAAATATTGTGCAGCATCTTTCAGAACATTTTTACGGCTCACCAGTTCTATTTCCGACACTTATAGCATTCTTTACACGATAGGAAAGGCTAATTCTAATGAATATGGAGCCAGTTTAATGCAGCATTTCAGTTTTTAAGCTAGATTAAAGGAAAAATAATGATAATGTTTCACAGGAATTAACTCAGATCTTCTATTCTTTAGGAAAAAAACATTTGCGAGACACTCGTGTCTGCTCAAATTAAATGTGCTTGATAGGATCCTTTGGTGTTATATAGCCATGAAGTCATAAAAACCTCATGAATATTATTTTGCTTGGGTTAATACTAAAGATTGCATGATGTGACGTAAATGTTGAAAAGTAACAAATGTTCGTTTGAAAAGCGGATGAAGCGCATTAAAGCGGATGAAATAGCAGTATGCATTTCTTATAGTTGTATAAATAATTCTTTTCTGATGATATTAGACCAAAATGTGATATCAGTTTGAAAAAAATACATATTTTAACACGAAGTGGAATCTGATAAGATAGGGTAATTTTCATATAGTAAATTTTTCTGCACGTTATGTGAAATTCTGAATTCAGTAAATGGGGACCTTTAGTGTCTTTACTATTTCCGCCTACAGTTTTTTCGTAAATTTTGAATTAACCGTGGTCTATAGGCCAATATTTCATTTTGAAGGATCCTGAGACCAGGTAATGCCACACTTATAAGGTACATGCACGAAGTTATTACAGATACTACTTACAAAATGTAGATCATATACCTGATTTTATTTTTATAAATTTGTGTAGAATTTCACTACTCTTTTGCAAATCTTCTATTTCCCTTCATTCCATCTAACATGCTTAGTCATTTCTTCCAGTTACACCTCGGTTGTTGAGCATCTTCCCCTCTCTAATAATCTTCAACATTCCATTGCGTTACCCGAATGGGCGCACAGTTTTAGTAATGCTAAGCGCTTTCAAAATCACAAGGAATCCAACCAAGGCCCTCCGGTTTGCAGCCGCTTGCTAATCACCCCCTGTTCTACCATGCCTCTGAAATTCACTCTAACAGATATTGAAAGAATAAAAATGATATTGATAATAACTGAATATGGTTTTCGTATTATCTTGATTGCACTCACACGTGAAGCACGTTTAAATTGCATATTTTCAATTTATTAATTAATTTTTAATGAAGGCGATAATTAAAGAAAGTATATATTTCCGGTTAATAAATACGAAGAAAAAAGAACGAAATACATTACCTACGTGCAATTAAAAACAATTTTTAAAATTGATTCTAACTCATAAACATTTTGTACATCTTCATTTATATTTCTTTCTGAGCATTTCACCCGTTCCATCTTTCCCCACACTTATGTCACAAAAACCTCCAATCTACGTCCATCGTCTTGCTCCAATGATCATATTTCCATGTTGTACTAAAGTATATTTCGTAATCAAGGTTTAAACGAATCTTTTCTTAATAACCTCACTCAACTTCCCTGTCATCAATTCCCTCCTTCTGAAAGATTATTTACGTAACGCAATCCTTCTTCTTATATCTCTACTACCTTGGTCATTTAGTCCAAAAACACCTTCAAGGTAAACTGTTCCAACTAACCTTGTTTAAGATAATCTATTTAGCATTTTAATTAACCTTCTTCTTTCTCGCGAATCTTATAACCTTTTATTTGTTTCTTTACTGTGACTTTTTATCACGCCCGAGGACAACTGAATAAGTTACACAATTGAGTTCACGAAGGATTTCTTGAGGGATTATCCCATGGAAAAATTACGGCACAGTCTGGGAAACATCGCAGAGTCACGTCGTACGTTATATAGTGTGTAAGAACTCCCGTAGTAAACACTGTCTGAATAAGGCTTTTACGGAGCGTTCGCCACGGGAAACCATTATCACGTCCGTCCACATCCGGCTCCCACAGTTCGACGCAGCTGGGAGACGATTTTGGACCAGATGGAATACGGCGATTCGACGCTTCCAGGATATATGGTGTCAAACGTGCGGATTGGGAGGTCCACGTATTTACTAATCCGAGGTAGAACCGCTCGGCCTCTGGGTAAAATCGCGCGGAAAATGGAACGCGAGCCCACATTCGATGAGCGCTGTATTTCTCGGGAAAATTGACCTCTTAGCTTGTTAAATCACAGTGGTGGAAAGAGAATAGATCAAATTGGAAATAAGATCTGGTAAAGCAAAGTGTTTTCTTTTGACAATTACCCTAAAAAAACTACACGTATACATTTAAAAAGATCATCAACCTAACGGATATGCTGAACTCGCCTAAGTGCCTTTTTTTGTGAGATGAATATATTTTTAATTATTGAAACTACTTCTTTTATCAACTAAAAATCGACACATAAATGTCTTTCGTTAGGAAAAAACTATCTAATCAAAAGAGTTTACACGTAAAAAAGAGTTTATGGTTATTTTCATACGTATTTTCTATGCATGACAACATGAGTGTTCTGAGATGTGAAAATTGGTCGAAGTAACCACCAAAGACATTGATCTGTAATAATACGGAATGGTTAAATTGAATGAATTAATGAATACAATAAAAATGTAGTCCTCATTTGTTCCGCTGCAAGAAGCTGCCTATCCTTAAATAACATCACAATTAAAGACATTTCTTCATTTAACAACGGAGAAACAAGGTACCTATGTTATCATCACTTTCATTGGCAGTTACATTCACGAGGTGTGTTCAATAAATAACGGAAATTTAAACCTTATGGAAACAATTTTATTTATTCGTTTAAATATATGTTATCCCCATCGAATTAGTCCTCCAGCATTTACTATAATACACCTATACCAGTGCTATTTCCAATCTTCGAAACACTTCCGGGAATCGATGTTTGGTATCGCTCTTAGCTCTCTCGGCGATAAGTTTTTAATCTCATCTATGCTTATAAAACGACAGCCCTTTAAGGTTCTCTTTATTTTTGGAAACAGAGAAAAATGATTCGGGGCTTTTGTTTTGACTTTTGTTTTTGGCCAAAAATTCACGAACAAGCGGTGAGCAGTGTGAGCCGACGCATTATCATGAGGGTGCAAAAGACAGGAATAGTTTTTCCACAAATACTTGCTTTTTTCGTGTTTTTTCACGCAAAAAAATTTGAACTTGTAAGTAGTACTTTTTATTGATCGTTTGACCTTGTGGTAAGAACTCATGGTGTACCAAGCGAATTAATAAAACTCCTGTTACTTTTTTGAACACACTTCGTAGGACTACACGGGATACTATTTTAAATTCAATTCTCAAACATGCGAATTCCAAATCATTAGGGTTAAATTTTTTAAGGTGAAAATTTTATTTTTTATCTCAATTCATTTAATCCTCCAAAACGTTCTCATAAACCAGATGTACCGAATCTGTAGTCCGTTAAATAATCCATTTTAGCCTGCGATATCGCTACTTAATGGTCTACCAGGCAAAATATATTTTCAAGAGACCATAAAAGATTATGTACCAACCATATGCATTAAAACTGGTGTTCCTGATAAAATATGTGAACTCGCATGACCATCGTGTGTTATAATTTTTCCTTTTTCATTGTTATATACAAAAATAAATTGGCATAGTTGTGTTCGGAGAAATTTATGCTTTGAAAACATGATATTATGGAAACAAAATCCCTCCTAAATGAGCATTGCAGCCGCTTCTAACCGCTTGGTGGGAAATGGTCACGCTTCCAATAAGGAATGACATAGCTTTGGCATTCGAGCTGATAGGACACCCACATTTCCCATCGTTATCGCATACTTCCGCTATTCTTTTCTAACCCTGAACGTCCCATCTCCCCCAAGTTCGATCCACCGCCTTCACAACTTGTTTCTCCAGCTGCTCACATCTCCCTTCCACCCAACTCACCTTCCTACCTCCTCTCACCGAGGCGAACTTTTCATCACGCAGGATAATGGTTTTTTGGGGTGGAGCTGGGAAGATGATTAGCCCGATGGCCATTCACACGAAAACTCCGCTACTCTGTTCGATCAAGGTGTTGTAAAGCATCGTATCGGCCACCTTAATGATCTCCTACGGGTTCCCCAAAACGCTCTGGAAGCCATCATATGTGTTTGGATGAGAAATGGAATGAGTGTCCGGATCCGTAGACCATCGAAAAAAAATGATGGCGTAAGCAGAGGGAATTGAGGACGCTCCCTTTAAGCTCGACGTTTTATCATTTTATTCTTTTCTTTGAGCATGAGATACAGCACGCTCTTTTACTTGGGAATGAACTTTTTCTCTCCCTAACGAATTTCGGCCGTATTTTCTTTCCAGGGGATAGGTCTCTCGAATGATGTCAAATATTTCTAACCGGTGATGAGAAATCCTACCAAAATCCTATCTCCTACCTTCATTTTACATATTTTCCTTTTTTAAATTCCATCAATTGTTTATTTTAAAAAGTAGACTTAAGTTCCACCGGTACGATGCTCCCGGTGATATACTAAAGTTTTCATTTTTGCGAATATAATTATCTCCTCCAACTGTCAGCTGGGCTTTTATCCAAATATTCAAGAAAGATCATATAATTGATGGTTTTTGAGGAAAAACTGAGTTAATAACACCCTTTTGCATGGCATTATTTCTTTGTGTCTACCCAGGGTATTTCTAAATACATTTCCCATTAGGAGTATCCGTTTCAATCCCTTTAAGGGGACTACCTGAATCGCACTTTCGTGCAGTATGCTTACAGATACCAAACAATCCTTTGGAAATGAAAATGATAATCAGAAATCAGCAAAAATTATTTAGAATAATGCGTTTAGAGTTCACAATATTTAATTCTGTTTCTCGTAGTATAGATAAATTAATTTCTAGTTTTTAGGTGGATTGTCAGGTTGGGTTATAATGTAAAGGTCAAGAAAGATAGTAGTGGTAGTTAAAATGGGAGGCGACCGACAACTGAGGTCATTTGCGCTATTAGGGATGCATGGGAAAGGAAAGGTGGAGAGAAGCCCGCCGTCGACATTAGCCTACCCTTGTCAAAAGGCACCTAGTGATCCGCAGTTTAATGTCCCACCCGACGGACGTCGTACTCACTCAATGAGCTCTCCACAAATGACCTAAGTACGGATCGGGATACCGCTGAAATATATTTGTTGTCTTCAGGATTTGAACCCGGGCCCTCTGGGTGGGAAAGCCTGTACGTTAGTTACCGCACCATCCTGACCCCATCAAGAACGATGATGTATTTATTATTTGTATGTAGTATAGCGTTTAAAGTTGGTTTTATAGATGAACGAGGATGCGTTCAAGACCATAAACCCGACTCTAAAACAAATTCTTCTTCACTTCTTCTTTCTTCGTTCCATCCAGTATGCCTATCTATTTCCTCACGCTACCTCACCTATCCAACGTTCTCTCTATCTTCAGCATTCTATTCCCGTCGTATTCCCTATTACCCGGTTCCGGTGGCGGCGGTGTAACGTCCTCGCCTACCTGCACAGAGGTCACGGGATCGGATCCCACCTTGAAGGGTTTTCCTCCACCTTGGGCTTGGATGTTTTTGATTGTCTTTAATGCAAGTATGCTTATGGGTTAGGCGAAAGAAGTGACTATTAAGTCTCAATCCCTCGTCAATAAAATCAATAAATAAATCATAACCTTACGCATTCCTTTTTCCTGCATCCTTTGGATTTCTCCCAACAATACTCTCTCCTTCCCCGCCTAACCTGGTATTTCTTCGTTTGTTGTACTTTTTCTCCGTTTTACCTTTCTCATCCTTCACAAAATCTTTTTAAAATTCCCCAGTTTATTTCTAATCACTTGCTTCAAAGACCATGTTTCCAAGATGCACCACGCCCCATATAAAAATGTTCATTAATATTTTCTTAACATCCTAACTTAATATTCTTGTCAAAAACTTTGCCCTAGAGAATGTTTCTTTATCATTGCAATTCTACTTCTTATATCCCTACTACTCTGACCGTTTAAGTCCAAAAAACTACCATGATGAGAAAACTGTTTCACCTGCTCTAGTAAAGGAACGTTTATCACATGTTGTTTTAATCCCAAGGCAAACCTACCAAATTAAAGTTTTACCCCTGCCACCACTTATTATTGTTCAGTCGAATTCTCTGTGAAATTGAAAAATCATACCAAAAAAACAGTTGAGCCTTCTCTTTCCACTTGCGGAGTTGGAACAAAATTATGTCATTAAGCATTAAGAATAAAAACATAAAGCATAAATGGTCCGCTCTCATCGAATTTTATGTTTGTGCGTTCATTATTGAGCAGTTAAATACATCACATCACAGGAGAACTGAATGGTCATTCTAAAAATCATTTCCTGCAAGCGAAAGCCGCAAGTAACAATTACCCAACGGCACGAGTGCTCGATTAAATTTCATGATCACTCATCTACATCTGGGCCATTTACGTCACAGGAAAGGGGAATAAAATGACTGAGAGAACTGTTCTGTGGCAATGAAACCCTGGTCCACTATTGGATATAGCTATCATTATAATGGAATCACTCCGAAAGAACTATAAGGGCCTGGCGTTATAAAGATTTTACTGTTTTTAATTTAGAATATTAAATCTAGCACGGTAGTATTGAAAAATGAACTCTATTTCTTTTTAAATATTGACTTCAATGTTTTATGAAGGCACTATAAACATTTTTGTCAACAAAAATTTCAAATCAATCTTTAACCTTAAACCCGTATTGTGGACGACAGGGATCACTAAAATGAAGGAAATTAGGGTACAGCATTGATGTATTTGTTTGTTTCACAGAGTTCAAGAAGGCGTTGAATCGGGTAAATTGAATCAAATTAATGATTTATTACTGACGGTAGCAGTAGATTAGAGCATCAGGAGAATTATCCACAGCCACCAAGAAACTACGGGGGGTGCCCAAACAAAAACTTTTGACGGAGTCATCCGCTAATTATGCATTTCATTGCAACAATTTCAAAGTGTAAAAATAATTCACCTGAGGGATCCGGGATCGAATTCCAGTCAAGTTGAATCATTTTTACACTCTGAAATTATTGCATTGATAACCACAACTTGTACATTTCACTGACCACTCAGGTACCAGTGACGGATGGAGAGTCAGGATGGACAGCGTTAGGAAGAGTAAGATAGGGGTGTCCTAATTACCTGTAATTTTCAACGTACATGTGAAGGAAATGGTAAAAGAGGCATGGGGAGAACTGGAAGTAAGAATCAAAATCGTTGGGAAATCCATAAAATCAGTTAGGTTTGCGAATGATCAAGCATCAGTTTGCCAGTCAGCCAAAGGATTTGGAGCATTAGTTAGCGCATTGGAAAGCCAGTACAATATATATGGGATGTGTTTAAATGTTTTGAAGTTTTAGTTAAAAAAGAAGGTTTGATCCAACGCTAACAATAAATATTTAAATGAAAGAAGTAACTTGGTAATTCTACAAGAACGTTATTAAAATACAAACTTAATTTTCAATTTTGGACAACATCGTCAGGACCTGATGATTATCTCCAACATTGAAACCTAGATAATTTTTTAATTAAGTTCGCGTGAAATTACCAAGTTACTTCTTTAATTTTTGTATGTTCCATAAAGTTACGCCGGAGGCAACAAAATTCTGATAGTATAGCAATTCAAAGAGTGGAGAGGATGAAACTGTGTACTTGTCTTGAAAGATTTTTTGGCCAGGATGGCCATAATTGATATATTACAAGAATCGTGTTAAGCAAAGGTTTCACAAGAAAAGAATGAAACTAATGAGGGTGACAATGAGTAATGGTTTTCAGAAAAGATATTTGAAAACTTTGTTTATGCACGGCGTTGAAAGGGAGAGAAATTTATTCTTTGAGGCAAGATTATGAGCAAAAATTGGAGGTTTTTGAGACGTGGGAATGGAGAAGGATTGAAAAGATAAAATGGATGGAAAGAAAAACAGGTGAATATAAGCTAGGAATAGTGGGCGATGTGACAGGATGGTTTGGAAAAATCTTTGGGAGAAAAAAAGGTGGATTCATAATATTTTGATTAATGATTATACGTTGAAGATTTTGATATGAGGGAGAACGTTAGACGTGCGAGGGAGGAGGTGGAAAAGGATTGGTACGTTGGACGGAATGATGGGAGGAAATAACTATACGGAATTTAAGAAGAATGGCATGTCAGGTATTTTCTTTTTACGCGATGCTAAGAAATGTATAGGCGTTACTCTGAGCCTAATTCAAAACTGCCTCAAATAGTATGCCATCCAACAAGGTATTTTGAAGGCAAAGGGGGAAAATCTCTGAATTTTTCATAAAAATGTATGCACCCATCAGATAATAGGCTAAAAAATATGCCCTATTCATTATTTATTTATTTAGTAGAAGAAATAATTTTCTATTTTCCTATTAAATGGTAATGGCGTAAAAACCATAATTGTCATATCTGTGGACCTCTATTAATATCACCCAAAATCCGAAGTACTGAAGAATATAATTTTACTTTCAGAATTATTATTTTCGCACATTTACTTTTAGTAAAGTGACCCCATTCGAAACCATTGTTAACGACTCAATCCTGAGAAGCGAATTTTAAACTTTTGGAAAATGATTTTTTTATTCTTTATTAAAACCTTAGGTTTCATACTCATAGGTTGGTTCAAAATTTAGAAAATCGCCTTTCATTCTGTATATAATTTTAAATTTAGGTGTAAAATAATAAATTTTATTAACTTTGCTAATATTTATACCCTAATAAGTTGGCGAGATTGAGAAGTATCCCATTCTTTCGGTTTTTATTCATATTTAGATTGGTAGGTTTCGAAAATATAGGGTTTTCCTGGAATTATTTGCAATAAATATTGTAAGATATGCAATTTAAACGATGAAATGGATATCCCAACATCACTGAATGCTGTAAATAATTACTCGATATTCGACAAATTTAACGCAAAGTCAATTGAAAAACCAAAGTATGACAGAAATTGAATATTTTTTCGTAATAGCTTGTCTTTTATGCTGAGAAAAGGCACAGTAAGACATTTTTGTAGGCTTACGAAGGAAAATCCTTATGATATCAATCTTCGGCTTACCACGGTAAATAACGCCCCCTGTTTTCCACCTTAAACTAGAGGAAATGTCAATTGTCAAATGACGTTAAAGGTTACTTAACTTAAAAAGGAAATGTTAACTATTTTATTGGTGTCACAAGCAGAGTGCAACTCACTCGGAACCCATGATGCGTGGTTTGTTCCGCGAAACTATTCGCCGAAATCCGACTTTCATGTAAAAATAAATATAAAATGTAAGTTTCTAATACTTCCTGTAGTCCATACCGATTCTCATGTTACTTTCGACTGTTTTCTTATGTGAAGAAAACCTTCATAGAAAGAGTTTTTCATCTTCTGAAATTGACGTAGACAAACTGAATATGTTTCAAATTTTAACAGGAGCCAACTACTTAAAACTGGAGTCAAAACAGTGAGACTTTAACGACACATACATGACACAATTAGCTAGCAATTAAACATAAAATTATTTTTTTACAAAATAAATTATGATTATTTTTGTTGTGTAACTCGTATTTTACACCCTATTAACTTAAAATCTGTTCCTTATAAAACAAAGCTGAAAATGTTTGCTTTATAAAACAAATAGAGTTTTAGTACTACAGAAAATATTTTTATGATTTATGCAAAGAACCCTCAGTTAGTGGGAAGAGCTTTCCATTCCGGTATATGAATCCACCATAATACTGCCTATAAACAAAGTGTGTCTTCTTATCGATTCACGTAATGTGTGTGAAACACGGTTTCAAACAATTTGGACAATCATGTGTGGAAATGAAGACAGAAGCAAAATAAAAAGATAAAGAAAAGAGTGCCGTGAAAGGGTATGGGGATAAGGAAAGCTCACAAAAGAGAGTTTCCAGATAAAGATAAAAAAAAGGATCAAGGCAAAGAAATGTCTTTACTCAAAGGAAAAGCTTCATGAACTGCTTAGACGAGCTGCCTCCTGTTCCTCTTTGTTGCCCCTTCAACGTATATAAAAAGAAGCGTTCGCATGTTTCGGTACTGCAGCACCCGCAGAAGCTAAATTATCTTGAAATAAGGACACCTAGACGGTAAGAACTTTGAAATACATCAACCTGGAGTGCGGAAGTTACTGTTTCATTTTTGAAAATTCTTTTCATTCAAAATTAATATTTCATACCTTATTTTTAATAAAATAAAAATATTTAGTTATTATTCATAGTATTTTACCGGCTGTAGGTAGGCTTTTAGGGTAAGGGTCATAAAATATCCTTAAATCCATCACACTCATTGCAATTACTCGTTCTTTGAGTAGCTTAGAACTTTTTCCACCTCCATTAATTCCATCTTAAATGCTTATTGTTTTTCTTTCTCTACATAACTCTACCAGCATTCTACCATTTAGGGGATATTTTATCACATGCCAGTGAATATTAAAACTATTAATTTGAACAACTTTATTGTCATCCATCTAATTTTAATTCCCTCCTTTATCAAATTCTGTAGCACAATTTTCGACAGAGTAACACCCAACACAATAAAATTTTAAAATTCAAATCTCTATAAACACCTATCATTTACCCGCTTCAAATTTTCACACCAGCAAGCGACTGAACGGGTTAGAGATTAATTTCAAGCGAAGACAATGAGCACTAAACGCACTGCATTGCAGATTAGACCATGGCCTGTTGGTTTTGAAATGTCAGGCCTGGTGAACTTCAACGTGCACCAACCTTATGATGCCTAGTAATTACTCCCCATTTCAAGCCATTCTGATGATTTAAGTTGACGTGAAACGAAAAGCTGGATGATGAGATATGGAACCGATGGGATGGGAAAGCTTATGGGATACTGATGCATGGTTGATCTTTTATTTTCTCTTATTTTGTATTTTTTTACAAACGATTTGGATGCCCAGAAAAATATAGTTCCAGTAATTTTCGCTTAGTTTTCACAATTCCCCGATCTCTTTCACGCTGTTTTGTCTTTCTAATCAAGTGTACAATTCCCTTGTATCACCACGAAACCTATTTCCGTGACTGAATACTCTCTCAAATGGGAAATATTCCTCCACATTTTTGGCACATGGGCAGAAATAGATTTAAATGACCCCTGAATTTAAATAAAGTTATTAATGGACCTTGGCTGATGTACCCGACGCGATTCTCGAGGCTCGAATGGAAGAAGGCTGGTGCTTTAAATTTACAAATCCACGCTTTCCTCTCCAGCCACCGACCAGCATAACAGTGAGTGCCAGGCAACTGGTCAATAATTGTGCCATTCAATTAATTTTGGAAGGGATAAGAATTGTTTTCAAGATTGTTTACGATGTTTACTACTGGGGGAATGATAAGGGAATATTTATCACGCTTGCTGGTTTCGAGAGTGCCTATGGGTGTGTTTAACAGTATTTTCGTTACGGCCGCGAATGACGCGAAAAAAAGCAACTTATGTTTGATAACTTTATCAAGTTGACAGAATATTTACTCAAATCCATTCTGTTTTTACTCAATAAAGTGGATTTTCAATTATTTTCTCTGGATAAAAAATTGAGGATATTATGTAAATGAGCAGGGGAGTTTATTGTTGTGCCTATTTTCTATGTCCATACAAAATGCCCAGTTATATATTCATATATATATGTATATATATATATATATATATATATTTATACATATATATATTCATACACGTTTTCACATAACCATGCTAACATATATATTTTGATTGGAAATATGATGCTGAGATCTGCGATAGAGGGGAGAACATTAGGCAAACAAAGAAGGGGCAAGAACAGAATAGGCACAAAAGATGGAGTGAAGGGAAGAATGAAGTAAGCATAATTGAATGGCGGTTTATTGCAATGCTGGATTTCAATATATGTTTTGTCAAGAGAGGCAAGTGAATGTATCGTGGCGCCGTTGTGTATTCTTTGTCCATTTAAAAACCTACCTTAATCGATATATATCCTGATAATAATCCATTTCAATTAAAAAGTATCAGTGACAGGCCGGTTTATTTTAGTTGATACTGGATGATTTTGTTGCAATGACAATTTTTACGTGGGCTTAACAAGGTGTACACTGAGGGAAAGGTAAGGACCACTTAGGAAGGCTTCAAGGAGGGAATAGAAAGAAAACTGATATATTTGAAAATGAAAACTTCATAAGGTCAGTCAGCCAATAATTTGTAATCCATGCTTAGCTTAGTATAAAATTACTGTGATTGGTATGAATGAGAATAAATGAAAAGAAAATGAAGAAAGTTACTGAGTTTCTCAGTATCCTAAGATAAACATGAGAGCTTGGGAGTACGTGGACATTTTTTTCTATCATTCCATGGAACTGGATGGTATTAATTAGAGCAGATGAATAATTATACCTGATCAATAGATCTAGAACTGCAATGAAAAATACAAAAACTATGTTCCGTGTAGTTTACAACTAGCCTACCTCAATCATAGCTAGCAAATTAACTATGCCAAACCAATTCGTTGCATCTGGTAGTTCAGACTTCTTCACGTTGAGAGCACAGCATCGTAAATCGGGGAAGGGTGTTTACTATTCGCTCGGCGGTTGGAGGAGAGAGTGCCGAGAGGCGGATTGGACTCGCAGTTTGTCGGTCGGTGATCGGGGATTGGATGCGAAAGCGTTTTCGGGGAAGGTCGGTCCATGCGTCGGTAATCAGGTACAGCTCGGGACGGGGCTGCAGGGATTAGGAGGAGACTGCGAAGGGGTGGGAAAACGCGCGTTGGAGAGGGAGAGATGCGGGAAGCTTTACGAGAGGGCGAAATTGGGATCGTTTCCCTCAGCGTATTTAACCCCTCTGGGAGTCTAGGGTTGGGGAGAGAGAGAGAGTAAAAGATGGGGTAGAGGATTAAGGACTGATGTGGAGGGAATGGGAAAGGACCACCGGAGTGAAGGGAGGATGGTTGAGTGACAGGGTTGAATCGATCGCCAGGATAATGCACATGGGGGATTGCTCGTGTGTGAGTCGATGAGTGAGAGAGAGAGAATGCCCAAGGGAGAAAAGGGTAGAGATAAAGTGAGGGGATGGCCTGAGAGGAGGGAGAAAGGTGAAGGGAACACTGTACCACACCGCACAAAGTGTCCCTGGAATATCTAAAAAATAAAAAATAAACATTTTTAATTACTTTTTTCCGCTTTTGGTTTTTTTTTTAACATTATAAATCTCTCCAAAGCTATCCTACGCATTTCTCAGACATCTATATTGCATTTGAATGTCCAATTTTCCCGTATGCACGGAATCTTTTTATTATATCCTGCCAAATTCCTCGACACACGAAGCCCTATATCATTAAAAGTACCAAAAATATACCTTAGCTTGCGTAGTTTTTCTGTTCCAGAAATGGTACATACATTGAATCTCTCAAATCATCCACTAAAAATTGCATCCAGTGAAATTTATGTGATCATGAGGAATTTTAATACCAAAGTTATAGGTTATCTCTTGGTTAAATGTATATAGTGGACGGCCGTAATTGTTCCGTACAACAGATCATGTGAAATTATATCTAGTTTATATCGAATATATTTTCATTTCAAGCCCTTCGCTACTTCTATCTGCCTTCATGCCCTCTAAAATGTTTATTCCCTTGCTTTCTCTACTTTGATAACCTAACAATTTCCACTCTATCGCGTATTAATAATCCTCTTTGCCTGATTTTACATGTACATTAATACACTCAGCTAAGTTAACTTCTCTGAAATGGCTTCTAAGGCTACATGGGAGCTTAATTATTAGAATATTTTTGTGTCCATTTTACGAGTATTAGCACTAAATTACATGTCAGAAATGCAGTAAAATATACCAATGATCTTTTCATTAAATCTTTCATTCGATACACTTAGTTTCGATGCATCGGAAACATCCTCAGTTTCCGATCCTTCCTGCGATACCTGAGGATGACGCTGATCCGTCAAAACTAGTGGTACCGAATAAAAAATTTAGTTGAAAGATACATTGGTATTTTTTACTTCAGTGATAATGATTTTACACAGAGTTAAGCCTTAAAATGTCGAATACATGTCAGAAAAATAACATAAGCATGCATATAATTTAATATTTAAATCAAATATCTTAAACAACAAGAAAATCGAGATGTGTGGTCAACATAGTTGGTTAGAAGACAAAATTTGAATAATATTTATGGATTGGCTCTACATATATGTATATTTTATAGAAAAATGAGTGTTTCGTTAATATTCCATTCTCAATCATTCTTTGGTACCACACAGTGACTGCTTTAATCGATTTAATTATGTGTGTCCATAACTACCAAAATTCAATTTTATTTTGCCGGGTGCGCCTTTAAAATTTTTTCTGCGGAATAATTTATAAAATCTGAAAAAAATAAGTCAATGTTGCCATAAAGGAATAAACATAGTTATGCGATGTGTACCTTCTTAGAAATGTATAATATTTGCCATGCTAGCGAATTTAACGTTTTGACATACTATGCTTATTTTTCCCCTTTTCAAGTGCTATTCATGTTAAAATATTCAATTAATATTGAAATAATTTATTTTGGTTACCATAATTAGCTTAGGATAGGATTTGGATGGAGAATTACGAACTACGGTAATTCCCAACCATCATTACACAAAAAATCTTAGACTCCATATTTAAAATTCCACTTGCACTTCCTTAGAATACTAGGAATAACAAATACAAATACTAGGAACAAGACCTTTTTCTTCCCCGTTTTCCTAAATTCTGGAATATTTGTTTTCACTCCTTCCTCCGTTCTCATTTCCATCTATTATCTTTAATGTACCCATCAATATATAAGTGGGCTCAATGGTGTTTAAGAACTCATCATAGACTAGGGTTTAAATTCGCAAATAATATATGTCCCTAGGCAAAATGATCAAATGAAAGGGCAATTTTGGTCATAATATTTGATCCTTTAAGCACTTACTTTAGCTACTGTATTTTCACAAATTTTTGTCGATAACATTTTGCATTAATTTAGCTTTAAAATGAGGAACGGTACCTAAATGAAAATTATATATAAATATAAGGGCATGCTCAAATTTCAAAATAATAACAAATCATTTGTTAAAATAAATGATTTTCCTAGTTGTAAAAAGACTTTGGTGACTTCAATTTTGGAATATCATTAATATATGGATAAATTCTTCACAAAATAGGCACCACACTCTCTCTGTCTACCAATTTTTAGGTTCAAAATAGTTACCATATTTCTAGATAAAAAATATCTCCCATGCCAAAAATTGGACTCATTTTTCTGCCAAGCAATTTTCTTCAATTGAAATTTATTTGAAGAGCACAATGCATTCCCTCTCCAAGATAATGACAACTTCTGATTTTCTTGCTTATTGAAAAACTGTGTAGCCTATTTTTCATTATTCAAAATAGATTTCATGGAAAAATGGATTGTGAGGAAAAATAATAGTTGCCGAAATGTATTTCTCCATTTAGTTTCTTTCATGATAGAAAAATCAAGAATGAAAGTTTTATTAATTATAGTATTGGTTTTATTATTGATTAAAAAACCAAAGCATGATGTAGATAAATTTTACTTCTTTTGACATTTTACCAAAATTTCAATTAATTCCACGTATGAAAAACTGCAGAAAGGGACTACTTCATATGCATTGGTAATACTAAGGGTGAAAGGCAATCACAACTGTTCGACGCTTCTTGAACAGATGTTGACTACGACATTTTAATTGAAACCGTCGCCCGAAACTCCTAGAATAACAATTGTCTAAATGTTAAACAAATACCTAGATTTTTTCTTTGGAAACCAAGTGTAGCGCATAATGGGTAAACCATACGGAAAATAGTTTAAAAATTTCATTTTTTTGTTTTAAATTTATGTTCCATTAAAATCCCACGCATTTTACTTATGAGATTCTAATTCCAGTTTACCAAAAGTTAAAAAAAAATATTTGATTCGTTAAAAAATAACTGTTAAGGCAAATGATTATTTTAAGTGGATTATTTGTGATATCATTATGTGTCGGAAGTCATTTTAGTTCTAAAACCTAAATTAAAGTGATATTGAAAACACTTAACAGTCTTTACCTAAAGCTTAGTTTAAAATTCAACAAAATAGTTCGGTAATGTAATTAAGGTGATACAATATGTCACAGTAGTTAAAATGAATTCTGTTATACGCTGTACGTGACAAAAGGGAATATTATTTTAGCTGTGATGCTAGTTAACGTGAAACCCAATTACCCACATGTGCAAATATGGTAATAAATTGGGCAAACATTGAACTGACTTATTGAAAGATAAATAAAAATTAAACATTCATATCCGCCGGTCTCTTTCAGAGTTTGGAGAGTGGAAAGCGTACAATTCAAGTTTATATATAGATGTTGACAAATTTACGTATTATTATTTGTTAGCCTATCGCATCACAAACATTTTTGATGGACACAAATTTAACAACCCTAGGATTCTTAGCCTCGCCTAAAACAATACCTGACCCCACTCCATAAAAAACATTCTTGAATTTCGCATATCTTTCTGACTTTGTAATTCTTCCACTGTCATCTTTATATGGGAGGATGAAGACAATTCCTTGGAATTTTAATCAAAAAAATACGAATCGGTTTCCGATTTTGTATCCCTTTATTGACCCTATGACCTTCAGTCCAGAATCCATTAAGTTTCAAAGAGGCTGTCTCCCTCCACGATATCGCTAAATCAGCTGTCTGTGCTAATCCCCAATCTACTCCTTTCTTAAATCTCGAAAGAACCCCTTCTATCTAATCTTCCTCGGTTTTTCGCTCTCTAAACCTCTTACCCCAATAATATACGTCTATCGCACATCTTTTACATCCCGTTCTAAACATACATCCCTACCTATTTTTCTGCAATACTTGACCTGAAGAGTATTTTCTTGTGCCAGATGGCTTGGTTATTAAACTGCGAAACTAGATATTGTTATCCCTTCTGTAAAATTTGAAGAAATTCAGTGCCATTTTGCATCGTTTTGGGAGGTGAACATTAAGTTAGTAATTTCTGTGAAGATTGAGTTTTCAGGATCATTTTATAATACCTTTAATGTTATACTAATTTAGGAAAATTGAAACTCCTTTTCGTGTCCTTGTTGATTAATATATATATATATATATATATATATATATATATATATAACGATTGCACGGAAAAACTCACACGAGCTGGGCTGGGGAACAATAATGGGCTGACACAATATAACACAAATAGAATAGAATAGCAACATTTAAAAGGACAATTCATAAATGTTGCTTGTGTCAGCATTATGTAAGACTTTCTAGACCATGTAATAACCAGGGTAATATATGATAGAACGCAATATATATATATATATATATATATATATATATATATATATATATATATATATAATAATGGGCTGACACAATGTAACACAAATAGAATAGAATAGCAACATTTAAAAGGACATTCACACACACACACACACACATATATATATATATATATATATATATATATATATAATATATATATATATATTGCGTTCTGTCTTAAATTACCCTGGTTATTATTTGGTCTAGAAAGTAAGTCTTACATAATGCTGACACAAGCAACGTTTATGAATTTGTAGAGAAAAAGGAAATCTGAGTTAAAAGTTGGAACATGAGGACGAAATCTAGAGCAATAAATTAGAGTTTATCGATTTTCGAAATGTCTTTGATAAAGATGGCCATGGTACTATTGACACTAGAAGAATAATTACATTAGGTAAAGATGGGCGCACAATGAGGTGGAAGTTGATGACAGGAGCCTCGAGTAAGGATAGTAAAAAAAGGGCTTGTGAAAAATTGGATATGAATCGTGGTTTTGACGATGGGGAATTATGGTTGTTGTAGCAAGATGATATACGTAGAACGAAGGCTTTTGAAATGTTGGTGTAGAGATAGATGGATAAATAGACGTCTTTTTTTGGACGAAATTGAGTCCTTATTGTCCCCTCTTCCTTTTCACCCATCGTTGTATACATATTATATTAGCCATAACATTTATAATTATATGCATAAATTTACATAAATGCATTTAGACAGACGTATTCATCATGCACAGATTTACGCATAGAGACAAAAATATATACATATATGCATTCATATATACTTACATAAATAAAAATATAAATGAAGGATAAACCTAAACAAAGACACATGCTCAAAGTAAATTACAGTGAAGAAAGAGAACAATACAATAGGGAAAGTCTAAGGAAAGAATGAGGTTTGTGGGAAAAGCTGGGGAGAGCGAAGGATGGGAAGATAGAGAAGGATGGCAGAGAATAAAAATGTACAAAAATAAAAACTATCGGAGAAAGACTAGGTGTGGTAAAAGGGGAGGTGAGATAGTAATTGGGAGAAATACAAAGGAGGCAGAAGAGGTGGAATTAGAGCGTTTTTATTGACGATAGAGCCATGAAATCTGCGAGAGAGTGTAGAACTACAGACAAGAAAAAAAGAGGGAGGAAAACGATTTCATGTGCAACAAACGTATAGATATACCCAATATTTCTCGTTTTATAATGTTTCATTCTAATGACATTCCATGAAACATTAACCTACTGCAGGTGTCCTTCCGCTGCAGGTCCTAGTTGCATTATTTTCGGTTCTCTCTTTTCCTCATTACTATACTTGTAATAATTTTTATAGGCAATCAAGGTCTGTTCAAAAAAGATGAGATTGCTAATTTTAGGCGCCAACTGTTTGACAGATCACAATCAGTAATATTTAACCTTCTAGCGGCGTTTGCAAGAAGAAAAGAACAACGCCTTGCTCGTGGCTCCTTCTTGACTTGTCTCCGCACCACATCCGATTCTTGTCTGAGCTCTAACACTCTTGCTTTACTAATTTTTGTGTCGATGAGACTGAAAGTGCTATGGAAGCAGCGCGTGTGCATTGAATTTTGTTTTAACCTCGGGAAAATCACCACTGAAACTTGTGCAATGATTCAAAAGACATTCGGCAATGAATGTATGAGTGGGGCAGTGATTTAGTTGGCACAACCGCTTCCAGTCTAGATAAATCCCGAACGATGAAGATCCGACAAATGGACGGCCATTGACGTCAACAAACAACGCTCACGTTAGAAGTATGAATGATAAAGTGTGTGCAAATCGTAGGTTAATTGTCAGGAAGATCGTAGATGAGCTTGATATTAGTGCTTGACCGTGTTTTACTACTTTCTTGTATATTTTTTCTTTTTGCAAAATCCGCTGTTTTCTTTCTTCTTCCTCTCTTATATCTTCTCTCACATCTAATAACTGTCAAATCCCCCTCATCATATTTCCAATCGAATTTATTTCCATTCCTGATATTATTTATTTTTTCTCTTATTTCATCGTTTTCTCTTTTTAAGATATTTTATAGTCTTATCTTACGATTTTATGCATAGAGGTTTTCTCAAAATCCACTTCTGAAACTATTTATTATTTTTCTACTTTTCTGTAAGTACCTCCTTTTAAATTGGTACTAAAATATCTAATCGAGGGACATTTTTATCCTCATTTTACATTGAATATCCAACCAACATATGTAACTGATAAAATCTGCTGCCACAAATATTTTTCTCATGATACCGACAGATTTTCAGAAAATTTCATCAGAAATAATAATGCATTAGAGGTTGCATTAACTGCAAATGCATTGTAACTAAGGATAGCTTTTTGTGCAAATAGAAGCACTTTTTCCTTGCGGTGATATTTTTTCAAAGCAGTATTTTAAGTTAATTTAAACTATTCCTGATGTATGCTCCTGGATCACTGTGGGACATGACGCCATGCTTGTTGTTAATGGGTCTTCTTCTTTCAAATTTAGTCTAATTTTCTTCTCAATATAAATAATGCTGATTAGTTTTCACGCGGAAAGCTTTCTAGATTGTTAAATAAAGATACTATTTAAGGCACTTTAAAATTACGTATTAAGTCTTTGAAATATCAGGATATTTTTCAAGATTATAATCTGTGATCACTTTTCCAGTGTTCCAGTTTCCAGTTCTACTCTTCCTTTAATTTAGTTTATGCTTGAAGAAGCACCTAGACTTTAAAAGGATGATATAATTAGCAAAAAATTAAAAAAATATAAATTGAAAATAAAATCGTCGTAGGTATACTAAAGACTTAGTAGTGCGTGCTACGTCTGAATGATTTAACCCTATTCACTATAGTCAAACACACACTTGAAGTGGTTAGATTCTTGACCACAATAATCTTACTAAAATTTTATGCTAAATTCTGAAATCATAAGTTTGGACAAATGAATAGTAAACATAAAATATGGGAAATAATTGAATGCGAAATCACGACTTGGCAACGCGTGTTGAGGTCAGCCTTGACAACATTACGAATGCGTGGAATATGTGAGACGACGCCGCGAGTTGAATACCAAGCTCGAGCCTTCAGGGCTCCCATGGGGTTGCACTTACCTTAAACTTAAGGGGAAAGGAGCGGCATGATTTTGCCCCTCACATTCGCTACTAACCTAATGGAAGACAGCCCCTGAAATTTACCATAATATTCCTTAAAGAAAAACTGAGTGTGTCAATAGAACTGCCTATTGATTTGGTTATTTATCCTTAAGCTGGTGATTTGAACACTAATTAAAATATTACCCACCACAGATAACGCCCTATTTTGCTCGGAGCTTTGTTGCCACATCTAATTTAATTTTAAATGCTTTTTTCGAAGGCCTACTTTAACGTTAGACGACTTTTGGTTTTCGTTATTTTAAAAACCTAGCTGCCATTCTTTTTACTTCGTTCACCTACTATTTGGTTCCATCACGTGTTAGATAAAGAACCCTTGTTTAAAGATAGTACACAAAACTTTCTCCCTTTCAATATATTCATTCATAATACTCCTCTATCGAGTACTTCTGAATGTGCATCTCATCAAATCTCCGAACATAAACATGGTTAATTTCTTTTGTAACTGTCTAATAATCACTAATTGGAGTGAAAAAAAATAGATATAGTGAATGAAATAGAGAGATAAAAACCATTCAAAATTTAAAGAATGAGATTTTAATAAGTATCAGTGGGTCTAACGATATTTTGTGTAATGTTATTTAGGGCTTAAAATAGAGTAGTGTGTAGTCCCCGAGTCCATAGAATACATACTCTAAGCCGATAGATTAGTATTAATAATCATAACACGTTGAGAGATTTTTGTTGCCTGGGCAAAAGACTTTCCTCTTTCTATGTTCAGAGGGGCACGAATGTGTCATAACCTTAGCCTTTAGTACGAATTTCTCTCACTTAGCCTATCACAAATACATCAATATGAGCAGGCGTTTTAGTAGATGTGAACCTTGCCTAATTTTTTGTCTACTTGCAGCCGTCTTACTCAGCGTTGATATATGATGGTTGATTCCCGTAAATATTCTTCAGAACCGAAGGATTTCTTACTGAAAAATACTAAATTGTTTTTTAAGGACAAAAACTACGCTACAACCGCAAATGCGAGAAATTCTGTAATGAAAAATTCATTCCCTTGCACCGGTATTGGAGCGATGATTCCTCGATTTTCACTGGCCAAAGTTTAACACCTGTTGGCTTTGAATTTACGCTAGGATTCGTTTCGTACCCAGGATCAGATTGCTTTGAAACCAACCAACAAGGTACATCAAATTGAGAATAATTAAACGCATGCCCGAGAGCTTCAAACATATTTATGAAAAAAGTCTCATTTTAATAGAACAGAAATTTTTAAACTGAAAATTTTCAGTCCTGAATGAGAATGTTCAGTTTGAATTTCAATAGAACAGTTTAATTAAATGAAAAGAGAAACAACACTACTACTACACTACGACACTTTTGAAATGCTTTGTATAAAAGTGAACTTACCGCCCTCCACCACTAAACTAAATTTCCTACCCAGGCGAATGGAATAGTAATCATTAGTAACTGAATATTGTACATCCATAACTGCAAGCTATCTACTATAGATAACACTATGGTTACTCTGACCTGAAAATGTCGGGTATCAGCCAAACATTTCCCAGGTAAATCTAAGACATAGTTGTGACATCTAGCTGAAGAAGGTGAAGATTAAAACGACTTATCCGGCGTGGTATGGCATTTGACTTTCGGTTGTGAGATGGGAGATGAATCATGCTCGCACCTCATGCATTTAACTATTGCCGCAGAAACTATCCCATGCTCCCAATAAACCGTCCATCACCGACACCTGCCATTTAGAGTAATCCTAGTATCCATAATCCATGGTCGTTGATACGGGAGCGAATGATGATGTATATCGAACCTGCTGACGTCTGCCTTCTCATTGGCAAGAAGGGACCATTCATGATGCATGGGAGACTTAGTGCAAACGTCCGACCTCTAAATTTTACAGTTTTCTTATAACAAAGACTTGAGAATTACATCAGACATCCTTTGCACTGTTTTACTGGTCCTCTCTGTCTTATAAGTAAGACGTTTCCTTCACTAGGCTAATTGACCGACCAATCCTAAAGAACTCTGACCGATAATAGCTGACTGACAGACTTTACCTTATCTCTCTTGATTTGAATACTGAACGACCAACCCTGATTATAAGACTATAAAGACTCAATCTTTCCGGTAGAATGAGACTGATGAAGCTGACTAACAAATTGTGATTGACTGAATTTTGATTTATTGATTCTATTTAAGTGGCATAAAACTTGGTTGTCTTTAACGACTGACCCCATTGGGACTTTACTAAGTCACAATGCCTTGCAAGAATTAATTTTCTACACGTTATCGCCTGCTGTTGAAAGTTTCCCCACGCCAACAAACACCGAGAGTATTCCCAACTTGCAATCGCTTGGAAGCTCTTTAGTTGTGCAGTAAGCTATCACTATGGTGCCAGGATTTCACCAGTGATTCTCAAATATTCAGTTTAGTAGGCTTACTCCTAAATTTTGTAATATACTTTCTGAGATATCTACATAATTCCAAATTCATAATGAGAAGTACTTAAAATAGGACAATATAATTGTACAAAAACAAATGATGGAATAATAATATTTTTTCTTCACATCAACTCCTCTTGACAAGTTTTAGAAAATATTTTTGTTTTAATTACACGAAATACTTTATTAATATCAGTTTTAGCTATAATATAATCGAATATAAACCCACTTAAGTACCCACTTAAACCCACAATAAGATGTAAAGGGGAGATTGCTGGGTAGGCGAAGTGTATAGAGGTCAAAATTTGACTTTCCCGCTGAACTGATGGAACAAGGTCGTTTTAGACGTAGTCTAAATTTGTAACAGAGCACAATCCTTGGATATAAATATAATAAATAAACTAAGCGACCAAAATAGTAAAAAAGTAGCAAAAGTTGTCTAGTTATCAACGTTTTTTGTTAAAAAATTTTAAACCACATAATTGTTTGCTTTTGCCACTAATTTCAGCGAAATACCATGGTAATTCAATAAATAAGTGGAAAACGATCGTAAGACAAACTTAGAAGCTGTTGCAAAAATCTCAATGGGAATGCTTGGAACATCCCCCGTGTATTATTGACTTACCCCCCAGTGATTACCATCTGTCCAGGTCCCCAAAAAATCATTTTGGTGGCCGACATTTTGAAAATGATGATTCCGCAATCCAAGAAGTTACTCGTTCGCTGCGACAGCAAACAAGAGACTTCTTTGCTGCCAGCTATCAAGGGTTTGAAAAGAGATTGGATAAGATTCTAAATGTACAAGGTGAATATGTAGTAATGTTTTATAAATTTCAGGATGTTACTTAGATTAATACTGCATCCATCCAGTTTTGCGAGTTGTTAATTAAACAACCCTCGTATTTTGGAAAAAAACTGGGTTGGAAATATTTGCTTTGATGAAAAAAAGCGCCAAATAGAAATTTTTTGGAGATTTAAAACTAATTCTTTCTGAATGCTGCTGGAATAATCTGAAACTAGAATCGTAAACTAATGATTAGTATTATATATTTTGATGCTTGAACTGATGAGAAGAATTGAGCAATTGTATTTTAATCGCATTGCAAATAAGGTTTTAAAGGAATATTGTTGACTGCAATTTACCTATATATGGTAAGGTGAGATTTGAACGGGCATTGAAACTAGAATCTTCAAGGTACGAGTGTATCTTTAAAACTTCCTTTTTTATCTCTGAATTAATTTTTTCATCACTCCTACGCAAGATTTTACTCGATACTTCGTACAGAAAGTTTAAGTCGTCATTGCAGTGAATATGCTTGTCTGTTAAGGTGAAAACATCCTCCTGAAAAAAAACACATTTAATGCTGAAGAATTTTATTAAAATACATTGAATACCTTTGATATCCTTCAGAAGATAAGTGTTGGAAGCCATATTACGTATAACGAATATAGCTGCGCCTGACTGTCAATTTACTTTTCCGGAACGACCAGACTAAATGTTGAGGGCACTTCCCAGACGCCGTTCTCAGACCGAACCACTTCATCACCCTCCCCACAAAACTTTGATGACATTATTTATTTCCAGCCAAAAAGCGCGGATCAATTCCCACAATTTTATTTCTTTCCCCACCTCCCCCTCACTTCCTCTCACGCGGCCGCCAGAACCGAAACATTCGCCATCCACACCTTCAACCTCCCATAAACCTTCGAATGATTCCTCTATGGATCCTCATCCTGGTGTGACAAATTGACTCCAAACACTTTCTTTCCCACCTCCCTCCCCTCCACCCCATTCCACCCACGAACTCTGCGTTTTTCTTTTTATCACTTTTATTGTTCGAGGGTGTGGGGGGGGGGAGAGAAGTGAGGGTGGAGGAGTAGGGCGCAACAGTTTGCAGAGCCCTCCTAACGGCATAACCCCTCCCCCCCCCCCTTCACTCTCCTTATCTAACACTCTCTCTCACATTCTCTCTTTCCCATCTCCACACACACACACACACACACACCCACACATATACTCACAAACACACGGCCGCGAACCCACGTACTCTCCTCAACTTTCTTGGATTCCGTCCATCTTCCCCACCTTTGTGTGCTCTCCCCTCAAATTCCCTCCACGCGCGAGAGTCCCCCATCCCAAAACCACCCCCTTCTTACCTATACCACACCGCCAACCGTAAAAGCGATCTCTTAACCACCGCATTTCTTACCCCCAAAACCCCACACAACCCATCCAATACACACGGGGTGAGAGAAAAAAATAAAGAACTCACCCCCCCTCACCTACCCCTTCACGCCTTCCGACCGGGTTATCCTTCGATATAAACAACCTAAAATACACACACGCACACGTACACATAAACACACACACACACAACCACATTTCATCTCCTCCTCCCATTCCGCCTTCGACTCAGGCAACCCACCACAATCCCCTCTCACACCACCACCACCACCAACCACCCCCTGTACCCCCGACCCCCTCCACGGAACCCTTTTCCGGTTGAACACCTTTCTTCTACCACTCTTCCCACCGCTCCTCAAACTCCCCCATCTCTCAACCCTCCCCGTTCCCACCCTCGCATTACCTCCCACCACCCCCGAACCCTCTCTCTCTTTCTCCCTCCAATCCACCCTCCTTTTTAGACCCTCCCATAAACCTGTTCCCAGGCGGTGACAAACGGCGGACCACTCCCTTGCACTCAATGAATGAACAATGCTCTTGTTCCTACCCTCTCCCTCCCGCCCCTCGAAAGCCATCCCCCCAACTCCCCACCCCTCCCAAAGCGGCTTTTAAGGGTCCGTCCTACCAACACCTTCCGCACGCACACACACGAAGTCCACACTCCAAGGTGTATGGCCCCCCCTCGCGTTCTCCGTGGAAACGAGCAGCGTGAAAATCGAGGGCTGGGCCCTTTCCCTTTAAAGAGATGTTGCTAGTAAGTAAATAGGTGTGGCACGATTAAAAATCGGGGGGCCAAAATGATCATCGATTAGTCTGGAGGTGAGCGACGGTAGGTGGAATGGAATAGGAGTGGGAAAAGGAAGAAGGAATTAGGATAACGGAGCGAAATTGATTCAATGGGATTTCATTGGTACCTGCAACTACAGCTTCATTTGCATGGTATTCTGCAAGTTGCCGCTAGGATATGTGGCAGGGAGTAATTAGAAAACCAAACACATGCAGAATTAATATTATTTTCCTTAACACTTAGTCATTATATGTTTATTTAAATTACTGAAATAATGCAGAAAACAGTAATTACATCCACTAAGGTATCTATGGGAGATACGAGACCAAAAGACCGAGTGTAAGACCAAAGCTGTTAGTAGCAATAAAAGAAAAAACATTAAGCTTATATGAAATAATGAGGCTATACTAGGCAACTGAGAATGAATAAAGAGAGATAATTAGTGCGCCATTAATTCGGTCACTTTTATCCTTTATCGCTCGCAGAAAAAGAGACATCTTAAATATATTTATTCTTTATTTAATCACTCATATCATAACGTCAAGACATCTCATACCGTAGTAAGGTGGGGCTGATATATATTGCCAATTTTATTTATAGGTTTAGGGAAAGCTAAGAGAAAAATACGAATTTTCCCGAAAGTATTGCTAAATATTTTATCGAAAATAGAGCTAACGCTAATGGATACGCGTAATAATATATTCTTTCTTGATTCAATCCTGTGAACTAAGACGGCCACGCAATGTAGCGTCAGGCTAGAACTCTTTAGATACTATAAATTGCGCACACTAAAATGGAATCTTAGATTGATAGGTCCCTTTTCCTCTATCGACACAACACGACAGTTAAGCACCCATAATGTTTCATCGAAAGAGATCCATATCTACTTTTATTCTTTTTATGAAACATTCACAATCAAGCACTAAGAACAGCACTGAACATTACTCAATTATCGGTTTTTAAGCTACGAGCTGGTCAAAAATACCTTTATAAATGCATTTCCTTGAAGTTTTTTTGAGGCATTTATATAGAAAAACACTTATAAATACACTAAGACAATTTTATGATTAGAGCTGGTAAGTACTTATATTTCATGCCTTTTGATGGTTGATTTATTTGTTTAAACACTCATTCGATAATTATTATATTTAAATCAAATTTGTCAGGAAAATATCTCAATAAAATTTACTCTCTCCGGTGCGACTTAATGGAATTTACATAACCTATTGAAATGAAATAAATTATGGACGGTTATTTCACGTACTTTAATAATTCCATACACCTTTTGTAATTCACACAAAGTGTGTGGAACTAAAAATTCAATAATTTCATTTTATTTCATTTCAATTGGAAAATCTCTTTTTATGGACTGCAAATTATTAAGATTTGTCAGTTTAATATATCTTTAATGTAGTTGTATACCTATATCAAATGTAAAAAAGGGGTGGTACCATAAATTCAAAGAAATCATATTTTATGAGATAAACAGTTTTACATATGTCGAGATAGTTATGTTTTTAAAAATGCAGAACCTATACTATTTATTAATTGACCCCTGAAATTTTTATAAAAATTGTGTGAATGCAAATATCTAAGGAAACATTATTGCAAAAAATATTGCATAGTGGTTAATGTAAAAAACTAATGCCAATCGGTTTAACATAAGTGAGATTGTTTTTGCATCGCAAGTGTCTAAAAGTTACAATTTATTCATTAATGAATTTTACATCATTATATTTTTATGTTAACGATGCATGAACTCAACCTGTTTATTTATAATTCTCTTTTTTTATTACTTTCAATAGTTATTTTTCCAAAATAATATACTAATTACATTTTATATTCAATAGTGTAATTAATTTTACGATTACAATAACATTTCACGCAAAATTTTCATTTCAAAGCAATATTCGTAAAGTTTCATGTCCATGTAATTAAGAATAGTACTTAATGACATGTCAACGGTTTCGATGCATTGTGAAGGTTTTAAATCCCGGTTTTTCATTTTCTCCGGCACTCAAAATAAATACGTTTGAATGAGATTCAGAAAGGAGCCGAAAATGAAAACTAGATTAGAAAATGAAATTAATGAGACGTTTAATAACTCAAATAGTTGAAAGCCTCTTTTTAATTTTTCAAACCTTTCATGTGCTACCTCATAATATACTTAGGTGGAAAGGGAATTCTCGAATTATTAAATAGGTAAATATCTTTCGGAGCTCATTAAAAGCGGTGGGTGAGTTGAGCGCCTGAACAATTTGGCACATATCCAAACGGCGTCTCATGGTTAAATTGGCTTAGAAAACGTTCTCTGGTCGACTGAATCCTTTTTTTGCAATGGAATTGGATCAAATCCAATGAATAACAATGTGCTGCCGTAAAAGGGAAAATATAGCTCTATTACGCGGTGACAGAAGGTTGGAGAACACTTATCTGTGAAAACAACCTCTTCATTCCCAAATACATCATTCTGATATTTCACCTCCTCTGGTAAAATTTTGTTAATTATATCCCTTTTACCGTCATGCCACTTTATCTTTGCTTGAGCCAACTTATTTTATCCTTTGCATTTTTTGCACACTCTATAGTCTGTTCAGGCTCTCCAAATAAGTGCAAATTCAATAGTTAGGAGCATTTTTGTTTGCAGCAGTAGGCCCATCACATTCCTTTCTTTCATTTGATAAAAAATATGACAATTCATAAATATTCTTTATTTTTTTTATTTATTAAGAAATGCTTACTGGTCAAGGTACATTTATAATTGATCCAATACCTAGCTATGCCTAACTGTTAAGCCCCAATCAACAAAATTACTCTACAACTTGCATTAACAAGCAGGTTTAATTATATTTGGATAAAGGTTTTAGAGGAAAGCATGTAAATTTTAAGTGTTATCTTCATATTAAAAGAAAAACTTCCTGCCTCTCATTATTTCGTTTGACGTGCTTATTCATTTTGTAGCCTCTCTCACATCAAACTAACGTTCTACCCTCTACCGTCTAGTTTTTAAAGGTCAGTTATCGTTCAATACACGCGGTACTTGTTTTTTCTCGGCTTTTATAATTTTTTCAACAACCTTTTCTCGTCCTACTCCATGCCTAAAACTTCCTCGTTTCCATTTCTTTCAGACCATTTCACTATTTTTATCTTCTTTTACAACCACTTTTCAAAAACCGCTAGTCTATATTTATCTTAATTCCTCGACGAATAGACTCCGCAACCTACAAGACGGTGTTCAGTATTAAAGTTTTCACAATTCTTTTCTTGAACACTTTATTTATTATGATGTTCATCAACTTCTCGCAGTATGGCTCTCTTGGCTCTTTTTCAAAGGGAATGGTTCCTTTCATATTTTAGTTCCAAATGCCTCTTCCTCTAAAACACTTTCTAAATAAGTGAACTGTTGTACCTACTCTAGTTCATGGCCTGCCATTTTGAGTGTTTCACTCAGCATTATTTTTCTCGAGGGTTTTATTGCCTTTGTTATTTCACATTAATTCTTACTCTATCACTTTGATTTTTCAATGCTCTCTGCAATGAATGTAACTGGATAAATCTTTTTATTGCTGAGGGAGAGTAAGAAAGTAATAGATGACACAAAACTTAAAGTATCAGGTTTTTATCGTATAATAAAAAACAAGTATCTATTTTTAATTTTTTTTACAAGATGCCAAAAACGGATTCACTTATCAAATATAACTTTTTGATAAATTTGAATCCATCATGTTTTTATTCTGTTTTCTGTTTATGCTACCAGTAATTATGTTTAGATAACATTTTTAATCAATTTTAATTTAAATTTTAATCATTCCTCTCATATTTTTTTTAAGTTTTGTTCACGCTTTTCTCGATTAAGACATTCACCAAAAATGGCGGAGAACGAGGGTAAAACGTCCTGTGAGCATTTGACCACAGAAACGGCCAGATTTGCCATTACTTATGCGTATCACGAGTAGGCTTTGTATTCACGCGGCAGGGATTTTATGGGGGTGAATGTAATCTCTCCATGACGCGCGAAATATGCGGTCTTCCTCACGACCGCGACCTCAAAACGCGGTCTACGTCCGTGATACTGGAATCGGAGGGGAGGGGAAGGGAGGTAATTCCAAAATCGACCCAGTCTCGACTCTATCAGCACCCGCAAAGTGACATTAGCGTCTCTTCCGACCGATAACGCACCGCGTCTAAAGCGGTCTAAACTCGTGGAGTACACAAGCAGTCGGACGGGCAACTTCAAATCTGCAAAAGGGTAGTTTCGGTGTGAACTTAATGCTTCGCAGGCAATGGAGTAATAGATAGCGTCGCGGCATGAGGGCTTACCTATAAAACTTCCTTATCCTTTGGAGCTCATTACTTTAAGTGCTGCCCGCTGTCGAAGTTGAATCCTACAACTTTTTTATTACGATAGTACAAATAGTGACTAGCAACAGTTTCAAAACACAAAGCTTGAATACATACTAATGATAGAATATCATGTGGTTCGTAGTTTTTGAGATGTTAAACTGTGTTCCTCTAAATTTTTCAATACAGAGAATAAAATTGGGCGTTTATAATTCCAAAATTACAAATAAAATAAATTGATAATTATCTAATTTTATTCCTTTCTATTCCTTAATTTCCTAAACACTCTTCATCGGAATACCTCCTTCTCCATGGAAAAAGACGTCAACGGCACCATCAACTTCCTCGACTTGACAATCACAATTAGGGATAATAGACACGAATTTGCAATTTATAGGAAACCCACTCATACAGACCACATAATTTTTAATGATTCCGCACACCACTTTTTTCACAAACACGCAGCCCTTCACTCCATGATCCACCGCCTCCTACACATCCCCCTTTCCCCCAAAAACTTCCACATTGACCTCGTGAATATCACTAATATAGCTACCAACAATGGTTTCAACCCCAAACTAGTTGACACATTACTACGGAAAAAACAAAAAGCAATGGCCATAAAAAGCATTTTCGTATCACAGCCCGCAGCATCTAAAGATTTTAAGTGGTGCTCGATCCCATTTCTGGGAGATCTTTCATATAGGATTTCCAACTGCCTACCCACCTTACTCAAAGCAGCCTTCTACCCACCCATAACCCTCTCCAAACTTCTAGCAAAATGGAAAAGACTCCCAGGATAGCCTTCTCAAATCAGGCATTTATAAACTGAAATGCGAGGATTGCAACAGCGTTTATGTCGGTCAGACCGGCAGGAATATCAAGTTACGAGTCAAGGAACACGCTAGGTGTCACAAAAATCAGAAGAACAACTCTCTCTTCGCCAAGCATTTACTAGAATTCGACCACAGCAGTGACTTTGTCCCAGAGATATTGCACACACTCCCAAAAGGATTAAAAATGGACGCTCTCGAGCAATTAGAGATTAGAAGGCACTTGGTAAACCCCAACACGACACTTTGTAATGAGCAATTGTTCCCATACCCCTCCCCACTCCTCTCCGAGAAACTAGCCTGGAAATGGTCAAAACAATCCATCAACGCACCTGCGAGCCCCCACCCCTCTCAAATCCTCCCAACCCTCCCCGCCCCCACTTTGCCCTGAGGGTATATATTCTTGCTCTGTCTGTTTTGCAAATTTGTACCTGATGATGCCGCAAGTCGGTGAAACGCGTTGTACCGTTTAATAAAATCTGTGGAAAAGTACGAGTCTTTCTTTTTAGTGTGGATGATAATTATCTACTAAAATGATACAGCATATTAATTAATGGCTATATTAAAAATTATATTCTCATAAATTGGTGCAATATAGGGAAAATTTTAGAAAGCGCCGGCAGGGTCAAAGTAATTAGTGATGAATCGTGACGTTAATTTTTTAGGGCAATAGAAATGATTTTAATTTATTTTAAGTTCCATTTTACCTGTCATTAATGTTACAGTTCCATCAATACCAGGAACAGGTCGGTTTTAAACAGTATCTTTGCGATCATTAAGGGTCATGCATTATTTGGCTACTTTTTGCCATAATAATGCACCAAAACTCCCTGTAAAAAGCATGAAGGGCAATTATTAACTCCATGATTTACCACCAATAGGCAATAAATTAATAACCTAGTCCATACACAAGTTCAGTTATTCGTGAAAATATAGCTTATTTCAAAACATTGCTGAATATAATCCTAATTTTTCGTATCTTTGTAATCCCTGGGACTTCGTCTCACCCTTAGTACATCTGTATTTAATCACAACGGATCCTTTTTACGTTCTTTCAGAATTATTCAGCTAATGGATGAATTTAATTGTTTTCAAAATATATTGACGAGAAAGAGCTAAGATAAATTAATTTTTGTAGCGATACTTAAACTTTTGATGACAGCTATTGATCACAAACGCCGATGATCATTATTCCGAAAGACCTTTTAAAAATAATATACTGGAACTAAATTTCTTGCCTAAAAAACGAATAAATTTTCGCCTGAAGCCGGCCGGCAATTGTTTTATCTCACAATTAATATTTTAATGATAAAGTAAACATGAAATATTTATTGTCACAGTCTGTCTTTAATCCGTAGGTTAACTTTTTTCGATGAAGGTAGGGTAAAATGGATGTAGGGGCCTTTTACCAAGTGCTAAAAATTCATATTTCACAATTATATTTACAGTAAAAATGGCCAGTTTATTATCAACAAACTAAGTGTAACTTTTCAAAACTTTTTTATGCATAGAAAATGAAAACGTGAGGTTTTGACGCATGATTTTCTAGGGTATCACCCGGATTTGAACTCTCGATCAATTGTGGTGAGGTGCTACTTTCAATTAGCCATGACGCCAAAATGTCATAAATTTTTCAAAGTCTTTTATTATATTATGCATTAAATAGTTTTACATATCCTCAGCGTTTCGTGTCCCTACGCGTTCTTACGTTAAATGAAACTTTTCTCACGTTTTCTGGTCTGGGAAAGAGTAGAATAAAGCTTGGTCATGAAAACTTTTCCTACGGAAACCTTAAAAACCACAATGTAGGAATCAACGCGCACACGCTTCGTTATTATACCTCGTAAAAACTCGGGTAAGTGCACCGTTGCTCCTTTCTGCCGCAGGGAGGAAGTTGGTTAGCCGTGGAAGGCATTGTTATTTCACCTTAAACCTGGCCTATTTAACGCCAAGCTTCGTCCGGTGGCGTCCTACCCACCCGCCTTTCTCTCCCCGCAAAGCCTTCCGCGCATTCCATTCTTTTATGCCCTTGGTCCAGGCCGGGGCAGGAAAAGTATCTCGACTCCAGCTGCCCCCCCCCTGGCCTCCAACCGCCGACCCACACGCCACACCCATCTCGAAGGGCGTGAAAGTTTTCAGTCAAAGGAGACCGGTGTAGCCCAAGTTTGAAATCGACGGTCCAACCAACGGGTTCCTCTTAAAAGGACCCCTTTCCTCGTAACTGAACGTCTTCAAATACACTTCCGGCTCTCCCCTTTTGTTTCCGCATCGCCACTGGAACACAATTAAGTAGAACGAGCATCGGCATGCGTGAATCATCAAAATTATTATTCATACATGATTAGTTTTTCAAAGCGAAGATTAGTTAAAATGGCACCCTTACATCCTTACTTCCTTATTTCAGCTATTCACAAAAAAATGCTTCTTAATTCGTCATGGTACACGTAACTTGACTATCTTATTTTATTTTTTTGCTCCATTGATGTTTGTTTTCGAGTTGTAATAAATGTTTTACTTTGCAAATGTTATGTACTTCACTCCTTATCCCAATCTGTAAAATAATTCAGTGCTGGAATATAAAATCAGAGAGGGGCTAAAATAAAAAATCTGCGATATCGGTGAATTTAGCAATTAAACTAAAAACCAAGTGAATCAAACAAATAAAGATAGACTGAGGTTAAAATACCTGTCTGTGGAACAATGTGACATTGAAAGTCTGTGGGGAATTACAAACTCATTTGATATCGACATCAAAAAAATCCACGAAGTACAAAGCCCGAAAGTACAAAGTGTATGAGGTTACATTCGTTTATATCGATTTTATGCCGAGGTGTGTGGTGGGTAACACTTGGGGATAAATTAAATTCCATCCGTTTATTTTTCTGCCCACAAATGTTTTGATAAAAGGTATTGTAGTTATGAAGTGTTTAACTTTGATGTTACTGAGGAAAGAAACGTTTTAAAGGCATTCCAAACATATTAAAGTCGATTCCATTATGATTAGTTGGAGTGTAAATATGAAATGCTTCCCATTTTTTATGTAACTTAAGAAATGTCATTTTATTCCACACTAAATTATTAATTTAACTTGAATATAAATATTTACAGGTGATTATAAATTGACCTTTTAAACATATTTAAAAATAAAGCGTGGAGAAGTGACGAATGCTGTTCTATATTTAAATTTATCAGTGTAATCAACGCCAGGAAAATTTATTCACAAGTAAATCGCGAGAGGGGCAATGATCTATTTGAATGAACCCACCAGTAGTCTTTTATAACGTTTACTATATCAACGTTTTTCTTTGATAAAAATTAAAATATTATTTTTTTAATCAAAATTTAACTCAAATTTTTCTACGATGTTATACAGCATTTTATCAGCAAAAAATTATTGTTAAAACAATACTGCGTCCAATTGAAGCTTTATCGTGAATCGACCTTTTATCGCATTTAAAACTTTGTTTAACTATAACCTATTTTCCTATCCATAACATCGGGAGGGCTGATGTACCATACTAAATAATATTGATTGGTACGACACGTTTCACAATGTTACGGCTTTAAGCGAGACGATTATTATACGATGCCATGACACTCGTGATTGCAATTAATAGTTTGTGGTTTAATACTTGCAGCTGAATAGTCCCTTTTAACCATATTGTATTTCCTCGATCCATGATATTTTTGAGCTTTAATTTTGTTTTAACTAGAGCAATTTCACGTAGGAAAAAATAATAAGCGTGGTCTCATTAAATATTTCAAAACGGGAGAAATAACATAGTGTAAATTAATTCAACGAGACTGATATTAGAGAAGGAATCCTTCAAACTATTCTGACAAGTTAAACTAAAGTTTGAAACCAAAATTAAGAGATTCACAGTCGAATGTCAGGGTAGGATAACGATTCCTAGTGTACAAAATTTATCACGTTAGATTTTTCATCAACATGTGGCTTCGCTATTGACCATAGCGATGGAATTTTGTTGAGGGATTTTCGAAGATTAATTAAACCTGTTTAAAGCATTCCCTGCACTTTTCACAGATTTTTTTAAATGGATTCCAAACACATTTCACACCTCTTTTTCAGCGCATACATCTCTTTATGTTATAACACCACCTGTCCACCCCGCTCCTTTTAGGCAGCCGATCCATTAAGTGGCGTCGAATCTCATTTCTCCCCAGCACTGAAAGCGATGCACGTTTCCCCGCCATTCCACTCCCTTCCCCTTCGCATCATTTCTCTCGCGTGCGTGCAAACAACTCCCGCTCAAACGGGGAGCTTCCATGATGCCCCTCGCCTGCACACACTAAGGTCATTCCCGCTCCCCTTCTATCTTCCCTCGTCCCTCGCCCCCATCTCCCCTCACCTATCCATACCCGCACCGCCATTTCGTGGCCGGGGGTAAAAACATTCGATGGTCGAGCGGTAAAGCGCGCGTGCGAAAGAGGAAATTTTTCCTCTCTCTCCTTTCTTCCCCCTTCCTCTCGCCCATACCTTTTATGCTCACCTCTTCTCCCCTACTACGCCCTTCTGACGTGCCAATTTTTAATATGATGCCCGGTTATATATATATATATATATATATATATATATATATATATATATATATATATATATACACACGCACATACTCACACACACACATATATATATATATATATATATATATATATATATATATATATATATATATATATATATATTTTTATAAAGCACACCAAGATAGTACAAGCGAGCAAGAACACGAACGGAAAAAAAGAAACAGAAGAAGTACGAATATTCCGAATTTTCGGTGATGATAACCAACTTTCTAAAGGTGGAGAAGGAACTGAGCTAAACATATGTATCTTTATGTGTAGTGTGTGCATAACACTTGGACAGCACGATTAAACACAAAAATGAAATAGATAACACGTAAAAGGACGCTCACATTTTAGATAGTTTGAGCTTTCAGCCTTCTCTGAGGCCTTCTTCAGGTCAGAATGTATATAAATATAAATAAATATATTTATATACATACATATATATAATAAAACATGCATACAACTTTAAACCGAGAAAAGTGTGTATGAGAACAATTTTGGTAATCTTGAGCGTCTTCAGTGATCTATTTAGTATTAATTAAAAAATTTGTAAGTATTCATGAAAATACTGGAATGTAGCACAATGTAGCAAAATGTAACAGAAGTAGCTTAATTAAACAACTTACTCTGGGGAGGATAAATTTGTTTCTTTTTTATTAATTAGGAATTCCATTAAGTTTCGGTCCATATCATTTTCGATCTCTATTGATGCAAGCATTGTTCCCGACTAATCAAATTAAACTAAATGTGACATGATAAAAATTTTTCCCAGAACACAGTTGAACATCTTACTCAGTCTTGGATCCTCTAGTATCTCAAACAAGTTAGATTTAAATATTTTTACTTCGATACATTTTGGAGCACAAATCATATTCTGTTGCTGGATATTACATTGCTGGGTTTTTTCACAGGACAATGAAAATGTTTTTCTACCCAATTCTAAAGTCTCCCGCACTCCCTGCTTGTTGAGCGCACAAATCTCACTCCTCCATTTTCCCTTTTATCATCCACCCCCCACCCAAAGTCCACCCCAACTCGGTCGTTAAAAAGAAAGTGAGAACGTCTCCTCAATGACGGAGCAGGGGTAGCGAGTTAGGGGAGAGTGGGGTGGGAAGAACCCGTAGGTACGCCGGCCGAACGGGCAAACTTCCGTTTCCTTTCATTTCCGCCCTATTCTTCCTCGTCCCTCCTCTCATTTTCCACCTTTTCTTTCCATCCCCCCCCCCTCTCTCTCTCTCTTTCCAGGACTATTACCTCATTCCTCTGCCATCCTATCTTCAGATTGCTTTCTTTCACGTACTTCGCTCTCCTCATGTCCTTCTTGAAGTCCCCCTCATCCTCCAACTCCCTACGCAGGCCCGAAACGGCAACGAGTTCACCCACCCTTCCGTAGCGATGAGGAAACGTCTCTCCGACAAGGAAACATCTTCCCAGTTGCGACCTCCGAGGGCATCTCGCAAAATTAACGTCTATTCTATCCCATCCACCCTTTTACCATCCTGCCCAAATCTTGACTACTTTCATTTCCAACTTCGGATTCGGTCGATAAAAGAAGTTATATTCGTCTCTCATGCACGGCCAACACTGGTAAGTTTACGTTTCGACCTCGTTTCTTGCTGGAAGATCATACTATATGTGGATAAAAACGACAGGGAGAAATTTCAGACTCATGGCTGTCCCTGTCACTAGACAAATGTTCTGAAATCAATAGCAGCAAGAGGATCTCCAGCTGGTATTACATGACTCGGTTACGCTGTTTCAATTTTCTTCCTTTAACTAAAATGGGCCCATGATGCAGATAATTTTACGTTTCTATCACTTATTATTTATCAGTATGCTGAATAATGGAACATAAACTTCTGCGGGGTTAGATATCTCCCAGCCATGCTGAAGCTACCCATAGAAAATAAGATGGAGGATATTGGTCATGGAAATTCCTGGGGAATATCATTTTAAATTAAACACTTGAAAACTAAAGCCACAGTTATTCCAATATTATAATGTGAATGTGAAGAGCATAAAATTTTTTTAATCTTAAAAAGTTGAAAAGTATGATAAACTATAGCCTGAAGTATGCTGATTGCAGTATTTTGTTTCTATCAAACAAAAATACTTACAGACTTGATGTATGCTGTCAATTTTTTATACATGCATTTATATATGCATGTATATTTATTGATAATTAACAATCCCAAAAACTTAACTATTATTGCTATATATGGCGTTGTATCACCCTCTACCACACATATTAGGGATGTCTCACAGAATATCATGTAATTGCAGATAAATAAATATGTCTCTGTAAGCTTTTCCAAGATCCTTCACAGGAACTACGTCCTCGCTAGGAAAGGATAAAAATGAATTATGTTAGTTAAGGTGGCAGGCTTACAAAAAAGATAAAATGTATTAGAAAAAAGAACGAGATTAGTGGAAGGAAAGGAGAAGGAAGTTCAGTGAGAAGAAACCCAAGGAACCAAGAATGGATTAGACCAGCGCCTTGGTCCTAAAGACAATTGAAAACTACTATATGTGAATTATGTGCTTTCTATGTACGCAATTTTATACTAAAGGTAACTTGCAATAACCCAATTTTCAATGGCAAAAAAGTGACATTTTATTATTGTAATCCTGAAATCATAATTGTCGACAATGAAGTCTGTGTTTAAATAGAAGTCTTCAGGAAATTGTGAAATATTTTGAAAGGTGTGGTGGAAGTGCGTTCTGATGACCTAAACTGTGCCGGCGGGAGCAATGATAATTGCTCATGTTAGGGTTACCCATTCTAGAAAGGTTGGATGGTAAAAGCTAGACGAAAGGTTGTCCCTCGCAGTGTGTGTTTCTCAGTGAGTTGGCTGCAAATGTATCTGACCCCAATGGTACGTTCATTTAAAAGTTGTTGTCGTGATAAAAACTATATTGATTACGGAAATTGGTGCCCAACTAAACGTTCTCACGTAAAAATGATTTATATGAATCTGAGTATACATCCTGGCAAATAAACTACTCGACTCACTCGGCCCTGGGTCGTATCCAGCAGCATAAAAGGGATTGATGGCTTCCGCGTCATCACCATACGGTCATTATATCACAAAATTGTGGTAAATAAAAACTAATAGAAGTGCCACAGAACACAAGGGAGAAAACTTACCCAATGAAAACAACGACATGGAACAATAAGTCACGGCTCGGGAAAGGGAATTTAGAAATTATTAAATGGAAGTTGGCGAGAGGTATTGTAGATGTTTTAGGGCTGTGTGAGCTTAGATGGAAAGGTTTAGGGAATTGTTGGATCATAAATTATTGACATTTATACGACGGAGGGGAAGTGAGCCGTCAAGGTATGAAAATAAACCTAAAATAAAGAAGCCTAGTCATCATAGAGCATATTTTTAGCAAAAGTAAAAGCTGAAACAACGAACTTGATCATCTATCTGCCTTGAAGAAAACATAGGGAGGTAAAGGTCAGAGGGTACACAGAACATTGGATATAAGGTAGAGTTCTAAGTTTTAGGAACCAGGAATGACCGCTGGGAGAAAACAATAGAGCTCTGCGGGATGCAGTGTTTGATCATAACGAACACTTGAGTTGAACACCACAATAGGTATAAGCATGGCAGAAAAATTGTAACATCATAGTTTTTAAGTAAAGGAAGATATGTATCGTTGCATAGTCTGTCACCCACCAAAAATCTGGCACCTACCCCAACCAGTAGTATAACAATAATAGTACAACTTAGTATATGTGTAATTATGCATGTCCGCACGTACACACACAAATATATATATTATGTCCATCATTAAAATCTTGGGAATAATAATTGAGGAAGAAAGGCACGCGTGATGCAATTGCAGCAATGCCATCACTACACGCAAGGAAGATAGAATACAATCCGGACGTATTTGCCTGTTCCGTAGATTTCGCAAAGGGTTTTGATATAGTTGTTTGAGAAAAATTAATGAGTATATTGAAGAAAATAGGAATAGATTGGAGGGAAAGGAGGCTAATCCACAACCTGTACATGTCTCAGACTACACAGGTGCGAGTGGGGAACGGGGAGTCGGGATGGGTAGTGCTAGGAAGAGGTGCAAGGCAGGGTTTCCCATTATCACCGTCGCTGTTCAACCTGTATGCAGAGGAAATGATCAAAGAGGCATGTGAAGAACTGGAAGGAGGAATGAAAGTCGGCGGGGAATTCGTAAAATCAGTTAGGTTTGCTGATGACCAAGCTTTAGTTTGTCAGTCAGCCATGGGGTTGCAAGCATTGCTGAGTGAATTGGAAATTCAGTGCGACAGGTATGGAATGAGAATTAATATTAATAAAACAAAGGTTATGCGATTTTCTAGAAAGAAAAAGCATAAGCTAAACATAAAAATAAAAGGGCAAAAACTAGTGCTTGTAGAAAAGTTTACGTACCTCGGAAGTGTTTTGGACCAGCACGGTCAAAGTAGTAGGGACGTAAGGAGAAGAATTGTGCTAGGCAAAGAGACTTTCCCAAGGAGGAGAGAGTTGATGACAGGACGTTGACTAAGGATATTAAGAAAAGACTCGTAAAAACTTTGATATGGAGCGTAGCTATGTACGGGGCGAAATCGTCGTTATTGAAGCAGGGTGATAGAAGTAAATTGGAGGCTTTTGAAATGTGGGTGTAAAGAAGAATGGAGACGGTGAAATGGACCGAAAGAAAAACAAATGAGGCAGTACTAGGTATGGTGGGAGAGGAAAGGGGTTTGTCGGAAGAAATACCAAGGAGGAAGGAAAAATGGATGAAGTGCGTATTGATCGGCAGTGGGATGCTGAAAACTGTGATCGGAGGGAGAATGTTAGGTAAACGTGGTAAGAGTAGGAATAGGATGGGGCTGTTGGACGGGATGAAGAGAGGAAGAATGTACAAAGAGATGAAGAGGGGTTTGTGTTAGAGTAGAATATATATATGTTTATATATATATATATATATATATATATATATATATATATATATATATAATCTACTATATGAAAATTAATATTTTCCAGAAAGATATGATATTTTGGAATATTTGAGCCGGTATGCATTCGAAAGGCTAAATTTTTAGAGTCACTTTGCGTGAAATATGCTAATAAAAAGGTATCCAAGATCCATTCTTATTTTAGTTTGCCCTATTTGCACTTAAGGTGATTGGAGAGGGGATTCTAAAGAAAAACCTTAAACCTTTGCAATGATTAGATTGCCTTGGTTTGGCCCCCTGCCAACTATACTCACGAAATGGGTCCTCGATTCTGGGGTTACTTGAGTGGGAATAATTGCAAAAACCTAATCCCCAAGTTCAGTATCCTTCTAATGTTCCCCAATTTCGCACCCGGTGTCGCACTACCGGACGGCCAGAAAGTACTTTTTTGGCAAAGTTTTTTTGGAGAAGACGTAATCCTCGACGCGAAATGTATTTATTTCCCCTTCTTTACATATTAGGTGGAAAAATTATGGCTGGAGAGAAAGTGCTCAAGAATCCTTAAGCTGCCTCCCCTAAGCTTTGACCCAGTAAATGTTTCTCCCACGCATTACCAGAGGAAACTAAAGAAAGGAAAACATACAAACAAATCGCATGGTCAAAATAATATGAGAAACCCTTTATTTGTTTTGGTAAACCATTTGGATTTTTCATTTACCGTATATACTCGTGTATAGGCCTAAGACCTCATATGTTGTTCATCTACCGGCTTTATGCTTTTAAAAATCGGTTCCTTTTACATTTCTCTTTTAAATTACGGTTTTCAACACTCTCTCAGTAAAAGAAAAAATTATTGATTCTCTTCCTAAAAAATGCATTTAAAAATAATGTTCGCGCCCTAGGTAGAACTGACAGATTAATCACATCCCATGTATACTTACGCTTCTATAATATCATCTACGCCTGAATACAATTCCTATATACTGCATTGAATAATAAGAAATTGAAAAACCTGCCCCGGCTGGTAAAGAATTACAAAAACTCTTTTTCATAATTGGCGAAATACGTAAATTTGCTTTCTGAAGTCCTTAGGCTAACACAGTTACAGAGCATGAATACCATAGTCATATGGAAATATACAAATTTGTTTTTCGGACCCATTCTACTATAAACTGTTTTTAATAATGTTGTTAAATTTTGTCCCTGTTTCTAGATAACCATACTAAGAAGCCCTCTGCGACCGTTGTCAGCAAATGTCTTCCTTAAGAAGTTGTTACATTCTTCGAATGGTAATAAACTCAGGCGTATGCACAGCTTAAAAAAGAACAGTTAAAACGAATCTTTCCATTTCTCGAAATTGTACTGAGAATTAATTTAGCGATTTCACTTTCAATGAATATTTTATGGATTTAATTGCGTTACATTCAACATATTGTGAGAAAACATACAAAAATAATTGTTACTAAAATGCGAAAAGCAAGTAGCATCACAGAATATTTCTTTTTAAATTTTTGATTCTTTGAAGAATGCAATTTTTTATTTTAAATAGAAGCGCGGTTCATGCTATGAAGTTCATTCAACATACATTTTTCGGTCATTTGATCCCAAACGTGGACGTCTTGCTCAGAATTCAGCGCCTGCTGATGTGGAACTTGAGGATCTGAATGTAAATTCCACAGACACGTAGAACTTTGGTAAATAACGATCAGAAAGTTATGCAAAACGTTCAATGTTCTTTTTAAAACGTTTTTTAAAATACATGAATGATTGAGTTTAATTTCCGTAGGTAAAGGGCTTTATTTGATCTTAAGATTTCCGCTTTTGCATTTTTTAAATGAATCAATTTTCACTACGATCTTGTAAAGACTTCCCAAGATTTAAACTTTCCGTTTCGTAGTTTCGTTGTTATTTACTAATTTATTAAAGATAATGTATTTAAATCCAATTAAAAGAGTTTTCCCGTTTTCCAATGAGAACCAGAGAACATGGTTGTATGTACAGTACTCCCCTCGAATTTTTGTGGTGATTACGTTTCCTTGATAGCTTTTTTGTTTGATCATCGTCCCGACTAATCGAAGCTGCGTGGTTCTAACCCCGATCAATGCGTACACACACACACACACAAACATATATATATATATATATATATATATATATATATATATATATATATATATGCGTATGCATGCCAATAAATAAGAGCAGTAAATTAAAATAAAAAAGTTTAGGCTATATATATATATACATACACTACCTGGTATACATGCGTGTGTATACATAAAATTCCCACTTACCCCTTTCCTATTTCCAAGCCCCCTTCGATCCACCAATCCTTCATCGCTCTCTCTTCCCACCTCTCCCTTTCCATTCCCTCTCCCGTCCGCGTTCACCCGGGTCCGAAAAACCTATCCCCTACGGGAGCAAGGTTACGTGGAGAGTGGGGGGGGGCGAGGGGGTTAACGGGGAAGATGGCACACACACACAAACTCATTCACTACCCCTCCTTCACACACAAACAACCGCTGACCCTCTGGTTTCTCATCAAACGCCCGGTGACGTCAATGGGCGAAAGGAGAGGCGATGAAGGGCTGGCGAGGAGGTTGGTGAAGGGGGCGGGGTTTTTTTTCGAAATGGGGTTGGAGGAGGCAGTAAGCGGAGGAGGAGGATCAGTTGTGGGGCAACGGGAAGTGGAGGCGACGGAGAGCAGCTCGCCCCTTCCTTTTTTTCTCTCCCCTCTCTCTATCTATCTCTCTCTCTCCTTTGAGAAAGAGCCTGGGGTGGATGATTGAAATGAGGAGGAGGGTGGAGTGAGACGGTAAGACGGTTTTGGGGGTGAAGGATATTGGGGGAGGGGTGAGGTAGGGAGGAATGAGAAAGGCGATATTGCATGCGAAGGGGAGATTGGACATGGTGGCGGATGGGTAGAGGTAGTTGGTACTCCGAGAGGGAGATGATGTGGGCGGGGTGGTCCCCGGGGGCTAAGGGATCCCAGGGTGCAGGATGTGGGGTGAGGTATTCGGGGTATGTAGAAGAGGTTACGGACATGGATAAATTTTATTTTTTTTCCTCGGCCGGAGGAGATTGAGATGCCCAAGCCCCCTCCACCACTTAACCCCTCTTCACGAAACAACTAGATAATGCTTGGGAATAAAAAGCCAAAAGGGTCATGAAAGATCAAAGCGTACTAAAATATACGGGATGACCACGCGATAAGCGCATAAATACTTGATTTTGATGATGCATGCTCTGCGAATATTTTGGTTATTTTATGTAACCCTTTTGAGACGTTTTGCCCTCTTTTTTAAACCAGGAGTCAGCTTTCAACGACCAGGATACGTTATAATAAAAACTGAATTGAATTAATACGTATGTGTGCTTTAGGTAGTTGTATACTTTTACTAGATTACAAAAAATTACTAATTGTGATCCGTAGGGGGATATATTGAAATGAATTTTGAAAGCTTAAGCTCAAAATTAATTACACGAGTTTTTGTAATTCTCGAATGAAACCGATTAATATCATTTAACTTCCAGTAAAAATAGAGTATCAACCATAAATGATTTATTAATATGTTACAGATAAAGCTTATATGTCAGCATTTAACGAAGTTCTTGATTTCAAATGGTAATGATTATCCACGGAAGATAAAGACTTATTCAGACTCAAAGATATTGCGCAGTTTTTCACAGGTAACCAAGATTTGATTGAAAATTTGTAAAATATTTTTAAAAAGCGATATTATTTAAGAATGTATGTCAAATTAAAGAAGACACTTTGCTTTTTTACACAGATTTATTTAAGTTATGAACTAGGTTTCGCTACAGCGTAACAGCTATAGGTGTTCAGGCGTAACACCTGCAACTGAGTCATTTATTAATGTATATCAGGTAAAATGTTACTTCTTTATTTCAAAGGTAAAGCATTTTAATTAATGTTATTTTATTTTTTTAAATAATGTCCCTCGTATAACTAATTATCTCCAATTCTTTCTAAGTCTCAACGTAATTAATCTCAGATTTTCTTCAAATATATATTTCAATGATTTTGAATATTATCATCCTGGTCGGTTTCACCTACCGTATAGACGATGCGATAAGTTGCCATCACATTACTTAAAGTGATATTTACTCGTGAAATCATTTATTTGTAACTGTATATTTTGTTTGACATTTAAGCTTATTTAAATTGAGAATTATAGAGCATAAACAATGACTGGGCTTAACGAAATCTAAAATGCTCATGTCATAAAAGGAATACGGCGCTTTTTTATCTTCCAGGGTGCTCGATTTAATAAACTCTTGTACGTTATTTTCTGTAAAATGATATCATCTGCAAAATATTAATGCCTAATAAATCTTTTTAAAACATATATACGACATTTAGGCCAACATTCTACTTGGTTTCATACTTAATCAAGTCATTGCGTACATCTCTCAGAATTGTAAAAACATCGCGCCATGTGTTGGGATCATCTCTAGTTTTTTAATGCTAGCAATGGAACTGAAAACATTTCCATTGAAATGGCAATGTTTGATACGAGGAAATCAAATCTAATTCTGTAGTTGGAAATTGTTATCAGCATATATACTGTACATCGAGTATCATCATGGTTAAAATGGACTTGTTTCTTTTCCCCTTGTTTTTAGCTTTGGATTAAGGACCATGTAAGTAATACCGGCATTTAGCGTTTTTTATCAAATAATATTAAACCTGGAAAGGTAAAAAAATACCACTATAAATAACTAATGATTCACTTTCGCAGGCTCTATTTTCAAAGCTACTTGCATATTAAAAATTATTTCGAAGTACCCATAGCATATGTATTGTAAAAAATGCTAAATTTTGTACTTCTTGATGTTACAATTAGTAAATTTTAAATTAATTGTATTTCTCAAGCAGACATTATAGTCTTATTTTTATAGCACATTTCTAGAGTAGAGTTGATTTATTAGAAGCATAGGAATATTCGTTTGAAAGGGGGTACACAGATGCTTTGCTCACCGGTACTTTAGAGGAACACACTCAAGGCTTCTTCTTTTTTCCCATCAATACCTTAATACGTAGGAACAAGTTATCAATAAGCACAGTTTAACTATCTTTTTTAATGCACTATGGCATTGTTTTAAACTACTGGTTCTGTTATTAGCATTGTATCCCACCATTAGGATAAGAGTAGCCTTTGAATAAATTAAGTTAGATTTCGCTTACTACCTACAATTTTTAATATTTCTATTCGCAATAAAACGATAATGGTGAGAAAACCAACGATAATTTACTATGCAAACTATTAATCAATGAAAATAAGTACTATAATTGATTTTGAGCCCATTAGTAATAAATTTCCAGAAGGGGAAAAGTGGTGTGGCAGATAACGGCGACTCTTCAATAACTACTCACTTTTGGACCTCAAATGTGTTTGTCTCAATCCCTACATCTATTCAATAACTCATATTACATCTCAAAAGATAGTGGCGGAAGGTGTTAAGGCACCAGTCATACATGTTCAATCATTAGTTCATGCATGCAGTTTAATGTATATTTGTCAACATACAAAAAACACTCAGTACATAAAGCAAGCATACATGCCTTTATGCATCATGCTTTAGTTGACTTAAACATGAAATGTTTTTCTTTAAGTGAATATAAGGGCATATTACGGGAATATAAGGGGAATATCAAGGGCTTGATCTTGTTCTGACTCTACATTTATATCTACTGTATGTACACTGTATCCTGCAAGAAGCCCAAAAAGTGTGTGGTAGGGAGTATTATGTCACCAGACTTAAGTAAGTGAATAGATAATTTTTAAGAAGTTATCGGCTTGGATTTACATTCATCAACCGCTGTTGTTTTATTTTTTATCGTATCTTCGTTTTTGCTGCTGTAGTCGTGAATAGTATGAGGAAGGAAAGAGTGCTAGAACCTAATGGTGCTACTGTCTATCTCCCTTGTCTCTTGCAAATGGTTCAGTCTGCTTATATAAAAAGGGGTCTCAAGGATTTCTTTGATGTCATCAGTTAAATCGAGTATCCTGTACCTTTCCGATAGCCTTTTTCTCGCCTTCTCCTTCTTACTAGGAGGGATATTTATTTTATCTCCTCTACTAACCGCGCTACGCTCGTTTTCCTTTTGCATCTTTTTTTCAAAAGCCTAGAGGTCCCTCTTCGCACTTTTTAATTTCACCTCATTTATCTTCTTCTCCGACTGATCCCAAATATTTTCCGCGTATACCAAGTGCGGTGTCACCATTGCAAATGAACACCTCTGCCTTAAACTTTTATTATATTTTTCTACAACTGGTCGAGGGACTCCATGCTTTATTGCGAGCTTCTCCAAATATATTTCAACCTTGCTCGCCCCATGATGGGTTTCATACTTATCATGCGAGGTTAGAACGAGAACATTAATTTGTCAATGCGTCATCTTATATTTCGATGATCGAGTCTACTAACGTAATTTGGGTCCAAAATTATTCCTCCTTCGTCACAAGAAAACGCAGTTGTCCTGCGCCATTCTGAAATTCTTAATCCTTGCCTGTTTTCTTCGTGAATCATGGATTTTTCAGCCAAATCCCTCTCATATATCAATCTTGGTTTCCTCTTTTTGCTTATTATCAAGTTGGACTTCACCTCCACCTTTGCACACCGCATGAACAAAAAATCTTCTCCGGAATCCTACTTTTTTTCTCCCCACCGCTGCTATCGATATGTCGTCATCCGTACGCAGCACGGTGAGAAACCTTTCCCATTATAGAGTACTGCTGAAGCGTTATCTCGGATTTAACTCATTGCATCCTTGAAGATAGAAAAATACCTAGATATAACTCCCATTTAGACAAACGAAAGCGGCTCCGAATATATGAGTCCATCCAAAATACTCGCAAGTGTGAGTACCGGGAAGAAGGCGAGAGCTCGGAGGTCAATGACACATCAATGGCGGTATTGAAACCCTAAATGAAATCGTTATTAATATTTCCTTGATTAAATTTTACGCATAAAATTTTACACGCGTAACTAATACGACCGAGAAGACTTATCAATGCAAATGATTCGCGTGGAAATGAGTTTCTCGAACCGCCAATGGCTGAAATTGACGCTTGGATATACTCGTATACGTATAAGCTTAATGTTTCGGGGTAATTTTTATTTTTATGACGCAAAATCGACATCAAAGCGAGATCGTAGTTGACGAATTTCTAAAATTTAATTCACAAAAAATTTTTAATTAAAAATGTATGATGACCTGAATCCTTCAAAATTGACGTTCATATTTAATTGAGCTGCCATCATTCGCTCATTAGAATGCACAAAAGATCGAGGGGAATCCGCATAAATGGACAGTAAGTAATCTCGTTGATTTTTACGAAAATATAATGTATTGTAAAACATTTTTAATATGGGGAAAATAGCACAAGCAAACGAAAAATTTCCTTAATCATATTTTTAGTGCTAATCTGTCTCGTAGCACTTTCTAATTACCTCCCGATTTCATCCATTTCCCTTTCAAAAGCAGTGGCTCTCCATATAAAGAAAATGCAATACCTGTCCTTTAAATACTCACTTATAAAACGTACCCACACTCACATATATATGTATGTATATATATATATATATATATATATATATATATATATATATATATATATATATATATAAATAAAAACACATACAGATTTTTAAAACATAGAAAAAAATAGAAAGGACACTCTTATATGTAGTTTTGACGATTCAGCGGCAAGACAGTCGTTATCAGAATCAACTTTATATATTGTATATACATATATAATTGTATGTATATATATACATACATATGTATACATACATACATACATATATATAAATATATATATATGTGTGTATATATATATATATATTTGTGTGTGTATATATATATATATAACCGGCACAGGGGAAGGAACTGGCCCCCCTACCCTGATTGATGTCTGAATTTTCACATGCCGTATAGGGCTTAGTACTGGATGATCTCTGCCATCACCTACTAAACCGACCTTCGGGTTGATTACTGTGTTTATGGTTATATATATATATATATATATATATATATATATATATATATATAGGAAGAGAGGAACATCTGTCTTTCTCTTCCTTGAGAAAGGTGGCTGTGACCACCGAAAATTCGAGACCTAGTGAGATTTTTTTTCTTTTTTGTGTGTTTCTGTGTTTTTTCTGTGTCCACTAGGGCTAACTTTTATACATTATTATTCAAGTCAGTGAGACTTTCAAAAACCCCCACTTTGCCCAGAACTTCATGGTTTGTTATCCTATTCTTGGTTTTTACTTTTTTCCTTATTTTCCACACTCGCTTCTCAAAATTCACCGAAATTTATTTTATTCTTTTGCCTAAATGACAAATTTTCTGAATCAGAAAAAATTACGTTCAATATTAAAGATTTAACCAGCCTTTCCTTTACGAAAAGGGATGTCACACTCTGTCCTCCTTGAATACGTTAAATAAGCCTGATGATTAAATTTTGATCATTTTGTATGATAACAACGAAATTTTCTTTGAATTACGGCACAGGAGGTTGCATTAAATTTTTTTCATGTGTCTATGCATGGTACATCAGTCGATCCCATTGTCGCTTTGCTTTGTACTTTGGCTTTAGCACGCGATTTCCTTTTCTGATCTCAAACGGCTACTAAAAATAACATTTTAATAATTGGGAACTATAGAATCGCGTATCATGATTTCGACTTTTTCAAAAATTACGCCCTTTCTTACGAGTATTCGAAGTAATTGAATAAGCTCATACTTTCTCTCGATTTTATCGACAGAGTGGTCGACCTGGAAGATCGTTGGATCACTCACCGAAGGGTCCAGGGTTCAAATCTCGTCTCATCTTCAGCCTTTGGTATCAAAAAATTGAAGGTGGACTTTCCTATGATAACTTGAACTCAAAACTTCTGATTGGAACACAGTTTTGATAAATAAAAGTTAACAAAAATATTACTCCCATTGCATCTTAAAATTAATGAAAGTAAGGTCATACATTTGTAATTTATGTATACCAATGAGCATAAGATTATTATTAGTATTTGTCAAAACTATTTTAATGTACTATAGCATTTTAATGGGACCCTGAACCCTTTGAGTAATGTATTTCTATGCCATAACTTTCAAAAGCAAAATATTCTTTAAGCCCAATTTATTGTAATAGTTCCTTTGAAATAAATTTCCTATTTCTCGTTTTTTCGTTATCTTTTTTTACCTGGACCCTAATGTGAAAATTGATGCAGCGAGAATAATTAGGTACATCTGGGTCACGATTACGTAAATAAGATTTTGGCGAACTCATCAAAAAGGTAGAAAAAAATTAGTTTTTTCATACCCGCCCCACCCAACTGGTCATCTGGGAGCGGAAGGATCTCCATGTTTATGCTAAGCGACCAAATTAGCATCAAACGCCAATGAATATAATAATGAAGTGAGGGAGGGAGATAAAGAGAAAAAAAATAAGCAGAGCGAGGGATGGAGTCACGAGGGGGTAGGAGTGGGGTGGTTTTGATAGGGTGTTTATGAAAAGGCCGAAACGTAGTGGGCCTTAGGGTTTAAGCCCTTGGGAGAAGGGGGAAAGAGGAGTTTCGTGGAAACTTGAACTTGACTTTAAAAAAATGAAACCCCGCTGCCAAAAAAAGCGAGCAGTGCAGGAATACATATAAATTTTACCCTACAAGCCACCCGGTGGGCTTGTGGCAGGGGGTGTTAGAGTGCCATCTGGAATAATTTTTTATCATAGGCATTTCGTAACATTTTTCCGAATTGTACTTCAGTGGTGCTTCTTACTGGCTCTGGTCTTCTAGGTGTTTAAGTTTCTATTGCACTACGCTAATTGTAGGAGGTAGGAACATTTCATTAAAATACTGTTTGGAGGCCAGTTTTCCTTGGATTCTTTCAATTTTTCTAGACACAACTTGTGCAAAGGAAAAAATCTTCAATCGCCCTGTTTGACTGTCGTTTTCCGTAATTTTTCCTAGTGGTATCATCTACCGATGCATTCGGAGTAACAATATTTCCTTAAATCTCAGTGTTTAACTGAAATTAATTAATTAATAATTAATTAACGTGATACGTGTGAATCCGAAGGCTAGGCTATCCGAAAAAGCTTTTTTTCCGCTCACGATTCTTCACTATCTCTCTTCTGCAGGCACTGTTCAATCCCACACTTAGCTCCTCCTGCGAAGAGGTCCCAATTATCTTCTACATCTACTCAAATACTCTATGATTAACCAAAAGTGTGTGTGGCAGGGGCTGCAACTACCGCGGGGAAAGGGTAAGAGATAAGGAAAAATAAGGGTATTTAAAGGGTCAGGAAAAGAGAGAAAACTCGAAAAGACTTGCATGGTGGTGCGAAATGTTATCCCTGTTAACGGAAAACCTTGTTTTAAACAGGTATTAATTTTACCCACTTTCTAAATATCTATCGACTTGTATTTTATATAAGTTATGAAAAACGCAGGATAACATCTACGGAAACGGATAACAGATGAGGCGTATGCGAGTTTGGAAATATCGAATACGGCGGTGGGAATTGACTGCGTTCTAAATTGAGAGAAATAGGAAAGTGAGTTTTGAAGTCCCGTGAAATGGTAAACGTGAGGCCCTGAGGGTTGGATAGGGGTCAAGGGCAACGATTATACACGGCACAAAACAATGCAAGCTCAAATTACGGTTCGGAATGTTTTTCATTCATATTGAAATGGCCGCATCTCAGGCCCGCAAACCATCGTGAGAGAGTTTCAAAACTAACTGTAGAGTTTATTAGTAATCCTTATCCTCAATTCTCACTCTATTGAGTTAATTACCCCAGAGGGAATGGTACATTGAATATCCTATTTACCTGGATGCCACATTAGTTCAAAATTTGTAAAAAGTCTCTCCAAAATATAAAACTATATGGTACCCTGGAAGCCACCACTAGAGTGTGTTGCAGGAGGTAATCCAACAACAGTTATGCAGCATCAAAATTAAGTTTTGCAAAATATTACTTACCAATAAAGGGAGAATATATTTCAAGTAATGAAGGTGATGTTTGCTACATCTACATGCACCACAGTATCTAAGATTGGAATAATTATCTATGAATAGCAAACAAACTTCTAGCCAAAGTAACGACAGTAAAATGAGGACTAGATAAAAGAATGACGGTCTTCTAGGCTATTTAGAACTTAAAACCATATTTTTTCCCCTTATAGCAGTCGTTTATAGTAGTTCTGACCCTTTGTCGTTTGCTGGAAAATTTTCTTATCCTGAACCTTAAATCTGTTGGTTATTTCCCTAATCCCTTTTAAACTTTTTGATGATCTTGCCCTGATGATCATGACCAGAATATGAGAGAAGATTTTCTAGACCAGTGTGAAAATATATACTAAATGTGTAATAAAACAAGTGCTCCAAAACTCTTCACTGTTAATTATTGATCCCGGAAGAGGTTTTAACGTTAAAATATCATAATTGAAAAAAGCATATAATAATGACCAACGAAAATTTTGAACTTGAAAATATGACGCTTATACGTTTACACGTTAAATGGGACCTTGATAATTTTTGAATTAATGATATTTTTATTGGTATGTTGTGATGGAATTATTTTTGTTTGTCCTCAAGCCCACAAAGTGTTTCCTAGGTAACAACGGAAAGCCATTTAAAATTCCGTTATGATAACCTGTAAATGCCTGGTACGAAAAAGATCCCTCGCATCGTATCTCACTCCTACACTTGCTGTTAAGGGAAGAGGGGGTGAGTGAGAAGAGAGGACGCCATGGTAACGGTAGTTTGGGAAGGTTTGCCGTGGAGAGAGGGGAAGAGGGTTGTGATGGTAACCCGTTTGAAAATGGTTTCTTGGTTCCCTGAGAGGAGAATCCAAAGAGGGAATGAGGAAGGGAACACATTGACCCAGAAAATTACTACACGTATAAGCCACATTATCTCACCGTCTCCCCTTCCAAACTCATTCTCTTCTGCATTCCGTTCCCCACTCTAAAGGACTCCCTCTCTCTTCCTCTCTCTCTCCCTTCCTTTCACTCCTTCCTCGCCTCTTTCCCTTCACCCTGCGATGTGAAAATGGGGAAATGGAGTTTCAGAAGCTTGGAGTGAACACGTAGCGCTGGCGAGCACCTGGGGTCCCGTGCGCCCAGTGCCATGCATCGTTGCTCCATTCTCCTCTAACTGTCGGTGATGATTCTTCTTTCTACGTACAGTCGTGAACATTGTCAGTCTCAATTAAGTAGGCATGGGCAAAAAGGGCAAAATTTTAATAAAATCACCCAAATTTCACGTTTAAAAAGGATTTATTCCTTTCTTAGACCGTGATAAGCTAAATGATGAAAAGTATTCAGAAAAGAAAAATAATTTGTTCTTCCACATGTATATTAATATTCTCGGCCTAAGTGTCGACTTAAAAAGTCATTACCAGGTGACCTGACCTGATGATGGCTTTGTAAGTCAAAACCTAGGTCATGAATAATAAAATATATGTGAAAGATCAAAGTATTTTCTTTCCCGATTTGAATCGCTTCCATAAAGTGACACCTCAAACCAGTATATTCATGAAAAGTATTATTATTAGGTAATTTACCGTTTAAGGTCGATTTTTGATGGACACAACTACCAAATAAATATCTCCTAACAAAATACAATCCAGCAACCTACTCTACAGCGAGTCCCTCTTTATCTCTGTGCACTTCCTTCCTCCCTTCATTCCGCCCAACATCTCTATCTTATTCCTGCTTCTTTTTCATTTGCCTAGCATTCCTTGTATAAAATGTAGAAACATATATATATGTATATATATATATATATATATATATATATATATATATATATATATATATATATATATATACATTACATTTAGTCGTATAGAATGCGGATGAGCCTCCTGTCTCTCCTACCAATTCCTATTTTCTTCGATATACTCATTGGGTTTCCCCCATTCACTCACGCCATGAAACGGTTTTTCAAAATCTACAAAACAAGCCAACACGTCCTGATTGTATTCTATTTGCCTCTCGATTAGTCATCTTATAACTGCAATGGCATCACGTATGCCCCTCCCTTTCCTAAACCCAAACCGATCATCCCCAAAATAGTCATTTGCCCTACTCTTTACCCTTTTTTTGATGATTCTGAGAACAACTTTACCTGTGTAGGATATCAAACTTGTTCTGTAGTCCTCACATGATGTAATCAGATGAAGAGTATAAGAAAGTTTAATTTTTTTAGCCACATTTAATTTTAGGTATCATGATAATTAAATTTATATTTAATTGAGTGAAAGAAACTCGATTTGAAATATATGAAGTATTTTATTTATAACGAATAATCAGCCCGTGAACCTGATTTGCCGAAATATGCTTAAATATTTTACGTGATATAGTAATGCTTATGAGGTGTTTTACTTTTCTTCGGTTTTATCATGAAATTCCCTGCCCGTAGCATGTCAGTAGGAGGGATAGAAATCCAGGATTATTTATTTATATGGGAAGATAATAAAAAAGGATTTTTAACACCCCACTTTCATTCGTAAAAACGTATTTATACTCCTTTCCTGTCATTGATTTTGAACTTTGAACTTTGCTCATCTTTGTCGTTAAGGTAGGTATAGAATAGTAGCTTACTTAGATTAAATAAGAAGTACATTGTATAAAAAGAACTGCAATTTATGGAGTGACCATGAAATTGCCGTTTGATCCCAAGCTTCTCCTCAACCGGAGGTTAAGGAGACTATGGAATAGTATTGAGAGAAACTGCGGTTTCCACCTCAGTTTCTCTCAATACTATTCCTTAGTCTTAAGCTATCGCATCCATTTCTCCTGGTCCCGACGAATACAGGAATGTATTGACTCGGTTATGTAATCAATGGAGACAGTAGAATGTGAGGGAATTTTGTTTTGCCACTGCGATTTCAAAGTGGAGGCGTTTATTTACGTTCTCTCCCCCGCCTCCCCGTTTTTAATTAATGCTTCGCCACACGGGAACGTTTTTTACTACAAACCGGGACTTCCAAAACGGGAAAGGAAAAAAAACAACCCTGAGAGGAGAGGTATGATCCGTGGTTTAAACAAATTGATCCATGTCTACGGATGCATTAGTAAGTACGTTTTGATCAACCGTTTTGTTCGTTCGTAAAGTTTCACCTCAGTGTTTCGTAAGGAGATGAACATATTTAACTAAGTTTGATACAGTTCCCCCGTTGGTCAATCCCTGCTGTTAAATTTTTATTTGCTACAATGATTATTTGAGAGAATTCATAGTTGAGGACCACAAAACCTGAGTTATCGTTCGTCGCAGCTACTGCATTGTACCAACATCACAGTTTTTCTGCAGAAAATCCGCCGGTAGTCAACTTCACCCGTTTATCAACCTCGCATTCATTCATTTAAATAAATTTTATACAAAGAATGGCCCTTAAACAAACACGAGAATGTGTTTCTGAGTAATTTTTTACCATTACCTGTCAACCAAATTTGATATTTCCTGAAAGTTAAAGTAAGCCACTTCAAGAATAAAACTTCACATATTAGTCAGATTAACAAAACACTAAATAACCTACATGTGGTTAGCTCTGTTCTTTCTTCAGGCACCAATACTTACGATCAACTGCATTACGTTGAAAATCCTATTCTTTCTCATCATATCTCATTTTCCAGCATTTTTCCCCAAATTGTTCTCTCATATCACTACTTGAAAAACGTTAATGACTCTATGTGCCTTGCCATATCTTTTGGATCTTTGTCCAACAATTTCATTTCCCTCTCATTCGTAGCACATGATAATTTAAATTCTTTGACTAATTAAGTAGACTAAAATGTAAGTTGAGTGTTGCTGAAAAAAGCAGGTGCAGGAGAGATCATATCAATAAAATTAGAGGTATAACATGTACAACCAAGAAAATTAAAATCCAATTTAACTGTATCAGACATCTTGCTAGGGGAAAAATAATTTTTATTTCTAAGAGGCTCAGTATTTTGTCATTATTTAATCTAACCTCATTTGTTGTTCTACTTGCTACGAAAACTCTTTTGACATGTGTAGAGAAGTATTTCACGCTCAGATAACGTGAGACACATACCTCTGGTTACCATTATCTTCATTCATTTAAATATTTAAGACATTTATTCTTAGCTAACAATTAAGGAAAAGACACTTTTGATGTTACCTTCCTGGCGTTAAATCACCCCATGCTACACATTCTAGCGATGATTAGTGGGCTACCATGGAGAAGAAGAAGTTAAAATTTGGGTATGAATGGAAAGCTATAAATGTCCACTAAAAGTGGTTTGGTATATTGGTTACTTGAGGATTGTTCGCGATAAAATTAGAAGAGATAGGATGATAAATGGGTGGATTTTGAAAGTATACCGGTTGAATGCACTGGAGTTAGACAATAGTGGAAAAATTCTCTTCTTTGGTTTGCTCATATTGAGAGAATGGATGAGAGCCTAATCATGGAAAAGACATAAGAGAAGGGTTAATGAATTAGAAGAAGTCTCAGGACTAGAAAAGCATATGTGATATCATATATGGATAAGACGAATTAAAAATTTAAGAATTGTTCTGAATATGCACGCATTTTTCAAGGAGAATCAAGTTCCTGGGTCAACTTAAAAAGAACCAAACTTTAATTCACCTTGTAAGACATCTTTAAGGACATAACTAGGGTGTGGTAAAGTTCCGGGATTTTCCAATTGTTTTCTGAAAAAATTAATTGTCAAACGAAAAAAAAATACAGTTAAGTTGAAATTACTGTGTCTTCTGAAAACCTCTCCTCTGAGACGCAAACAATTTTCATAAAATCAGCGAAATTAATTATCTTTTTCGGCCCACAGGAAAAACCGGCTGGTCTGTGCACTACGCTACTTAGTTTATTTGTCAAACAACCTTTGGATTTATTTGAACTTTTTGATCCAGGAGTGCACATTACTTAGCAAGGTTATTACAGCTTGTCTCATTCAACTGACGATGCACTGTGATGGGTTTTAGACTACGCAGCTGGAGAAAATGAAAGATAACCAGATGTAATTGTGCATTAAACGGCCCCATTTTATAGGTTTTGCACTCTCCTCACTCTAGCGGTGACCACAAGAACCCAATGCAATGTATGTTTCAGCCATCTTTATTTTGTATTTCTAAATATCACTTTCGCATTTTGAGGCCAACCAAAATTTTGACATCTCTTCACAGTACAAAGAAAATAATTGGATAACATTTGATCTTGAACGGTCCTTGCTTTAGGCATGTTATTAATTTAAATTATGATACGAATAATGCCTTCGTGCTTCCTGAAATATCTCTGAGTCTAAATGAGAACAGAAAACCAACGCTCATGGATATTTTTCCCCTTCTGGCTCAACCGCGTCCGTTTTAAACTTCGTCCTCTTGAGTTTATGATTATTTATATGTCCAAAAATGTATTCCCTAATGGGCTTCAGCTGAGTTTATGGGTCAGTTCGTTAAAATTCCTCGGGATAGTGCATAACTATGGGTTTATGCGTTGTGTTTCCATGCGATGATTTTTCCCCATCAAGGGTTGCGATGAGAAATGGTGGGGAAAATAACAAAAAACCGTTGCCGCTAACAAGTCATTAAGTATTACTGATGCACTCTGCGCCCAATTACGTGTATTTTAGTGAAATAGCAGAGATAATAACATTGTGTGTTAACCCGAGCTCTAGATGGATCTTCTATTATGAGTAATCGAATTCCCATTCAATTAACGCAGGGTCTCCATTCCAATTAATTCATTGGTCAACATCGTATTTAACTTGCACTCAGCTTAGCTATTGATCAATTCTCAGCCTAACCCATTTCCCAGAGGTGACTACCGCTCAAAATACGATACCATTAATTCCTGCAGGTAATTACAGTAGTGAGTAAAGGCTCATGTCAACATTTAACCAACTTCATTGAAGTAATTGGGTGATTGCATATTTCAAGTGCACTACAAAAACTATAGTCTTTAAAAAATTTCAGTAAACATGCAAATTTTATAAGTAGAGAAACATCACAAGCACATTTAAAAATTCGTATCGCATGGGCTGAGTTTATGAAAATTTCTTTAGGGAAAATGTCCAAGCTTACTCGTATGCAGTACATGCCATACCATCATTTCACGCGTTACAACACCGAGAAAATAAAATCGCGTACTACGTACGACTAGGAAGGAATTATTATTCGAACGACTCCTAATTTAGCTGTTTGACAAACTTTCAATTTGGATGATAAAGATTCTGTGTTATCTAATTCCAGCTTTTACTTACATTTAACAATTAGTGGGATCATTGCCTCTTGTAAACCTTCTTCATATTTCACTCAGCAGCTTTAGTGGTTACTTTTACTTACTAATAAAAACCTTCATGAGATACTCGGTTTTCATTGGCAGTCAACTTGTAGGGGAAAGAATGGAAACTTCCCAGACGACATTAAATCTTCATTGAACAAATTTAACTGTTTAGATGTAATTTTCTTATAGCTCAAAAGTGCAAGACAACATTTAATCGACGTTCTGTAGGAATTTTCCTCAAATTCATCATTTTTCATTAAATGTGTGAAGGGAGAAGGTCAAATAGGAAGAGAAATATACTGAGGAAATACTCGTCCGTTTAAGCGTCCAGTTACAAAACCGAGGGAAAAAAACAAGATGGAAAAGAGAGCATAGAACATAATCGACTAAAATTTAAAATTCCTGCAGAAACAAAAATACTTATTTGTGGCATTTAGGTATCATCATTTCAACAGACTGAATTACCGTCTAATCACGAAACAAATAAATGAAAAAAGAATTAATGGCTTTAGAGGAAGTGGCAGTATAAGAAGGCATGCGTAAATATGGTAGGAGAGATTCCTACAAGACGAATAATATCAAGGGACTTCAAGGACAGAAAAGAATGCATTTAACAATGGTAGTAGTAGTATTTAGGGGAGGCGACCGACAGCTGAGGTCTTTTGCGCCATAGGGGATGGACAGGAAAGGATGAAGGGTGGAGAGAATCTTGGCGTCGGCATTAGCCTACTCTTTACGAAAGGCGCCAAGGGGTCCGCAGCTTAACGTCCCATCCGACGGACGGTATGCTCACTCGAAGTGCCCTCCACAAAACACCTCAAGTAGGGATCGGCATTTAACAATATACGAAATTGAAAGAGTCATACTAAGTATGGAAGTAAACTAGAGTATTATCAGTAAAGGGTGTCAATTTTATATATATATATATATATATATATATATATATATATATATATAATATTTGATTATCATGACTGTCTACCCCTAAAGTGAACTGAGTGAAAGGTAGGTATGGGTATGTGCATTATATACCGTATGTTAATTGATAGCTAAAAAATAGTAAACAGTGCATATTTGAAAATCATAACGAGTAGTCTACTTCACCACCAGTAAATGTCCAAATGCATAAAACACCAATTAAAGGATGTAATCACCTGAAAATTTCGCAAGTCCTGCAACGTTTGTACATAATTTTCTTTAGGTGCGTCATTTCTCAACCAAAATTAATCTCATGGATATCATAAATCTTAGAATCCTAGGTGATAAATTCTGATTTTGCAAACAAGTGCGCAAGGTAAATGTAAAATTGTAAGAATTTAATCCCTAAATTAGGCATTATAATGAATAAGGTTAGTTGATATAGCATTAATATTAATTATCACCAGTCAAGTCTAAACCTCAACTAACACGATATAGAAAAAATACTTAAAAACCTGGGTCATATTATATTTTTCGCCAAATCTACGTTCATCCTGACTTTCCTTTATTCTATCAAATGTGCCTATTATTTCCCTCGAACTCTAACTAATTTCACCATATCTATTTTTCCAAGCTAATTTTATTTACTCCCTACTACATAATCTCCTTCCAAATCCATCTTCGTTTCTTTTCTTTCTTTATTGTGATCTGGGAAGAAATCAAAACAATTGATTATGATCAAAATTCAATTCTCATGAATCCCTTCAATAAGATTGTGAGATTAGTTTTTGGATTTAGGCGGGAAAATCGAAGTGGAGCAAAGTTTGACTTGATAATTGAAGTGAAGACTCACCATGTAGTGTTGTTTATGCAAAGTTGTTTTATTAGAGAGCGTTGGCTCGTAAGGTTGAACACAAAATTAGCCCCAGACACGTGAAAATTCATGAGACATTTCCTCGAGTGAGTGAAATCTGTTCTCCACAGGTTTCGTTCTATTTTAACCATCCCGATTGACTGAAGCGCTAGGGATCATGTGAGGATTTGGCCACAGCGCCGAGAAAGTTTCAACGAGCGTTCCTGTGCTCTTCAAAAACATCCCGCATGCCTGAGCGAAGTAAGGAAGCGCACGGATAACGATAAAGTTCTGTGATAACTGCGTGGGCAACTACACGTACGGGCGAAACTGAGGAAAAAGCGAGGGCATGTGCCTTACTGAATAAATATACATTTAGTCCAAACTTTTTTTCACTCTCTACGTTATGAATAATAAACATGGATACCGATATGAATATTTATAAACCGCGATATTAGAAAATGTTGACCCTTTAAGAAAAAGATTTTTTAAATGGTTTAGAGAAAGAGTGAAATTTGCATTACTAAGATCAGTCAGACGGTGTATATGACACATATTCTGTAAATGCAGTTACAAAAATACATTTTTGGTGATTAAAACACCCAATTATAACATAATGATGGCATGTTGATCTTTGGTCTCAAATATATCATTAGTACGTACATATATAACTGCGATTAAGAGTTTTAGGCCTTATATTTCCCAATTAGTGTGAAGTTAATATTTTCATTTCTCAGTGTCTTAAGAAGCAAGAAAGGGGTTGGGATACAACAGGTATGTTGGACAAAACAAATGGAAAAGAAGATACGAATATTTGAAAAGCCGTGTAATGTGGTGTGGGATGTGTGTTTGTGTTTTGCTATCAGAGGTGAAGAAATTGATCCGTTTTCAATTGGTGTTAATCCAAAACCTGTAAACGATAGAACGAATAATAAGAATAATCAATTTCAACTAAAAATGAAATGTTAATCAATAAAAATTGACTTATTTATCAGTTATTGCAGCCGTTTGTGAAACACTGATGATTACGGTATCACTTTAAATACCACTGAAATTCAAGGTTTAGTACCTTTCCAATTCCTTTAACACGCCCTGAAGCGATATGTAGCTGTGTGTATTAAATGCTCATTAAATATTAGATTGATTAATTATCTTCTGTCGATTGGATTTTTCCAGGATTTTTAAAAGTACATAAGGTATTTACGAGGGGATTTACATTTCATATTAGTTTAGAAAGAAGGCCACTGACTTGCAGGAGGAGACAAACGAAATGGGTGAAATACCCGGCTCGTCGTAGACTTATTCATTTCTCTGATAACATTTGGCACTTTAATAGGATGTTAAGGCTTTAACTGTGTGCGGTGAGAGGATATCAGGAAGAAATACTATACGTTATACTGGCGTAAATAACGGTAGGAATGATGATGGAAGAGTATAGAGTTTTATTTTAAGTTAAGTGATAGGGTGCTTTTCCTAAGTAATAAAGGAGCAGGAACTCCCATTGGTGCTTGGAATTTATTGGTTAAAAATACTGAAGTGGCTGGTAAATTTTGGAGCTAGTCATCTAAATTTCCACCTAAATGTTTTATGGACAGAAAGGTGATAAAAAAAATCGTTTTTTAAGGGAGGAAAAAGCCTTTAGTTTTTGGTTTCTGTTTTGTGTGCAAATTTGTGACTACTCGATGTGTAGCGGGATTAACCTTAATTTAACACATGTACGACCATTTTTCGAAGTGGAACTATAAAATTCTGTTCTTTTTAGCTGGCAAATATTCCCCATTTATGAAAATTTGTTGTAACGTCAGCAAAAAGAAATGATTGAATGCACTTCGTTTAGAGAAAAACGTTCATGAAGAAAAAGAATATGGTCGGACATCTTATGATCCCATTTTGGACAGCTACACTGGTTGACAAGTTTTCATGTAGTTGGATTTCGTATTGATGTAAGTTCAAGTGCTTTTGGAAAACTTCTTCTTTTTTATTAGATCGACATTTAAAATTTAAGGTTGATAATTCTCATAAATATAGGCCAATAATATGGGATATTAATAAAGTAAATGATTGTATGGATGATTTAATTGTCTAGGTACGTGAAAACAATGCGTATAGGTCTAATTTTAATTCAGCAAAATGAGCAGCTAAGGAAGAACCCAGAGATATATTTGAGCTAAAAATCTTAAACTAAGGACTCCATATTTTGGGAAAAAACAACCCCTATCCAAAAACAGTGAACAAAACAATACGGTTGAGTAAAACGTAAATGAAGGTAATATTTAACATTAATGATAGCATCAATAGATTAAGCATGTACGAGCATGTTAAGCATGTCGTATATTCTATGTCTACCTTATCCTTGCTTGCCTAACGTTCTCCCATCAATCACAGTCTTCAGCATCTCGTTGCCAATTAAAAAGCTGCATCAATCTTTCCTGCCTCATTTGAATTTCTCTCAGCAAACCTCTCTCCTACCCCACCATGCTACTTCCTCGTCTGTTTTATTTTCTGTCCACTTCTCCTTTTTCGCCCTTCTCTACACCTACATTTTAATAGCATTGTATCCACGCCTGTCGACTTGCTTCAGCAATTATGTTTCCGCGCCGTACAAAACTTTGCTCGATATCAAACTTTTCACTCAGAGAAAAACGTTCATGAAGTGGGGCTGCTAGGATACTAGGAATAATAGGGCGACTACTCTCAGGACAATAGGGCTACTTGGGTGACTACTAATAGGACTGCTAGGGCGACGAGAACTCCCTTCAAATTAAAAAAGGGAACAATCAATTTCTTAAATACATCATTCGATCATAATAAATTTAATCAATTAAGATGAAGTTTTATCTCATAATTTCGATATCATTGGATGATTAAAAAAATATAAATAGATAAACAAGTAACCCATAATTATTAATGAGAACATAAATAAATTAGCGGCAAGAGAGGGATAGGAAACGATTCCTCGGGGACGTGAAATTGTCTCCGCAAATATGTATTACCTGTTCAAATTTTTTCCCACAAATTTCAAATTTTAACAAAAATAAATAAAAAACCGATAGATTTTATGAAAATGAATTTCTATGATGTGTGGTTCAAGGGGTATTCCTATAGTGGACGAGGAGGATTACTGATTGCTGGCTTCCTATGGAATAATAGTTTACCGGAGACAATAAACGATAAAACACTAGGGATAGGGATAATAGAGGAAGACCAAAGATGAATGACTTAAGGTCAGATACGGGAAGACGACGGTACAAAGAACTGTGAAGGAATGAGAGGCTCCCGCTCCCGTCAGGAAGCGGGACGTATTTGTGGGACCACTTTAACCTAATTCTCGAAGCGCTAATCCAAGATGGATATTTATGGATGTATTTTTTAAGCAAGTATGCACTAGCGTCGCGAAATTTAGCTTGAGAGAATTAATGGTTTTGTGCATATACTAACATCCGACTAAACGTCCATGCTTGAATAGTATGCCTAACCTACTGATCAACTGAAGAGGGTGAGTAGTTGATGCGGTTGCGGTAGGCGAGAGAGAGATAGGAATCGATCCCCGGGAGACGTGAAATTGTCTCCGCAAGCATGCATCCCCGTCATGCGCCTCCGGTATGTCATTTTTTTTCCCCAGGTTCCCCGACAACAGGTGTCTCTCACCGCACATCGTCTTCCGTTCGGGCGACACCCACACACACACACACGCTCTTTACTAATGCAAGGACCTTCATGTCTCCATCTGCGTTGCAGTTGCTGCGGCGTGAGCAGCCGTGTGAGCACTCACTCGCGTAAACACACACGCGCCAAGCGCAAGCCTTGGGTCTCGTCATTCAAAACACAAGCGCATTAGCTCGGAGAGACGTCTCGCGATTCCAGCATCTCCTCCTCTCATCTCCGGTACCGTTCCCTTCCGCTCTTTTCTCCCTCCTCCCTGCATTATGCAGCGGAACACAGAGGGTGAGATGGTCTCTCGGTCGATTCCTTCCGAAACGCAGACGTAAAACCCACTCACCTCTCACCCAAACCTCCCCACCAATCACTCTCTTACGAGGAGCTTAAGTGAGTGCAATCGGGCGAGGGGAATGGTACAAATGAATAAGCCAGGCGCGTCGGAACCATCCATTATTTAAAATTGTTGACGATACCTCGATAGGTCTTCCTGATCTAATGAAATATTCCAACGTGATGACATTTTTATCTCTACAAGTTTTTTTTATTTATATAATAGCACTAGTCCACCGGGTTCATGTACTTTTTCTATGGAAATTCGGACTTTATGTTACTGTAATCCGAAATCAAAACTTTTATCGTTCAAAATAATCCTAGACTCGTTAAGGCACATAAAAATAATTCATTTTTTATCCTTGCATAATTTCTAGTGAATTAAGTTGGTTTATACTCTTGGTGGAAACGTCGTCGAGCAATGACAAAACAGATTTTCTTTTATTTTGTTCAATTTAAATATTACCTTGCAAACCACTGCTAGGGTATCTGGCAGGGGGTGATTACACATCATGCTACTTTGGACTCAAAATACTTTTCCCTCCTAGCGCAGTTGAGCAACGTTATCCTGATCCCTCATCGTTCGTGGGAAAAACAGCATTTTAAATCTATCAGTTGAAACCTTAATATGTCTAATTTATTTACATGATCTCTCTTACCCTAAAATTATGATAATAATACTAGATTTTCAACATCATTTCTAAGAGATATATTTCTGATCCACCCAAGAGGTTTAATCTGTAATTTAACCTTCACTCCATGAGTGATTTTAACAATCTAGCTCCCCTAATAATTTTGATACGCAACTCAGTTTGTCATGACAGCGTTTTACAATTCTAGCTCCTATACGCTGCACACGATCAAATACGGCAATCAATCCAACTTAATAAGGATAGTATATACTTGCAGCATATGACATCTCCATCAAATGGCTTTGATGAACATGGAATTACTACTTTAGTTTTCATAGAAATTTTGTTTTAAAATATGCAGTATTTTATGCGACAGTAAAATAATATGACATGTAAAATACATGTCGTTCTCATGCCAAATTGATTTTATATGCGGTATCATATTGTAATTGTAACAGCTCTCTTATAATAACACCCACCTGCCATCATTTCATTAATTTTTAGATAAATATAATCTAAATTTCATAGTTTCCTAAATGATGTTTCAAAACTAAACAAATATAAGTTTCAGAACACTTTTTTTCAAATTTATGAGACCATTTTAGAGTACAAAAAAGTACTATTCAATTCAAACCTGTTCAAAAAATATACTTGAATGAGTACTGGCCTATTCAGTGGAAGTTGACTTTTCTCTTCAAACTTTTCACCATAATTCCCCAAAACACTTCTAATAAATCCCAATGTTTTGTTAGCTTGTCTACATGTTCATCGTATAACATCACCCAGGAGAGTTCGTCAATGAGGGTAACGCCTAGATTTTACATCGAGTCTAAACTTTGCCTTGCCGTATTCCCGATGCAGTAGGCTGGAATTGATGTTTTGTAATTGGAATGGCTCAAAAAATGTATCAATAAGCACTTTTTTAAGTTAGTTTCGAATTGCCAAATATCGTACGAGCGTTGCCTTAATAGTCATTAGGTAATATTCTAAAATTTTCTTTACCCTCGGAATTACGAATATCGATATAAACTACTGCATTGTGGGCAAATAACTGTTACTATTAACCACGGAGTCATTATGGTTGATGTAAAGTATGAATAAAAGAGGTCCGATAACACTTCCCTGGGGAACACCTGAAGTTATTTCTACTGGATTAAACCTAACACCATCCATGATATCTTTTTGTACCCGAACATTCAAAAAGTCTTTACTCCAATCCAGGATATTTTTATCTATGCCAAATGCTTCTTGCTCTGTTAGTAGTTTACTATGAGGTACTATGCCAAAAGCTTTTTTAAAAATCTATAAAAAATGCATCAATTGGAACAGTGCTCTCTCCCGAACCAAATATACCATGAACGAAAAGCACGAGTTATTTCTTGCAGGATTTACCTTTTCGGAAACCGTGCTGATTTTTCATCAACAACTCTTGACTATCGAGTTCTCTCACAACCGAACTAGCTATTTTACCCATCTACTAAACATATTAATCAGCATAATAAAGAATTATTAAAACATAGGCAAACAAATAAGACACTTGCATATTCATTTTTACGATTTCAAGGTAATACCCCTTTGCTGAACGAAAAAAAGTGCGTTTTAGAAAGAAAGTTCATCAATATCTACATCTGCATAATAACTCGCAAGCCGCCACGAGGGTGTTAGGTCACCACCCGTCAATTAGTATAAAACTGCGTGCAAAACCAAATCATGTTACCTCTGCACAAATATTACTGTAGGTAAGGCGGAATCAGGCAAATCACAAGTGTACAAATATTTCGTAGACCGGGCTTGAACTCCGGTTCTTTCCCCTTGCCGGCTTGTTTTCGTCCTTTATGTGTGTTATATACCTATCACAAACCTACCCTAACACGGTAGACTACCACTATTTATCTACGTCTACATCCACACAATACCTCGCAAGCCGCCGCAAGGGCATGTGGCGGGGGATGTTAGCTCTCCAGCCATACATGCAAAATAGCAATCATGTTACCTCTATTCAAATATTAGTTTTATCATGTACTCAATAAATTTTAATCACACGACAGAAAGTATAAACATGCAACAATATTCAATAATATGATAAGTGTATTCAAATCATGCTGTTGAACTGTTAAAAATATTGTGCTATTAAATAAAAAAATAGCATGTCAGATATCGAAAAATATATACACTACCAATTCTAATTGTCTCCAACGCGATTTCTGTCATATTGATCATGATCTCTAATGGAAGGAGAAAGAAACGACATTTTAAATGTATTCGTTCTACAATAAACCTGCCCGATTTTACCTAGCTGATCTGATATGCCTCATTAATTCGTTATCGGATCTTTAATATGTCTTTAACATCCTAAGATAGGCAACCTGTCTCAAATTTATGCAATAACTTTAATCTTTATTTAAGCCTACGGTCAACAAGTGGCTCCCATCCTAATTCTTCCAATAGTGTAGTGACACTGCTACCTTGTTCATGACAACTTTTCATAAACCCAGCTGCTCTACGTTGCCCTCGATATAGTTCCAAAATTTAGCCTACTTCATGAGGATCCCATGCACTTGCAGTATTCTCGAGTTGGGGCCTAACTAACGTGAAATAAAAAAGTTCCTTGACCCTTTCATTACTATTCCTAAGTATTCTTTTTATTAGCTATTCCGCGAATTTCCCGAATGTGTTTTCACCAGGACATATCCGTAGTTATCGCTACAACCAAGTGGTTTGTCGATTCTACGTGTGTAATGTTGGTTCCCTGTATAGTGTTTAATGCTTTTCATCCAAAAATTCATGGAAACACATTTATACAAAGTTGAGAGGGTTAGTCTTGAAAGAAGGAATTCAACGTGGCTATTCTTCTTTTCTTCTTAATTGCAACTCTATCCCTTCCAACTACCCTTACTAGCCCCAAATCCAGATATCTTGATGAGCCTCTTGTACTACCTTCTTCCTTTAAATGCATAAGATGGGCAAATTACCAAAATACCTCAAACCTTGTTTCTCAAAGGATCACTATCACCCACCGGGGGCTCGTCAAACTTCACTACATTCTATGCCATCAGCGCCCTACACACACAACTCTCTCTCTCTCTCTCACCAAGCTCCAACACCTTATACTTGTCTTGATTCACGTAGTTAAACATGCTCTCTAATTTACTCACTTTACGTATTCAACCACCCTAACAGCCCCCAGCCCACTATCAATTTCATCCTACGGCACCTTAACTTCACAAAATGTAACCATCGTCCCTTGTTTCACGCATTTGAACTTCAACCCACCTTTTCATCCGTGTTAGGGGAACAAAGATCATTTTACTTGCAGTGGTTGATCGCAAAACATGTTTTAACCTTTAAAACTTTATAATTATTTTTCCGTTTATATCCTGCAGGTCCTACCTCTCGCCGCGTCTAGCATAAAAAATACGAAATTCTGTGCACTGTTGTTACTTGGGTCATTCTATCCAACAAGATGCAACAATTGCCATTAAGCAACATTGCCTTTGCATCCCTAAAAATTGGTCTTCTTTAACTGGATTAACTGCTTACTTCATTGAAAATTAAGTGTAAAAAAATAACTCGTTTACGAAAGAACTGCAACTGTGCAGTTCCAAAGGGATATTGTTAACTTGAAAAATAGTATAGAATATTTAAAACATTAGGCGACACGATTTTACGGAAAAAAATTTTAAAAATCTTAGTGTTTGCATTAAATCTGAATGCCTTACTGAAATATATCATCTCAGTAATTCTCTTTACTAATGACACTTGATTATATTATCAATGAATATAGTATCTCATGAAATAGCAACATTTCTATTAGTGGTATCAACAGGTAATCTCATATCTATCGGTGGAAATGGGAACGGGGTAGAGAAGCACCGAAACCGACCGCTATGTTTAAACGAAAAACCACCGAAATTATGAAACCTTACAATTTTTGTCACCATTGTCATAAAAAGGTTGTAGCATATACGCACACACATATGTGTATCGTAGTTTTTTATGTAATTAACATCAGATTCATCATTTAGAGGTTGATTTGAAGTAGGTAGAGTAAGTTTTTTTCTTCTCAGGAATATCCTGTGGTAAATGAAAGTTTCCTTTTTAATATCCAAGGAGGAGGTGGCGGGAATGAGGTTGGATTTTCAAACGCCAATATTTCCCGTGACGGAGTCCTCGTTCCTCTATTTAATCATCATTTCACAATCATTTGATTTAGAGGGTGTGGGCGATCGAAGTGTCTCTTTCGCGCGAAGTGGCATTCAAGAGAAACCACGTAAAGCGGCGTATTTAATATTTAAAAAGCTGAGACTTCCTTCTATGCCATCCCCGCGGCTGGGAGTCCCAGATGAGATTTTGGTCACAGTAAGAATGAGGGAGAAGAATTGGTTTGCGAAAATGGGAAATGGGGTCCATTTCGATAATAGTTTCGGGGGAGAGGAACCATCGAAAACTTTCACTGAGGGATAGTGATACACTCCATCATTCTAAAAGAGACATCACTTTCAGTTTCCATCGTTGCTTGTCCTCTCTTAAATTACATGACGTTTTCCAATTGGACGGAGGGACAATGAATCTCAAAAATTTAACAAGGAGACGAAATAGCATTGGTTGATTCTGCAGAGTAATGATCACACCAATTTTTTGAAACTCAACATTCGCAATCATTGTTTTACTGTTACTTCCTTCATTACTACAGTTACAGCTTCATAGACTACAGGAAAAATATGTGAGTCTAATCATGAAAAAATTAGCAAGTTAAAACCTTGTTATACTGTAAATGGGTAGATCGAGAAACTTATGTGTAATTTTGGCGGTAGTCTCTCCCTTAAGTCCTCAGGGATAGACATGTGCGTTTGAAAATACGTACGAACGGAAGCAACAGAAGTATTCAAAGGTAGGAAACTGTCGAAGAAATTAATGAAAGGGAGTGAATCAAAATACATGACAAAATGAGTGTATTTTAGTTTAGTCATCTACGCCGAAAGGGAACAGTGGAAAATGTAAAAACTGTTGTATTTATGTATATAATTATTTCTCTAACTAAAATTAGTCACTACACACACACGGATAGTTATGCATATAATTTTACATAACATATATAACTGTTGTATTTATGTATATAATTATTTCTCTAACTAATAATTAGTCACTACACACACACGTTTATTTATGCATATAATTTTACATAACATATATATGTATGTTTATATTACCTCATTCACATGGGTATAGAAATAAGGAAAAGTGATAGGAACACATTATAGGGATAAAATGAATAGTGTCCTTATCTCTTTTCCTTATTATCTATAGCCATGTGAATGAATATCTGTTCGCCATTTGGCGGATTTTCGTGTTTATATGATATTATGATATATATATATATATATATATATATATATATATATATATATATATATATATATATATATATATATATATATATATATGTGTATATATATATATATATATATATATATATATATATATATATATATATATATATATATATATATATATATATATATATATATATATATGTGTATATATATATATATATATATATATATATATTAATGAATCAACTAAATTCAATTAATCATAGGAAAGTTACTACTCACTTTAATTTATCATTTTAGCCTCGGAGATTTTGTTTTTAGTTTAAAATTATTAAATGATGGTTTTTTCACCTGAATTCCGCCGTAAATAATAGAGCTGTTAAGAAATGATGGACAATATTTTGTTCCCATAGTTTTATTCTTATGTTACGAATATCTAATAAGCTTTGGTTTTAGTGTAGCGTGGTAAATATTTCATTGATTCGACTCCATTATTGCGAGGGGGCAGCAATTGCACTCCAGCTTGAAAAATAGAATTTTTATGCACAAAAATATGCTATGTTTTGCAGTGTGACCGTTTCAACCGTATCCCGTGCAGTTTGTGGCAGATTCAGGCTTATTCAAAATCTTAATTGGACTCAGTCTTTTGTAACTCAGCACAAAAACTAGGTTTATGCCTGTAATCATTAAGAAATTCAAGTAAACCTTTGTCTAGGATTTGGTGGTTTTATTCCAGAAACCTCTTACCTGCGTGTCAGGAATAAATTTTACCCAGAATTATGGACGCTCATGTATTAATTTTTAAAACATGAGCAGGCGGCAAACTTAAACTAAATGTAAACAGTTGGGATACGTATGCATGACGATAACTCTCACATAATCTGGTAAGATTTTCTCACCATCACCTAATTTATTGACAAAAGTCTTCTAACTATTTTACGGCTTTTAAGGTAGAAATTCAGCCATGATTTCCCTGTTTAAATGGGTGTCATACAGAGATATTACTCTAGAATATTTACGGCTGACGTCCTTGGTAATTATGCTCATTCTGTTTTGAAGTATGGCAGTAAAACTCCAATTAAACATTGCTATATTCATATCAGATGGCTCGCTACTCCGTGTCCCCGCATAAGTTTCCACCCTCAGTCATATCTCTACCAACAAATTATGCCCCAGCCATGGAATTTAACTCTTTCGAAACTATCCCACTTGCCACTCCACATGACATACTATATAATTCATTTTTATCTCCATCTCCAGCCAAGCATGCAAGCCATCAAAGTACCGCAAGGCTCGAATGGCAGTTTAACAGGAGGTCAGCCGCTAGGAAGCAGTGATAGGGAAAAGGAGGAAAACATTAAAAAAGTACGGATTAAGACAAAAAAAGACGTATTTAATTCCCAAGTACAAAAATATTGCAAAAAAATAACTTTTTACTTATGTCCCATTCCAAAAACATCGAACTCTTGCATTTTAGGTAATTTTAGATTGCAAAAAAAACAGAAAAGCTCTTATTAATTGCCAGTTCTGCTTTAATCAGCTAAAAATGGTTTTTTTGATGCATGCGAGGGTCGATTATGGCAGGATATATACTTTAAATAAATATGCTAACTATGAAAAATAGGCGTAAGGAAAAAATTGGCGAAAACTTTGGCATGGATTATTTTGTGTAGGGGGAAACTTGGTCGTTTAAGAATGAAGATAGCCATAATTTTGAAAGCGTTATAAATGTGGGTGTGGAAAAGAAAGGAGAAAATAAAATGGATGGAAAGGAAAACAAACGATGCATTTATAGGCGTGGTAAAGGAAAAAAGTTGGCCGTTGGGAGAAATTTGAAGAAAGCAGGACAAGTGACTGCATTATGCACTTAAGAACTATCGAATGATGAATACTGTGGTACCTGGAATGCAAGATATTTGAGGTAAACTGATGATTAAAGATAGACATTCTGGATGGAATTAAAGGTGATAGAAAGTATACAGAATGCGTTATTTTCACATGTGTAAAGGAGTCTATGATTATTTTTTTCTAATGTTCGTACTGGATTAAGACCAAAGAAGTTTGTGGTACCAATTACATCCAAAACCTACTCTGCGCAGGTAGAAAAACAATAAAAATATAAATGTGCTCTTTAAGTTAATCTCGCAGTAACCTAATTAAAAATGAAGTTAAAAGGAAAAAAAATGGAAATTAAAAATGAACACTTCTTGAATTGATAGGTAAAAAAAGACGCTGGGAGTAAGGAAAATGAATGAAGATTTTCGTGAACCCCGCCAAGAAAGGAGAATTAAGTTAATCGAAAACGACTCACCAGACATGGAGGCCTTTTGGAGCAAGTAATGGAAGGAAGAATAGGCCGATAGGGATAACGTAAAGGAGTAAGCTAGGTCGCAAGGTATAATGGGCAATGCAAAAGTAAGAAATTATGAAGAAAGACAGGGTCTAGTCGGGGTGATAAGGGAGGGTTGTCGTAAATCAATGTTTGCAAAATTAAAAAAAACCGCTGATGGTCATGATGACAGTAAGCAGGGTGAGTGACAGATAGGTATGCATCCATTGTTAAACGTAAATATTTACATTATGATAAAGTATGAGCGTTGACATGGAGCTTTTTGGGTTCGCTTTAAATGACAATGAAGACGAAGGAGGAAGCTAGGAACGGAGAGAGAAAGCCGACAGTTGAACGTACGTTCCCTTGAAAAAAAAGAGAGAGGCGAAGTGCGCGAGCTATTCCTAGCGGCCTCCTCCCGGGAGGGCATTGGACGAGAGGGAGTCGAAGAATGGTAAGAGATCGCATAAACCCTCTGGTGTAATTTCGCAGATGATTCCCACCCCTCTCTCTCCCCCTCCTAACTCATACTCCCCCTCTCTAACAACCCTACCTTCCCCTCCCTGCGCTCGCAGGACTCCGGGGAGAGGGTTTGGCGTAGATTAAAGGAGGCGGAAGCAATTTCAGGTTTCATAACCAAAAACCAAGGGAAAGGCTCAAACCTCATTTGAATCCCATCGTAGTTCCCATCAGCATCGCGAGGCGGAGTCCCTGCCTCTCTCCAGTCTCTGTACGGTCCGTCCGTCCGTTCACGCAGTGCGAGCATAAAGTATTTTATTTCTTTTTTTTTTAATTTTTATTTAAGAGAGGAACGGACCCGAGCGCGCGATACAACGATTTTTTTGCGGCGGCGCGGTAGTGCTGTAGCACCGGCAAATTTTCGGATGAGAGGTTTAAATCAATGATTCTTCTAATTCGATGCTTTCTCCGCAACAATAACGTTAGTATATTTTTTGTCATTGACTTTTAATAGATATTTAGGTTTGAGGAGTTTCATCGCTTTACCACCGGTCAGATTAATTTTCCTAACATGACTAATATTTCTCTATGGCGATGCATTACTACATTCCAAAGTCCGACCTAACTTAAACCAATATTAAAGACGCTATAACCGCTCATTAAACTATTATATTCTCACCACTACCTCACTCCAAACAATTTACTTTCTCTCAATACATGTATTACATCTGTTTTTATTTTCCAACCACCTTCTCTATTTCTCTACCATGACTAGCATTTTGTTTTCCTTTCAGCAGTGTCAAAAATGACACAGCGTTGAGACTGGCATAAACTTTTGACATTTAAGACAGTTAATAACCAGCATACATTTGTTATTCAGGTACCGAAAACATTATTTATTCTTTCCTATCCATTTTAATTTCAACCTTTTCAATTCAGAAAGGATTACTTATAGGGACTTGTTTTTTTATGAATAAATTTTAAAATTCAAACTATGAAATTTCATCATTGCCTTCTTTTCGTGTATCTGTCAAAAAAATCAATAATTAATACCCTTTAAAAGATCATAAACCTTAATGCTCTCGATGCAAACCGAATAGGAGAGAATTTGCCGTTGGGAAATATGCTTACAGCACGCTATGCAGAGTAGGCAAGGAGTCGTGAAATAATCCGGCCGTTAGATCTACGTACCTGGCTGTCTAGCACGCACCTGTGCATGGCTATAATTTGAGAGCTCAGTTGACCTGAATATTGTGAGACCGGAGTCCACAGTCGTTTGCCCATCAACCGGCGTCATCTTCCTCGCTAATGCGCCCCTGTAAGCGCTTCAGATGGCTGCCTGCGGCAATGGGGTGGCAGAGACGGTCTGAACGTCCAAATCGCTAATACATTCAATCCTTGTCACACGGATATATTTTCACAAGCAAATTTAGTAAACAGTATCGCAACCAAACTATTTTGCGTTGTATTTCACGTTTTCTGATTAAAATAAAGACTTATCTATGTATCTAATGGCACGACATTGCTATTATTGTTGCAGGAATATTTTTTGCTCTTGGTATTGACGATGGGGAGGAGTCACACTATAGAGAGCAACCTAGGGATTACTATTATCTTTAGAGTGCTTTACAGGATCAATGGGAGAACTATGGTATATTAACTAATCGTGGAAATCGGAGAAACGAAATTAGAATGAGTTGCAAGATTATTTTAAACACTAAATTAGGAGGTAAAGACTTGTTTATGTAAAAGATATCTCGTGTGTAGAAATATTTTAGAGGAAAATGGGTATTTTATTAGGCTAATTATTAAAATAAATACTACGGGAATAGAACAAATAGCATGCATCAAAGTAAAAAATAGAGTAATGCTGAATAATGAGTTTAAAATAGATACATCGTTTTTAAATTAATAGCATGACTTAAAATGTAGAGTGTAATACTTCTATCAATTCGTAGCCAAAAATATTAAACAATAGAGAAGCTTTTTAAGGTACCATTATGAATAAAGATTGAGAATATTAGCTGGGCCAAGAGAAATAATAATGATGAAGTTTTAAATCTAAAGGGATGAATAGGAATTTTCTCGGTGTAATTCGAAGAATGAAGGAAACTTGGATGAAAGAGATATGGCGATGTAGCGGTAATTAAAGACTGTGCGTGATAAGGTAGGAAATGCTGGCTTTTGGAACTAAACAAACTATGACAGTTGGATTTATATATAGACTACATAAAGACAGATGGAAGGTACGAAGGTATTAAGGAAGAAAATAGTATACGGTAAATGATGAAATTCAAGTGTAATGTAATGTTTGTTAGAAATCGTTTATAATCTACCATTTCTACTTGCATTGTTTATGATGATGATTATTGTAGTCTAATGTTTTGAAAATATTTGTATTCAAAATAACTAACGCACATTCTAACCGTCCCTGATGAAATTTACAGTTTAAAAACTCTTACCTATTTCCAAGAAAAATACTGCTGTCGAATAAAAACATTATATTTATTTATTTAGCAATTTGTCCACACACAACAATACTGTCAATGTTTTATGTCACATATTACAAAATAGAGAATCAGAGATGTTTTCACACGAATACCAACAAGAATGGTGTTAGTAAAATATTAAAATATGTATAAATAAAAGTTTCTGATTATCTATCGAAGAGTTGAGATAGAGCTTGGGAGGTAAGAGTTTTTAAGAATGATAAAAAAACATCAATGCGGCGAGGAAGTGAATTTAGGAGATATGTTAAAAGGGTTAAAATAAAAGCGAGCGTTTAAATAGTGGTAATCTAAGAATTGGAAAGTAGAATAATGAGTAGCTACAGGTAGGTCGACATGATTACCTTAAATAAATCAGATAAAGCATTTCAGGAATGTCAATGACGGAGTCAAAAGTTTTATAAATGAAATTTAACTCCACTTTAAGCCTGCTTTGGGGAAATTTACGGAAGTAGAGTTAATTCAAAATGGTATCTGTGAACATATTGCAACAATGGGGGGCTCTGTGTTTAACTATTTTACCAAAATAATGAGTCACACTTTCCAGAATTTTGAGATATGATGGAGTGAACGTCGATCAAATTAGGAATATGAACTAACTGGAAGAAAAAACAGTTTAAAAGTACGATTTTATTGCACAGGGCTCTTTAATGTACCTGAAGTGGTAACGGAAATTCTAGAATAGGAATGACTATATTTTTAACTGCCTAGTTATGATTACAGAAATTTATTTTACTGTTTGTTGATGCGCTAAGATCGTTTAATGTGCAGTCATACAGAATTAAAGATGTTGTTGAAGCCAAAGGGTTCATTTTAGGGATACAACGTAGGCATAATTCTGGACTTACTTGAGTTAAGGTTAACTTTCCGGAAGTATCAACATTCTGAGATTCTATTTATAGCATCTCGTAAGTTATTTACTTCTTTAAATACCTTGCAGTCGGCAGCATAGAGCAGGATCTAGGCTTGAAAGGAAATAATTAGGGAGGTTAGAACATCGTTTGTTAAGATTGAAAAAATATAGTCCTTGCACGTCACCCAGGGGAAAGCCAATCGTTGAAGGTAAAGTGTATAAGACGCCAGACAGCATTGCACGCTGAGCTCTGCTATAAAGAACATAGGTTCTGCTATAAAATTTTCATGAATGCTATGTATAGTAAAACGAGTTTACGTTGAGGTCATAGCATGGCTTTAGTTTCAACGGAGTAAGCGAACCAGCCTTTATTAACTTCATTGACAAATGGTAAAAGTATTTAGAACCGGCATAGCTTATACATTTTTTAAACATTTTCAAATTTTGCGTAAATTTTTTCAACATCATCTTTTTCCGGGTATCACATCCGTATTCATTTATGTTTGAAGATATTCAAAGATTATTTTGTTTTGCATATAGAATATAGAAAATATGTAAACACAAGCCAGTAGTAAAATTTTCAACCTTTTCAAGTTTGATTTATCGTAAATTGTTTCATTAACGCCGGAAAAATTCTCATTTCGCTTATCTGCAACTTATATACACGTAAGGTTTTGTTTTATTTCCATAATGCTGAGCTCAAAATAATTAGGAGTCATGTTAAACGCCGAGCTTCGAGGCTATCAAAGATCCAGGACATTCCGCAAAATAAGTAAACAAATTAAATATAATTAACCGTGTTTGCAAATACTTATAATAGGCTTTAATTGCTTCATTTTTAAATTAAATCAAATAAACTGTAACGATATTCCACGCTAAAGTCTTCTGTTTATTCAAAACGCGTAATGGTATTCTCGTACGTGAAGGAGTTGCCATGAAATTTATTGATGATGATTATTTACAGAATGAAGATGATGTTGCAAATACACGTTTTTATTTTATTTATTTTGAAATAAAATTAGAGATTATCTTCGACACTGAGAGCACTAAATCTATGAGCTTAAAATGCTAACAAAATTTAAAAACCTTGTGATAAATAGCCATCGACATTATGCATAGAAGGCCCAGAAAATGGACTGCAAGGAATATTGAGTGGCAATAGAATTCCAAAGAAACTGCGGGAGATGCCGCAACAGTAACTTTTAACGGAGTCATCCGCTAATGTGCATTTCAATGCAACAATTTCAGAGTGTAAAAATCATTCGCCTTGACTGGGATTCGAACCCAGATCCCTCAATATCCGGTCGAGTGCTTTAGCCACTTAAGCTACCGAGGCGTCCTCTTAAACTCTGAAATTTTCGGGGCTTTTAAAGGAACAAGATGTTGTGACGAAATACCGTACATACAATGTCACAGGCATTCGTAGTCGTGCGCGAGGCGCCACAGAGGCGCCACAGCGGAGTTTAAGAGGACGCCTCGGTAGCTTAAGTGGCTAAAGCACTCGACCGGATATGGAGGGATCTGGGTTCGAATCCCAGTCAAGGCGAATGATTTTTACACTCTGAAATTGTTGCATGGCAATAGAATGTTGAGGCCTCCCATTTAACAAAAGGTGTTGGGTAAGCAAGGTCCAAGGGAAGAAATCATTAGTCACTTTGAACGGAGAGAAAAATATTCTCTATTTTCTTTAAATTTATAACAAAATATGCTTAAATGGGTATCGCATTATTTTAAATAATCGAAATTGATACATGAACGAAGATAACACTTTGACTTGTGCAGTCACGATTTAAACTCCTTAAATAATGATTTAGTGTAATTTGGGTTTCTAGGTTATTCAGTACTGCATTAGGCATAGCTTGGATTAGTCCCTTGGACTAACAGGAAAATTCCTGTATCTGTAAGCAATAACGAATAAAAAATAATTTTGAATGCTCATATACGTTCATTCTGATGAGTAAGAGAAGCGTAACTGTTACCATGAAACTTGATTGCTCACAAGGACTTCTCAAAATTAAAGAGGGAGTTGATGCTCAATTTAATCTTCTCATGCATATTACATCCATTTCATGAAATTAACTGAACAGCAATTCCCTTCGAGAAATGAAGGTACAAGCACCATGTCGTCGTTTTGATGACTTTATCCTACCCCATTCCGTTGAATCACCTTTTTGCTTGCATTTTAGGAACGGGAACTAGTGAGCATGCATGGTCAGCGACTCTGTATGTAAATTTGTTTTAATTGAAACATAATCAAACCGTGAACAAATATATGTCACTGATAAGTACAAAAACGATCTGTTTAAGGCAGTATAGCAAGAAAAAACATTGTTGCAGGCTTTCTGTGATGGAAATAATCACAGTCAGCTCGTAAGCGATGTAGTGTCACATGAATAGCTGTTTCATTTCACATGGAAATTAATATTTGAACGTTTTTCCAAGGAGATTTTGGCTAAAAATTTGCTTTGAACATTTTTAAAAAATCTCTTCAGTGATGATGCTAAAATTGTATTATTAGTCCCATCGTAATGCGGTGGGAGAAATCATGTCAATGAAATCAGAGAGATGAAGTGTGGAACACGTAAATTTAAGATTTCATTTTTCCTGCGAATGATTAGGGGTTATAATGACGTTGTCTTGCCAGTCTAGAAAGGAAGATATTTTGTGTCAAAAGTAGTCTGGTGCGTAATCATCCCTTAATGCTGAAGAATACCTCTTCAGCATTCACTGGTCCTGATTTCTTTATGCTTAGCCTCCTACCTTTATGGTCCACGTTTCCGAGTCAAACAAATCTACGCACCCTTATAGGAATTTCAGTAGTCTTTTCTTTGCATCTTTCCTGAAGATGCATGTCTATCTCTGCTTTCCATCGACACCTATCCTATTTAGGCAGGCTGTCTGCTAATAATACGAAATTTTGGTGCACAAAAAACAACTAATAAGAGTTTGCTAAATATTTCCTGGGGATATAGTGTTTAGTCGGCCGATGAAAATATTTTTTTGGATACACCCAAGTCTCTGAAATTTTAAATCTCAAATTCACTTTCCCTTCTTTTGCATCAACAGCGATCTCGTGTTTTCTTTAGAACTTTTGATTACTTTGAAACTCTGCCTTAATTGAAACTGTTCGTAAGACTATTTATTTTCGTGTTTTTCGAGTTTATTTATTCCTTAAAATTTATATTAAAAATGGCACACAGCAGAGATACATAATTCATGAAGTGCCTCCAAGATCTTATTTATTCTAATAATTCATCATAAATGATGGGAAATGAGTGGAATACCCATCTTAAGAAATATACTAAATATTTGGTCATTCGACCACTTTCGAGAAAATTGTCAAAACTTCTTACATCTAGGAAGACTCGCCTAGATCTAGATAATTTTAAAAGTTGGCACACATTTTCATAAGTAATAATTCATTTAGTAATCCCCTTAGAGAAAAAAACTTCTTGCAAATAGAAGATTTATAAAAAAAATTTAATGTTCAAACAAATAAAATTAAAGTTTTCAAATAATTGTCTATGTTTGGGCGTAAAATGAAGTTTTCTTTCAAAACTAATATGTAATGAAATGAAAGTAAGGCAGGAATACTGTAGACGAAAAGAAAAAGGTTTGGACTGTGCGCAGAAAAGTTTTAATATTAAAAAAGAACCAAACGAAGATGTATGGTTATGCCATGACTGAATAGCTATTTTAACATTAAAAATAGCTTAGCTTAGATAATAATCTGCTATCGAGGTTAGCAAAGTAGAAAAAAACAATGAAATGACACCCTTCAATTAGTAGCAAATTTGCTCTTCGAGAAGGCAGAAATCCAGGAAAGGAAAGAGAGTAATAGGCATCCAAAGAAGCCAAGTCAGTGATAATTAACATAGGACAACTTCTAGCTAGAGCATGAGGAGACTTCTTTAAAACTTACAAATGTATATAAACTTAGCGCAACATGTGTATGGAATTTTTTCACCTGTGAAGCTAGAATGTTAGCAGCAGTGGAGAAAATATTAATATAAAAGATGAAAATGTGCTGCTGCAGAATAATAAAGATAATAATATAGCATTATTGACAAATTAACGAGTGCTTAAAAGATTTGGTGATGACAAGAGCTTACGAAAGGCAAAAAAAGAGGTACATGAGCAAGGATGAATTTAAGACTTACAGTTTCAGGAAATTGCTGCACAATGGAACTTAAACGTTTTCCGACCGCCCTATTGAGGAAAAGTATTTAATGTCACAAGTAGTCAGGTGTGTAATCACCCCCTTTCACAAACTATAGCGGTAGCATGCAGTGTACCTTTTATGCATGTAAGATACTGAAAGGTGAAAGCTTAAACTGGATAGCCATTATAAACCAATTTCTAGATAAATGATGATGATAATTAAAGCAAATAGTTCAAAGTCGCTTTATCTAATGTGAATTTGGTAATTAAAATCCCTTCCTGTGACAGAAGATGTTAAAAAATTAAAGAATTAAGTTAAAAATATATTGTCAACTTTTTGAAAACGATAGGAAACGGTTTTATAAATAAAATTCATTCAATTAGATAATATTAATCAGAATTAAAAGGTTTAAAATTTCGGAGTTAATTGTGTCTTCTCTCGGTCCTTGTCATTGCAAGTTTCAAAGTGTTCACTGCATTTCGTCGTAAATCTAGATGATAATATTTTTATCGTAAACTATGAATAACTACGGTGCATTAACTAACCAAGCCTGTCACGAGTTACTGATCATGGCTATTATATTTACCAATTGTTGGTAGGTTTTTGGCGGTTTTTGACAGTTCTCTTCATCATGGGCTTCAACCGGCTTTAACAATGTTTTCCTCGCATAATAACCTTCTTCAATTCCTCATCCATCCTTCCTGCCTTCATATTGTCAAAGAACCTCATTCTCTTCATTCAATTTCCCCATCTCACCTCAACCCAAAATTGTCTTCCATCAGAGTCTTCAGCATCCCATTGTCTCGCGATAATTCCCCTGCCAACCTCTTTCGCCTTTTTTGAATATCGCTCAGCAACTTTCTAAAATTCCCCATAATCTGCAAAACTTTGTCATCAGTTCTCCTCGCTGTCTAACTTATTTTCCATTCCTATATTTCCATTTTTCTTTATACTTACATCTTCAAATTTACTTATCTGAGCTTATTCTCCCCAAAGACGAGGTTTAGAAAAACTCATTAAAGTTTTCTCTAAGGTTATTCGTTCGCGTTTAGTTTGGGTAGCTACCACCAGTTTCTCTCTTTTTGCAAGTTCTTCCTTCTCCTACCGATTTTATTATCCTCCAATGTAGATTTTCCTACAAACAACTGCTTTAATGTATGAGTTGATCCACCTCTTTTAGTTTATTATATCCTACGCTCTCATACATACGATATTTACGTTTGATATTATGAATAATGGTCATACCATAATTCTTATATTTACTTTGTAAAGAGCTCAAAAATAACTTTGATATTTTTGTTCTCTGCTTGGCTGTCAGTTTATTTAAATTAACTGCCCATTCACATGCGGGCCCTACTCAAGACAGCAAGGAAATTAGAATTGTAAAGGCATTGGATGGATATGAAAACAAAGAAACAAGTAAATTCTATGGGAGGATATGAAGTAATTTGGAGAAACTTCAATTGGGCAGAACAAGTAAAAGCAGCAGATACAGAGAGGCAAAGGAATGCTAAAGATGGTGACAGCGGTGAGAATACTAAGAAAGGTAGGTAGATGGTTGTAATTAATACGTATTTTAGATGGAATAAAGCGAGGAAGGGTTTGTACAGGGATAAAGTTATTGTACAAAGGGCTTAAAGGATATCTAGTTTCATGTAAGTAGTAATTTTGCGTAAGGTACTTTTTTGTGTGGAAGCCCATCGAATCCGTGCCACAAGCCAGTAGACCACAGGTAATACTAGAAAGTACATATGGATAGACTTATGCGTGAATAGCAGGTACCCTAACACATACATCCTCCATACACTCTCACCATGTTTTGAGGGTTATTATATGTAAATTTTATGCTAGTCACCCACACACTGTAAAGCATTTCTACAGCTCAGTGGACCTCAGTTGTTTGCTCAAATCTGGCGCAACCTCCAGTCCGTGCCTCAGCATACTCTGTCCAGATGTGCTCTGTAACTTTACGGTGTATCTGAATTGGGGCGACTAAGTGGCGTAAATGTTTTGAAACAACCGTCTGGAAATCGGTGGAGCAGATAACATGTTTGGCCGTCGGTCGGTATAGTGGTAGCAATTGAGAAAGTTCTGTCGTCTGAGTAAGCATCCGCTGTAGGACATCAGCACACACGTGGTGTGTTCAGAAGGTAGCGTGAATTTTGTAATATCGCAAAATGCACGGCATATTTTACTATGAGTCCTTTCCACAAGGTAAAACGATCAATAAAGAGTACTACCTACTAGTTGAACGCCGTTTGCGTGAATCAATGCGAATAAACGAGCGTATTTGTGGCGAAACAATTCAAGATACTGCAACTGCTCATTGCTTGTTCGTGAACTTTTGAGCGAGCCTATTATATCGCTAGGTATGTAGAAGGTATTGATATCCCAGCCTCCATATTTGCCAGACATGGCCCCGTGTGACTTTTTTTCTGTTCCCAAAACTAAAGATAATCTTTAAAGGCCGTCGTTTTACAAGTATAGGTGATATAGAAAACGCTTCACTGATTGAGAGCTACAAGCTATATCAAAGATCAAATTCCTGAATTTTTTCGATGATTTGAAAGACCGTTTGAATGAATGTAAATTATCTAATGGGAACTTCTTCGAAGGGGATAACATTGAAATATACGAATGAGTCAAATTCTTTCCAAAAAACTCCAATAGCCCATTTTTATTGATCACACCTCGTACATGGCAATGAACAAGATGCCTCTGTTTGTGGTAGCGATTTCACGCATGATAATAATTATGATTTCTTCGCATCGAGCGATAGTTTGAACATTTCAAAGAGTAATGCTAATTGAATGACACATTTTCGAAAAAAGATAGATTTTTTCATTCTGGATTTGGAAAAACCCTAAATAGCTCATTGCCTTTCGTGAAAATTTCTACACTGATGTTTTGGCGTGCGTCTGTTGGGCGTTTATATCGATGGTAAATCCCCAAATCTTCTAACGTTTCAAAGTACTCCAATCTTTTCTACAATGAATAGTTAAATTTTATATTAGGGGCTAACTCCAGGATAAATTCTAACGCAGAAACTTCCTAACAGAGTTTGGCGAAGACTTTGATGACCATATTACTAGTTCTACTGTTAAAAAATCAGAAAAGAGAAAAGGTAAACTAAGTATGAAAAAAGGAAACTACATTAATGCTGTATGCAAAAAAATTATGGATGATATAATTTGTATTATCGTACTTGGAAAGGGGCTTAATAAGGAATTTTTACTCATAAAACTGAACAAAATGTCAACAATTGTGAAGATCATATGCAGAAGCACGATTGGTTACAATTTCAGTATATTTGATGATTCGTAACGCAGCACTTTTTAAAGAATCATTTTGATATAGTCGTACTTATCTTAGAATAATTAAACTTGAATTTAAAAAATAATTTTATGCTTGATCGATGCCGTGGCCATCTGTTAATTTCGTTTTGTAAATAGGTTTATATATTTTCTATTCGTA